>NC_057804.1:515931123-516531123 GCF_018294505.1 Triticum aestivum
CCCGGCGTACTTGTGACTAATGCATGGCTTTTAGGGTGCCTCGGTGTCGATAAAAACCGAAATGATGAAAAGTTAGGCTTTTAGGGTGCCTTGGCGTCGAAAAACCCTCAATGATAAAAGCTTAGATTTTAGGATGCCTCGGTGTCGACAAACCCTAAATGATGAGACCATGATCTTGTTCCTTGACAATAACCAACTTTTTGACCAAACTTTGTTTCTATTTAGAGAGAAACATGGCCCACAACGATGAGGCCGGGGGTTCGGGCGGCAAGGCATTCTGGGAGCTGTCCCAGGAGATGGAGGAACAACCTCACTTGTATGAGGCCGCTGCCTTCCCCACCGATCCTGAGACCACGGATGGTGCCGCCGAGGATGACCACACTGATGCCACCACTGATGGTGCCGCCGAGGATGCCACCACTGATGATGGCGGCGCATGCACAGATAGCAGCCAGCCGAAGAGGCAACGGAAGGACCGGCGCCCGATCGTGCTCCGCACCCTCAAGGAGGAAGTTACTGAAGTGGACTCCAACGGGAATCCAACGGCGCCCGAACGAATAGTCAAGGGGTACTCGCTTCATCTCGGGTGCATTGTCCGGAGCACCGTCTCGATCAACACCGAGAACCTGAGGCATCCTGACCGGGGGAATTTGCGCTACCTCCTCTTCACGAAGCTGCACGAACGATACAAGTTCCCCGCTGAATTCGAAAACACAAGCCTCAAAGGGAATAAAGTGAACAATGCTGCCCTCACGAAGATGAGCAAGGCCCTGTCTACTTGGAAAAGCAATGTGAAGAGAATGATCGAGAAAGGTGAGAGTTATGAGAAGATCAAGGAGAAAAATCCTTCGATCACCGAAGATGACTACAACGACTTCAAGATCAATTGCTCGAGCACCGCAAGCTCCCAATCAAGTGAGTGGGGGAAACAAATGCGGGAGCTGAACATAGGGGAACACACACTCGGTCCCGGCGGTTACAGAGTGGCGGAGCCTATATGGGACAAGGAGGAGGCGGACCGTGCCGAGCAAGGCCTACCACCCCTCTTCGATAAATACGGTGACAAGCAGACCAGGAACTTTGTCAGGGCCCAGTACAAGAAGGACCCGAAAACAAAGGAGCTTACCACGGATCCGAAGACCAGGCGGCTTGAGCTTGTTCTGGTAAGGAATACACCCCCGCGTAATTAGCTCCATATGGTTGCATTCTAATTAATGAAGCCGAATTTCTAAAAGGTTCACATTCCTTCCGCAGGCGACTGAAAGCAGTAGCGCGGGGTCGACTCAGAGCAACCCTTGGGACACCACTCTAAATAGGGGGTTGAATATAATGAAGAACAAGGATAAGCTCAGTAAGCCGACGTCAGTTGGTCGTGTGGCCGGCAAAGGCTTGTCGACAAAATGGGGGTCATACTATACCGCTGGTGTGCGGAAGGAGAAAAAGACCAGCTCGGAAAGCCAGGCGTGAGAGGTTCAAGAACTCAAGGCACAGGTGGCGCGGATTCCGGAGATTGTCCAGGAGCAAGTGGAACAACGACTCGGAGCGACGATCACCGCCCTTGTGCCTACCTTGATCTCGGGGTTGAGTGCGTGGATTGCGGGCGGCCAACAGGGGCCGCCCCCGATTCCTAGCTTCACGGCCAGCAACTCGCATAATGCGATGGCGGGGCCATTGGTGCCTCCGGCGGAGGCGGCATTGGTGTCTCCGACGCCGGCACGGGAGCTTAATGCACCCGGGTGTACGCCGGCCGGCACCTCTTCAGCAAGCGGCCGCTCCGTCAACTGCACGCCCGCCGTTGGCGGTGCCTCGACATTAGCCGAGCTCGACGTCATCATCACGGTAACTAATTAAGCCTCTCTCGGCCGAGGACTTCATCTCCTTGCCTTTGACTGGGCATCCCTGACGCCCTACATGTTTTCGCAGGGCGCCGCCGACGTTCCGTGCACTCTCCTCCACTTCGTGAACAACGAGTTGGTCGATGTCGCCAAGGGCAAAATCGTTCAACCGGGCAACCCCTTGTTCCACGGTACCCAGATGCCACCCAACTTGTTTAGGGTTCAACTGGTTCAGGTGCTGCCAGGCTGCGACGACTTGTTACCTCCGATTCGACCCGTCGGGGCCGACGATGATGACGTGATGACCCTCAGCGCCTGCCTGAGCTGGCCCCTGCTTTGGCCGAAGAGCCAGATTCGTTTGGGGGCGGGGGACACCACCCCAAAGACAACACCGCCAGTCGTGCCGGCGCCAAGTCGGCCCCATGGCAAGACCGCCGTAACGGTGCCGGACATCCTTATGCCACTGGATCCAAACATGCATATGACACAGGATCAGAACGACGACGACGACGATGATGATACATTTGGCAACATCGATCAGTACTTTGCCGAGCATGGGTACGATGGCGACTTCATGGGGCCTCCTTCTCAAGAACCAAACCCAACAAAAGACGTGTGCGATCTAGCTCGTACCGCGGAGAAGCCAAGTTGCAACAGGCGCCGTCTGGCGTTCAGCTCTCAGGAGACGCCTCCAACTGCCGACTTCACCGAGCCTCAGATAGGCGAGGTGCGAAATATTATCAGCCCCAACACACTCAAGAAGGCGGTCTGTGAGCAGAACTCGGTCCCATTACAGGAGAAGAAGAAGGCACGCAAAAGAAAGACTAAGAAGGGTGTGAGCCAGCCGGCACCGAGTACGATCCGTGCTCAGGACGGGCCACCTTCACCGCAGGATATCTCGAGGAGGGTGCATGTGGCGGGTAGGGCGATGCTACCACCAAATATGCTCAATGCTGCAACCGGTGCTATGCGGAGTCTGCACGACAGTGTTCTTTCTTTGGAGAAGCGGCGTCTCAGAGAGAAGGATGTGGCATACCCGGTTTTCGTGGCCAAGGTGCCAGAGGGCAAGGGCTTTGTGGATGGCGACATCGGGGGTACGATCGTCCTGCGGTTTGATGACATCTTTGCTATGTTTAACCTTCATCCGCTGCACTACACCTTCATTCGGCTATTTTCGCTGAGTATGGAGATGCGGATCATTCGCGACAAGACCCCGGACATCGTGATAGTCGACCCCTTCTACATGCGTGCCAAGATCTTGGGCAGCGCTGGGGACCGGCAAGTCGCGAGTTCTTACCTCGAAGGCGTCATTCTGGCAAACCAAGATAAGGATAACTTCCTCGTGCCTTACTTTCCCGAGTAAGTCCTCCCCTCAACTGGCCCGTAACATATGAATTCTTACTTTTCGATCGTTTTTCTTTTAACATTCCGTGTTTTCTGCAGTGACACACGTTGCACGCTCATCCTCCTAAGCCCCAAATATTCCATGGCCACGTATTTCGACCCGGACCGTCAGTCGAACGTAGACTACACAAATGTCAAGAAGGTTCTTGATGATGTTCTCCCCGGCTACGCCCAATCTGGAGGCACCTTCACCAGGCCTATTCGTAAGTACGGCAAGCACGTGTTCTCCCACAATACGACGTTTTGCTGCGTCAAGCAGCCGCCTGGAGGTCAGAAGGGTGCCTACTACGCCATCCATCACATGCGGGCGATCGTACGGGACCATCATCAACTTCTGCTACCGAGTAAACTCCAAGATTGGGCCGCGAGCGTGTCGGCAATCCAGGACGCGGACCTCCGACAAGAATTCTTTCGCATCCAGTCGGAGTTTGCGGAAATCATCCATCAAGATGTCCTTCGTACCTCGGGGCAGTTCTACCTCAGAAATCAACCGTCCAACAGTGACATCGACACAATGCTACAAATGCAGGATGACAACGCCCGTTCTTTCATGACTCCCATGATAGACGGCGGCTTCATCCACGCTCCGGTCCCTTGAGTCGAGTTGTCTAGTTCTGAAACATCGATTGGCTCATGTTGTAATTAAACTTTAATGAACTTGTAGTATGTCTCTTTGGTTTCGAGAGTCGTTCAACTTAGATGTAATCGATGCTATTAATGTCTTGTTTTTCTCTTCCGATCGTTCTGTTGCATAATTATATATTGCTTATGTATTGTCTGTGAATTGGTACTAACGTTTCGTTTGGCTAGTGCATAGCGATGCCGACGTATGTCGTGTACAAGGGTAAGGTTCCCGGAGTCTACGATGACTGGGAGGAGTGTCGGAGACAGGTTCACCGATTCAGCGGTAACAGTTACAAAGGGTACACCACTAGGGCCGAGGCCGAATCTAGATACGCCCGCTATCTAGCGGGAGAGGGGAGGGAGCGTTGGAGGAACCGGATGAAGACGAGTTTCATCGTGATGATGCTCATCGTGATGACCGCAACTCTCTTCTATGTGATGGTAGTTTAGATGATCGATATCGACTTGTAATGCGAAGACAAACTCGCTACTCGCGGTCTCGAGACTTGTAATATAATGTTCTATCTTTGTTCGGTCTTTTTAATTCGGAGACTAATATGATGAATTGTATTCGGAGACTAATATGATGAATTGTATTCAAAGACTAATCTTCTATTGTATTTGATGAATCTATTGTTGATGTGTGCTGTCTATATTTTGTCAAATTATACATTTTGTAACCTGTGCAAAAAACAGAAAATAAAAAAATAAAAAAAACCTAATATTCATACTAATGGCGCATCACACGACAGTGCGCCATTAGTATGACAGTGCATACTAATGGCGCATCACCGGGTAGTGCGCCATTAGTATGCTGCGGTTACTAATGGCGCATCCAGAGGTGGTGCGCCATTAGTATGCCAAAGCACCTGGGTATACATGCCCCCTGGGAGGCATACTAATGGCGCACCCTCGCATATACTAATGGCGCACCAGGTGGTGCGCCATTAGTATACCAGATACTAATGGCGCACCAGGTGGTGCGCCATTAGTAAAAATTACTAATGGCGTGCTACCAATGGCGCACCAGTGATGCGCCATTAATGGCCATATTAGGTGCGCCATTAGTAGTGGTATTTCTAGTAGTGAGAAGCTGAATAACAAGAGTCTTACATCCATATATGCTGTTTTACACAAGTAGGACCATTATGGTCAAGTCTTGAGTGTATCATCGCAGCGGAAATCTTCAATAACAACTTGGACCCATGCCATCTGCCTTAACCCTACAGGCATTCTGACTGGGAAGCGTCCTAGCTCGCACGATCGTCACCAAAGAACTCTTCAATATATCTTGTCTTTCATGCCTGGCCAATAAAATAACCAGTGGCAAGCCAATGAGTACTTTGAATGTACTCGCAAGCAAGCCATGTTTTGGTTCAAGGTACAACAATGCATGATATAGGTACATTTTTCATAAGGCTAGCTTTGAGTGCAATGACATGTTCAACAACTTGTAAGACATGCATCAGGAGGATTCAAGTAACCATGAGGACAGGTTACAGATATCAACATAAATAGAGTGGGCATCAACCCTACTCAATCATGTCAAGTCCTTTAACTTGACCCAAGTAGATTTTCCCACTTATCCAAACACACACACTGGTTTGTAAACATGTGGACATAGCCCAAGAGCGGTTACCCAACTGTCCTTGACCGTGGACACGGCTATTTGAATAGTTTTACACTCTGCAGAGGTTGCACACTTTACCCAGAAGATCCGGGGAACTTCCGTGTCATCCACGACCCGCGATACCTCAAGTACCCGGGGTAAGCACCCGATCACTATCTTTCCCTAGACGAAACTAACAAGGAGTCCACTCGTTGTTCCGTATCCTCACGATGTACATCATACGAGACTCACTCGAGATCGTAACATCCGAGAGGGGACACAACGGTGTATCCGGTGCCCTGTGAAAACAGTCATGGCCGCCCTACCTGGCATGACCCCGTCCCGAGAGAGAGCACCAACTCTCCCCCGTCACTAGTAATGCGGGCTCCAAGCTAGTATCAGCCTAGGTAATCAATAATGCCCTTTCCCATACAAGGGTAGAGTGGTTGCGCATGTAAGGTTGGAATAACGGTCGCAACTTAAACCAATCCGTTTTGAAAACAACACACACTTGCCTCGGTACACCACTTCGTCATCAAGTGGCTACCCAACTCATCATCTCCCCCGGGCATAAGTGGCACCCGATGGGGTTTTCAAAAAGTCTTTTGAAAATACTTTGTCTCCATCACCATGCATATCCCGTCCCTTTTTGTGTAGCACTACTTTAGCATCCTATCTACCCCCACCGGCATAACGCTCATAAGAAGGTAGGGTCATGCACAATGCAAGTATCAACGAGGAAGTACGGTGGCAAACCATTAAAGTGGTTACCACCTCATCATGATTCTATTGCAACAACAATATGGTGCTATATGACATGCATAAAAAGGGTTTCATAGACATGGTCAAAGGGCTGCTTGCCTGTTTTAACAAAGTCTTCGAGGTCTTCAAATATCTCTGGTCCAACTCCGAGCATTTCGTCTACTTCGTCAACTATCGTCGAAAACAACCATAATAAGCAACACGACAAGGCAAAAATAAAAGTGCTCTAAAAAATGTGAGTTGGACTTTTCTAGGATACCTCTGGTCATATGAGGAATGAACAAGGTGATTTCATTGGAAGTGGATCAGTGGATATTTCTAAACATTTTGATATGATGGAATCAAGGGGTTTATGGATTTGCAAGAAGTGTACAGAAGAACTATTTGAAAAATGATCAAAGGCATCCATTTAACAAGTAATAATCTTAGAAGCATCTAGGAGTTGGTTTCACTGGATTTGGAGTTCAAATGAATTTCCTATGAATTTGCAAAGTTGGCTAATATGAAGAAATGGCTCATTATATTGTGTGGCACATAAAGTATTAGGAAAAATGTTGAAAAACTAAGTTATGAACTTAGAAGCTTCAAGGATTTTGAATCATGGCATTTGGATCAATTTTGAGCTCTCTGTGATTTTCTAAAGTTCATCACAGAATTGGAAAATGGGGTTTTATTGGATTTTTGTGAAGAGATGTGTTCTGGAAAAATGTTCATGCTGCACCAACAGGTAGAGCATGATTTATGGAGTTACCAGAAATTTGAATCATTAAATTTGGAGTTAATATGATTATTTGGGAGATTTTACAAATTTCTGGAAAAAGAAAAAGACAAAGGAAGGGGGGTTATACCTATACCGCGCAGTGAGCGCAGCATAGCGCCGCAGCGCACTGGGTCGGCCCAGCTGCAAGGCCACGTGGCTAAGGAGGGCCACACCAACGGCGTATTTAGGGTAGTACGCTTCCCTGCCGGGAAGGCGGTTCCCGCGGATCCCACCTCCACTTAACCCGAGCGGGCCCGGCTGGACACGTCGGCAGAGGCTGACCGGTGGGGTCGCCGGTCCACCGGCTGGCCTTCTTCTTCCTCGCGTGGCCTCCCGAGCCGCAGGAATAGATGGGGTGAGGCCGAGCTCGTCCACGATGACCAGGGGCGCTGCTACGGGTGCCCAACGCACCGGCGAGCTCAGGGGACTACGCTGCGCCCGCTCCCCCCTGTCAGCACGTCCATCAGAGGACGAAGCCGGGTGGGGCCACGGCCACGGCGGACGGTGCTCGGGCGAGATTCGGGCAGGGCAGGGCAAGCACGGGGAGGAGGGCCTGGTGAGCGGGGGAGGCTCCTTGGTGCCGTGGGTGTCCTCTCGAGCGTTCAGTGGGAGCGGGGAAGCAATGGGGGCCTGGGTTGGTCCGGGGGCACGGCGGCGGTGACCCGGCCTTGGAGGGGCAGGAGAGCACGTGGGGGAGAGAGGGGGTGTCCGAGAGGTGCACGGGAGAGAGGAGGTTCGAACCGAGGCGAGAGAGAGGGTCGGGGTGACTTAAAATGGGCGAGGCCGCGGTGCACCATGGGCAGTGTCCATGGACGTGCTCGAGTGAGCTCGTGGAGGGATAAGGAGGGGTCGGGAGGAAGGGGCCGACAGTGTTGCGTGTCGTGGACGCCGAGGCGGCCTCGGGGGACACGATTCCGGCGCCCAAGGTCGACGGGAGGCCTTGGAATGGGCGTGCTACAGTGCCGGAGAGCATTGTAGCGTGCTCCAGAGCACGAGCTCTGCACGCCATGGCATTGTTTATGTGCCAGGGGCATGTCCACTAGTGTCTGGGGCTTTGTGGGCTGAGTAAACAAAGGGTAGGTGGCCTTGGATGCCCGGTGAACCACTAGGAGAGTAGAGAGGTTGAGGTAGAGAGAGAAAAGGGCTATCCAGAGAGGTAAATGGGGGTGTTCCACCCATCAATCATTGATAAATGGCCAGGGTAAAGTTACTGGAGGTAGAAGAGGGTCAGGAGCAGCTGAGGTACAAGGTTTAGCCCATGGAGATTAGTGGAAGAGGTCAAAGATGGCATTTTGGTAAAGTGGCAGAAGGTGTTTGATATTGGTTTGGGCAAGTTGATGATCTCCATTTGTCATGAGACTCCACAGGGTGAAATGGCACATATAATTATGTCCTTCAACCAATTTTGAGCTCATTTGGTCAAAGTTGCCAATGCAACTTTTGTAAACCCTAGAATGTAGCAGAAATGAACTTGTGTAGATCTAGTTGAGAAAATCACTTCCCCTTGATGCACCATTTGGTGTAGTGGCCTCATTTGGTCATTTGAACATGCTCACAAAAGTTGGGGTCAAGGAGAGAAATTTGGTAGTACAAAGTTGTTCAAATTTGATTCTGGTCAGAGAGGGTTTGGGGGCATTTTGGTGAACCAAAGTGACCTTAATTGAGATGAGGCTTTGCAAGGTGATCACAATATGCATTAGTGACTTGCTAGATTTTCCTTGGATTTTATGAAAATATTTCCTGTAGAAATATTTCAAATCCTTGAAATGGGCAGAAATGGTTTTGGGAGGTTTTGTCCAATATTTTGAACATGACCATGTGTTGAAACTCTTATATATGGAAAATATATGTCCACTGAGTTTCCCTTTTTTTGTCAAATATTTTTGAAACAATAAAATATTTTTTCCCTATTAAAGACCATTTCTCGCCTTAAGAAAAAGCTTTTAAATAAAATAGGAAAATAACTTTTAAAATTATATTTTTGTGGTTTATGGGTGTCCTATACCTAATAGGTTTCAAATATACCTTTTGAAAGATTTTTCACACCTCAAATCAAGTACTTGCAGTGCAAATCTCAATTCAGGGGTTTTTGGAAAACTATTTTTTTTAATACCATTTGGCCAAATTATTTTTGGAAGAAAATACTATACTGTTCTATACACATGGTATGGTCATTGGGCAGAAGTTTGGAGCAAGGGGGTGAAGTATAAGAGTTGGAGGATTTATTTGATTTTTAGAGCACTTGCAAACAACAGACAGAATCCAATCAATGCAAAGTCCAAAACACTCAAAAGTTTTTGTAAAACCACACTTTGTCATGATTTATAATCTTAAGTGTTGTTCCATGAAAATCAGGGTGTGACAGACCTACCCCCCTTAAAAGAATCTCGTCCCCGAGATTCCCAAACTAGGCGCAGTATGGAAACTTGGATTTGGGGTAGTCTTCACGTCCTCATACTGCTTCTGCTTCTGAGTGGTGCTCCATTGAACCTTGAAGTACTCGATGGTGTGGCTTCGTGTATGATGTTCTACTTGATCCAGGTTGCTAAGGGGTTTCTCGCATATGCCAGGCTGGGCTGGAGGTCGGTGGCTTGACGATCGATGCTCTTGCAGAGATCAGGCTTACCAGGAAGTTGGAAACACTTCTAGGGTTGTGATGCATGGAAAATGTTGTGCACATTAGGTAAATCAGGTGGCAACTCCAGCTGGTAACTGTCTTCTCTTCATCTTGTAGTGATCTCAGAGGGGGTTGTTAAATCTTGGAGTGATCTCGAAGAGGGCCGATGAATCTTGGTGTGGGTTTCCCTGTCATGGAAATGTTGGGTTCCTTTGAGAGAAGTGGCTTGGAGATACACCTGGTCTTCAACGAGGAAGTTCACTTCTTGATGATGGTGGTTGGTATAGTTCTTCCTCCTTGACATGGCGGTCTTCAGAAACCCCCTAACAAGCTGAACGATTCTTCTTCCATCTTCAGTTAGACGAGTAGGTCACCAGGTAAAAGTGACAACCAACGTGACCAAGTACTCCATGAAGTTTCTGTTCATGGGGTACATAAGGTAGGCTGGGGCATTGGTGGTGGTAACGGTTGAGTGTGGGACAAGGTGTTCTCGACCTAGAGTCAAGACCCCAAGGTCATGATCCAACCGGATTGTGTCTTGGTAGGGCTTAAGGGTTTCAAGGATCCTAGTGTGCAGGTGAACGTTTATTATCTTATTTCAAGCACAGTTTCTGAGATGCCAATTGTTCTATCTAGTCCTTTAAACAAATCACATCATATCACCGATAGCATCATTTCGTATAGGTCAACTCCAATCATCACTCATGTGATTCATATCCTCGTGGCTCCCGAGAGGAGGTCTAACAAAATCATATATGTCTATGATCCCCAAACTCATATGTATGGCTACCCCTAAAAATCCATGGGTAGAGCATACAAGCTTCCAAGCTGGAATAAAACACGACAATCCAAGTGCTCATCCTATTCTTGCAAGGTCCATGTTAGTGCATCTCTATCCTAAGGAAACACGTCGTAAGTCACTCCAAGATCTTGTTTCCTTCCTATGAATCAACTCCAACAGCCCATTAACTTCCATCAATCACTACATAATCCATTTATTCTACAAACCCAATGTTTATGGTGTTCCACATGATCTCCTAAAGTCCTATAATCTCCAAATACTTGAAAGGGTTATCTCTACTATAGTCAGTCCACCAATTTCCATTATAGGGGTCAAGTGACTTCCAACGTCAAGCTTATACAGATCCCTAAATCAACTCCGACAATTAATCCAATCTCCTAGTTTATTGTCCTCCAAGAAACATGGTATCATGATCGAGATCATCAATCTAAATCCAATTTACTCCGAACCATGCAGACTCACTCAGCATCTATACTCCACTAGGATCACCTATGTAAATCCAAATCTCATGTCCAACGAGAATTTCTACATGTTTCCCTCAAGTTATTATCGTAATGTTAACTATCTCCTATCATAATCACCTGTTCAAGTCAAATCCTTGCGCCTCCAAGAATCTCAGCTTGCGATCATAATTGTCCTACTAAATCCAATTTACTCAGGGGTAATGATAGCTACACTACTCTATTAACATGATCCCACCAAGTTCACCATGAAAGCCTTATAATCCACCAAAGAGTCTCAGATAGTTCATCAAGGTCACTGATATAAACTCATCAAGTCATTTGTTACCTATTCCTATATCCTCAGATTGGTCCTCCCTATGGCATCGTCAGTTATGGTGCTATATTAGGAAGATAATGTGCTCGTTCACTATGCCCATTAGTTCCATAATGAACCCAGTGATAAGCAAGGCTTACTACAGCTTAACTTGTACTCTTCTGATTCCGTAGGTTAAGCTCATGGTTAAGGTTTCGAGTTGGGGTATCTCGTGAAGTCTTGTAGGGTCTAGGGATAGGGTTCTAGTCTTGAGGTGTAAATATACGAGGTTGTACTTGGTCGAGGAGGTTGTAGCAAAAGTCTTCAGTGCTTGTTGGTCGCCGAGGTGGAATCCTTGGTGCATATTGTCTTGCTTGTCTTCAGTTGAGGAGAGAGATGAGAGGGAAAAGTAGCATAGAGGAGGGGAATGCCTAAAGGGTGTTCTATAGTGCAAGTGCAAACAAACAAGTGCCGACGGGGCCAAACACCAGCATTAAGATAAGGAAGGTGATATAGTCGCGTACTTGTTGCCTAGGGCAAAAGGGCGACTCATACCAAAACACAAACAAATAAAAACAAACAACACACAATCATGGTCCTATTTGAACCATCATATGGACTCGACTGCGCATAGGGGGGTACACGACTCATCCTACCCTAGGGGTTCTCAGATTCAGTAGTCATGCTTTGCTCCGTGCCTCGTGCAGTCTTCTGGGTTTTCCTTAGGTGTCGCTACGTCTCTTGTAGGTGTTCGATGAAACAATCCGGGTTGAGCGTGAAGACTCTTCAACAACTTCTCGCCTTTTGAAGTGATGGGGTGAAGGTGGCTCCTCGTAGCTGGCATTGACTTGGTCTTCTTAATCATGACGATCCCTTTTGCCTTCTAAGGCGTTGACGGTACCAGGTAGGCAATCCTTTATGCAATGATATTGACAAGGCGTAGTAGAGGTCCAACCTGCCGGACACACTGTTGCCAGTATCATCACCGAGCGCGGGGGATGCCAAGAACCATTTTTCCTGCTCACTATAGTGAGGCGGACCAAATGGCGAGGTTCTCATCCACCGGTGGTTGCGGACACAACAATGATAAGGACATGGTTGCTCTACTAGCGATGTATATCATGACCTTGCATATCTTACACCCTGGTCGCCATAGGAAAAGGTTGCATCCTCCTGGGGCAGTGTCAAGGGTGTCACCATCTTCCGAGTCTTGGTTTCCTCAATCCTTGAGATGAGTCTTCTGTCTTGTCGTGGTGTCGCCAAACTTGTGTTCCGAAGATGTGGGTGAATATTTGGCAAGGTGTCTTCCTTCTAGATTATGCACGAGGATTACAAGGAATCCCGTGGTCAGGGGCATAAGGGTTCTAGCGACCATTTAAAATTTTGAAGGGGAAGAGATGAATAAGGAAAGTATATCTTAGTTTTCGAAAAACTGACAAGGGGAAGAGAAGTATAGGTAGTTTTTTTCCGCAAATTAGTAATAGTTTTGAAAATAGTCCTACCCTAACTAACAACCATGCTAACTAAGGATTCTTACAATCAGGATGGCTCTGATACCAGCTCTGTGGGGACCCCGACTCATAAGTCGAGATCACCGAATGCACGTGTACAGTGATCCCAGAGATCAATGCTCACTGAACACACAGAAGCTGAATAACAAGAGTCTTACATCCATACATACCGTTTTACACAAGTAGGACCATTATGGTCAAGTCTTGAGTGTATCATCGCAGCGGAAATCTTCAATAACAACTTGGACCCATGCCATCTGCCTTAACCCTACAGGCATTCTGACTGGGAAGCGTCCTAGCTCGCACGATCGTCACCAAAGAACTCTTCAATATATCTTGTCTTTCATGCCTGGCCAATAAAATAACCAGTGGCAAGCCAATGAGTACTTTGAATGTACTCGCAAGCAAGCCATGTTTTGGTTCAAGGTACAATAATGCATGATATAGGTACATTTTTGCAGAAAGCTAGTTTTGAGTGCAATGACATGTTCAACAACTTGTAAGACATGCATCAGGAGGATTCAAGTAACCTTTAGGACAGGTTACAGATATCAACATAAATAGAGTGGGCATTAACCCAACTCAATCATGTCAAGTCCTTTGACTTGACCCAAGTAGATTTTCCCACTTATCCAAACACACACACACTGGTTTGTAAACATGTGGACGTAGCCCAAGAGCGGTTACCCAACTGTCCTTGACCGTGGACACGGCTATTTGAATAGTTTTACACTATGCAGAGGTTGCACACTTTACCCACAAGATCCGGGGAACTTCCGTGTCATCCACGACCCGCGATACCTCAAGTACCCGGGGTAAGCACCCTATCACTATCTTTCCCTAGACGAAACTAACAAGGAGTCCACTCGTTGTTCCGTATCCTCACGATGTACATCATACGAGACTCACTCGAGATCGTAACATCCGAGAGGGGACACAACGGTGTATCTGGTGCCCTGTGAAAACAGTCATGGCCGCCCTACCTGGCACGACCCCATCCCGAGAGAGAGCACCAACTCTCCCCCGTCACTAGTAATGCGGGCTCCAAGCTAGTATCGGCCTAGGTAATCAATAATGCCCTTTCCCATACAAGGGTAGAGTGATTGCGCATGTAAGGTTGGAATAACGGTCGCAACTTAAACCAATCCGTTTTGAAAACAACACACACTTGCCTCGGTACACCACTTCGTCATCAAGTGGCTACCCAACTCATCATCTCCCCGGGCATAAGTGGCACCCGATGGGGTTTTCGAAAAGTCTTTTGAAAATACTTTGTCTCCATCACCATTCATATTCCCATCCCTTTTTGCGTAGCACTACTTTAGCATCCTATCTACCCCCACCGGCATAACCCTCATAAGAAGGTAGGGTCATACACAATGCAAGTATCAACGAGGAAGTACGGTGGCAAACCATCAAAGTGGTTACCACCTCATCATGATTCCGTTGCAACAACAATATGGTGCTATATGACATGCATAAAAAGGGTTTCATAGACATGGTCAAAGGGTTGCTTGCCTGTTTTAACAAAGTCTTCGAGGTCTTCAAATATCTCTGGTCCAACTCCGAGCATTTCGTCTACTTCGTCAACTATCGTCGAAAACAACCATAATAAGCAACACGACAAGGCAAAAATAAAAGTTCTCTAAAAAATGTGAGTTGGACTTTTCTAGGATACCTCTGGTCATATGAGGAATGACCAAGGTGATTTCATTGGAAGTGGATCAATGGATATTTCTAAACATTTCGATATGATGGAATCAAGGGGTTTATGGATTTGCAAGAAGTGTACAGAAGAACTATTTGAAAAAATGATCAAAGGCATCCATTTAACAAGTAATAATCTTAGAAGCATCTAGGAGTTGGTTTCACTGGATTTGGAGTTCAAATGAATTTCCTATGAATTTGCAAAGTTGGCTAATATGAAGAAATGGCTCATTAAATTGTGTGGCACATAAAGTATTAGGAAAAATGTTGAAAAACTAAGTTATGAACTTAGAAGTTTCAAGGATTTCGAATCATGGCATTTGGATCAATTTTTAGCTCTCTGTGATTTTCTAAAGTTCATCACAGAATTGGAAAATGGGGTTTTATTGGATTTTTGTGAAGATAGGTGTTCTGGAAAAATGTTCATGTTGCACCAACAGGTAGAGCATGATTTATGGAGTTACCAGAAATTTGAATCATTCAATTTGGAGTTAATATGATTATTTGGGAGATTTTACAAATTTCTGGAAAAAAAAAGACAAAGGAAGTGGGGTTATACCTATACCGCGCAGTGAGCGCAGCATAGCGCCGCAGCGCACTGGGTCGGCCCAGCTGCAAGGCCACGCGGCTAAGTAGGGCCACGCCGACGGCGTATTTAGGGTAGTACACTTCCCTGCCGGGAAGGCGGTTCCCGCGGATCCCGCCTCCACTTAACCCGAGCGGGCCTGGCTGGACACGTCGGCAGAGGCTGACCGGTGGGGTCGCCGGTCCACCGGCTGGCCTTCTTCTTCCTCGCGCGGCCTCCCGAGCCGCAGGAACAGATGGGGCGAGGCCGAGCTCGTCCCCGACAACCAGGGGCGCTGCTGTGGGTGCCCGGCGCACTGGCGAGCTCGGGGGACTGCACTGCGCCCGCTCCCCCCTGTCAGCACGTCCATCAGAGGACGAAGCCGAGTGGGGCCACGGCCATGGCGGACAGTGCTCGGGCGAGATTTGGGCAGGGCAGGGCAAGCACGGGGAGGAGGGCCTGGTGAGCGGGGAAGGCTCCTTGGTGCCGTGGGTGTCCTCTCGAGCGTTCAGTGGGAGCGGGGAAGCAATGGGGGGCCTGGGTTGGTCCGGGGGCACGGCGGCGGTGACCCGGCCTTGGAGGGGCAGGAGAGCACGTGGGGGAGAGAGGGGGTGTCCGAGAGGTGCACGGGAGAGAGGAGGTTCGAACCGAGGCGAGAGAGAGGGTCGGGGTGACTTAAAATGGGCGAGGCCGCGGTGCACCATGGGCAGCGTCCATGGACGTGCTCGAGTGAGCTCGTGGAGGGATAAGGAGGGGTCGGGAGGAAGGGGCCGACAGTGTTGCGTGTCGTGGACGCCGAGGCGGCCTCGGGGGACACGATTCCGGCGCCCAAGGTCGACGGGAGGCCTTGGAATGGGCGTGCTACAGTGCCGGAGAGCATTGTAGCGTGCTCCAGAGCGCGAGCTCTGCACGCCATGGCATTGTTTATGTGCCAGGGGCGTGTCCACTAGTGTCTGGGGCTTTGTGGGCTGAGTAAACAAAGGGTAGGTGGCCTTGGATGCCCGGTGAACCACTAGGAGAGTAGAGAGGTTGAGGTAGAGAGAGAAAAGGGCTATCCAGAGAGGTAAATGGGGGTGTTCCACCCAGCAATCATTGAGCAATGGCCAGGGTAAAGTTACTGGAGGTAGAAGAGGGTCAAGAGCAGCTGTGGTACAAGGTTTAGCCCATGGAGATTAGTGGAAGAGGTCAAAGATGGCATTTTGGTAAAGTGGCAGAAGGTGTTTGATATTGGTTTGGGCAAGTTGATGATCTCCATTTGTCATGAGACTCCACAGGGTGAAACGGCACATATAATTATGTCCTTCAACCAATTTTGAGCTCATTTGGGCAAAGTTGCCAATGCAACTTTTGTAAACCCTAGAAAGTAGCAGAAATGAACTTGTGTAGATCTAGTTGAGAAAATCACTTCCCCTTGATGCACCACTTGGTGTAGTGGCCTCATTTGGTCATTTTAACATGCTCACAAAAGTTGGGGTCAAGGAGAGAAATTTGGTAGTACAAAGTTGTTCAAATTTGATTCTGGTCAGAGAGGGTTTTGGGGCATTTTGGTGAACCAAAGTGACCTTAATTGATATGAGGCTTTGCAAGGTGATCACAATATGCATTAGTGACTTTCTAGATTTTCCTTGGATTTTTATGAAAATATTTCCTGTAGAGATATTTCAAATCCTTGAAATGGGCAGAAATGGTTTTGGGAGGTTTTGTCCAATATTTTGAACATGACCATGTGTTGAAACTCTTATATATGGAAAATATATGTCCACTGAGTTTCCCTGTTTTTTGTCAAATATTTTTGAAACAATAAAATAATTTTTCCCTATTAAAGACCATTTCTCGCCTTAAGAAAAAGCTTTTAAATAAAATAGGAAAATAACTTTTAAAATTATATTTTTGTGGTTTATGGGAGTCCTATACCTAATAGGTTTCAAATATACCTTTTGAAAGATTTTTCACACCTCAAATCAAGTACTTGAAGTGCAAATCTCAATTCAGGGGTTTTTTGGAAAACTATTGTTTTTAAATACCATTTTGCTTAACTATTTTTGTAAGAAAATACTATACTGTTCTATACACATGGTATGGTCATTGGGAAGAAGTTTGGAGCAAGGGGATGAAGTATAAGAATTGGAGGATTTATTTGATTTTTAGAGCACTTGCAAACAACAGACAGAATCCAATCAATGCAAAGTCCAAAACACTCAAAAGTTTTTGTAAAACCACACTTTGTCATGATTTATAATCTTAAGTGTTGTGCCATGAAAATCAGGGTGTGACACCACGGTGAGTCACTATTCCCTTTTTACCAAGCGCATGACACCTTGCATCGGACATGTACTGGTAAAGAAGACTGCACCCGCATTCAATACGATAAGACAGACATCTCATCCTCCCGGCAAGCCTCCTGGCGACACATATACCCGCATTTAATGCGGTAGATGCACCATTGTACTAGCCATTGTGGTAATCCCTTGCATGTATAAAAGGAGGTTCATGGCTATGTAGAAAAGGGTCCAGGCTCTCGTCATCTCAACACCCCATAGAGCTAGGTCTTTAGCCGTCATCAAGGAACATCACCTCTTCTTCCTCCTCGAGCATCTCGGAGCAAAGGATCCTAGCTCATCCGTTGTAATCATATCCACTTGATTATATAGACAACAAAATGTAGGGTGTTACACCTCAAAGTGGCCCGAACCTGGGCAAGAAACCTCCGCGTCACCTTTTGCCTATCACCATGAGTTAGGAGCAGATTGCAAGTGTGTTAGCCCATCTCCCAACAAAAAGGGGGCGTCCCTCGCCCCAAGGTGTAGGGCTCACACACACGACACTTCGGTTCCAAACTTGTACTACATATACTTAGAACATATTTTGGTACTTGGAACTTGTAGAATAGGTAGTGACGGTTTTATATGTAAGCCAAGCACCTTTACTAGTAGTAGTTCATAACTGAGGGCTGTTCGCTACGGGAATCCTGTGGAAAATGCTATTCAGGCTTCGTTCGGAATGGATGTATAGAAAACAAAGGAATAAAAAGCTTTGTAAGAATCGGGTTGAGGTAACAGTTGGAACCTATGAAACTAGAGACAACGAAAGTAAAAATATCTGGAGCGTTCGGTACACAAGAAAGGAAAACAAGGATGTGGGTCCCTCCACATCCTAAATTATTGCCATGCAAGACTGAAGCCTCTCGTGGTGTGGGTCTCAACTTGCTTTTCGCCAGCCTCACCTCGGGACTCCGTGCAGAAAAAGAGCTCGTTGGATGTTTGATTTCCCGTGAAACTGCAGGCTACAGAAACTTTCCTATGGAATTTTAGTACTTCATCCCTGCAGACGGAAGGCTGCATCAGGGAATCTTTCCTCTGTTTCTTTATTCCTGTACTTTTCCTCCATAAATCCTCCAAACCGAACGCAGCATATGGGAAACTTTCCATTGCACGCGTTCGGAACCTAGGAAGCATGAACAGTATTCCATAGGAAAATTTCAGTTGGCACACCGATTCCACATGATTGCAAACATCCACCCGGAGTTCATAGACCAGAATAAACAAATCCATTCATGTTGGGTACGTGAGGTGAAGGACCAAATCTAGGTTTCTTGATCCAAAGTTTTGCAGCTGTCTTCGTTTCATATTCCTCTACTTGTACATATTCCTATGTTTTTTGTACCTGCTTTCCGAACGGGCCCTGAATGTGGTCCAGCATAAATGCTCATCTGACAAAGATATAAAGAACCAAAATTTATTAATCAGCTGACAATAAGTAAACACTTGTCAAACAGATCATCAAAGCTCCAATCGCACAGGTCCTATCTTTGTTGCACAACTCATCACAATCAAAATTGGGACCGATTCTGCCATACATGTGCCGTGTCCAACACACAAATAGCAACGGCTGATAGATAACCAACAAAGTACAGCAAATGCAAGGTTACACTTAGAAATCACTATATCCTCTAGTGGAAAATCAACTGAAAGAAAACCAAGCCACTCCCTACAGAACAACACTAGCAGCTACAAGTTCCAGTCGCTTAGGGGTCAGGGTTCAACAACAATCGAAATGGAGTCGGTCAAACTTTAAAGCAGTCGTGGACCACGGCAACCCAGCCAAAACTCGGCAAACCATCATACATATGAGAGCGCCGCATCGAGACAGCGCTCACATCCTGTCCTCCCTCCTGCGCGGGGCGCAGGTTATGATCTCGTCGACCCTCAGGATCATCTCCGCGGCCTCGGTCGCAGACAGGACGATGGCCTGCTTCACCTTGAACGCCTCACATATCCCGCGCTTCTGCATGTCTCCCAGCTGCACGACACCAGACCATGTTAGTTTCAAAATCACTCCTGTACAAGCTACACTACATAGCAAGTTGGTGGTGTCTCCATGAGCTTACCCCGCCGCTGATGACATCAATTCCAGCAGTGCTGTTCACTTTGTGGTGCTCGGCTCGGAGCTGGGAGATCAGCTCAGCACTATCCAGAGCAGCATTGTCAGCAATGATTGTTGGGATGGCTTGCAGGGCGCGTGAAAAGGCATCAATCGCGTGAGATTTCTTCCCAGGGGTCTTCCTTGCAAGTTCATCCACCTCCTTGGACATCACCATCTCAGGCCATCCACCACCATATATGACACGCGTGTCAGTTACTGTCTGAGAAAGCACACATAGGGCATCATGCAAGGACCTCTCAGCCTCATCAAGCACATGCTCACTGTAGACAACAAGACACGTGTATTCAGTGTACAGCCAAATAAAACAGAATGCCTGAATAATACAATGTTATCAGTGCATGATAAGGAGCTACACCTAAAGAATAAGGCATACCTTGCTCCTCTCAGGACAATGGTGCATGCTTGCCCCATCGCAACCCCGGAGAAATGAATCAGCCTGTCCTCCCCAATCATAATCTCTTCGATGAGCTTGCAGTGCCCAAGCTTAACAGACTCTGGGTTGTCAAAAGTTGATGCAATATCACCTCCAGTGACAAGAGCTAGCCGCTCGATGCCCTCAAAGTCAGCATGCTCAACTGCGAGTATGCCAGCATCAGCAAAAAGTTCTTCAGGGAAGTTGTAGATTAGCTGCCTGTTGACAAAGCAGTTGATCCCGTGGCCAATGATTTTCTCAACTTTCTCTCTCATTTTCTGTTTCTCGGCAGCTTCAATATCTGCAACCTTAGCCATCGAATCCACCCGGACACGTGCCCCATAAATCTTAACTTTATCTGTGTCCATAGCAGTGTTCGCAACCAGAATATTAGCGTTTTCAATTCGCTTTGGTTGACCAAGGCCAATCTTCTTATCAAGAATGAACCTACAAAACAGATTCAAAATGGTATATGTGTATCAGTCTGTTTGTAATTGATATAGAACCATAATATAATCGGGATAAAAAAGAAAGGGTTTGAAAGAACATACCCTTCATCCAAAAAGGAATCCTTAAGAGAACCTCCCGGTTTCTTCAGAATTTGGATTGACTCCAAGTTGGTGCTACCCTGCCACCAATGAACAAGTGTGGTGCATACCAAATCAACGTTTTACTAACAAAACGTAACAATGTGAATGGATAATTATGAACTAATGAACTAGACTTCAAGCAACATCCCACATATAGAAAAGTTATTATGACCAACTTCCCCCAATCATGTTTACCTTAAGCCTGAGGACAGCATCAACTGCAAGTTCAGCAAAATACTCCTTGTCCTGGGAGAGAATTTTTGAACTAAGCGTAGTCATGGCAATGTTCATGAGATCTGATCTGAACTTGTCTGCAGCACCAATGAAGGTTTACTGTCAGAAGACTATTCCTGGTGGCAGACTCTTGATATATAAAATATAAATCATAATGACTGCAATAAACTTTAAACATCTGAGACTGAAAATTACTGCCAGGTCAATGCCAAGTCCCAACTAGGAAATCAGCGATACCAGGTGCTAAGCTAGTATTCTAGGAAGTGATGCTCATTAAAAGATAAAGTGGGGAAAATAAGTATCCGCCCCAAGGATTAATGCAAACATAAATTTTGTTCCACATAACATAAGTACTTACTAAAAGAAGATTACATAGTGTTTAAATATAGTTAAGAAATCATATATGAGAAAGTAACTAAATAGATGACCTGTATTGTCTTTGTTGTCCATGGTCCTTTTCAGCAAAGCATTTCTGGCACACTCAGCAGCCATTCTGTAACCTAATAGTACAGAGAGATGATGAAGCATTAGAGATGTTCAAATGTAACTAAATGATTAGCTACATATTTGCAAATAGTTCCATCATGTATCCATGTGTATCTCTCAAATATCATGTGTATCATTTCTGCATTAATAAGCAAGCCAGAAAGATAAAAAATGAAGACGCAAACATGAAAATGGAACAGAAAACAAAGGGTCGTAGTTGTCCATCGCCAACATGATATCAACACAGAAGTGCACTGCTTTCATTTTTTTTAAGGCACTGTCTTGCTTTTAAAATCCAGAAGTTGCCTAGACTAAGGGAGCTGTTTTTAATCATTTAAACATGACAAATTGAAAAACAAAGTATGTAAGCATGAGATGTCATTTTCCAAACTTGACATGTCTTACTGATCTGCAGATATTGTTATTGTATCATCACTCACCAAAAACTTAGTAACATGTATTGAGGTGGTAACTAAGAGTTGCACAATTTTAAATGTCAGGGATAACATGTTGAATAAACTGCGTCTAAAATGAGGATCACCTGCAATAATAGTCATCGGATGAATCTTCATGTTAACCAACTTTTCAGCCTCCCTCAACAGTTCTCCAGCCAACACAACAACAGAAGTTGTTCCATCACCAACTTCATCATCTTGGACTTTTGAGATGTCTAACAACCATTAAGGACTACATTTTCTTTCAATTAGGGAGAACATAAATATAACCAACTAATCAAATGGGGTCAGGAGAAGCTATAAGAAGCCTGCATTGCCAGATCTAGAAACAAGCATCATCTCAGCAGGAAAATCATAGAGCAGTAGGCTCAAACAAAAGGATACCAACAAGGACCTTGGCAGCAGGGTTGTCGATATGAAGGGACTTCAAAATGGTAGCACCATCATTTGTAACGGTGACACTCCGCCCTCGGCCAGTCGACTGAAGGATCTTGTCCTGGACATAAAAAAGGTAACATGTAAATTCCAAGGAAAATCATGTAGCATTCGAATGGCTGGCGCCATCTTTTGCCCAAACTGCAATTTTTTCCTCTGTGAGCAGCACGTACCATTCCTTTTGGGCCCAATGTGGTCTTGACTAAGTCTGCGATCGCCATGGCACCTACAAAAGAAGCCTGCCAGGGGGACGAAATCAGATGAATAAGAACCCCACATAAACAAAGAGGCTGAACAATGATTCTACAAGGTATTACCGCCGTCATAAATAAGTGAACTGAAACCACATCACTTATTTATGAACGGAGGGAGTAATATTCAGCTTCTGCAGTCGAAGGAGACCGGTAAACCCATTGCGCACAGTTGCAGAAGCGCATTATGCAACAGCAATACAGCATCAGTGTGTGTGTCTGCCGCGGTAACCTATAGATCCTACTACGCGAAGCTGACGGTCAGGTTGTTGATCTGGCACTTAACAATCTACGGATTTTGCAGTCTAAATGAGATCAGTAAGCTAATTGCACACAGTTGCAGCAGCGCCATCAAACCAACGGATGGACGAACGAACCGACCCGGTCAGAACAAGAAGGAAAACAAGCAGATCAGATGGGAAGTGGGTGGTTACCATCCTGGCGCGCTCGCCCTTCTCCTGGATGGCGTCATCCTTGAGCACCCTCTCCATCTGCCCAACCACGGAGAGAGACAGAAAAAATGTCAGGAACGCATCGCGCTGATCCAGCCACGGAGAAGAGAACTGACTGGGGGCGGTCGGGCGGGGTACCTCGGGGACGGGCGACGGGGCGGAGGCGGGGGAGAGGTAGGGGTCGGGTGGATCTCGTCGTCGGGGAGGCTGCAGAGGCGGCGGTGCGGAGCAGAGGAAGACACACAGCAGCAGCAGTCTAGGGCTTGCTTAAACGGGGCGCGTCTACGGGAGCGAGCGCGATGGCAGCCAAGCGTGCATATGGGCCAGGCCCAGTGGCCCAGATCGGCAGAAAAAAGAAAACCATCGCTAGTTTCAGCCTGCCAGCCTGCCTATGCAGGTTTGCTCTGTTTTCCCTTTTTACTACTCTTATAATATCACAATATATTCCATCTAAATGTTCCAAATTTTTAGTATTCTTATAAAAAAATACGAATTCAAGAAATGTCAAAAACGTTTAATTTTAGTTTTAAATTTGAGAAATATGATCACCATTCTATGAAAATCAGAATTAAAAATGTCCAAATTTTCAGAGATGTTCCTGAATTTGAATAAATCATCACGAATTTTCAGAGAAAAAAAACTCATTTGCATGTACGGAATAATAAACGCTAAAATTGATTCTTAGTTTCGCCTCTAAAACTAGCTCAAGTGTTGCATTATGATTTCGTTTTCTTGAACATGGGCATGATTTAGTGTAACAATGGATAGCAGCAACTTTGAGGACACAGTTTCAAGAATACTTGTGTTGAACAAACCCAATTGATTGTTATACTTTGAGATCAAACCGTCACTAAGTTATAAGTATCATCACAAAGAAGTTAACATTTGTATAGTTCCTTACATCATGAGAGTATCGAGTACCTTCACGTCGGCTCAGTCTCTCGGATGTGCATGCATCTATAGGGGTGAGTATATGCGCGTATATATGAGCGCTTGCATTTATACTGTATTCAAAAAAAGAGTACCTTCATGCCGGAAGGTGTACCTTGGGGTCGTCAAGCATCACGCGTAACACGGTGATCATAATGGCAACTTTCGGGTACATCGGAAAAGTATGACAAGGTACTTGATAGCTCAAGATTGGTATTTACCTCTCTGATGATGGAGGGATATTATTAGGGATTCCTCGGTGTGATGGTATCCATCATCGTCTCGCCAGACACGGTGTGACTTGATCACGGTTATGCCAGAACACGGGATCAAGAAACGAGAACAAAATTGGTAATGAGTAAACCGGCATAGTGAACATATTGATTCATGGGGATACCGATAAATCTCACCTCAGTGCAACGGGCGGCACACACCTCGTCTCGCATCGCTACGTCCATGTTGCCACGCCTGCGAACCATGACCACCAAAAATTTGTTGATTAAGTAGTAGATGAGCGTGTCGAAGAAATCATACCAGCGAGTGTTGCAAACGCTTACCCGACAACTTTCTTCCTCTCGTGCGCTAGGTAGACTACCATGTCTGACAGTGGTTGGTAGAAAAATTTTTTGTGGGAAAAAGGGGGCAAAACACTTCTCTAATCTCTGCTTTCTCAAAAAAATCTTCACATAGTTCAAAATTCAGGGGGAGGGGTGCCCCTGACTTACACTAAGCTCCACTAGTGTATGCTATGGAAGAACCAATGTGATGGCATGCAAGTGCACATGGCTATGTACCAATTTCATGATAAGTAAGGTTTGTCGATCCCACAGGGAGCGAATAGGATGGCACCATAATCCCTGTAGTTGTGTTGTCACTTAACACAACTTCCCTCACGCCCAAACCAAAGTTTGTAAATAGTTTACTTAAGTAGGTTGATAGGGAATGGAAAAAGGAAGAATTAAACTAAGGTACTAGAATGAATGGAAAATAAATACTAAACTAAACAAAGGAAATAAACTAAGAGAAGTATGTGATGTTTTAGATGAGGTTGCTCGCATTTAGGTACGGTCTCATTTGGTACGGGCAAGGAATGGAGTTAAACTTTACGACTATGACATGTAGTGGCTAAGTTAGTATCTGCATTATAGGATACCACAATCTACTGATGGTGGGTGGTCCATCACATAACGTTATCTCTCAAGACGGTCATGTTGAGATAACTTTCATTTGTCCTACTTCTTGTCCCATACCAACGGCGGCTAACATAAAATATTAAGGCCACAGGGAACGGATGAAGGCAATAGGTTCTACGGACAACCGTGCTCCTACAATAATTGTGTTTCCCTCAAAATGTCAGCACATGTAACGTCGCAAGTCCGTCGGTTTTTACAACCAACTATCGACTTCATGTGTGGCCTAAAAGTTGAAAGTCTCCAACTATGCCAATGACGCCAATAGATTGAACGTCTCCGATCACTGAATTACCGTACAGATAAACAAGCAACACACATAAATAGACTATAAACATATCAAGTACCACTTACTAATCGATCGACCCATAGCCAACAATTACTCAAATAACATCACATAAAGGGGGTTTAAGAGTTGTTAGAGCAACTCCAATGGGGCGACCCATTTCGTCCACCGCCGTCCGTTTGGGTCAGCGCGGACACAAAAGGCGGTCCAACGTGCCGACCCAAACGGACGCGCGTCCGCTTTTCATCCGCGGGCAACCCATTCCTGGCCCATTTTTGAGCCGGATTTGCGTCGGCGCGGACACGAGATGGACGCGTGTGCACGCCTACTCCTCTCCCCGGGCCCGTCGGTCGGTGGCAGCCACCATCATTTGCTCCCATTTTCTCCAAAACCCTCCCGCCCGTGTGCACTCCCGCCCCACACCCGCCATGGACGACGACCTCGACCTTGACACCGTCGCTGGCCTCGCCTCCCTCGCCTCGTCCGGCATGAAGACCGCCCCCTCCGGCAAAGGCAAGCCTCGTGCCCCACGCAAGACCGCCGTCGCGATCAAGTCAAAGAAGGCGCTGATGCCCGAACAACAGGCGGCGGAGTCGGCCAAGAGGAAGGGCCGGAGGCACGCCGCGGACGCCAAGGGTGAAGCCATCGCGGCTGTCACCGTCGCCGCCGCCGCTCAGCAGGAGGTCACCAACGCCCGCGTCGCAGCGGCAACGAGGGAGGCGCTCTATATGCTAGGGTTAAACCCTAGCCAGCACGGCTTCGTCAACACCGTCGTGGCCGCCGCGCTAAGCACCGGCTTGTCTGTGTTCCCTCGGATGGTGCTGCCCGAGTCGCCCCACGCGTCGGCTTGCACCCCGATGCCCGGCTTCCACGTGTACCCGCAGGCATCCCGCCTCTCGGGGGAGTTCTTGCCCGACGTGAGCGTGGTGGCGCCTTCCACACCCGCGCCCGCGCCCATCGACCACAATGCCACATCGGTAGCCGGTGGCTCGTCATGCGGAGGCGCGAGGAAACGCGCACGATAGATGCCGACTGACGTGCTACCTGACGCCCGCAACCTGTTCGACGAAATGTCGGCCGCCAGCAAAGAGGACTACATGCAGAACCTCATCTTCGAGGGCAGTGCGCCGGCCGCTGGCTACGATCCCAATGAGACACAAAGCCAGGACGGCCGCAGGGCGTTCACGCCGGGCGCGGGCTATGATCCCGATCAGTCGGCCTTCATGCGTGATCTGGTCGGCATGGACCTGGACGGCTTCCCACTTGACCACGAGTTTCCAGACGACTACGGGAAAGAAGAAGAGGAGGAGTGTGACACCGAAGTGGAGCCTTTGTTTGAGGACGAGCTCGCCAACCAAGCTGTCGGGCCGAAACTGGAGCACAAGAGCAAGCGCACGAAGGCATACACGGCGGCCGTGGACAAGCTTCTTTGCGAGTGTTGGAGAGACATTGGACAAGAACCCAAGACCGGCATCGAACAAAAGCATTCAACTTTTTGGATTCGTGTCCACTGGGAGTTTCATGAGCTCAAGAAGTTTCCTCCCTACCAAATTGTGAGCACGCGTGGGTGGGTGTCCATTTCGAAGCGATGAAGAGTGATCCAACAAGAGTGCAACTAGTTTTGTGCCACTCTTGAGAGCGTCAAGGTCCGCCCCGTGAGAAAAATTGGCATGCAAGACATGGTATGGTAGCAAGCCGCCCTCTTTTATGTCATCAAGTTCATGCTTGCGTGTTCATTTACATACCATTTGTGCCAACATGCTTGCATGAAAACATTTGTAGGCATTTCAAGCTTTGGAGGCATTCAAGGTCCAACACAATGGCAAGTGCTTCAACCTCTCCCATTGCTTTAGGGTCATCAAAGACAAGGAGAAGTTCAAGGCGCAATATGCTACCCTCAAGTCGCGCGGGAGGAAGAAAGCCGTGGAGGAGGTTGGGGCGGCGAGCCGGCTCGACCGCGGGGGAAGACCAACTCCAAGAAGGACGACAAGCGGGATGTGGCATCGAATGCCTTGATCACAAGCGTGGAGGGCATGATGAACAAGAAGGAATCAAGAGAGGAGGAGCGCCGGTGTTTCAAAGAGGAGCAAATGAACGCCTTCATGGAGATCCAAAGGAGGAGGCTAGAGATGGACGCGGAGAAGCAAGCCAAGATGCTTGAGTTGGAGGCGGAGAAGCAAGCAAAGATGCTCGAGATCGAGGCCGCCAACGCCAAGACCAAGGCCGCCAATGCCAAGACCAAGGCCAAAGAAGTGGCTCTCCCGAGCATGATGACCGGGGTGGAGATCATGAAGGTGGATCTCAACATCGTGTCGCCAAGGAAGAGGTCGTGGTTCGAGAAAATGCAGGCTGACATGCTCAAGTTCACCGCCGAGTGATCTCATGGCCGCGAGCGCCTTCTTTTTTGTATGCCGGCTCGTGCGCTGGCATGACCGAACTCATGTCCCACCCCTTTTTAGTATGCTGGCATGTGTGTCGGCCGCTGGCGAGTGCGCCAGCATGAACTGTGTGGTGATATTTTTTGAAGCCGGCAATGTGTGTCGGCGCTGGCATGGTGCTGGCATGAGACATGTCCGCTGGCATGATCTATGGCCGCGTGCCTTTTTTAAAAATTGAGTGCGGACATGAAAATGGGCCGGCGCGTTGGGCGGACTGCCGACCCAAATGCAAAACAGGACGGACTCAGGGCGGGCGGCCGACCCAAACGGACATAAAGCGGACAAATGCGCCGTCCGTTTGGGTTGGCCCGTTGGAGTTGCTCTTACAATCCATCATGGAGGAGAAAGAAGGGTTGATGATGATGGTGATAGAGGTGGCACGACGGATGGTGATGATGATGGTGGCGCGACGGATCCCTTCCGATATCCCTCTTGGTTGAAATAACGTTGTTCTTGATGTGGACGACGGAAGGACGTGGAGATGAATGATAATTGAGACTTGATGAAGAGTGGTGGAGGCGGATAGAGTTGAAGGCGTGTGTGTATGTATAAGAGCATCTCCAACAGCCACGCTAAACTAGCGCCACGCCGCAAATTAGTCTGTTTTAGCGTGCGCGCAACGCGGCGGGTCGCTCCAGCGGGGGCGCAAAAACGGCACGCGCGCTATAACGAGTTGGGCGCGCTGTCGAAAACACTGTCCCGCGCGGTGTATTTCGAGCGCCCGCTACAGCGCACGGCACACTCGAGCGCTCGTGCCGCACTCTCTCCTCTCCTCCTCCTACGCCTCGCGCGCGCTGGCGCCGGCGCCCTGCCACCCACCCATGGACGCGCACACCGGCACCCCGCTCACCCCGTTGTAAAGCCGCGACCCCCCCCCCCGCCGCAGCCGCCACCGCCGCCGGAAACCCTAGCGCAGGGAGCGTTGGCATCGCCACCGTCGGAGCTCCGCCGAGCGTCGGCCTCGCACGCAGCCTCTTCTTGCCGCCGCGGATGACCATGGCGCCAGGTGGCGTCGCGCCGGCGCCGTCCCGTGCCGCCGCCGCACCGTCGAAGGTCCCCAATGCGGTGCGGCCGAAGAAGGGCAAAACATCCGCGAAGAAGAACAAGGCGGCGGAGGAAGATTCATCTTCAGAGGCAGAAGAATCGTCTTCGGAAGATGAGGACGAAGACGAGGAAGATGATTGATGTGTCTTTCATTTATGTCTTGAACTTTAGTTTGCATTTGAACTTGGTTGGATGAACTTGTGGGCATGATTTTGAACTTGTGGGCATGAACTTTTATTCATCAACTTGTTTGTGTCAAATTTCACATGTTCATTGCATTTTGATGAACGTTTCAAACTCATTTTGTATCCAAAATATCATATATGTTTAAATGCCCGGCGAGTCTCGCGTGCTGTATTTTTGCGCGCTGCTAGGCGGCGCGCGCGCTGCATTATAGCGCGGCTGCTGGAGCCAGCACTGGCGGCCGCGCTAAACATGACGAAGCACGCGCGGCAAATAGGTTTTTTGCGCGCGGCGCTTAGCGCGGCTGTTGGAGATGCTCTAAGTTCTCTCATAGCCTCCTCCGCTGATGTAGCATCTCCCCTTTGACCCAAGGGCTCTAGATGAGCCTTTAAACACTTCTTCAAGGCCAAGAAACAAGTAGGAATAAACGGGATGAAATTGGGGGAATAATTTCATCTGAAGAGCTAACTTTTGAGCGTGATTTCCTTCCATACGACTGCGCGTACGACCAACTATGGTCGTATGAAACGGTGTCTTATAGTGTGGCCCTCTTCGGTAAATCGGTCGCCGTGTCTTCATATGAACTCGAAATTTGATGTTCTTGGTTTTGTTGGGTTCATGTGAGCGAAGCCGATCCATTTCTGCTATTAGATATTTGTTTTGAGCACTGTTAACAATGGTTTTTTTCACTCTCCGAAACGGCTAAGTTGGGGGTCTGAATGTCCACCATTTGAACTACTTTCATCGTGCTAAATGCATGAGAAGTCCTCATCACCTACAAAACACACAAAGAGAAAGAAAACTTATAAACACTAACAAAGAATAAAGATTATGCAATGCTCATGGTGAAAAGGATTAAATTTGGAAATCATGGCATGTAACTGACTCAATGGGACATGATATAAATTGATATACGGAGCCTGTGAAAATGCGTAAAATATGGAGCCATCACAATGGAACCTCTAGAACTAGGGCAACACCAAACTCATCTCAGCACCGAGCTTTGTGTCTACATTTGTCGGCGTTCAGGGAACGGGGGTACCCATACTTGCCTGCCTGCAGCCTGCGGCGTGGCTCAAGGAGTGGCCCAGTACGGCCCATCTTCATCAACACATGCTCAAGACCCTCGCGAGGGGCCAAGCCTCGCGGGGCGGATGACAGGAGGCTTCCTCGGGCACAGCCTCGTCAGGCTGGCTCGCGAGGAGGCGGAGAGATCAAGGCGGGGTACCTCACGAGGTGCCCATGAAGCAAGCCATGACGACCGAAGCCAGGCGGGCGCCGGCCTGCGCAGAGTCCTTGTTTCCTCTTTGGTGCAAAGAGGGCAAGCGCAGGCAAGAGTATCGAGCAAAGGCGACCATTTCGGTGCAACAAGACCAAGACCAGCAGGACGGCAGGATGGAGGTCATCGTGGAGCCCAAGCCGGCGTCACCATCAGGGTCTTTGGCAGGCGAGGACCGACTTTAGTCAGGATAAGAGTACTAGATGTTCCCCTTCAAAATGGCCAATTGTTGGCGCCCTTCCCGCTCAATATTTGGGAAGAGGCCCAGGGTCTCCCTCTATAAATAGAGCTAGCCACCGCAGAGTAGGGGGAGGAGAGATTTTGGGTAGACTAGAGAGAAAGAGAGGCGACTGAACTCACCCAAGCAGTTCATCGCACCAGCCAAGAACAGCCCCTCGCGAGGCTGTTCTCCCTTGTACTGTTCATCATCAGCCCCTGAGGCAATCCACCACACCACAAACTGGAGTAGGGTATTACACCACAATGGTGGCCTGAACTAGTATAAATCTCGTGTCCCTTGTGTTGTTCTTCGTGTAGTTTTAGATCCTTGCGAGGCGACGAGACGTGGGTAGGCAGAAGGTGTGATCTCCGCATGCACCACAAAGTTCGAACCTTGAGGGTCTGCCGGAACCCGAAATCCGACATTTGGCGCGTTAGGTAGGGGTGCGCCGGAATCCGCCTTCCGTCGCTTCATGTTTTGCCGCCCGTCGCATCCATGTCAGACGCTCGTCGAGCCCGCGCCGAGCGCCGGGCCGCTCTCGCCACTCGCGTCGCCCAGACGGCCCCCGTCGGCGGGCGCCCCCGCCATTCCCCGTCGCCTGCCGTCAACGCCGCTACCGGCCCGGCGGGGAACGAGCAGCAGGCGTCGTCCCTGCATCCTTCGGTGCGGCGAGAAGGCCGCACCGCCACCCCGTCGCTGACTCTAGCCGGTTCCTCGTCCCACGTCCGTCGCGCTCCTGCGGACGCGCACGCCGTGCTGCTCCTGGCGCGGGAGCTCCTGCACTATCGTCCCGTCGACGACCTCTACGACGAGTGGCTCGCCCGCATCACCGAGCTCGTCAGCGCCGCTGGGGGCTCCCCTGTGCCATCCCTCTCGCTGCACCGCGCCCCGCCCTGCGCGGGCGACAAAGCTCCGGGGGCACCTCAGCCGCCTTCCCCTCAAGAAGGCGCCTTGGCCCCAAGGCGCGTGGCTCCTGGGCGGAATCCACACCGTCCTGCGCCAGCACAACAGGAGAAGAGCTGCCTAGAGATCCCTCGCCCCCAAGAAGCTGCCCGTGTGCTCCTCGCACCGGCCGGGCACGAATGCGCTCCTACTCCAGCGCGTCATGACCCCGCGCTGCTCCTGGCGGCAGTGCACAGAGATTTCCAAGATCAAGCTCTCCGTCACCCAAGGCCTCCTGTGGCCACTGCAGGTTGTCGTGCCTTCACCGCCGAGCTGTGCATCGTGGCCTGGCCGGGCAAGTTCAAGCCAGATCTGCCCCCGTGCTATGATGGCACGGCTGACCCTGCAGATTTCCTCCAGCTCTATGAGCTGGGCATCGAAGCCGCCAACGGGGACGAGAAGGTCATGGCGAACTGGTTCCCCATGGCGCTCAAGGATGGTGCCCGCACCTGGCTCCTGAACCTGGCTCCTGGCACCATCTCCTCCTGGGACGAGATGCGCACCCGATTCATCGGCAACTTCCAAGGCACACGCGACCGGCCCCCGGCCATGAGCGACTTGCGCCGCATCAAGCAGCAGCCGGGAGAGACCCTGCAGAAGTTCATCCAGCGTTTCAATAGCGCTCGCCTTAAGATCCCCAGGGTGTCTGAGGAGGCCATCATCTCAGCCTTCTCCGACGGTGTGCGTGACGTCAAGATGAAGGAGGAGCTTGCGATTCATGAGGACATGTGCACCTCCCTGGAGCTGTTCAATTTGGCGACCAAGTGTGCTAGGGCTGAGGAATGGCGCCTTTCCCTCCTTGAGCTGCCGGCTGCCGACCAAGAAGAGAAGAAGCCCAAGGTCAAGGACGTGAAGCGCAAGGGGGCTGCCATGCTCGCGGCAGAGCTGGACACCAAGCGAGGCAGGGATCATCCTGAGTCATCCAAGGGCAGCCGGTACTGCGTGTACCACGACCTCCACACCCACAACACCAACGAATGCCAAGAGCTCAGGGCCGTGCAGGACGTGCGTGCCGGCCGACGCCCCGAGCGCAGCGACCGGGGCTATGGCCGAGGAGGAGGAAGAGGTGGAGGACGATGGGAAGACCGTGGCCCTCGCCAAGGGTGGCGTGACCGACCTCGCGAGGATCGGTGGCAGGACCAGCCTCGTGAGGGAGGTTGGAGGGACCCGCCTCGCGAGGGAGGTTGGAGGGATCAGCCTCGCAAGGATCGCCCACAAGGCAATGCGGGCCTCCCTCCCCTGCCACCACAACCGAGGAGGAATGAAGACCATCATCAGGACGAGGGGGCTGGAGGCTTCTAGGAGCCGCGCGCAATCGCTTGTATCTTGGGCGGCGCTCAAGCCCCGGCCTCTCAGCGCATCTTCAAGCAGTTTGCTTGCAAAGTGAATGCAGTTCTCCCCAACCTTGAGGCCACACGCCCTCTCAGGTGGTCAGCGTGCGCTATCACGTTCAGCTCAGCGGATCAGCTCAAGTGCACGGCCACAGCCAGAGTCCTCCCGATGTTTTGTTCCCCAATCATCAGTAATGTGCAAGTCACCAGGACCCTCATCGATGGCGGAGCAGGGCTCAATGTCCTATCCGTCGAGACGTTCAACAATCTCCAAGTGCCCTACAATCAGCTGCAGCCAACCAAGCCTTTCTTAGGAGTCACTGATGGTTCCACGGTTCTGATAGGGCAGGTCCGCCTTCCTGTTACCTTCGGGAAGCGTGACAACTACCGCACCAAGCTCATTGACTTCGACGTCGCTCACATTCGCCTGCCGTACAATGCCATCCTCGGGTACCCAGCCCTAGCCAGGTTCATGGCCGTGACTCATCACGGCTACAATGTCCTCAAGATGCCAGGAAGCGGTGGAGTCATCACGGTGCCTTGTGAAGAGAGAGACGATGTGTGTTCTCTGGAACGTGCTTTCCAAGCCGCGTCAATTGAAGACCCGGATCACAGGAGCGGGAGGCTTCCCGAGGCTGCCCCTAAGAAGAAGAAGACATCGCCTGGTCCGACCCCTCGGGAGGCAGGCCCCTCAGGGTCTGCGCCTGTTCAGGGGGCGCCTCCTTCTATCGCATAGGAAGGCGCGCCCGGTGCCCTCTTCGAGCAAGGCTCGGGGCTCTCTCCTGGAGGGCCATCAACTTTGCTAGGATCACGAGGGAGGCGCTCGGGCACCACTTGGAGGCGTGCTTCAACGCACGTTTCCCTCAGGAAGGGGCAAGGCAAGGAGGGCCAAACCCTCGGGAGTTCGTCAGCGAGATCATTCAGGAGCTGCAGGAGTCAAGAGTCATGAGTGGCAGCCGCCGCTTACCCGCCGTAGCTCCCCATCCAGACGAGGATGGTGGGCTGCGCGTCTGCATCGACATACCAGGACTCAACCGAGCTGCCTCTCAGGAGCGCCTATGGCCCTCACGCGTGGGACGCTGCGAAGGTCCACCCCACAGCTATGTTCGCATGCCTTACGGCCTGCCGAACGCGGCTGCTGTGCGTCAGCGCCTCATGAGGAGCATCTTGGAGGCTCAAGCGGCCAGGCATTCCACAGTCCTGGCGGAGATGGAGATGGTCCACGAGGAGCCACCAGTGCCTCCGGAGCCTCCTGAGGCTCCTAGGCCTGGGGGCTTGTGAAGATCGGCTTCCGCAGCGCACACTGTCCGCTACTTCAGCATCCCTCCATCTTCAACATCATCAGGTGACATCCTTCGAATTTCATTTTCAGCTGGGAGCGCCCCCCAGGGCTGCACCATTCCCAGGCCGCGTGGGTCCGTCCCTGCGGCATGTATCCCTTTGGTTCATGTTTTTAGTTTACTCTATCGGGGGCGCCCCTCGGGCTGCATTATCCCCAAGCCGCTCGGTCCAGACCCAGTGGCATGTATCCCTCTCGCGTTTATTCGAGTCGTGCGTTTGACTCATCATGATCATTACTTGATGCCTGTCCACGGCACCCTTCTTCCTTCATGTCGGCCGCTTGCACGTTAAAGGGGGGGTACCTGAGCATCGCGACTCATGGGCTCTTACTGGCTCTCCAGCCCTCACCCTCTGGCTTTGTCCACGGCATCGTGACCTGGAATACCAGCGACGGCTGAGCTCGCTCGAGGGCCGGGACCTGAGGACGTAGAGCGTCGACATCTAACCAAATTTGCAGGAACACATTACAAGTAAAGGCCCAGAGCCAGGCGCAACCCGCCTTGAGGTAGGGCCCAGTGAGTCCCGCGCTGGCTCACGGGTGCCCAGATACACCTCGTCAGGTCCTACCTTGCCAGGCACGTGTCAGGGCGGGGCTGTACACGCCCCGGGGGCTCCTCCCGGAGGGGAGCCCCCTCCCACGCACCAATGGAAGCACCATGCTCCGTGCTGGCTGACGACACTGCAGAGGAGCGGCTATGCTCGTACATATACGGTGTTGGGGAACGTAGTAATTTCAAAAAATTTCCTACGCACACGCAAGATCATGGTGATGGCATAGCAACGAGAGGGGAGAGTATTGTCCACGTACCCTCGTAGACCGTAAGCGGAAGCGTTAGCACAATGCGGTTGATGTAGTCGTACGTCTTCACGATCCGACCGATCCAAGCACCGAACGTACGGCACCTCCGAGTTCAGCACACGTTCAGCTCGATGACGATCCCCGGGCTCCGATCCAGCAAAGCTTCGGGGATGAGTTCCGTCAGCACGACGGCGTGGTGACGATGATGATGTTCTACCGGTGAAGGGCTTCGCCTAAACTCCGCGACGATATGACCGAGGTGGAATATGGTGGAGGGGGGCACCGCACACGGCTAAGGAACGATCCATAGATCAACTTGTGTGTCTATGGGGTGCCCCCTGCCCCCGTATATAAAGGAGTGGAGGAGGGGAGGGCCGGCCTCTCTATGGCGCGCCCTAGGGGAGTCCTACTCCCACCGGGAGTAGGAATCCCCTTTTCCTAGTCCAACTAGGAGTCCTTCCAAGTAGTAGGAGTAGGAGACAAGGAAGGGGAAGAGGGAAGAGAAGGAAGGAGGGGGCGCCGCCCCTCCCCTTAGTCCAATTCGGACTAGTCAATGGGGGGCGCGCAGCCTGCCTCTCCCTCTCCCCTAAAGCCCAAAAAGGCCCATATACTTCTTCCCCGTATTCCCGTAACTCCCCGGTACTCCGAAAAATACCCGAATCACTCGGAACCTTTCTGAACTCCGAATATAGTCGTCCAATATATCGATCTTTACGTATCGACCATTTCGAGACTCCTCGTCATGTCCCCGATCTCATCCGGGACTCCGAACTCATTCGGTACATCAAAACTCATAAACTCATAATAAAACTGTCATCGAAACCTTAAGCGTGCGGACCCTACGGGTTCGAGAACTATGTAGACATGACCTAGAACTATTCTCGGTCAATAACCAATAGCGGAACCTGGATGCCCATATTGGCTCCTACATATTCTACGACGATCTTTATCGGTCAAACCGCATAACAACATACGTTGTTCCCTTTGTCATCGGTATGTTACTTGCCCGAGATTCGATCGTCGGTATCCAATACCTAGTTCAATCTCGTTACCGACAAGTCTCTTTACTCGTTACGTAATGCATCATTCCGTAACTAACTCATTAGCTACATTGCTTGCAAGGCTTATAGTGATGTGCATTACCGAGAGGGCCCAGAGATACCTCTCCGACAATCGGAGTGACAAAACCTAATCTCGAAATACGCCAACCCAACATGTACCTTTGGAGACACCTGTAGTACTCCTTTATAATCACCTAGTTACGTTGTGACGTTTGGTAGCACCCAAAGTGTTCCTCCGGTAAACGGGAGTTGCATAATCTCATAGTTATAGGAACATGTATAAGTCATGAAGAAAGCAATAGCAACATACTAAACGATCAAGTGCTAAGCTAATGGAATGGGTCATGTCAATCACATCATTCTCCTAATGATGTGATCCCGTTAATCAAATGACAACACATGTCTATGGTTAGGAAACATAACCATCTTTGATCAACAATGTCACATCCCTAGTTCTGGTCTGCTCTGGGTTAGCTAGTCTTGTGTTGCATCATGTTTAAATTTCTCCTAAACCTGAAATGGGGATCAACAAACCCTAGCACCACCCTGAAAATACCAGGTTCAACTGAAAAACATTTCAATGAATCCAAAATGCCCTTCACAAAAGTTCATCATTTTTGAATTGGTCTAGAACCTCTCCCAAAAATGGTGCACATTTTTCTAGGCCATTCTGGATTTTTGAATTAAATCATATTATATTTGCATTTGGGCATTTAATTTCTAATTAATATTTTAAATGCTCAAATAATCCCAAACTGAAATGTTTACTGTAGGATATATTCCCAACAGTGGTCATGAGCAGTTGCAAGATTTTTAGAAATCCTCTGGCATTTTTAATTAAGCCAAACACAGTTGCAGAAAATAGAAAAACAGAAAGAATTAGTAAAAGAGAGGGAGAGAAAACCCACCTGAGCTTACCTGTGAAGCCACCTGGCGGCCCAAGTGGCCGGCCCAGCCCACCAGGCCATCCTCCTGTCGCCTTCCTCCCCCTCGCCCCGAAGCAGCTCGGTGGCGAGCGTCGATGCCGCCCTGGCCACCTCCTGCTTGCCGCGACGCCCTGGCTCTTCTGGATGCACCATGGAGACGCCCGAGACCTTCTCCCCCTATTCCCCTCACAACTCTCTCTTCCCCCTCCTCTGACTCTCTCTCCCGTGACCGACCGTACGCACCCGAGACCGCCGAGAGAACCACCGCAGCCACCGTGTTCCCCTTGCCTCTCTGCCCTGTCCAACGGGTCTGCCTCGACGCCGTGAAGCACCAAGATGAAGCACGCGCCCACGGGACGCCTGAAACGATGCCATCATCTTCGTCTTCCTCGTTGAGTACCGCGGATCTCCACCGTCGATGTGCCGCCGTCCGAGCTTCCCCGAGCCCGCTTCTACGGCCCCTGCAACCGCTGTGAGGCCACGATCCTTTTCCCCCTAACCCCATGCTCGATTGCCTCCCCTAACCGCCCTAACCACCTTGCCGAGCGCTCCTCGCCACCGGCCATGGCACCGCCGTGGCCACAGATGTCTTAGCTCGCGTCTGAGCACGCCCTCGGGCTCGAGATGTTCCCAGGAGCCGAAAGCTCCCATCGGTTCGTCCGTAGCTGCACCATAGCATCGTCTTAGGCGATGCCTGAGCTCCGGCCGCCGCCTCGCTCGCCGTAGTTGCCGCTACCGGCCACCCCAGCCGCGACCACAGCCACCGCTGGACGCGCCACGTCGCGGACGTTCCAATGAGCCAAACCGCGCGCCAAACCATCGCCCCTAGCTCAAATCCGAGCCGCGCCGCCGTGCGGAATGGTCGCCGCCGGCGATACTCCGGCGACTGCCGATGTGGCAAGCTTAATTAGTGTTAATGATCCAACTAATTAACCTCTAGAGCCACTGACAGTGGGACCCACTTAATTAGGTTACCGGCTAACCAAAATAGTTAGATTATTTAATAAAATCTGTGGACCCACGCATCAGCATTGACCCGCTGATGTGGCAGTTGACCTGGTCCCACCCGTCAGCCACACAAACCAGCACTGTGTCACCGACCAGTGGACCCCACTGGTCAGGTTTGACCCGGACCAGCCCTAGTTGACTTGATGACGTCACACCGACGTCATGCTGACGCAGTTAACCATTTTCTGGATTTAAAATAATTCAGGAAATTCCAGGAAATAGTGCTAACTTCTAAAAATCATAGAAATTCAACCGTAACTCCAAATAAGATAAATTATATATGAAAAATGATCAGAAAAATCCAATCTATCTATCTGTACTGTTTTCATGCATGTTAGAATAACCTATGACTACTGTTTAGGGCAAATGATATAAATGGCATTTGAATTTCACATATGGAGTTTGGATTTGAACTTAGGGTTCAAACCAACTTCATTTAACCTTGTTGCTAGCTGCATTAACTCAAATCACAGCATATTGCCATGTCATGATCATGCATCATATTGTTGCATTGCATTGATTGTGTTCCTTCTTTGTTGCCGGTGTTTGTCCCCTCTCGGTAGACGATGTACCGACGATGAGTTCGATGACACCGATGAAGAGCTATATTATCTTCGGAAGTGTCAGGCAAGCAAAACCCCCTTGTTCATTCCGATACAAACCCACTCTCTCGCTCCTGCTCTCTTTTACTGCATTCGGACAACATCGATTCAACTGTTACTTGCTGCGGTAGTTGAACCCCTTTATCCTCTGCATGACCTGTCATTGCCATAGTAAATAGATGAAACCCACTAGCATGAGTAGGAGTTGTTTGAGCCCTGATGTGCCTACTCATTCATGTTTGTTTGTCATGCCTGCTACTGCTTAGAGTTGAGTCAGGTCTGATTCATCAGGGATGAATCGGAGGTGTGTGAACATATCCTACTATTGAGAGCTAAGCGTGTGAACACGATTTGGTAAAGGTAGCGGTGAGAGGCCATGTAGGAGTACATGGTGGGTTGTCTCATTGTAGCCGTCCTCAGGAACTGAGTTCTGTGTTTGTGATCCATGAACAGCTACTACCACACATTGGGATCCTTAATTGACTCTCTCGACTTATTAATCCACTTGATCTCTGTCCAGGAGTTGCAACTAGTTTCTGGTGTTTGTAGGTAGTGTTAGTAGTCTACCAAGTGGCACCCGGTACAGGTGGGCTTGGGACAGACTAGGCACAGTGGCCCGGTGTACCAAGTGACACCCGGATGGTGGACTTGGGAACCCTGCACACATCGTTTGGGGCCGTGAGCGACACCCCGGCCAGATCTCCTTGCGGATGGAACCCGAATAGGCGATAAACCTGGATGAGAGACTTGAGTGTTTAGGTAGGCCGTGGCCGACTCCCTCGTCCGGCTTCCGCTTGAAGGTTGCCGAGGTACATGACGTGTACGGGGCGATAAGTGGCGAGAGCGTGTGTGAAGAAGTACACCCTTGCAGGGTTATCATTATCTATTCGAATAGCCGGATTCCTCGGATATGGAAACTTGGACCCCTTGCATAGTTCATAGATAAGTGAAAGTGGATACTCTAAAACTCGCAAGATAAGCGTGAGTGCTATGGATGGCGTTCTCGTAGGGAGACGGGAGCGGATCCATAGTGGTGTATTGATATGGTGAATATGTGGACTCGTGTGCGCCACCTCAAAAGAGTTGCTTGCAGTCGTAGTTCAGGTTAGCCACAGAGTCAAAGCTGGCTTGCTGCAGTCAAACTCCACCATCCCCCTTGTTGATAATGATGCATATGTAGATAGTTCTGATATAAGTCTTGCTGGGTACATTTGTACTCACGTTTGCCTATTTTTTGTTTTGTAGAGAGACTTCAGTCTAGCTAGTAGTTCCACGTGGACTTCGACATTTAGCCTGTTACCTCAGCTACGATCTTGTGCCCTCGGCAGGATCTGGTAGATAGTCAAGCTTCTCAGCCTTTTTCATTTGTAGATGTCTGTACCCAGACATGTTAAGCTTCCGCTTGTGCTTTGACTTGTATGCTCTGAGTGTTGGGTCATGAGACCCATGTTTGTAATATCTCGCTCCTCGGAGCCTATTGAATAAATACTTGAGTTGTAGAGTCATGTTGTGATGCCATGTTGTATTTGCACATATCGAGCATATTGTGTGTATGTTATTGAAATGTTTGGTATGTGTGGGATCTGACTATCTAGTTGTTTATCCTTAGTAGCCTCTCTTACCGGGAAATGTCTCCTAGTGTTTCCATTGAGCCATGGTAGCTTGCTACTGCTCCGGAACACTTAGGCTGGCCGGCATGTGTCCTTCTTTGTTCCTGTGTCTGTCCCATTAGGGAAATGTCACGCGATGAATACCGGAGTCCTGTTAGCCCGCTACAGCCCGGTTCACTGGAGTCCTGCTAGCCCAGTGCTACAGCCTGGATTCACTCGCTGATGACCGAAACGTTCGATGCTAGGTCATGGATGCCTGTCCCTGTAAGTTTGTGCCACTTTGGGTTTATGACTAGCCATGTCAGCCCGGGCTCCTTATCATATGGATGCTAGCGACACTATCATATACGTGTGCCAAAAGGCGCAAACGGTCCCGGGCAAAGGTATGGCGACACCCGTGGGGATACCGTGCATGAGGCCACAAAGTTATACGAGGTGTTACATGCTAGATCGATGTGGCATTGAGTCGGGGTCCTAACAGCTTTGGTATCAGAGCTTGACCGCCTGTAGGATTACCAAGCCAAACTGGTCGAAGTTGAGTCTAGAAATTCTTTAGTTATATAAGGGAATGGATTGTGGGATGGGAACGTAAGGCTCTTTTTACTCCTTTACCTCATGCCTTCTGATCTGAGTCATCTTATCTTTCCTACGGGGTTAAGGAACTAGGCCTTCTCATCTTTCTATCAGGATCACGTGTTACTAATCCGTAGACTTATAGGATTGTTGGTTTCAAGCCTCAGTTAAGTTCCTACTACTTCCGTATGTTAATTGTTGATCTCGAAACCTTGATATTGTGCTTCTGAGTGGCGATGCCACCCTTTTTGTAGCATGTCTAAATCTTTTTGAGCATTTACAGCCGTTGTGCTGTCCGAGTCATCCCAGGTCTCTAAATAGTCTGATGCATTTGCAAATCCCTTCCTACCATTTCAAAGTTCCTTTGTGCCAGATTAACCACACTAAACGGTGAGTTGAGGTACTCTATTGCCTCGGTATATATGTTGGAGCTAGTATTATGACCCTAGGTGTCTTAGAGTACCACCTAGTAAGCTAGCCAAGATTTGTGTTCCCAGTGTGATGATTCTGGCCTTTATTCTCGAAAGCATTCCGTGATGCCACTTAGTAGTAGGTATTCTACTCCTTGGGTTTTGAACCCGAGATTCACCCTACTTACCTCGTGTTGATAGTGTTTGCTAGTTCCTTTAGGATATTAGTAACCTTTGCATTAGTCCTCGAGGTCCGTGGTATATCGTTCTTCAAAATACCATGAACCATTCTTGGCAGGAGTTCTTTTGAACCAAAATATCACAACCAGGGTGCTCTTGATGAGTTCTCCATTCTATATTGTGAATCTGCCAGTTCTGCCTTCTGCATGGGTTATCCGGAAGAAATGTTGAGCTTTGCTCGACATACTAATCTATGCATCCACAACTCAGAAAGATATATGTTCCTTTGAGTTGTCCCTTTTCAGTCGTATTCCGATCTTCGTCTATCAATTGATAGTCAGGAGTAATTGTGCATTCGTGTTATCGATGCTTATTATTCTTGTGGTCCGTCAAGCCATTCTATTCAGGATGACTAGGAGAAACAAGCTCCAACACCTCATCCATTCCTTGGACTGGTCAAAGTAGTTGTAATCCGTAGATCAAAATGCCAATCCAGCTTTTGTTCTGTTCTACCTTGAAGTATTACCCACTTTATGTCAGGAATGTCATGAGGATTGCACCTTCTCTTATGGGTTCTTGACGTAGTGATACTTCTTGCCATCATTATTCATTTCTCGGCTCCGTGTTATCACAACCGGAGTGCCGGCAAGTGAATCGTGATGTGTGAAATCAATACTCCTAGCAATCTTGCTGCTTGGTAGTTAAATGGACAACAATTTCATTCTTAGTGTGTTGGTTATTGAACCCTCATTCTAAGACTGATTGTGCTACCTAGTCTTTATTTCTGGTGCACTCTTTGATCAATGAGTTAGGATTATTCAAACCCTTGCTCTATTGATCATATCGTCTTGCCCTGAAAAGCAAGATTGTTCTTGAGCTTAGTAACATATCGGTGGTTCATGATGTTCCGAATATCTTCTCGGAAGTATTACCAGGTTGTCACCTGACCGCTATGTTGAGTTCGTGATCATGCTGGTTTTTCTCCAAACCACCCATTCTCCAAGAATCTGTGTTGGATACCCCTGAGCTAGTTGGTTGAGCCAAACAACAACTTGGAGAGCTGGAAGATAAAAGCTTGTCCGACTTAGTTCATTCTAAGGGATATCCTTTTGAGTGTGTGTTGAAGAAAGATGATATCTTCATCGATTGATCCTCGTGATCAGTTGTTGGATCTATTGTCTTGTCAAAACTTTGACTTGAGTATGGGCTATCATCAAGTCAAATCAGAACCAACGATGTTCGTAATGTTGTCTTACTCGTGGTTGATCCCTCGAGCATACACCATTACATCTTTGGGTCTGACCAATGCTATCACCGTGTTCACATGATGGTGGAAGTCCAGTGATATGGAAATTCCGATGAATTGCTGTTGAGCCCATCAGCAGCATTTTGTCTCCCCCATGATCCATGTTGAACATCAATTTAGTGTTGGAAACTTTGTAAGCAATGCCTTCGTGCTCCGTTCATGAAGCTTATGCTTGGATGGAAGAAGTGACTTTTTCTAATTCATGTGCATTTGGTGCAAGTTGCCGCCGTGAGTTCGAGAAGGATTGTTTTTGTTTTCTCTGGTACCATCCCAAGTCAGTTATGCATGTGCGAATGTATTCTATGGTTTGGTAGATTAATTACCTCCACTCCATATGTATTCCCTAGCACACCAAGCCACTGATTGATTTGTTCAAGGAGAAGGAGTTCCTTCATAACAACTAGTCATGACTTATGTTAGGACTTTGTTATCCTCGATGATGGCTCCCAACCTGAACTCGGTAGTGTTTTGTTGTAAGACTACCGTGTGGCCGTTCTTGTCTTGGACAACATGCTCACATGTATGTAGCAGAACCAGCTCATGTTTTGGAGCTTACTATCGTAGTTCATTTCCCGAGAATCTCGCAACGTCATCTCGTCAAATTGTGTTGCAAACTTTCTTTTCAGATATGCTGAGTCTGAAGTATCCTATTACCAATCGGATCTGAATCTCAGGCAGATATGATGGTTGGAACATTCCCAGCATTTGCATTCTGTTCCCAGCTTGCACCTCAGTAACTACTGTCTAGGATCGTCTTCAAAAGTGGTCCTACCATGGGTCCCATCCATTTTCTATGATAAGCAAAATCATCCTTTGCATTGTCCTCAACAAGGTAGTCCACATCACCCATTCGAATCCGGATATGCCATTTCTTTGAACTCTGCCAAACGATCGATTGTGATTGCCTTAGGCTGGTATAAAGAGTTTCAATGATCTAGATATCAAAAGTAATTCTTTTTGCCACTTAAGGTAATAACTCTACGAGTCACCTCCCCAAGGTGCCCCGTTATGGAATCATGGCAACTATTTCCTCGCCACCTTGACACCATCCACCATCTCTCTAAGCGTGGAATTGTTGCCCACCAAATCAAACCTCGTTGTTTGTTCTTCCATCCCTCTCGATGTGTTTTGTGTCTCAACTCGAGATGTTTCAACATCTCATTCCACGAGTTGATCTTGAGTGCTCGATCTTCAAGGAGATCGTTTCCTATAGAGTTTCTTTTTGTCGCCACCGTGTTGGATGAAGATCCTGAAAGCAAGGACGTTAAGATCAATTGGAGCAATGAACCAACATCTTTGGGAAGGGCAATTGGATCGACAAGTTCGTGTTAGTTAGTGTCCCCTCTGTCTTCTTACCTCACGTCTTGAATCTCGGGACGAGATTCTTGTTTAGTGGGGGTGAGTTGTCACATCCCTAGTTCTGGTCTGCTCTGGGTTAGCTAGTCTTGTGTTGCATCATGTTTAAATTTCTCCTAAACCTGAAATGGGGATCAACAAACCCTAGCACCACCCTGAAAATACCAGGTTCAACTGAAAAACATTTCAATGAATCCAAAATGCCCTTCACAAAAGTTCATCATTTTTGAATTGGTCTAGAACCTCTCCCAAAAATGGTGCACATTTTTCTAGGCCATTCTGGATTTTTGAATTAAATCATATTATATTTGCATTTGGGCATTTAATTTCTAATTAATATTTTAAATGCTCAAATAATCCCAAACTGAAATGTTTACTGTAGGATATATTCCCAACAGTGGTCATGAGAAGTTGCAAGATTTTTAGAAATGCTCTGGCATTTTTAATTAAGCCAAACACAGTTGCAGAAAATAGAAAAACAGAAAGAATTAGAAAAAGAGAGGGAGAGAAAACCCACCTGAGCTTACCTGTGAAGCCACCTGGCGGCCCAAGTGGCCGGCCCAGCCCACCAGGCCATCCTCCTGTCGCCTTCCTCCCCCTCGCCCCGAAGCAGCTCGGTGGCGAGCGTTGATGCCGCCCTGGCCACCTCCTACTTGCCGCGACGCCCCGGCTCTTCTGGATGCACCACGGAGACGCCCGAGACCTTCTTCCCCTATTCCCCTCGCAGCTCTCTCTTCCCCCTCCTCTGACTCTCTCTCCATGACCGACCGTACGCACCCGAGACCGCCGACGAGAACCACCGCAGCCACCGTGTTCCCCTTGCCTCTCTGCCCTGTCCAACGGGTCTGCCTCGACGCCGTGAAGCACCAAGATGAAGCACGCGCCCACGGGACGCCTGAAACGACGCCATCATCTTCGTCTTCCTCGTTGAGTACCGCGGATCTCCACCGTCGATGTGCCGCCGTCCGAGCTTCCCCGAGCCCGCTTCTACGGCCCCTGCAACCGCTGTGAGGCCACGATCCTTTTCCCCCTAACCCCATGCTCGATTGCCTCCCCTAACCGCCCTAACCACCTTGCCGAGCGCTCGTCGCCGCCGGCCATGGCACCGCCATGGCCACAGATGTCTTAGCTCGCGTCTGAGCACGCCCTCGGGCTCGAGATGTTCGCAGGAGCCGAAAGCTCCCATCGATTCGTCCGTAGCTGCACCATAGCATCGTCTTAGGCGATGCCCGAGCTCCGGCCGCCGCCTCGCTCACCGTAGTTGCCGCTACCGGCCACCCCAGCCGCGGCCACAGCCACCGCTGGACGCGCCGCGTCGCGAACGTTCCAATGAGCCAAACCGCGCGCCAAACTATCGCCCCTAGCTCAAATCCGAGCCGCGCCGCCGTGCGGAATGGTCGCCGCCGGTGATACTCCGGCGACTGCCGACGTGGCAAGCTTAATTAGTGTTAATGATCCAACTAATTAACCTCTAGAGCCACTGACAGTGGGACCCACTTAATTAGGTTACCGGCTAACCAAAATAGTTAGATAATTTAATAAAATCTGTGGACCCACGCGTCAGCATTGACCCGCTGACGTGGCCGTTGACCTGGTCCCACCCGTCAGCCACACAAACCAGCACTGTGTCACCGACCAGTGGACCCCACTGGTCAGGTTTGACCCGGACCAGCCCTAGTTGACTTGATAACATCACACCGACGTCATGCTGATGCAGTTAACCATTTTCTGGATTTAAAATAATTCAGGAAATTCCAGGAAATAGTGCTAACTTCTAAAAATCATAGAAATTCAACCATAACTCCAAATAAGATAAATTATATATGAAAAATGATCAGAAAAATCCAATCTATCCATCTGTACTGTTTTCATGCATGTTAGAATAACCTATGACTACTGTTTAGGGCAAATTATATAAATGGCATTTGAATTTCACATATGGAGTTTGGATTTGAACTTAGGGTTCAAACCAACTTCATTTAACCTTGTTGCTAGCTGCATTAACTCAAATCACAGCATATTGACATGTCATGATCATGCATCATATTGTTGCATTGCATTGATTGTGTTCCTTCTTTGTTGCCGGTGTTTGTCCCCTCTCGGTAGACGATGTACCGACGATGAGTTCGATGACACCGATGAAGAGCTATATTATCTTCGGAAGTGTCAGGCAAGCAAAACCCCCTTGTTCATTCCGATACAAACCCACTCTCTCGCTCCTGCTCTCTTTTACTGCATTAGGACAACATCGATGCAACTGTTACTTGCTGCGGTAGTTGAACCCCTTTATCCTCTGCATGACCTGTCATTGCCATAGTAAATAGATGAAACCCACTAGCATGAGTAGGAGTTGTTTGAGCCCTCATGTGCCTACTCATTCATGTTTGTTCGTCATGCCTGCTACTGCTTAGAGTTGAGTCAGGTCTAATTCATCAGGGATGAATCGGAGGTGTGTGAACATGTCCTACTATTGAGAGCTAAGTGTGTGAACACGATTTGGTAAAGGTAGCGGTGAGAGGCCATGTAGGAGTACATGGTGGGTTGTCTCATTGTAGCCGTCCTCAGGAACTGAGTTCTGTGTTTGTGATCCATGAACAGCTACTACCACACATTGGGATCCTTAATTGACTCTCTCGACTTATTAATCCACTTGATCTCTGTCCAGGATTTGCAACTAGTTTCTGGTGTTTGTTGGTAGTGTTAGTAGTCTACCAAGTGGCACCCGGTACAGGTGGGCTTGGGACAGACTAGGCACAGTGGCCCGGTGTACCAAGTGACACCCGGATGGTGGACTTGGGAACCCTACACACATCGTTTGGGGCCGTGAGCGACACCCCGGCCGGATCTCCTTGCGGATGGAACCCGAATAGGCGATAAACCTGGACGAGAGACTTGAGTGTTTAGGTAGGCTGTGGCCAACTCCCTCGCCCGGCTTCCGCTTGAAGGTTGCCGAGGTACATGACGTGTACAGGGCGATAAGTGGCGAGAGCGTGTGTGAAGAAGTACACCCCTGCAGGGTTATCATTATCTATTCGAATAGCCGGATTCCTCGGATATGGAAACTTGGACCCCTTGCATAGTTCATAGATAAGTGAAAGTGGATACTCTAAAACTCACAAGATAAGCGTGAGTGCTATGTATGGCGTTCTCGTAGGGAGACGGGAGCGGATCCATAGTGGTGTATTGATATGGTGAATATGTGGACTCGTGTGCGCCACCTCAAAAGAGTTGCTTGCAGTCGTAGTTCAGGTTAGCCACAGAGTCAAAGCTGGCTTGCTGCAGTCAAACTCCACCATCCCCCTTGTTGATAATGATGCATATGTACATAGTTCTGATGTAAGTCTTGCTGGGTACATTTGTACTCACGTTTGCCTATTTTATGTTTTGCAGAGAGACTTCAGTCTAGCTAGTAGTTCCACGTGGACTTCGACATTTAGCCTGTTACCTCAGCTACGATCTTGTGCCCTCGGCAGGATCTGGTAGATAGTCAGGCTTCTCAGCCTTTTTCATTTGTAGATGTCTGTACCCAGACATGTTAAGCTTCCTCTTGTGCTTTGACTTGTATGCTCTGAGTGTTGGGTCATGAGACCCATGTTTGTAATATCTCGCTCCTCGGAGCCTATTGAATAAATACTTGAGTTGTAGAGTCATGTTGTGATGCCATGTTGTATTTGCAAATATCGAGCATATTGTGTGTATGTTATTGAAATGCTTGGTATGTGTGGGATCTGACTATCTAGTTGTTTATCCTTAGTAGCCTCTCTTACCGGGAAATGTCTCCTAGTGTTTCCACTGAGCCATGGTAGCTTGCTACTGCTCCGAAACACTTAGGCTGGCCGGCATGTGTCCTTCTTCGTTCCTGTGTCTGTCCCTTCGGGGAAATGTCACGCGATGAATACCGGAGTCCTGTTAGCCCGCTACAGCCCGGTTCACCGGAGTCCTGCTAGCCCAGTGCTACAGCCTGGATTCACTCGCTGATGACCGACACGTTCAATGCTGGGTCATGGATGCCTGTCCCTGTAAGTTTGTGCCACTTTGGGTTTATGACTAGCCATGTCAGCCCGGGCTCCTTATCATATGGATGCTAGCGACACTATCATACACGTGTGCCAAAAGGCGCAAACGGTCCCGGGCAAAGGTATGGCGACACCCGTGGGGATACCGTGCGTGAGGCCGCAAAGTTATATGAGGTGTTACATGCTAGATCGATGTGGCATTGAGTCGGGGTCCTAACAAACAAGCTAGTCAAGTAGAGGCATACTAGTGACACTATGTTTGTCTATGTATTCACACATGTATTATGTTTCTGGTTAATACAATTCTAGCATGAATAATAAACATTTATCATGAAATAAGGAAATAAATAATAACTTTATTATTGCCTCTAGGGCATATTTCCTTTAGTCTCCCACTTGCACTAGAGTCAATAATCTAGTTCACATCGCCATGTGATTTAACACCAATATTCATATCTGTATATGATTAACACCCATAGTTCACATCGTCATGTGACCAACACCCAAAGGGTTTACTAGAGTCAATAATCTAGTTCACATATCTATGTGATTAACACCCAAAGAGTACTAAGGTGTGATCATGTTTTGCTCATGAGAGAAGCTTAGTCAACGGGTCTGTCATATTCAGAGCCGTATGTATTTTGCAAATATTCTATGTCTATAATGCTCTGCACGGAGCTACTCTAGCTAATTGCTCCCACTTTCAGTATGTATCTAGATTGAGACTTAGAGTCATCTGGATCGGTGTAAAAGATTGCACCAATGTAACTCTTTACGACGGGCTCTTTTATCACCTCCATAATCGAGAAATATTTCCTTAGTTCTCACTAAGGATAATTTTGACCAATGTCCAGTGATCTACTCCTAGATCACTATTGTACTCCCTTGCCAAACCAGGGCAGAGTATACAATAGGTCTGGTTCACAGCATAGCATACTTTATAGAACCTATGACTGAGGCATAGGGAATGACTTTTCATTCTCTTTCTATTTTCTGCCATGGTCGGGTCTTGAGTCTTACTCAACTTCACACCTTGCAACACAGGCAAGAACTCCTTCTTTGACTGTTCCATTTTGAACTACTTCAAAATCTTGTCAAGGTATGTACTCATTGAAAATCTTATCAAGCGTCTTGATCTATCTCAATAGATCTTGATGCTCAATATGTAAGTAGCTTTACTGAGGTCTTTATTTTAAAGAACTCCTTTCAAACACTCCTTTATGCTTTGCAGAATAATTCTACATTATTTCCGATCAACAATATGTCATTCACATATACTTATCAAAAATGCTGTAGTGCTCCCACTCACTTTCTTGTAAATACAGGCTTCACCGTAAGTCTGTACAAAACTATATGCTTTGATCAACTCATCAAAGCGTATATTCCAACTCCGAGTTGCTTGCACCAGTCCATAGGTGGATCGCTGGAGCATGCACATTTTGTTAGTACCTTTAGGATTGACAAAACCTTCTGGTTGCATCATATACAACTCTTCTTTGAGAAAACCATTAAGGAATGCAGTTTTGACATCCATTTGCCAGATTTCATAAATTGTGGCAATTGCTAACATGATTCGGACAGACTTAAGCATCGCTACAGTTGAGAAAATCTCATTGTAGTCAACACCTTGAACTTGTCAAAAACCTTTTTGCGACAAGTCGAGCTTTGTAGATAGTAACACTACTATCAACGTCCGTCTTCCTCTTGAAGATCCATTTATACAATATGGCTTGCCGATCATCATGCAACTCCACCAAAGTCCACACTTTATTCTCATACATGGATCCCATCTCAGATTTCATGGCCTTAAGCCATTTTGCGGAATCTGGGCTCATCATCGCTTCCTCATAGTTCGTAGGTTCATCATGGTCTAGTAACATGACTTCCAGAACAGGATTACCGTACCACGCTGGTGCGGACCGTACTCTGGAAGACCTATGAGGTTCTGTAGTAACTTGATCTAAAGTTTCATGATCATCATCATTAGCTTCCTCACTAATTGGTGTAGAAATCACTGGAACTGATTTCAGTGATGAACAATTTTCCAATTCGGGAGAAGGTACAGTTACCTCATCAAGTTCTACTTTTCTCCCACTCACTTCTTTCGAGAGAAACTCCTTCTCTAGAAAGGATCCATTTTTAGCAACGAATATCTTGCCTTCGGATCTGTGATAGAAGGTGTACCCAACAATTTCCTTTGGATATTCTATGAAGACGCACTTCTCCGATTTGGGTTCGAGCTTATCAGGATGAAACTTTTTCACATAAGCATCGCAGCCTAAAACTTTAAGAAACGACAACTTGGGTTTCTTGCTAAACCACAATTCATATGGTGTCGTCTCAACGGATTTAGATGGTGCCCTTTTAACGTGAATGCAGCTGTCTCTAATGCATAACCCAAAAACAATAGTGGTAATCAGTAAGAGACATCATAGATCGCACCATATCCAATAAAGTGCGGTTACGACGTTCGGACACACCATAACATTGTGGTGTTCCAGGTGGCGTGAGCTGTGAAACTATTCCACATTGTTTTAATTGAAGACCAAACTCGTAACTCAAATATTCGTTTCCACGATCAGATCATAGAAACTTTATTTTCTTGTTTACGATGATTTTTCCACTTCACTCTGAAATTCTTTGAACCTTTCAACTATTTTAGATTTATGTTTCATCAAGTAGATATACCCATATCTGCTCAAATCATCTTGTGAAGGTCAGAAAATAACGATACTTGCCACGAGCATCAACACTCATTGGATCGCATACATCGGTATGTATTATTTCCAATAAGTCAGTAGCTTGTTCCATTGTTCCGGAGAACGGAGTTTTAGTCATCTAGCCCAAAAGGCACGGTTCGCAAGCATCAAATGATTCATAACCAAGTGATTCCAAAAATCCATCTTTATGGAGTTTCTTTATGTGCTTTACACCGATATGACCCAACGGCAGTGCCACAAATAAGTTGCACTATCATTATCAACTCTGCATCTTTTGGTTTCAATACTATGAATATGTGTATCACTACTATCGAGATCCAACAAACTATGTTCATTGGGTGTATGACCATCGAAGGTTTTATTCATGTAAACAGAACAACAATTATTCTCTGACTTTAAATGAACAACCGTATTGCAATAAACATGATCAAATCATATTCATGCTCAACGCAAAAGCTAAATAACATTTATTTAGGTTTAACACTAATCCCGAAAGTATAGGGAGTGTGTGATGATGATCATATCAATCTTGGAACTACTTCCAACACTCATCGTCACTTCCCCTTCAACTATTCTCTATTTATTCTGTAACTCCTGTTTCGAGTTACTAAATTTTTAGCAACCGAACAAGTATCAAATACTCAGGGGCTACTATAAACACTAGTAAGGTACACATCAATAACCTGTACATCAAAATATACCCTTGCTCACTTTGCCATCCTTCTTATCCACCAAATATTTGGAGTAGTTCCACTTCCAGTGACCATTTCCTTTGCAGCAGAAGCACTCAGTTTCAGGCTTAGGTCCAGCTTTGGGCTTCTTCACGGGAGTGACAACTTGTTTGCCATTCTACTTGAAGTTTCCCTTTCTTTCCCTTTTCTTGAAACTAGTGATCTTGTCAATCATCAACACTTGATGCTCTTTCTGGATTTCTACCTTCGTCGATTTCAACATCACGAAGAGCTCGGGAATCATTTACGTCATCCCTTGCATACTATAGTTCATCACGAAGTTCTAGTAACTTAGTGATGGTGACTAGAGAATTATGTCAATCGCTATCTTATCTGGAAGATTAACTGACACTTGATTCAAGCGATTGAAGTACACAGACAATCTGAGCACATGCTCACTAGTTGAGCGATTCTCCTCCATCTTTTACCTATAGAACTTGTTGGAGACTTCATATCTCTTAACTCGGGTATTTGCTTGAAATATTAACTTCGATACCTGAAACATCTTATATGGTCCATGACGTTCAAAACGTCTTTGAAGTCCCGATTCTAAGCCGTTAAGCATGGTGCACTAAACTATCAAGTAGTCATGATATTGAGCTAGCCAGACGTTCATAACGTCTGCATCTGCTCCTGCAATAGGTCTGTCACCTAGTGGTGCATTAAGGACATAATTCTTCTGTGCAGCAATGAGGATAAACCTCAGATCACGGATCGAATCCGCATCATTGCTACTAACATTTTTCTACACAATTTTCTCTAGGTACATATCAAAATAAACATATGAAAGCAATAACGCAAGCTATTGATCTATACATAATTTGCAAAATACTACCAGGACTAAGTTCATGATAAATTAAAGTTCAATTAATCATATTACTAAAGAACTCCCACTTAGATAGACATCCCTCTAATCTTCTAAGTGATTACGTGATCCATATCAACTACACCATGTCCGATCGTCACGTGAGATGGAGTAGTTTCAACGGTGAACATCAATATGTTGATCATATCTACTATATGATTCACGCTCGACCTTTCGGTCTCCGTGTTCCGAGGCCATATCTGCATATGCTAGGCTCGTCAAGTTTAACTTGAGTATTCCGCATGTGCAACTGTTTTGCACCCGTTGTATTTGAATGTAGAGCCTATCACACTCGATCATCACGTGGTGTCTCAGCACGAAGAACTTTCGCAACGGTGCATACTCAGGGAGAACACTTCTTGATAATTAGTGAGAGATCATCTTAAAATGCTACCGTCAAACAAAACAGAATAAGATGTATAACAGATAAAAATCATATGCAATCAAAATATGTGACATGATATGGCCATGATCATCTTGCGCCTTTGATCTCCATCTCCAAAGTACTGTCATGATCTCTATCGTCACCGGCACGACACAATGATCTTCATCATCTTGATCTATATCAATGTGTCGTCAAATGGTCGTCTCGCCAACTATTGCTCTTGCAACTATTGCTATCGCACAGCGATAAAGTAAAGCAATTATTTGGCACTTGCATCTTATGCAACAAAGAGACAACCATAGGGCTTCTGCCAGTTGCCGATAACTTCAACAAAACATGATCATCTCATACAACAACTTATATCTCATCACATCTTGACCATATCACATCACAACATGCCCTGCAAAAACAAGTTAGACGTCCTCTACTTTTTTGTTGCAAGTTTTACGTGGCTGCTACGGGCTGAGCAAGAACCGTTCTTACCTACGCATCAAAACCACAACGATAGTTCGTCAAGTTGGTGATGTTTTAACCTTCGCAAGGACCGGGCGTAGCCACACTCAGTTCAACTAAAGTTGGAGAAACAGACACCTGCTAGTCACCTGTGTGCAAAGCACGGCGGTAAAACCAGTCTCGCGTAAGCGTACGCGTAATGTCGGTCCGGGCCGCTTCATCCAACAATACCACTGAACCAAAGTATGACATGCTGGTAAGCAGTATGACTTGTATCGCCCACAACTCACTTGTGTTCTACTCGTGCATATAACATCAACGCATAAAACCTAGGCTCGGATGCCACTGTTGGGGAACGTAGTAATTTCAAAAAATTTCCTACACACACGCAAGATCATGGTGATGGCATAGCAACGAGAGGGGAGAGTATTGTCCACGTACCCTCGTAGACCGTAAGCGGAAGTGTTAGCACAACACGGTTGATGTAGTCGTACATCTTCATGATCCGACCGATCCAAGCACCGAACGTACGGCACCTCCGAGTTCAGCACACGTTCAGCTCGATGACGATCCCCGGGCTCCGATCCAGCAAAGCTTCAAGGATGAGTTCCGTCAGCACGACGGCGTGGTGACGATGATGATGCTCTATCGGCGTAGGGCTTTGCCTAAACTCCGTGACGATATAACCGAGGTGGAATATGGTGGAGAGGGCACCGCACACGGCTAAGGAACGATCCGTAGATCAACTTGTGTGTCTATGGGGTGCCCCTGCCCCCGTATATAAAGGAGTGGAGGAGGGGAGGGCCGACCTCTCTATGGCGCGCCCTAGGGGAGTCCTACTCCCACCGGGAGTAGGAATCCCCTTTTCCTAGTCCAACTAGGAGTCCTTCCAAGTAGTAGGAGTAGGAGACAAGGAAGGGGAAGAGGGAAGAGAACGAAGGAGGGGGCGCCGCCCCTCCCCTTAGTCCAATTCGGACTAGTCAATGGGGGGGGCGCAGCCTGCCTCTCCCTCTCCCCTAAAGCCCAAAAAGGCCCATATACTTCTTCCCCCGTATTCCCGTAACTCCCCGGTACTCCGAAAAATACCCGAATCACTCGGAACCTTTCCGAACTCCGAATACAGTCGTCCAATATATCGATCTTTACGTCTCGACCATTTCGAGACTCCTCGTCATGTCCCCGATCTCATCCGGGACTCCGAACTCCTTCGGTACATCAAAACTCATAAACTCATAATAAAACTGTCATCGAAACCTTAAGCGTGCGGACCCTACGGGTTCGAGAACTATGTATACATGACCTAGAACTATTCTCGGTCAATAACCAATAGCGGAACCTGGATGCCCATATTGGCTCCTACATATTCTACGAAGATCTTTATCGGTCAAACCGCATAACAACATACGTTGTTCCCTTTGTCATCGGTATGTTACTTGCCCGAGATTCGATCGTTGGTATCCAAAACCTAGTTCAATCTCGTTACCGGCAAGTCTCTTTACTCGTTACGTAATGCATCATTCCGTAACTAACTCATTAGCTACATTGCGTGCAAGGCTTATATGATGTGCATTACCGAGAGGGCCCAGAGATACCTCTCCGACAACCGGAGTGACAAAACCTAATCTAGAAATACGCCAACCCAACATGTACCTTTGGAGACACCTGTAGTACTCCTTTATAATCACCCAGTTATGTTGTGACGTTTGGTAGCACCCAAAGTGTTCCTCCGGTAAACGGGAGTTGCATAATCTCATAGTTACAGGAACATGTATAAGTCATGAAGAAAGCAATAGCAACATACTAAACGATCAAGTGCTAAGCTAACGGAATGGGTCATGTCAGGGAAAACCGATCCACGAACACCTATGGGACCGGCGGACCGAGCCCCTTTCGGTTCGGCGGGGGGCGGAGATCGCACGAAGAGCGGATCGAGGCGAAGCACACGAGCAGTTTACCCAGCTTCGGAGCTCTCCGGAGAGATAATACTCCTACTGCTGCATGTCTGAGTGTATTGAGTTCTTGCTCGGGAGCGCTGAGTGCTACAGTACACACTAGCTGCTAACGAGACTGAGCGTGAGTGTTTTCTGCCCTTCGACCCCCTTCTACGTTGTGCATGGGCCTCCTTTTATATGCTCAAGGGGTCACCGACAGGTGGCAACGTAGACAAGGGTAAAAATGGAAAGGTGTTGCGGTTGGTACAACTACCTGTACAGTGTATCATACCTAACCCTGACGGCAGGGGACAAAGGCATTAAATGCCCGTCTGCGTCGCCCAAATAGTGCAAAAAAGGGACCGTCAGGGACACCACCGCTTGCCACGATGGCAATCTTGTCAGCGCCGCTTGCCACCGCGCACCGTTGGCTGCACAGCCTCTTGCCACACGCGCCTGGAAAGGTCCCAGGGCGACATGTTGGTGGATGTGCTGGAGCATGGGTACAGAGTGGTAGCTTGTCGCGGCAAGCGCCTTGCCGCGGTCGTTGTCTTGTGGCGTCCGGAAGCTTGTCGCTCACCGGGCCTCGCCGGGACGCGTGGCGCGTCGCGGCAAGTTCCTTGAGATGCCTTGGTTGGCCTTCCCGGTAAGCTCCTCTTGCCGGGGCCTTGTCTCCTTGGCTTGAATACTTTGTTCTTGAATGGCTCCAAAGGAACCACGGAGGACCTTGGCGGTCACCCGGCAAGCCTTGCCATGGGGTGCTGCGACTGCCCGTGCACAAGTTCGGGATACTAGGGTACCCCTACTCTAGTACACCGACAAGAGCCCCCGGACCTGGGCCACACACGGTGCCGAGCGCTGTTGGGCCAGGCCCAAAACAGGGCACGGGCACGCGCAGCCTGGGTTACGCCATATCTCACTCTGTATCCACCACGACAGCAGGGTGTGTGTCCGAGACCACCTTGCCGGACCCGGCAACTATTCCCCAAAGCAGCCCCCAGCGCAGCCCCCAGCATAAGTATATGGTTTACTTCCCGTTGTTAGGCGCGCATGGGTGCTCTTTCTTTGCTGACATCTGACTATTGGTTTGTGTAGGAGCAGAGCAGCCTCACCAGGAGCGCCCGGAAGCCGCCCCCGACATGCCATCTGCTTTGACTACACCGCCAAGGGAGGGTTCCCCGGCAAGGGAGCGTTCTCCGGCAAGGGACAGCACCAGCGACCCCCCGGTGGCGGAGACCATGACTGTAGAACCCAGTGCAGGTAATCCTCTTGCTTGAAAACTTCCCACGGGTTCTTCTTCTTCTGATTTTCTTTTTGGATATTTGCTTGACTTTTCTCCCTTTTCCGGCCGTCAGATCCATCTGCTGCGGAGCCGATGGAGACCGAGGTTGCCAGCGAGGAGAACGCGCACGGCAATACCGACGACGTCGCTGCTACGGAAGAAGCAGCCGACGCTGATGATCCCGCCGGCGAAGAGGCCGCCAAAGCTGCTGCCGCAAAAGCCGGCGAGGGGTCTGGCGATCGTACTGACGGCCCTGAGGCCGCAGGAGCGCCAGGCGCTACGCCGATCGCCGATCCCTCCGCCGCTGCCGCAGCGTCAGGCTCCGAAGAGCCCCAGCCCGGCGCCTATTTGAAGGCCGGCGATGGCGTCTTCATCAAGCTCCCCTGGGCATCAAGCTCCAGGGCGCTGATCGAAGGAGAAATCTTTGATGGAGAGGTGCTCGCCTCCGCTGGGCTGACGTTGGTTGACGCGCCGAGCAGCAGCAGCGGCGAGCCTGAGGAGGAGCGGCTGCTGTGGAAGCTGGTGTCGCTCTACCGCGCTTGACAAGCCAAGCTGGAATCCCGAGAAGCGCTTGTTGCGAAGGCGGGAGTGGATATCGAGAAGCGCGCGGAGGAGCTCCGGGGTTTTAACCAGGAAGCTCTCCGGTCCCTGGCAGAGGAGCGGAAGCAACTTGCCGAGGAGCGGAAAGCCTTCCTCCTCGAGAGGGCTGAAGTTGAAGAGCAACAGCGGCTTGCCGCCGAGAAGCTGTCTGCGCGGGAGGGCGAGTTGGCGCAACGGAAGGTCAACCTTGACAGCCACGAGGAGGAGCTTGCTGTGCGCGAGCAAACATTCGGTGGGGCTCTCAAGCAAGCAGAGGATACTGCCGCAGCTGCCGAGGCCGCCAAGAAGGAGCTGGAGACGAAGGTGGCGCAGCTGGAGGCCGATCTCAAGGCGAGCAGTGAAGAGCTTGCTGCGCTCAAGCGTGAGCGCGAGAAGGACGCCTACAACTTTGGTGAGCTGCAGGGTCGTCTCGCCGAGAGGGGCAAAGAGCTTAGCGCCGCCAAGGACTCCAATGCAGATCTTGAGTTGAAGCTGACTACTTTGACCAAGACGCTAGACGGCACCAGGGAGCAGGAGGTGGCCTTGAAGGAGAAGATCAAGGCCGACGAGGCACTGCTGGCGAGGGCAGCTGCCGCCCAGGACACTTTTAGGGAGAATGTGGAGCACTGGACGGAGGGTCTCGTGGATGTTGCCGCAGCCATTGACAGGGAGCTGGCGCATCTGGGGATGGAGGATCTCGGGTATCCTTCCGATGAGAACCTCCAACCCAGCGTCAAGCTCACCTTGTTCTTCAAAGGCGTGGTGACGGCCCTCCAGCGACTCCGGGAGAAGATCCCAAAGCAGCTGGCCGACGAGTCGCGCAAGATCTGCGCGGGAGCTCTTCAAAAGGTGTTGGTGAAGGTGGCCTTCCGCAACCCGGGCCTCAACCTCACCAACGTCCTCAAAACCCTGCCGATGGATGCTGATCTGGAAGCGCTCAAGACCCTTGTCGCACCCATTGTGGACAAGGTGAGTGGGATCAAGAGGGTTGAGGGCGATCACGTAGATTAGGCCGCCCGTTTTCTCCTTTTCTTGTCGCTGTTGGTCATGTTATGAGAACAATCTGTTAGAGCTGCGACAAGCTATTTTGTAATATAACTCTATTTTGGGTAGCGATTGCTATGTTATTTCCTTTACTTGATTCCTTCCTTTGTATGTTTTTGCCCTACGCTTTTAGGGAACTTGCCGGTGCAGGCACCTTAGCCGCGAGCGCTGAGTGCGGGACGTCAGCAGCCTGCTGGCGGTGCCGCTACCGACAAGAAACCTTGTCGCAACTAGTCGCAGCTCACTTAAGTTGTTGAGCAGACTTGAAACAAAGTAAGGGCGCAACTAGCTACGAGTTGGTTCCTCTGCGCACAGGTTTTCCATACAAAGCACGGTCGTTCGAGGAAGATAACTTAAAATTTTTAAAACTGATTGCTCAAACTTTGGCAACTTAGCTTTTCTGTCGTTTGCTTCCTGGTAAGGCGAAACTTTCTTGAACGACGCCTGGTCCACACCATTATCTTCTCCTTTCCCCCCGGCAAACTTGTGGGCAAGGGAACCTATCCTTTTTTTGAGAAAAAGAAAGAAGAGAAAATAAAGATATGGAGCCTTACGGCTCGTTATTGCTTACCGGGGGTAGGTGCTGCACAAAGTGTCAGATAACACATGCAAAAAATAGAAAGCATGAAATTGACAAGATGTGCGGAGCACATGAGTTTTACTTATGCACGGGGTCTGCGCCCGGCTTTGTACAAAGGATTACATGCAACATCGGCAAGACTTGTACAAAAGGTGGTTGCCGGAACAGGTTCCGGCAACCGCGCCCTATGGGTAAAACTTACAAAGATGGTCAATGTTCCAGGAGTTGCTCACCGGAATGCCATCTTCGGTCTCAAGGCGGACAGCGCCAGGCCTAGTGACTCGTTTCACCCGGTAAGGGCCTTCCCACTTCGGCGTCAACTTGTTGGAATTCTTGGCGGACTGAACGCGCCGAAGAACAAGGTCGCCTTCCTCGAGACTTCTGGCATTAACTTTGCGGCTATGGTAGCGGCGCAAAGCTTGCTGGTATTGAGCAGCTCGTACAGCGGCCTGAAGACGGTCTTCCTCAAGGAGTAGTGCGTCATCTTGTCGCAGCTGCTCTTGCTCAAGCTCATCATACGCGAGCACTCGAGGCGATCCGTATACGAGTTCCGTGGGGGGAACTGCCTCTGCTCCATAGACTAGAGCGAAAGGTGTCTGGCCAGTGGCTCGATTTGGCGTCGTCCTGATCGACCAAAGAACCACCGGCAGCTCCTCAATCTAGTTCTTTCTGCACTTGTTCAGCCTGTCGAAAGTCCTGGTCTTGAGCCCGCGCAGCACTTCAGCATTTGCCCTCTCCGCTTGACCGTTGCTTCTCGGGTGAGCAATAGAAGCGAAGCAGACCTTGGCGCCAAGATCTTGGACGTACTGCATGAAGGTGCGGCTCGTGAATTGCGTGCCATTGTCAGTGATGATCCTGTTAGGGATCCCGAAGTGGCAAACAATCGACGTGAAGAACTTGACTGCTGACTGTGCTGTCACCTTCCTCACTGCTTCCACTTCCGGCCACTTTGTGAACTTGTCGATTGCAACGTACAAGTACTCAAAGCCCCCGACAGCTCGGGGAAAGGGGCCGAGGATGTCGAGCCCCCAGACCGAAAATGGCCAGGATAAAGGGATCGTCTGGAGAGCTTGAGCTGGCTGGTGTATCTGCTTGGAATGGAACTGGCACGCTTCACACTTGGTTACTTGTCAAGTTGCATCCTGGATGGCTGTCGGCTAAAAGAAACCTTGCCGGAATGCTTTGCCGGCAAGTGCTCTTGCGCCAATGTGGTGACCACATATGCCTCCATGTATCTCTGCCAACAGCTTTTGTCCGTCTTCCCGGTGAATACACTTCAATTTCACACCGTTGAGTCTTCTTCTGTACAATATGTTGTCGCCGGGTACATACTTGACTGCCGGGCTACTCTTTCCGCTTCTTCTTGCTCTTCGGGAAGTTCTCCTGTCTGAAGGAAACGAACAATCTGCTGTGCCCATGCTGGAGCTTGTGGCTCAACAACAAGGACTAAAGGCACATCTGCTGCTGCGGGAACATCCGCTTCTACGGCGAGAATCTGCGGCTCAGCCGGAGCTTGACATTCCCCGACAAGCTTGCCGGGGCAAAACTTGTCAGGAGCGTCTGCTTCAACGGAACAAACCTTAGGGCTTGCCGGAGCAGACTGCTCCTCAGCACCCTTGGTGTTGATCTTGGGGACCTTCTTGGCAGCGGCTTCGGGGAGCTCTGCCGGAAAATAGTCACCAGAAATCAACTTCCTCTTCTTGCTCCATCCAGTTGATGGCGTTACAGATGGTTGAGTCAGTTTGAGCACAAAGATCCCTGGTTCCACAGGTAACTTAAGTGCGGCGCACTTCGACAGGCCATAGGCAATATCGTTATCAGCTCTTGGAACATGCTCCATCTGTAGGCCGTCAAAGTGCTCTTCTAGCTTTCTCACTTCATCAACGTAAGCTTCCATCAACGGACTCTGATAATTCTTGTTCACTTGTCGGACGACAAGCTGCGAGTCACCCCTAATGATGAGCTTCTTGATCCCAAGGTCTGCCGCGACCCTGAGACCGGCAAGCAAACCTTCATACTCTGCGGTATTGTTTGTTGCTTGCTCCCTGGGAAAGTGCATCTGGACTACGTACTTGAGGTGCTCTTCGGTGGGTGCAACAAGTAGCACGCCCGCACCGGCGCCTTGCAGCGAGAAGGCACCATCAAAGTACATCAGCCACTCTTTGCCTGCTTCCTTGACGGGGATGCTAGTTTCTGGAATTTCTTCATCTGGTGTTGGCGTCCACTCTGCTATGAATTCTGCCAATGCTCTGCTTTGGATAGTTGAAGTGCTCTCAAACTTGAGGCCAAAGCTCGATAGTTCCAGTGCCCACTCGACAATCCTGCCTGTTGCTTCTGGATTCTGCAATATCCTCTTCAGCGGAAAACGAGTGACAACTGTGATCTCATGTGCTTGGAAGTAATGGCACAACTTTCTCGAGGCCATGAGAAGGCCGAAAAGCAATTTCTGCACACCAGAGTACCTCGACCTAGCCCCCTGCAGAAGGGAACTGACAAAGTAAACTAGGCGCTGCACCATTCTCTTCTGTATCTCCTCACGCGCCTGCGCAAATCCATCTTTGTCGGGACCAGAGCTTGTCGGTGGAGCCCCCTGCTTGTCGCTGGATGCATCTGCCGTGGTTGCTGGCTCATCATCCGCCTCCCTCTCTGCTACTAACGTAGCACTAACCACTTGATTGGTTGCCGCTATATAGAGCAGCAACTTCTCTTGTGGCTTAGGTGCGACAAGTGTTGGAGTGGAGGACAGGTATCTCTTCAAGTCTTGCAGCGCAGCCTCCGCTTTCAGAGTCCATTTCATTGGACCTGCCTTTTTCAATATTTTGAAAAATGGCAGGGCGCGCTCAGCAGACCTAGAGATAAACCTGCTAAGAGCCGCCACGCAACCGGCAAGTCTTCGTACATCCTTGACGCGCTTTGGTGCTTCAATCCGCTCAATGGCCTTGATCTTGTAGGGATCTTTCCCTTCGGCTTGCTCCTTCCCGGATTGATTCCTTGGAATGTGCCGGTCTCTTCGAGCTCGCTGTCAGGGATCTGGAGTTTCTGAAGTACCGCGGAGGAGATCAGGTTCAAGCCGGCCCTGCCGTCAACTAGCATCTTAGTGACCTTGAGGTTGCGGATAGTTGGTGAAACCAACATCGGCAAGCACCCGACCGCAGTTATGCGATCTGGGTGGTCCTCAATATCAAAGATGATAGGCGTGCTGGACCATTTCAGAGGCTTGTGTGACTCGACGGGTGGTTCTGCCGCATTGACTTCCCGCACCCACTGCTTGAGCTGGCGGTGTGAAGTATGCAGAGAAGCACCGCCGTCAACGCACAGGACCTCTGTGGCTTTCTGGAACTCCTGCTCTCCGGTGTCGTCATCATCCATATCTTCATCATCGTCGTCATCTTCATCCTTGTCGCGGCCGCGGGGAGGTCTGTCTCCTTGCTGCTGCTTGGCCTTGCCGCGGCGTCCTCCTCGGCCGGGGCATTTCTTGCCGGATCCTCCAGCACCTTCTTGGGCCTTCTCCTTGTCGTGTCGCTCATATTCAGCCTTTTGCTGCTCGACAAGCTGCTCGAGCTTCTTGCAGCTCTGGAGGTCATGGCCCTTGGTGCGGTGAATCTTGCAGTACTGCTTGTTGGTGTCGTCCTGCTTGTCTGCGACAGCCACACCCTGGTAGTTGGTGCATGCGGCAATCTCCTTGCCGGAGCTACCAGTTTTGGCTTTCTTGGGGCCACCTCCGTTGCCGGACTGCTCAACGACTAGCACATCTTTGCCTTTCTTCTTCCTGTTGTTCCGCCGCCGGTTTTTCTTTGCCGGGGCAGCATCCTCGCTATCAAATCCTCCTGCTTCTGTATTCTCTCCGGGGAGTTTCCTCCCTTCCTCAGCACATGCACACTTGTCGGCCAGGGCATATAGCTCACTAACATCTCTGATCTTGCACATCGCCATCTCCTCCCGCATCGTGCGGTTTCGCACGTTCTGATGGAACGCGCTGATGACCGCGGCAGGGTGGACATCTGGGATGTTGTGCTGTACACGGCTGAATCTCTGAATGTACTTGCGCAGGGGCTCTCCTTCCTTCTGGGCGAGCAGATGAAGGTCGCTCTCTTGGCCATGAGGCTTGTGGCCGCCTGTAAAGGCGCCGCCAAACTGATGGCATAGGTCTGCCCAGGAGGATATGGAGTTGTCCGGCAAGTGCATGAGCCAGGACCTGACATTGGGCTTGAGCACCAGCGGGAAGTAGTTGGCAAGGATCTTGTCGTCCCGCCCCCCGGCAGCTTGCACCGCGATGGTGTATATGCTGAGGAACTCCGACGGATGCGACTTGCCGTCGTACTTCTATGGTACATCTGGCTTGAAATTCTTCGTGCTGGGCCACTGACTTGCCGCAGCTCACGAGTGAACGCAGGGCAACCTACCGCGTACGGCAAGTCGCCTGGTTCCCCTGGCGCATGCATGTCGACAGAGGGCCCAGCGCGCTGGTCCGATTGACGCCGCGCTTCTCTTTGGTGCTCGATGCGAGTACGAGCGTCTTCTTGCTGTCGTTCATGAAGAACTTGGCGCTGATCGCGACGAGCTCGTGGGTCTGATGATGCGGTGGAGTCGCTGTCGAGGTAGATCCGGCGAGTCGGCAATCTTGGCCTTCGGGGCGGAGAGTGCACAGTGGTTGCACCCCCACCGGTTTTGTCGCCATCGGCTCGTGCCTGGCAGTCTTGCCGCGGCCGCGATGTACTCGGCTGCCGTGGAGTGTCGCCATTGGCGAAGCCGATGAGACTCTGAATGGTGGCCCTCCATTCCTCGATCTTGTCTGCCGTTGGAGGGTAATCCAGGAGCAGTTGAGCTCGCGCCAAAGCTTCTGCTGGAGTGGTGGGCGGCAGTGGGGAACGGTGCGAGGAGCGGGATATGCTCGGACTTCTAACTGTGTTGGAAGGAGGAGTATCCCGTCCAGGCGACCGTGTCTTGCTCGTGCCAGCATGTTGGCGTGCATGCTGGTCTTGAGCACCCCGAGATCCACCGGCTCGATCTTGGTCCAACGAACGTATGGTACCGCGAGTACCATGACGCTGTCAGTCCCGCGCCTCCTGGGATGGGCACGGTGCATGTACGGACGCCGAGGTCTGCGCAGCCTTGTCCTTGGACCTGGCAGCACCGTGAGCTCCCTCGTCGACGCCCGTTCTTCCGCCGGCGTCTACCCCACCACCCGTTTGCTCCGGTGGTGGTGGGATCGACGCGGACGGAGTAGCCGCCTCCGAAGCCTTCTTCTTCGGTGGCATGTCGATGAAAAAGGTGAAGATCTAGCTCGTGTGAACGCCGGATCAGGTTCACACAACCTCGACGCCCCCTACCTGGCGCGCCATAGATATCAGGGAAAACCGATCCACGAACACCTATGGGACCGGCGGACTGAGCCCCTTTCGGTTCGGCGGGGGGCGGAGATCGCACGAAGAGCGGATCGAGGCGAAGCACACGAGCAGTTTACCCAGCTTCGGAGCTCTCCGGAGAGATAATACTCCTATTGCTGCATGTCTCAGTGTAATGAGTTCTTGCTCGGGAGCGCTGAGTGCTACAGTACACACTAGCTGCTAACGAGACTGAGCGTGAGTGTTTTCTGCCCTTCGACCCCCTTCTACGTTGCGCATGGGCCTCCTTTTATATGCTCAAGGGGTCACCGACAGGTGGCAACGCAGACAAGGGTAAAAATGGAAAGGTGTTGCGGTTGGTACAACTACCTGTACAGTGTATCATACTTAACCCTGACGGCAGGGGACAAATGCATTAAATGCCCGTCTACGTCGCCCAAATAGTGCAAAAAAGGGACCGTCAGGGACGCCACCGCTTGCCATGATGGCAATCTTGTCAGCGCCGCTTGCCACCGCGCACCGCTGGCTGCACAGCCTCTTGCCACGCGCGCCTGGAAAGGTCCCAGGGCGACACATTGGTGGATGTGCTGGAGCGCGGGTACAGAGTGGTAGCTTGCCGCGGCAAGCGCCTTCCGCGGCAAGCGCCTTGCCGCGGTCGTTGTCTTGTTGCGTCCGGAAGCTTGTCGCTCACCGGGCCTCGCCGGGACGCGTGGCGCGTCGCGGCAAGTTCCTTGAGATGCCTTGGTTGGCCTTCCTGGTAAGCTCCTCTTGTCGGGGCCTTGTCTCCTTGGATTGAATACTTTGTTCTTGAATGGCTCCAAAGGAACCACGGAGGACCTTGGCGGTCACTCGGCAAGCCTTGCCACGGGGTGCTGCGACTGCCCGTGCACAAGTTCGGGATACTAGGGTACCCCTACTCTAGTACACCGACACAACACTGTTGGGGAACGTAGCAGAAATTCAAAATTTTCCTACGTGTCACCATGATCTATCTATGGAGAGACCAGCAACGAGTAGAAAGAGAGTGCATCTACATACCCTTGTAGATCGCTAAGCGGAAGCGTTCAAGTGAACGGGGTTGATGAAGTCGTACTCATCGTGATTCAAATCACCGATGATCAAGTGCCGAACGCACGGCACCTCCGCGTTCAACACACGTACAGCCCGGTGACGTATCCCACGCCTTGATCCAGCAAGGAGAGAGGGAGAGGTTGAGGAAGACTCCATCCAGCAGCAGCACAACGGCGTGGTGGTGGTGGAGGAGCGTGGCAATCCTGCATGGCTTCGCCAAGCACCACGGGAGAAGAGGAGTACTTGGGAGAGGGGGAGGGCTGCGCCAGAACTTCGTGTATAGCTCCCATGCGCCTCCCCACTATATATAGGGGTGGAGGGGCTGGTTTCTCGCCCTCCAAGTCCATTGGGGCGTTGGCCAAGGTGGGAGGAAAGAAATCTCATTATTTCCTTCCCCACCGATTGTTATCCCCCCTTTTTAGGGATCTTGATCTTATCCCTTCGGGATATGATCTTATTCCTTCTAAGGGGGGATCTTGGTGCGCCTTGACCAGGGGTGTGGGGCCTTGCCCCCACTACCCACGCCCATGTGGGTCCCCCCATGCAGGTGGGCTCCACTCCGGAACCTTCTAGAACCTTCCCGGTACAATACCGAAAAATCCCAAACATTTTCCGGTGGCCAAAATAGGACTTCCCATATATAAATCTTTACCTCCGGACCATTCCGGAACTCCTCGTGACATCCGGGGTCTCATCCGGGACTCCGAACAACATTCGGTAACCACATACAAACTTCCTTTATAACCCTAGCGTCATCGAACCTTAAGTGTGTAGACCCTACGGGTTCGGGAGACATGTAGACATGACCGAGACGTTCTCCGGTCAATAACCAACAGCGGGATCTGGATACCCATGATGGCTCCCACATGTTCCATGATGATCTCATCGGATGAACCACGATGTCAAGGACTTAATCAATCTCGTATTCAATTCCCTTTGTCTATCGGTATGTTACTTGCCCGAGATTCGATCGTCGGTATCCAATACCTTGTTCAATCTCGTTACCGGCAAGTCACTTTACTCGTTCCGTAACACATCATCCCGTGATCAACTCCTTGGTCACATTGCGCATATGATGATGTCCTACCGAGTGGGCCCAGAGATACCTCTCCGTTTACACGAAGTGACAAATCCCAGTCTCGATCCGCATAAAACAATAGATACTTTCGGAGATACCTGTAGTGCACCTTTATAGTCACCCAGTTACGTTGTGACGTTTGATACACCCAAAGCACTCCTACGGTATCCAGGAGTTACACGCTCTCATGGTCGAAGGAAGACATACTTGACATTGGCAAAGCTCTAGCAAATGAACTACACGATCTTTTGTGCTAGTCTTAGGATTGGGTCTTGTCCATCACATCATTCTCCTAATGATGTGATCCCGTCATCAACGACATCCAATGTCCATAGCCAGGAAACCATGACTATCTGTTGATCACAACGAGCTAGTCAACTAGAGGCTCACTAGGGACATATTGTGGTTTATGTATTCACACGTGTATTATGATTTCCGGATAATACAGTTATAGCATGAATAAAAGACAATTATCATGAACAAGGAAATATAATAATAATACTTTTATTATTGCCTCTAGGGCATATTTCCAACAGTCTCCCACTTGCACTAGAGTCAATAATCTAGTTCACATCGCCATGTGATTAACACTCACAGGTCACATCGCCATGTGACTAATACCCAAGAGTTTACTAGAGTCAGTAGTCTAGTTCACATCACTATGTGATTAACACTCAATGAGTTTTATGTTTGATCATGTTGCTTGTGAGAGAGGTTTTAGTCAACGGGTCTGAACCTTTCAGATCCGTGTGTGCTTTACAAATCTCTATGTCATCTCCTAGATGCAGCTACCACGCTCTATTTGGAGCTATTCCAAACAACTGTTCTACTTGGAGCTATTCTAAATTATTTCTCCATTATATGTATCCGGTCTCTCTACTCAGAGCTATCCGGATAGGTGTCAAGCTTGCATCGTCGTAACCTTTACGACGAACTCTTTTACCACCTCCATAATCGAGAAAATTCCTTAGTCCACTAGTTACTAAGGATAACTTTGACCGCTGTCCTGTGAGCCATTCTTGGATCACTCTTGTACCCCTTGACTGACTCATGGCAAGGCACACTTCAGGTGCGGTACACAGCATAGCATACTGAAGAGCCTACGTCTTAAGCATAGGGGACGACCTTCGTCCTTTCTCTCTATTCTGCCATGGTCGAGCTTTAAGTCTTAACTTCGTACATTACAACTCAGGCAAGAACTCCTTCTTTGACTGGTCCATCTTGAACACCTTCAAGATCATGTCAAGGTATGTGCTCATTTGAAAGTATTATTAAGCATTTTGATCTATCCTTATAGATCTTGATGCTCAATGTTCAAGTAGCTTAATTCAGGCTTTCCATTGAAAAACACTTTCAAAATAACCCTATATGCTTTCCAGAAATTCTACGTCATTTCTGATCAACAATATGTCAACAACATATACTCATCAGAAATTCTATAGTGCTCCCACTCACTTCTTTGGAAATACAAGTTTCTCATAAACTTTGTACAAACCCAAAATTTTTGATCATCATCAAAGCATACATTCCAACTCCGAGATGCTCACTCCAGTCCTTAGAAGGATTGCTGGAGCTTTGCATACTTATTAGCATCTTTCGGGATTGACAAAACCTTCCGGTTGTATCACATACAACCTTTCCTCATTAAAATCGTCGAGGAAACAATGTTTTGACATCCTATCTGCAAGATTTCATAAATAATGCTGTAATCGCTAATATAATTCCAACAGACTCTTAGCATCGCTACGAGTGAGAAAATCTCATCGTAGTCAACTCCTTGAACTTGTCGGAAAACATCTTAACGACAAGTCGAGCTTTCTTAATGGTGACATTTACCATCATTGTCCGTCTTCCTTTTGAAATCCATCTGTACTCATTAGCCTTACGACCATCGAGCCGTTCTGCCAAAGTCTACACTTTGTTTTCATACATGGATCCTCTCTCGGATTTTATGGCCTCAAGCCATTTATCGGAATCCGGGCCCACCATCGCTTCTCCATATCTCGTAGGTTCATTGTTGTCTAGCAACATGACCTTCAAGACAGGATTACGTACCACTCTGAAGTAGTACGCATCCTTGTCATCTTACGAGGTTTGGGAGTGACTTGATCCGAAGTTTCATGATCAATATCATAAGCTTCCACTTCAATTGGTGTAGGTGCCACAGGAACAACTCCCTGTGCCCTGTCACACACTAGTTGAAGAGACGGTTCAATAACCTCATCAAGTCTCCACCATCCTCCCACTCAATTCTTTCGAGAGAAACTTTTCCTCGAGAAAGGACCCGATTCTAGAAACAATCCATATTGCTTTCGGATCTGAATTAGGAGGTATACCCAACTGTTTTGGGTTTCCTATGAAGATGCATTTTATCCGCTTTGGGTTCGAGCTTATCAACCTGAAACTTTTTCATATAAGCGTCGCAGCCCCAAACTTTTAAGAAACGACAACTTAGGTTTCTCTAAACCATAATTCATACGGTGTCATCTCATCAGAATTACGTGTTGCCCTATTTAAAGTAAATGTGGTTGTCTCTAATGCCTAACCCATGAACGATAGTGGTAATTCGATAAGAGACATCATGGTACGCACCATATCCAATAGGGTGCAACTATGATGTTCGGACACACCATCACATTATGGTGTTCCAGGCGGTATTAATTGCGAAACAATTTCCACAATGTCTTAATTGTGTGCCAAAACTCGTAACTCAGATATTCATCTCTATGATCATATCATAGACATTTTATCCTCTTGTCACAATGATCTGCTACTTCACTCTGAAATTACTTGAACCATTCAATAATTCAGACTTGTGTTTCATCAAGTAAATATACTCAACATTTACTCGAATCATCTGTGAAGTAAGAACATAATGATATTCACTACATGCCTCAGCACTCATTCGACTGCACACATCAAAATGTGTTACTTCCAACAAGTTGCTATCTTGTTCCATCTTACTGAAAATGAGGCTTTTCAGTCATCTTGCCCATGTGGTATGATTTGCATATCTCAAGTGATTCAAAATCAAGTGAGTCCAAACGATCCATTTGCATGGAGTTTCTTCATGCATATACACCAATAGACATGGTTCGCATGTCTCAAACTTTTCAAAAACGAGTGAGTCCAAAGATCCATCAACATGGAGCTTCTTCATGCGTTTTATACCATTATGACTTACATGGCAGTGCCACAAGTAAGTGGTACTATCATTACTATCTTATATCTTTTGGCATGAAAATGTGTATCACTACGACCGAGATTCAATAAACCATTCAGGTTTAATACTAATCTTGATGGTAGAGGGAGCGTGCGATGCTTGATCATATCAACATTGGAAATACTTCGAACACATATCGTCAGCTCACCTTTAGCTAGTCTCCGTTTTATTCCGTAGCTTTTATTTCGAGTTACTAACACTTAGCAACCGAACCGGTATCTAATACCCTGGTGCTACTAGGAGTACTAGTAAAGTACACATTAACATAATGTATATCCAATATACTTCTATCGACCTTGCCAGCCTTCTCATCTACCAAGTATCTAGGGTAATCCTGCTCCAGTGGTTGTTCCCCTTATTACAGAAGCACATAGTCTCGGGTTTGGGTTCAACCTCGGGTTTCTTCATTGGTGCAGCAGCTGATTTTCCGTTTCATGAAGTATCCCTTCTTTCCCTTGCCCTTCTTGAAACTAGTGGTTTCATCAACCATCAACAATTGATGCTCCTTCTTGATTTCTACTTTCGCGATGTCAAACAACGCGAATACCTCAAGGATCATCATCTCTATCCTTGATATGTTATAGTTCATCACGAAGCTCTAGCAGCTTGGTGGCAATGACTTTGGGGAAACATCACTATCTCATCTGGAAGATCAACTCCCACTCGATTCAAGTGATTGTTGCACTCAGACAATCTGAGCACAAGCTCAACGATTGAGCTTTTCTCCCTTAGTTTGCAGGCTAAGAAAATCGTCGGAGGTCTCATACCTCTTGACGTGGGCACGAGCCTGAAATCCCAATTTCAGCCCTCGAAACATCTCATATGTTCCGTGACGTTTCGAAAACGTCTTTGGTGCCTCTACTTAAACCATTTAACTGAACTATCACGTAGTTATCAAAACGTGTATGTTCGATGTTCGAAACATCCACAAACGACGTTGGGGTTCAGCACACTGAGCGGTGCATTAAGGACATAAGCTTTCTACTGATCGCATAATCGCTACTATCAACTTTCAACTATATTTTCTCTAGGAACATATCTAAAACAGTAGAACTATAGCGTGAGCTACGACATAATTTGCAAAAGGTCTTTTGACTATGTTCAGGATAAATAAGTTCATCTTATGAACTCCCACTCAGATAGACATCCCTCTGGTCATCTAAGTGATCACATGATCCGAGTCAACTAGGCCGTGTCCGATCATCACGTGAGACGGACTAGTTAACGTCGGTGAACATCTTCATGTTGATCGTATCTACTATATGACTCATGCTCGACCTTTCGGTCTCCGTGTTCCGAGGCCATGTCTGCACATGCTAGGCTCGTCAAGTTAACCCTAAGTGTTTTCGCTGTGTAAAACTGTCTTACACCCGTTGTATGTGAACGTAAGAATCCATCACACCCGATCATCACGTGGTGCTTAGAAGCGACGAACTGTAGCAACGGTGCACAGTTAGGGGAGAACACTTCTTGAAATTTTGTAAGGGATCATCTTATTTACTACCGTCGTCCTAAGTAAACAAGATGCATAAACATGATAAACATCACATGCAATCAAATAGTGACATGATATGGCCAATATCATTTTGCTCCTTTTGATCTTCATCTTCGGGGCTCCATGATCATCATCGTCACCGGCACGACACCATGATTTCCATCATCATGATCTCCATCATCGTGTCTTCATGAAGTTGTCACGCCAACGACTACTTCTACTTCTATGACTAACGCGTTTAGCAATAAAGTAAAGTAGTTTACATGGCGTTCTTCAATGACACGCAGGTCATACAATAAATAAAGACAACTCCTATGGCTCCTGCCGGTTGTCATACTCATCGACATGCAAGTCGTGAATCCTATTACAAGAACATGATCAATCTCATACATCACATATCATTCATCACATTCTTCTTGGCCATATCACATCACATAGCATACCCTGCAAAAACAAGTTAGACGTCCTCTAATTGTTGTTGCATGTTTTACGTGGCTGCTATGGGTTTCTAGCAAGAACGTTTCTTACCTACACAAGACCACAACGTGATATGCCAATTGCTATTTACCCTTCATAAGGACCCTTTTCATCGAATCCGTTCCAACTAAAGTGGGAGAGACTGGCACCCGCTAGCCACCTTATGCACCAAGTGCATGTCAATCGGTGGAACCTGTCTCACGTAAGAGTACGTGTAAGGTCGGTCCGGGCCGCTTCATCCCACAATACCGTCGAAACAAGATTGGACTAGTAACGGTAAGCACATTGAACAACATCAACGCCCACAACTACTTTGTGTTCTACTCGTGCAAAGAATCTACGCAATAGACCTAGCTCATGATGCCACTGTTGGGGAACGTAGCAGAAATTCAAAATTTTCCTACGTGTCACCAAGATCTATCTATGGAGAGACCAGCAACGAGTAGAAAGAGAGTGCATCTACATACCCTTGTAGATCGCTAAGCGGAAGCGTTCAAGTGAACGGGGTTGATGAAGTCGTACTCGTCGTGATTCAAATCACCGATGATCAAGTGCCGAACGCACGGCACCTCCGCGTTCAACACACGTACAGCCCGGTGACGTATCCCACGCCTTGATCCAGCAAGGAGAGAGGGAGAGGTTGAGGAAGACTCCATCCAGCAGCAGCACAACGGCGTGGTGGTGGTGGAGGAGCGTGGCAATCCTGCAGGGCTTCGCCAAGCACCACGGGAGAAGAGGAGTACTTGGGAGAGGGGGAGGGCTGCGCCAGAACTTTGTGTATAGCTCCCATGCGCCTCCCCACTATATATAGGGGTGGAGGGGCTGGTTTCTCGCCCTCCAAGTCCATTGGGGCGTTGGCCAAGGTGGGAGGAAAGAAATCTCATTATTTCCTTCCCCACCGATTGTTATCCCCCCTTTTTAGGGATCTTGATCTTATCCCTTCGGGATATGATCTTATTCCTTCTAAAGGGGGATCTTGGTGCGCCTTGACCAGGGGTGTGGGGCCTTGCCCCCACTACCCACGTCCATGTGGGTCCCCCCATGCAGGTGGGCCCCACTCCGGAACCTTCTAGAACCTTCCCGGTACAATACCGAAAAATCCCAAACATTTTCCGGTGGCCAAAATAGGACTTCCCATATATAAATATTTACCTCCGGACCATTCCGGAACTCCTCGTGACGTCCGGGATCTCATCCGGGACTCCGAACAACATTCGGTAACCACATACAAACTTCCTTTATAACCCTAGCGTCATCGAACCTTAAGTGTGTAGACCCTACGGGTTCGGGAGACATGTAGACATGACCGAGACGTTCTCCGGTCAATAACCAACAGCGGGATCTGGATACCCATGATGGCTCCCACATGTTCCACGATGATCTCATCGGATGAACCACGATGTCAAGGACTTAATCAATCTCGTATTCAATTCCCTTTGTCTATCGGTATGTTACTTGCCCGAGATTCGATCGTCGGTATCCAATACCTTGTTCAATCTCGTTACCGGCAAGTCACTTTACTCGTTCCGTAACACATCATCCCGCGATCAACTCCTTGGTCACATTGTGCATATGATGATGTCCTACCGAGTGGGCCCAGAGATACCTCTCCGTTTACACGGAGTGACAAATCCCGGTCTCGATCCGCATAAAACAATAGATACTTTCAGAGATACCTGTAGTGCACCTTTATAGTCACCCAGTTACGTTGTGACATTTGATACACCCAAAGCACTCCTACAGTATCCAGGAGTTACACGCTCTCATGGTCGAAGGAAGAGATACTTGACATTGGCAAAGCTCTAGCAAATGAACTACACGATCTTTTGTGCTAGTCTTAGGATTGGGTCTTGTCCATCACATCATTCTCCTAATGATGTGATCCCGTTATCAATGACATCCAATGTCCATAGCCAGGAAACCATGACTATCTGTTGATCACAACGAGCTAGTCAACTAGAGGCTCACTAGGGACATATTGTGGTCTATGTATTCACACGTGTATTACGATTTCCGGATAATACAGTTATAGCATGAATAAAAGACAATTATCATGAACAAGGAAATATAATAATAATACTTTTATTATTGCCTCTAGGGCATATTTCCAACAAACACATGTCTATGGTTAGGAAACATAACCATCTTTGATCAACAAGCTAGTCAAGTAGAGGCATACTAGTGACACTATGTTTGTCTATGTATTCACACATGTATTATGTTTCCGGTTAATACAATTCTAGCATGAATAATAAACATTTATCATGAAATAAGGAAATAAATAATAACTTTATTATTGTCTCTAGGGCATATTTCCTTCATACGGAAGCGCTATGCTCTGCGCTGGTGATAAACAACTGAGGGTGGCCCCCGGCCGCATCAACCTCAAGGAGCCCAGAGCTCAGTGTCCGGCCCCATCGTAACGCCTCCCCTCGGGAGTGCCGCGCGAGGGGGCTGGGCATGGGGGTTACGCCTGGGTCACGCCCAGGCGCACGCCACCCAGCCAGGCCCCTCGGGCCTGGTTCGTCGCACGTCTCTCCCCGAGCGGAGCCAAGGTACGAAGGCCGTTTGAACGTCAAGGGGGACTCCTGAGCAACGCGACTCAGGAGCCTAACTGGTCACATAGCCCCTCACCCCTTAGTTCCGAAAGGCTAACGACAGTTGAGGTATGTGCAGGGCCGGGCTCTGCCGATGTAGAATGGTAGATTTACTCATACATCTCCCCTCCCTACTTGCTATTCGCGCGTCAAGGGGGACTCTTGAGGATCGCTGTTGGAAATATGCCCTAGAGGCAATAATAAATTGATTATTATTATATTTCCTTGTTCATGATAATCGATTATTATCCATGCTAGAATTGTATTGATAGGAAACTCAGATACATGTGTGGATACATAGACAACACCATGTCCCTAGTAAGCCTCTAGTTGACTAGCTCGTTAATCAATAGATGGTTACGGTTTCCTGACCATGGACATTGGATGTCGTTGATAACGGGATCACATCATTAGGAGAATGATGTGATGGACAAGACCCAATCCTAAGCCTAGCACAAGATCATGTAGTTCGTATGCTAAAGCTTTTCTAATGTCAAGTATCATTTCCTTAGACCATGAGATTGTGCAACTCCTGAATACCGTAGGAGTGCTTTGGGTGTGCCAAACGTCACAACGTAACTGGGTGGCTATAAAGGTACACTACGGGTATCTCTGAAAGTGTCTGTTGGGTTGGCACGAATCGAGATTGGGATTTTGTCACTCCGTGTAAACGGAGAGGTATCTCTGGGCCCACTCGGTAGGACATCATCATAATGTGCACAATGTGACCAAGGGGTTGATCACGGGATGATGTGTTACGGAACGAGTAAAGAGACTTGCCGGTAACGAGATTGAACAAGGTATCGGTATACCGACGATCGAATCTCGGGCAAGTACCATACCGCTAGACAAAGGGAATTGTATACGGGATTGATTGAGTCCTTGACATCGTGGTTCATCCGATGAGATCATCGTGGAACATGTGGGAGCCAACATGGGTATCCAGATCCCGCTGTTGGTTATTGACCGGAGAACATCTCGGTCATGACTACATGTCTCCCGAACCCGTAGGGTCTACACACTTAAGGTTCGATGACGCTAGGGTTATAAAGGAAGTTTGTATGTGGTTACCGAATGTTGTTCGGAGTCCCGGATGAGATCCCGGACGTCACGAGGAGTTCCGGAATGGTCCGGAGGTAAAGATTTATATATAGGAAGTCCTGTTTCGGCCATCGGGACAAGTTTCGGGGTCATCGGTATTGTACCGGGACCACCGGAAGGGTCCCGGGGGCCCACCGGGTGGGGCCACCTGCCCCGGGGGGCCACATGGGCTGTAGGGGGTGCGCCTTGGCCTACATGGGCCAAGGGCACCAGCCCCTAGAGGCCCATGCGCCAAGATATAGGAAAAAGGGGAGAGTCCTAAAGGGGGAAGGCACCTCCGAGGTGCCTTGGGGAGGATGGACTCCTCCCCCCTCTTAGCCGCACCCCTTCCTTGGAGGAAGGGGCAAGGCTGCGCCTCCCCCCTCTCCCCTGCCCCTATATATAGTGGAGGGGAGGGAGGGCATCCATACCTGAGCCCTTGGCGCCTCCCTCCCTCCCGTGACACCTCCTCCTCTCCCGTAGGTGCTTGGCGAAGCCCTGCAGGATTGCCACGCTCCTCCATCACCACCACGCCGTTGTGCTGCTGCTGGATGGAGTCTTCCTCAACCTCTCCCTCTCTCCTTGCTGGATCAAGGCGTGGGAGACATCGTCGAGCTGTACGTGTGTTGAACGCGGAGGTGCCGTCCGTTCGGCACTAGGATCATCGGTGATCTGAATCACGACGAGTACGACTCCATCAACCCCGTTCACTTGAACGCTTCCGCTTAGCGATCTACAAGGGTATGTAGATGCACTCTCCTTCCCCTCGTTGCTGGTCTCTCCATAGATAGATCTTGGTGACACGTAGGAAAATTTTGAATTTCTGCTACGTTCCCCAACAGTGGCATCATGAGCTAGGTCTATTGCGTAGATTCTTTGCACGAGTAGAACACAAAGTAGTTGTGGGCGTCGATATTGTTCAATATGCTTGCCGTTACTAGTCTTATCTTGATTCGGCGGCATCGTGGGATGAAGCGGCCCGGACCAACCTTACACGTACGCTTACGTGAGACCGGTTCCACCGACAAACATGCACTAGTTGCATAAGGTGGCTGGCGGGTGTCTGTCTCTCCCACTTTAGTCGGATCGGATTCGATGAAAAGGGTCCTTATGAAGGGTAAATAGCAATTGGCATATCACGTTGTGGTTCATGCGTAGGTAAGAAACGTTCTTGCTAGAAACCCATAGCAGCCACGTAAAACATGCAAACAACAATTAGAGGACGTCTAACTTGTTTTTGCAGGGTATGCTATGTGATGTGATATGGCCAAAAAGGATGTGATGAATGATATATGTGATGTATGAGATTGATCATGTTCTTGTAATAGGAATCACGACTTGCATGTCGATGAGTATGACAACCGGCAGGAGCCATAGGAGTTGTCTTTATTTATTTGTGACCTGCGTGTCAACTTAAACGTCATGTAATTACTTTACTTTATTGCTAACCGTTAGCCATAGTAGTAGAAGTAATAGTTGGCGAGGCAACTTCATGAAGACACGATGATGGAGATCATGATGATGGAGATCATGGTGTCATGCCGGTGACGATGATGATCATGGAGCCCCGAAGATGGAGATCAAAAGGAGCAAAGTGATGATGGCCATATCATGTCACTATTTGATTGCATGTGATGTTTATCATGTTTATACATCTTATTTGCTTAGAACGACGGTAGTAAATAAGATGATCCCTTACAACAATTTCAAGAAGTGTTCTCCCCTAACTGTGCACCGTTGCGACAGTTCGTGTTTCGAAGCACCACGTGATGATCGGGTGTTAGATTCTAACGTTCACATACAACGGGTGTAAGACAGATTTACACACGCGAAACACTTAGGGTTAACTTGACGAGCCTAGCATGTACAGACATGGCCTCGGAACACGGAGACCGAAAGGTCGAACATGAGTCGTATAGAAGATACGATCAACATGAAGATGTTCACCGATGATGACTAGTCCGTCTCACGTGATGATCGGACACGGCCTAGTTTGACTCGGATCATGTAATCACTTAGATGACTAGAGGGATGTCTATCTGAGTGGGAGTTCATAAGATGAACTTAATTATCCTGAACATAGTCAAAAGGTTTTTGCAAATTATGTCGTAGCTCACGCTATAGTTCTACTGTTTAGATATGTTCCTAGAGAAAAATTAGTTGAAAGTTGATAGTAGCAATTATGCGGACTAGGTCCGTAAACTGAGGATTGTCCTCATTGCTTCATAGAAGGCTTATGTCCTTAATGCACCGCTCAGTGTGCTGAACCTCGAACGTTGTCTGTGGTTGTTGCGAACATCTGACATACACGTTTTGATAACTACGTGATAGTTCAGTTAAACGGTTTAGAGTTGAGGCACCAAAGACGTTTTTGAAACATCGCGAAACATATGAGATGTTTTGAGGGCTGAAATTGGGATTTCAGGCTCGTGCCCATGTCAAGAGGTATAAGACCTCCGATGACTTTCTTAACCTGCAAACTAAGGAGAAAAGCTCAATTGTTGAGCTTGTGCTCAGATTGTCTGAGTACAACAATCATTTGAATCGAGTGGGAGTTGATCTTCCAGATAAGACAGTGATGGTTCTCCAAAGTCATTGCCACCAAGCTGTTAGAGCTTCGTGATGAACTATAACATATCAGGGATAGATATGATGATCCTTGAGGTATTCGCGATGTTTGACACCGCGAAAGTAGAAATCAAGAAGGAGCATCAATTGTTGATGGTTGGTGAAACCACTAGTTTCAAGAAGGGCAAGGGCAAGAAGGGATACTTCATGAAACGGCAAATCAGCTGCTGCTCTAGTGAAGAAACCCAAGGTAAAACCCAAACCCGAGACTAAGTGCTTCTGTAATAAGGGGAACAACCACTAGAGCAGAATTACCCTAGATACTTGGTAGATAAGAAGGCTGGCAAGGTCGATAGAAGTATATTGGATATACATTGTGTTAATGTGTACTTTGCTAGTACTCCTAGTAGCACCAGGGTATTAGATACCGGTTCGGTTGCTAAGTGTTAGTAACTCGAAACAAAAGGCTACGGAATAAACGGAGACTAGCTAAAGGTGAGCTGACGATATGTGTTGGAAGTTTTTCCAAGCTTGATATGATCAAGCATCGCACGCTCCCTCTACCAAAGAGATTGGTGTTAAACCTAAATAATTGTTATTTGGTGTTTGCGTTGAGCATAGACATGATTGGATTACGTCTATCGCAATACGGTTATTCATTTAAGGAGAATAATGGTTACTCTGTTTATTTGAATAATACCTTCAATGGTCTTACACCTAAAATGAATGGTTTATTAAATCTCGATCGTAGTGATACACATGTTCATGCCAAAAGATAGTAATGATAGTACCACCTACTTGTGGCACTGCCACGTAAGTCATATCGGTATAAAACGCATGAAGAAGCTCCATATTGATGGATCTTTGGGCTCACTCGTTTTTGAAAAGTTTGAGACATGCGAACCATGTCTATTGGTGTATATGCATGAAGAAACTCCATGCAAATGGACCGTTTTGACTCACTTGATTTTGAATCACTTGGGACATGCAAATCATACCACATGGGCAAGATGACTGAAAAGCCTCGTTTTCAGTAAGATGGAACAAGATAGCAACTTGTTGGAAGTAACACATTTTGATGTGTGCAGTCCAATGAGTGCTGAGGCATGCAGTGAATATCGTTATGTTCTTACTTCACAGATGATTCGAGTAGATGTTGAGTATATTTACTTGATGAATCACGAGTCTGAATTATTGAATGGTTCAAGTAATTTCAGAGTGAAGTTGAAAGATCGTCGTGACAAGAGGATAAAATATCTATGATATGATCATAGAGATGAATATCTGAATTACGAGTTTTGGCACACAATTAAGACATTGTGGAAATTGTTTCACAATTAATACCGCCTGGAACACCATAGTGTGATGGTGTGTCCGAACATCATAGTTGCACCCTATTGGATATGGTGCATACCATGATGTCTCTTATCGAATTACCACTATCGTTCATGGGTTAGGCATTAGAGACAACCACATTCACTTTAAATAGGGCACCACGTAATTCCGTTGAGATGACACCGTATGAATTATGGTTTAGAGAAACCTAAGTTGTCGTTTCTTAAAGGTTTGGGGCTGCGACGCTTATGTGAAAAAGTTTCAGGATTAAGCTCGAACCCAAAGCGGATAAATGCATCTTCATAGGACACCCAAAACAGTTGGGTATACCTCCTAATTCAGATCCGAAAGCAATATGAATTGTTTCTAGAATCGGGTCCTTTCTCGAGGAAAGGTTTCTCTCGAAAGAATTGAGTGGGAGGATGGTGGAGACTTGATGAGGTTATTGAACCATCACTTCAACCAGTGTGTAGCAGGGCACAGGAAGTTGTTCCTGTGGCACCTACACCAATTGAAGTAGAAGCTTATGATAGTGATCATGAAACTTCAGATCAAGTCACTCCCAAACCTCGTAGGGTGACAAGGATACGTACTACTTCAGAGTGGTACAGTAATCCTGTCTTGGAAGTCATGTTGCTAGACAACAATGAACCTACGAGCTATGGAGAAGCGATGGTGGGCCCGGATTCCGATAAATGGCTCAAGGCCATAAAACCCGAGAGAGGATCCATGTATGAAAACAAAGTGTAGACTTTGGAAGAACTACTTGATGGTCGTAAGGCTGTTAGGTACATATGGATTTTGAAAGGAAGACAGACAATGATGGTAAGTGTCACCATTGAGAAAGCTCGACTTGTCGTTAAGATGTTTTTCGACAAGTTCAAGGAGTTGACTACGATGAGACTTTCTCACTCGTAGCGATGCTAAGAGTCTGTTGGAATTATATTAGCAATTACTGCATTATTTATGAAATCTTGCAGATAGGATGTCAAAACATTGTTTCCTCGACGATTCTTGAGGAAAGGTTGTATGTGATACAACCGGAAGGTTTTGTCTATCCTGAAATATGCTAATAAGTATGCAAAGCTCCAGCAATCCTTCTGAGGACTGGAGTGAGCATCTCGGAGTTGGAATGTATGCTTTGATGATGATCAAAGATTTTGGGTGTATACAAAGTTTATGAGAAACTTGTATTTCCAAAGAAGTGAGTGGGAGCACTATAGAATTTCTGATGAGTATATGTTGTTGACATATTATGATCAGAAATGACGTAGAATTTCTGGAAAGCATATAGGGTTATTTGGAAAGTGTTTTTCAATGGAAAACCTGGATTAAGCTACTTGAACATTGAGCATCAAGATCTATAAGGATAGATCAAAACGCTTAATAGTACTTTCAAATGAGCACATGCCTTGACGTGATCTTGAAGGTGTTCAAGATGGATCAGTCAAAGAAGGAGTTCTTGCCTGAGTTGTAAGGTATGAAGTTAAGACTTAAAGCTCGACCATGGCAGAATAGAGAGAAAGGAACGAAGGTCGTCCCCTATGCTTAAGACATAGGCTCTACAGTATGCTATGCTGTGTACCGCACCTGAAGTGTGCTTTACCATGAGTCAGTCAAGGGGTACAAGAGTGATCCAAGAATGGATCACAGGACAGCGGTCAAAGTTATCCTTAGTAACTAGTGGACTAAGGAATTTTCTCAATTATGGAGGTGGTAAAAGAGTTCGTCGTAAAGGGTTACGTCGATGCAAGCTTAACACCTATCCGGATAGCTCTGAGTAGAGATACCGGATACGTATAATGGAGCAACAATTTAGAATAGCTCCAAGTAGAACAGTTATTTGGAATAGCTCCAAATAGAACGTGGTAGCTGCATCTAGGAGATGACATAGAGATTTGTAAAGCACACACGGATCTGAAAGGTTCAGACCCGTTGACTATAACCTCTCTCACAAGCATAACATGATCAAACCCAGAACTCATCGAGTGTTAATCACATGGTAAATGTGAACTAGATTATTGACTCTAGTAAACTCTTTGGGTGTTAGTCACATGGGGATGTGACCTTGAGTGTTAATCACATATCGATGTGAACTAGATTATTGACTCTAGTGCAAGTGGGAGACTGTTGGAAATATGCCCTAGAGGCAATAATAAATTGATTATTATTATATTTCCTTGTTCATGATAATCGTTTATTATCCATGCTAGAATTGTATTGATAGGAAACTCAGATACATGTGTGGATACATAGACAACACCATGTCCCTAGTAAGCCTCTAGTTGACTAGCTCGTTAATCAATAGATGGTTACGGTTTCCTGACCATGGACATTGGATGTCGTTGATAACGGGATCACATCATTAGGAGAATGATGTGATGGACAAGACCCAATCCTAAGCCTAGCACAAGATCATGTAGTTCGTATGCTAAAGCTTTTCTAATGTCAAGTATCATTTCCTTAGACCATGAGATTGTGCAACTCCCGGATACCGTAGGAGTGCTTTGGGTGTGCCAAACGTCACAACGTAACTGGGTGGCTATAAAGGTACACTACGGGTATCTCTGAAAGTGTCTGTTGGGTTGGCACGAATCGAGATTGGGATTTTGTCACTCCGTGTAAACGGAGAGGTATCTCTGGGCCCACTCGGTAGGACATCATCATAATGTGCACAATGTGACCAAGGGGTTGATCACGGGATGATGTGTTACGGAACGAGTAAAGAGACTTGCCGGTAACGAGATTGAACAAGGTATCGGTATACCGACGATCGAATCTCGGGCAAGTACCATACCGCTAGACAAAGGGAATTGTATACGGGATTGATTGAGTCCTTGACATCGTGGTTCATCCGATGAGATCATCGTGGAACATGTGGGAGCCAACATGGGTATCCAGATCCCGCTGTTGGTTATTGACCGGAGAACATCTCGGTCATGACTACATGTCTCCCGAACCCGTAGGGTCTACACACTTAAGGTTCGATGACGCTAGGGTTATAAAGGAAGTTTGTATGTGGTTACCGAATGTTGTTCGGAGTCCCGGATGAGATCCCGGACGTCACGAGGAGTTCCGGAATGGTCCGGAGGTAAAGATTTATATATAGGAAGTCCTGTTTCGGCCATCGGGACAAGTTTCGGGGTCATCGGTATTGTACCGGGACCACCGGAAGGGTCCCGGGGCCCACCGGGTGGGGCCACCTGCCCCGGGGGGCCACATGGGCTGTAGGGGGTGCGCCTTGGCCTACATGGGCCAAGGGCACCAGCCCCTAGAGGCCCATGCGCCAAGATATAGGAAAAAGGGGAGAGTCCTAAAGGGGGAAGGCACCTCCGAGGTGCCTTGGGGAGGATGGACTCCTCCCCCCTCTTAGCCGCACCCCTTCCTTGGAGGAAGGGGCAAGGCTGCGCCTCCCCCCTCTCCCCTGCCCCTATATATAGTGGAGGGGAGGGAGGGCATCCATACCTGAGCCCTTGGCGCCTCCCTCCCTCCCGTGACACCTCCTCCTCTCCCGTAGGTGCTTGGCGAAGCCCTGCAGGATTGCCACGCTCCTCCATCACCACCACGCCGTTGTGCTGCTGCTGGATGGAGTCTTCCTCAACCTCTCCCTCTCTCCTTGCTGGATCAAGGCGTGGGAGACATCGTCGAGCTGTACGTGTGTTGAACGCGGAGGTGCCGTCCGTTCGGCACTAGGATCATCGGTGATCTGAATCATGACGAGTACGACTCCATCAACCCCGTTCACTTGAACGCTTCCGCTTAGCGATCTACAAGGGTATGTAGATGCACTCTCCTTCCCCTCGTTGCTGGTTTCTCCATAGATAGATCTTGGTGACACATAGGAAAATTTTGAATTTCTGCTACGTTCCCCAACAATCGCGACTCAGGAGCCTAATTTGTCACGTAGCCCCTCACTCCTTGGTCCTGTCCTGGTTTCCTGTCGGGGCTAACGGCGGGTGAGGTATGCGCGGGGCCGGGCTCTGCTGACGTAGAACACAAGCAAGTAGGAAGGAAAAGCGCAAATCTCAAGGAATTCAAAAGCAAATATTACAGTCCGTAGAGTGCTTTGACAACGCCAAACACAAGTTTAAACGCCTCCACGAGGCATGATGCGTGTTGTAGGAGCTAAAAACAGGACAGGAGCCGCGAAGGGGTCACTTTCTAGTGGTGCCATCGCTGGTGACGGAGCTGCACTGGGTGACTTTGCCTCGTGGAGCCTCAGGATCGGCAGTGCCTCGCCTTGGCCTGGTGCTAAAAGCACGGGACTTCGCTAGCAGAGCCTCCGCTCGACCCTTCACGGCCTCAGCAGTGACAACGGAAAGCTCGCCGCTCATAGGCTCCAGCAGGCTGTCAAGGTCAACGCCAGGGTCGCGGAGGTAGACATGGGTGAAGACGCACGTCAGCGCTGCAGAAGAAAGGACACGCGCCTCAGCCTCAGCCGTGGGGCCAAGGCCGAGGGCGACATCTTCAAGGGCGCGGACCAGGAAGGGAAGTAGCATGGTGGGGCCGTCCTCGGCACCGGCCAGCGGGCTCTCCAGGCCGCTGTCATAAAGCGTCTTCAACAAGGTGCGAGCCTTCTCCTCCAGCTTCGTGAAGGCCACACGGTCCTCGGCCAGGACCCGCGCCTTGCCGTCCAGCTCGATCCTCTTCGCCTCCTACGTCTGCTCCAGCGCACCTAAGCGGCCATGGCTTTCATCAAGTTTGGCATCCCGGTCCTTGGCGGCAGCCTCATGAGCCTTCATATCTTCCTCCTTCTCCTGGCGGTCATGGGCTCCTTGGCGAGTTGGTCCCGCAGGCCCTGCAGCTCGCACTCTAGCACCTTGAAGTGACCCCGGACATCCGCAACCTCACCCAAGGCGGTGTCGCAAGCGGCCTTGGCCTCAAGGATGGCCTATTTCTCCTCGTCGCAAGCCATCGCGGCCTGAGCCAACGCCGCTCGAACTGAAGCATCGGAGCGGACCCAGCCGGAGGCCAGCTCCAGGCGCCCGGCCACCAAGCGAGGGTTGGCGCCCAGAATATCTTCTCGCAGCCGGTCCAGCTCAGCAGCAGCATGATCCAGGACAGTAGAAGGAGTCGGATAAATGGTAGTTGGCGGAGTAGGAGGAGAAGACGGTAGCGTGATCACAACACCATGAGTTGGGACCTTCTGCGCCCCAATGACTGCGGCAGTGGCGTCAGGCAAGGACACCTCGGGAGTTGCTTGGGACACGGGGCCTGAGCTCGCCCAAGCTCGCCCCGCTAGGCCTCGCGAGGATGACCAGGCAGGAGAGGTCTGGGTCTTGCCGCCCCCTTCTCCCGCGGGTGGAAGTGCTGCCCCGGACGAAGCCTCAAGAGCCCCCTTCAGCTTTTTCGCCGCAGGCACCGGCCTAGCCAAGGAATATGGACGCCAAGCCTCAACAACGAAGCAAGAAGCAAAACGAGAGTCAAGCACTTACTGGTCATCGCTCGCGGGCTCAAGCAACCTCCCGCTGAACTTGAAGCCCGAGAGCCGGCTGCTGGGATCAACCTCAAGAGACTCGGGAGCAGGAGGCACGTCTGAAGATCGCCTCGAAGCCGGAGCAGGCCCGCGGAGGACCAGCCCCATCCTGTCCTTCTTCGGGATCAGGGGCGAGCACTCACCGCCTCGCTCGTCGCCATCCTCGTCATCGTCCGGCATGAGGCGAAGAGTGTGGGACCTGCGCCGAGGGAGGGGCGCTCTTGACTCCCCGTCGGTCGCCTCGGAATCGGGCTCCTCTTCCTGCTCCTCTTCTTCCTCCTCTCTGCCGGAGTCGCTGGAGGATACGTTCACCGTCGCCAGGGCTGCCAAGTCCTCAGGAACCTCCGCGGGCACAGGCCCGTCCCCGTTGAAAGCGGGCATGGAGTTCACCACCTGCTCCCAATCATCCCGAAGGAACAGGGGTACGAGAGCTGTTGGAACTATGCCCTAGAGACAATAATAAATTGGTTATTATTATATTTCCTTGTTCATGATAATTGTTTATTATCCATGCTATAATTGTATTGATAGGAAACTCAGATACATGTGTGGATACATAGACAACACCATGTCCCTAGTAAGCCTCTAGTTGACTAGCTCATTGATCAATAGATGGTTACGGTTTCCTGACCATGGACATTGGATGTCGTTGATAACGGGATCACATCATTAGGAGAATGATGTGATGGACAAGACCCAATCCTAAGCCTAGCACAAAGATCGTGTAGTTCGTATGCTAAAGCTTTTCTAATGTCAAGTATCATTTCCTTAGACCATGAGATTGTGCAACTCCCGGATACCGTAGGAATGCTTTGGGTGTACCAAATGTCACAACGTAACTGGGTGGCTATAAAGGTACACTATGGGTATCTCCGAAAGTGTCTGTTGGGTTGGCACGAATCGAGACTGGGATTTGTCACTCCGTGTAACGGAGAGGTATCTCTGGGCCCACTCGGTAGGACATCATCATAATGTGCACAATGTGACCAAGGGGTTGATCACAGGATGATGTGTTACGGAACGAGTAAAGAGACTTGCCGGTAACGAGATTGAACAAGGTATCGGGATACCGACGATCGTATCTCGGGCAAGTACTATACCGCTAGACAAAGGGAATTGAATACGAGATTGATTGAATCCTTGACATCGTGGTTCATCCGATGAGATCATCATGGAACATGTGGGAGCCAGCATGGGTATCCAGATCCCGCTGTTTGTTATTGGCCGGAGAGTTGTCTCGGTCATGCCTACGTGTCTCCCGAACCCGTAGGGTCTACACACTTAAGGTTCGATGATGCTAGGGTTATAGGGAATAGATGTATGTGGTTACCGAATGTTGTTCGGAGTCTCGGATGAGATCTCGAACGTCACGAGGAGTTCCGGAATGGTCCGGAGGTACAGATTTATATATGGGAAGTCCTACTTTGGTCACCGGGAAAGTTTCGGGTGATATCGGTAATGTACCGGGACCACCGGGAGGGTCCCGGGGGTCCACCAGGTGGGGCCACCAGCCCCAGAAGGCTGCGTGGGCCAATTGTGGGAGGGGACCAGCCCCAGGTGGGCTGGTGCACCCCCCCACCAAGGCCCAAGGCGCAGGGAAGAGTGGGAGGGGGCAAACCCTAGGGCAGATGGGCCCTAAGGCCCACCCCAGGTGCGCCTCCCCCTCTCCCCCTTTGTGGCCGCCACCATAGATGGGATCTGGGGCTGCCGCACCCCTTGGGGTGGGAACCCTAGAGGGGGCGCAGCCCCCTCCCCTTGCCCTATATATAGCTGAGGTCTAGGGGCTGGCCAACACATGAGTTTCTCTCCCTCTTGGCGCAGCCCTACCTCTCTCCCTCCTCGTCTCTTGCGGTGCTTGGCGAAGCCCTGCAGGATTGCCACGCTCCTCCACCACCACCACACTGTCATGATGCTGCTGGACGGAGTCTTCCCCAATCTCTCCCTCTCTCCTTGCTGGATCAAGGCATGGGAGACGTCACCGGGCTGCATGTGTGTTGAACGCGGAGGTGCCGTCCGTTCGGCACTAGGATCATCGGTGATTTGGATCACGACGAGTACGACTCCATCAACCCCGTTCACTTGAACGCTTCCGCTTAGCGATCTACAAGGGTATGTAGATGCACTCTCCTTCCCCTCGTTGCTAGATTACTCCATAGATTGATCTTGGTGTTGCATAGAAAATTTTGAATTTCTGCTACGTTCCCCAACAGTGGCATCATGAGCTAGGTCTATGGGTAGTTACTATGCACGAGTAGAACACAAAGCAGTTGTGGGCGTAGATGTTGTTAATTTTCTTGCCACTACTAGTCTTATCTTGCTTCGGCGGCATCGTGGGATGAAGCGGCCCAGACTGACCTTACACGTACGCTTACGTGAGATAGGTTCCACCGACTGACATGCACTAGTTGCATAAGGTGGCTAGCGGGTGTCTGTCTCTCCCACTTTAGTTGGAGCGGATTCGATGAAAAGGGTCCTTATGAAGGGTAAATAGAAATTGGCATATCACGTTGTGGTTTTACGTAGGTAAGAAACGTTCTTGCTAGAACACCTATAGAAGCCACGTAAAAACTTGCAACAACAATTAGAGGACGTCTAACTTGTTTTTGCAGCAAGTGTTTTGTGATGTGATATGGCTAAAGGATGTGATGAATGATATATGTTATGTATGAGATAATCATGTTCTTGTAATAGGAATCACGACTTGCATGTCGATGAGTATGACAACCGGCAGGAGCCATAGGAGTTGTCTTTATTTTTGTATGACCTGTGTGTCATTGGAGAACGCCATGTAAATTACTTTACTTTATTGCTAAATGTGTTAGCCATAGAAGTAGAAGTAGTCGTTGGCGTGACAACTTCATGAAGACACGATGATGGAGATCATGATGATGGAGATCATGGTGTCATGCCGGTGACGATGATGATCATGGAGCCCCGAAGATGGAGATCAAAAGGAGCAAAATGATATTGGCCATATCATGTCACTTTTTGATTGCATGTGATGTTTATCATGTTTTGCATCTTATTTGCTTAGAACGATGATAGTAAATAAGATGATCCCTGATAATAATTTCAAGAAAGTGTTCACCCTAACTGTGCACCGTTGCAAAAGTTCATCGTTTTGAAGCACCACGTGATGATCGGGTGTGATAGATTCTAACGTTCACATACAACGGGTGTAAGCCAGATTTACACACGCGATACACTTAGGTTGACTTGACGAGCCTAGCATGTACAGACATGGCCTTGGAACACGGAAGACCGAAAGGTCGAGCATGAGTCGTATAGAAGATACAATCAACATGAAGATGTTCACCGACGTTGACTAGTCCGTCTCACGTGATGATCGGACACGGCCTAGTTGACTCGGATCATGTAATCACTTAGATAACTAGAGGGATGTCTATCTGAGTGGGAGTTCATAAGATGAACTTAATTATCCTGAACATAGTCAAAAGATCTTTGCAAATTATGTCGTAAGCTCGCGCTTTAGTTCTACTGTTTAGTTATGTTCCTAGAGAAAATTCAGTTGAAAGTTGAAAGTAGCGATTATGCGTGCTAGGTCCGTAAACTGAGGATTGTCCTCATTGCTTCGTAGAAGGCTTATGTTCTTAATGCACCGCTCAGTGTGCTGAACCTCGAACGTCATCTGTGGATGTTGTGAACATCTGACATACACGTTTTGATAACTACGTGATAGTTCAGTTAAACGGTTTAGAGTTGAGGCGCCAAAGACAATTTCGGAACGTCGCAAAACATATGAGATGTTTCAAGGGCTGAAATTGGGATTTCAGGCTCGTGCCCACGTCAAGAGGTATAAGACCTCCGATGAGTTTCTAAGCCTGCAAACTAAGGAAGAAAAGATGAGCTTGTGCTCAGATTGTCTGAGTACAACAATCACTTGAATCAAGTGGGAGTTGATCTTCCAGATGAGATAGTGATGTTTCTCCAAAGTCATTGCCACCAAGCTGCTAGAGCTTCGTGATGAACTATAACATATCAGGGATAGATATGATGATCCTTGAAATATTTGCGATGTTTGACACCGCGAAAGTAGAAATCCAGAAGGAGCATCAATTGTTGATGGTTAGTGAAACCACTAGTTTCAAGAAGGGCGAGGGCAAGAAGGGATACTTCATGAAACAGCAAATCAGATGCTGCTCTAGTGAAGAAACCCAAGGTTGAACCCAAACCCGAGACTAAGTGCTTCTGTGATAAGGGGAACAGTCACTAGAGCAGAATTACCCTAGATACTTGGTAGATGAGAAGGCTGGCAAGGTCGATAGAAGTATATTGGATATACATTATGTTAATGTGTACTTTACTAGTACTCCTAGTAGCACCAGGGTATTAGATACCAGTTCGGTTGCTAAGTGTTAGTAACTCGGAATAAAAGCTATGGAATAAGCGGAGACTAGCTAAAGGTGAGCTCACGATATGTGTTGGAAGTGTTTCCAAGGTTGATGTGATCAAGCATCGCACGCTCCCTCTACCATCAAGATTGGTGTTAAACCTAAATAATTGTTATTTGGTGTTTGCGTTGAGCATAGACATGATTGGATTATGTCTATCGTAGTACGGTTATTCGTTTAAGGAGAATACTGGTTACTCTGTTTATTTGAATAATACCTTCAATGGTCTTGCACCTAGAATGAATGGTTTATTGAATTTGGATCGTAGTGATACACATGTTCATGCCAAAAGATATAAGATAGTAATGATAGTACCACCTACTTGTGGCACTGCCATGTAAGTCATATTGGTATAAAACACATGAAGACGCTCCATGTTGATGGATCTTTGGACTCACTTGTTTTTGGAAAGTTTGAGACTTGCGAACCATGTCTATTGGTGTATATGCATGAAGAAACTCCAAGCAAATGGACCGTTTGGACTCACTTGATTTTGAATCACTTGAGACATGCAAATCGTACCACATGGGCAAGATGACTGAAAGCCTCGTTTTCAGTAAAGTTGAACAAGAAAGCAACTTGTTGGAAGTAATACATTTTGATGTGTGCAGTCCAATGAGTGCTGAGGCACGCAGTGGATATCGTTATGTTCTTGCTTCGCGGATGATTTGAGTAGATACTGAGTATATTTACTTGATGAAGCACAGGTCTGAATTATTGAATGGTTCAAGTAATTTCAGAGTGAAGTTGAAGATCATCGTGACAAGAGGATAAAATGTCTATGATATAATCATAGAGATGAGTATCTGAGTTACGAGCTTTGGCACGGAATTAAGACATTGTGGAAATTGTTTCACAATTAATACCGCCTGGAACACCATAGTGTGATGGTGTGTCCGAACATCATAGTTGCACCCTATTGGATATGGTGCGTACCATGATGTCTCTTATCGAATTACCACTATCGTTCATGGGTTAGGCATTAGAGGCAACCACATTCACTTTAAATAGGGCACCACGAATTCCGTTGAGACGACACTGTTTGAACTATGGTTTGGAGAAACCTAAGTTGTTGTTTCTTAAAAGTTTGGGGCTGCGACGCTTATGTGAACAAGTTTCAGGTTGATAAGCTCGAACCCAAAGCGGATAAAATGCATCTTCATAGGACACCCAAAACAGTTGGGTATACCTCCTAATTCAGATCTGAAAGCAATAGGGATTCTTTCTTGAATCGGGTCCTTTCTCGAGGAAAAGTTTGTCTCAGAAAGTTGAGTGGGAGCATGGTGGAGACTTGATGAGGTTATTGAACCGTCACTTCAGCTAGTGTGTAGCAGGGCACAGGAAGTTGTTCCTGTGGTGCCCACACCAATTGAAGTAGAAGCTTATGATAGTGATCATGAAGTTTCGGATCAAGTCACTACCGTACCTCGTAGGGTGACAAGGATGCGTACTACTTCAGAGTGGTACAGTAATCTTGTCTTGAAGGTCATGTTGCTAGACAATAATGAACCTACGAGCTATGGAGAAGCGATGGTGGGCCCATATTCCGACAAATGGTTAGAAGCCATGAAATCTGAGATAGGATCCATGTATCAGAACAAAGCATGGACTTTGGTGGACTTGCCCGATGATCGGCAAGCCATTGAGATAAATGGATCTTTAAGAAGAAGACGGACGTGGACGGTAATGTCACCATCTATGAAGCTCGACTTGTGGCAAAGAGTTTTTCACAAGTTCAAGGAGTTGACTACGATGAGATGTTCTCATCCGTAGCGATGCTTAAGTCCGTCGGAATCATGTTAGCATTAGCTGCATTTATGAAATCTGGCAGATGGATGTCAAAACGAGTTTCCTTACTAGTTTTCGTAAGGAAAGGTTGTATGTGATACAATCAGAAAGGTTTTGTCGATCCTAAGGATGCTAAAAGGTATGCTAGCTCCAACGATCCTTCTAAGGACTGGAGTAAGCATCTCGGAGTTGGAATGTGCGCTTTGATGAGATGATCAAAGATTTTGGGCTTATACAAAGTTTATGAGAAACTTGTATTTCCAAAGAAGTGAGTGGGAGCACTATATAATTTCTGATGAGTATGTGTTGCTAACATATTGTTGACCAGAAATGTTGTAGAGTTTATGGAAAGCATATAGGGTTATTTGAAAAGTGTTTTTCAATGGAAAAACTGGATTAAGCTGCTTGAACATTGAGCATCAAGATCTATAAGGATAGATCAACATCGCTTGATAGTACTTTCAAATGAGTACGCACCGTGACAAGTTTTGAAGGAGTTCAAAATAGATAGGCAAAGAAGGAGTTCTTGGCTGTGTTATAAGGTGTGAGTATTGAGTAAGACTCAAGACCTGACCATGAAGGAAGAGAGAGAGTGGACGAAGGTCGTCCCCTATGCTTCAGACATAGGCTCTACAGTATGCTATGTTGTGTACCGCACCTGAAGTGTGCCTTGCCATGAGTCAGTCAGGGGGTCCAAGAGTGATCCAAGAATGGATCACATGACAACGGTTAAACTTATCCTTAGTAACTAGTGGACTAAGGAATTTTCTCGATTATGGAGGTGGTAAAAGAGTTCGTCGTAAAGGGTTACGCTGATGCAAACTTTGACACTAATCTGGGTGACTCTGAGAAGTAGACCAGATTCGTATAGTAGAGCAGTTATTTGGAATAGTTCCGAATAGTGCGTGGTAGCTGCATCTAGGAGATGACATAGATATTTGTAAAGCACACACGGATCAGAAAGGTTCAGACACATTGACTAAGAACCTCTCTCACAAGCGAGATATGATCAAACCCCATGGGTGTTGATTCATTACAATCACATAGTGATGTGAACTAGATTATTGACTCTAGTGCAAGTGGGAGACTGTTGGAAATATGCCCTAGAGGCAATAATAAATTGGTTATTATTATACATGATAATTGTTTATTATCCATGCTATAATTGTATTGATAGGAAACTCAGATACATGTGTGGATACATAGACAACACCATGTCCCTAGTAAGCCTCTAGTTGACTAGCTCATTGATCAATATATGGTTACGGTTTCCTGACCATGGACATTGGATGTCGTTGATAACGGGATCACATCAATAGGAGAATGATGTGATGGACAAGACCCAATCCTAATCCTAGCACAAAGATCGTGTAGTTCGTATGCTAAAGCTTTTCTAATGTCAAGTATCATTTCCTTAGACCATGAGATTGTGCAACTCCCGGATACCGTAGGAATGCTTTGGGTGTACCAAACGTCACAGCGTAACTGGGTGGCTATAAAGGTACACTACGGGTATCTCCGAAAGTGTCTGTTGGGTTGGCACGAATCGAGACTGGGATTTGTCACTCCGTGTAACGGAGAGGTATCTCTGGGCCCACTCGGTAGGACATCATCATAATGTGCACAATGTGACCAAGGGGTTGATCACGGGATGATGTGTTACGAAACGAGTAAAGAGACTTGCCGGTAACGAGATTGAACAAGGTATCGGGATACCGATGATTGTATCTCGGGCAAGTACTATACCGCTAGACAAAGGGAATTGAATACGGGATTGATTGAATCCTCGACATCGTGGTTCATCCGATGAGATCATCGTGGAACATGTGGGAGACAACATGGGTATCCAGATCCCGCTGTTCGTTATTGGCCGGAGAGTTGTCTCGGTCATGTCTACGTGTCTCCCGAACCCGTAGGGTCTACACAGTTAAGGTTCGATGACGCTAGGGTTATAGGGAATAGATGTACGTGGTTACCGAATGTTGTTCGGAGTCCCGGATGAGATCCCGGATGTCACGAGGAGTTCCGGAATGGTCTGGAGGTAAAGATTTATATATGGGAAGTCCTACTTTGGTCACCGGGAAAGTTTCGGGTGATATCGGTAATGTACCGGGACCACCGGGAGGGTCCCGGGGTCCACCAGGTGGGGCCACCAGTCCCAGAAGGCTGCATGGGCCAAGTGTGGGAGGGGACCAGCCCCAGGTAGGCTGGTGCGCCCCCCACCAAGGCCCAAGGCGTAGGGAAGAGTGGGAGGGGGCAAACCCTAGGGCAGATGGGCCCTAAGGCCCACCCCAGGTGCGCCTCTCCCTCTCCCCCTTTGTGGCCGCCACCATAGATGGGATCTCGGGCTGCCGCACCCCTTGGGGTGGGAACCCTAGAGGGGGCGCAGCCCCCTCCACTCCCCCTATATATAGTTGAGGTCTAGGGGCTGCCCAACACATGAGTTTCTCTCCCTCTTGGTGCAGCCCTACCTCTCTCCCTCCTCGTCTCTTGCGGTGCTTGGCGAAGCCCTGCAGGATTGCCACGCTCCTCCACCACCACCACGCTGTCGTGCTGCTGCTGGACGGAATCTTCCCCAACCTCTCCCTCTCTCCTTGCTGGATCAAGGCATGGGAGACGTCACCGGGCTGCATGTGTGTTGAACGCGGAGGTGCCGTCCGTTCGGCACTAGGATCATCGGTGATTTGGATCACGACGAGTACGACTCCATCAACCCCATTCACTTGAACGCTTCCGCTTAGTGATCTACAAGGGTATGTAGATGCACTCTCCTTCCCCTCGTTGCTAGATTATGTCAGGACCCTGACTCAATGCCACATCGATCTAGCATGTAACACCTCATATCACTTTGCGGCCTCACGCACGGTATTCCCACGGGTGTCACCTTACCTTTGCCCGGGACTGTTTGCGCCTTTTGGCACACGTATATGATAGTGTTGCTAGCATCCATATGATAAGGAGCCCGGGCTGACATGGCTAGTCGTAAACCCAAAGTGGCACAAACTTACAGGGACAGGCATCCATGACCCAGCATCGAATGTGTCGGTCATCAGCGAGTGAATCCAGGCTGTAGCACTGGGCTAACAGGACTCCGGTATTCATCGCGTGACATTTCCCCGAAGGGACAGACACAGGAACGAAGAAGGACACATGCCGGCCAGGTTCCGGAGCAGTAGCAAGCTACCATGGCTCAGTGGAAGCACTAGGAGACATTTCCCGGTAAGAGAGGCTACTAAGGATAAACAACTAGATAGTCAGATCCCACACACACCAAGCATTTCAATAACATACACACAATATGCTCGATATGTGCAAATACAACATGGCATCACAAAATGACTCTACAACTCAAGTATTATATTCAATAGGCTCCGAGGAGCGAGATATCACAAACATGGGTCTCACTACCCAACATTCAGAGCATACAAGTCAAAGCACAAGCGGAAGCTTAACATGTCTGAGTACAGACAACTACAAATGAAAAAGGCTGAGAAGCCTGACTAACTACCAGATCCTGCCGAGGGCACAAGATCGTAGTTGAGGTAACAAGCTAAACGTCGAAGTCCACGTGGAACTACTAGTGAGACTGAAGTCTCTCTGCAAAAACATAAAATAGGCAAACGTGAGTACAAATGTACCCAGCAAGACTTACATCAGAACTAACTACATATGCATCATTTTCAACAAAGGGGGTGGTGGGGTTAACTGCAGCAAGCCAGCTTTGACTTGGTGGCTATCTTGAACTACGACTGCACGTAACTCTTTTGAGGTGGCGCACACGAGTCCACATATTCACCATATCAATGCACTACTATGGATCCGCTCCCGTCTCCCTACGAGAACTCCAACCATAGCACTCACGCTTATCTTGCATATTTTAGAGTATCCACTTTCACTTTTCTATGAACTGTACAGGCAACCCAGAAGTCCTTTACCGCGGAGACGGCTATTCGAATAGATAATGTTAACCCTGCAGGGGTGTACTTCTTCACACACGCTCTCGCCACTTACCGCCATATACACGTCATGTATCTCGGCTACCTTCAAGCGGAAGCCTGGAGAGGGTGTCGGCCACGGCCTACCTAAACACTCAAGTCTCTCGTCCAGGTTTATCGCCTATTCGGGTTCCATCCGCAAGGAGATCCGGTCGGGGTGCCGCTCACGGCCCCAAACGATGTGAGCAGGGTTCCCAAGCCCACCATCCGGGTGCCACATGGTACACCGTGCCACTGCACCTAGTCTGTCCCAAGCCCACCTATATCGGGTGCCACTTGGTAGACTACTAGCACTACCTACAAACACCAGAAACTAGTTGCAACTCCTGGACAGAGAACAAGGGTGATTAGGAAGCCGAGAGGGTCAATTAAGGATCCCAATGAGTGGTAGTAGCTGTTCATGGATCACAAACACAGAACTCAGTTCCTGAGGACGGTTTCAATGAGACAACCCACCATGTACTCCTACATGGCCTCTCACCGCTACCTTTACCAAATCGTGTTCACACACTTAGCTCACACACGGTAGGACATGTTCGCACACCATTCCAATTCATCCCCGATGAATCAGACCTGACTCAACTATAAGCAGTAGCAGGCATGACAAACAAACATGAATGAGTAGGCACATCAGGGCTCAAACAACTCCTACTCATGCTAGTGGGTTTCATCTATTTATTGTGGCAATGATAGGTCAGGCAGAGGATAAAGGGGTTCAACTACCGCAGCAAGTAACAGATGAATCGTTGTTGTCCTAATGCAGTAAAAGAGAGCAGGAGCGAGAGAGTGGGATTGTATCAGAATGAACAAGGGGTTTTTGCTTGCCTGGCACTTCTGAAGATAGTATAGTTCTTCATCGGTGTCATCGATCACATCGTCGGTACACGTCTACTGAGAGGGGCAAGCACCGACAAACAAAGAAGAAACACAATCAATGCAATGCAACAATATGACGCATGAATGTGACATGGCAATATGCTGTGGTTTGTGCTAATGCAACTAAAACTAGATTAAATGAAGTTGGTTTGAATCCAAGATTCAAATTCAAACTCCACATGTGGTTATTTAAATGCCATTTAATTGAATTGTCCTAAACAGTAGTCATAAGTTGTTCTAACATGCATGAAAATGGTACAGATGGATAGATTGGATTTTTCTGATAATTTTTCATATATAAATTATTTCATTTGGAGTTATGGTTGAATTTATATGATTTATTGAAGTTTTAGCTATTTTCTGGAATTTCCTGATTACTTAGAAAATAAACTAAATTCCAGAAAAGGAATATTGCGTCAGCATGGCGTCATGCTGACCTCAGCAGAGTCAACAGGGCTGCCCCGGGTCAAACCTGACCAGTGGGGTCCACTGGTCAGTGACCCAGCGTCGTTTGTGTCACTAACAAGTGGGGTCGGGTCAACAGGTGACGTGGCCAAGTCAATCTGACCTGTGGGACCAGCGGGGTTAATTTAATTTAAACAAAAACTAAACCAGTGTTAGTTAGGCAGTGGGGCCCATATGTCAGCGTGTGTTGGTTCAATTAGTGGCGCCATTAGCTGCTAATGACGCTGCCACGTCAGACATGCCGGCGGTTAGCCGCCGGTGACCAAAACCACGGCCGAGGTCTTCGGAAAACGTTGTTCGGCGACCAAACGACGCGCGGGCAGGCGCGTTTGGTAGCTGGATCAGAACCGCGTCCAGCGGAGCAGGTGGGGTTGGCTGGGGTGGCCTACAGCGATGACGGCGACGAGTGATGTGGCGGCCGGAGCTCAGGCGATGGTGGAGGTGACGCTATAGGGAACGGCAGGGTAAACCCATGGGTGCTGCAGGTTCCCGGGGACGAGGCGAGCATGTTGGTGACGTTGGGGCGAGTGGAAGAGCTCAGGAACATGGAGCTCGTCGGCCATGGCGGTAACCGAAGCTCGGGGCTCGCGGGGATGGCGGCTAACGGACAGGAACGGAGGGGTGAGCATGGGGGAAAGAAGCAGGAGCTCACAGCAGTCCAGGAGAGCAGCTCAGGAGCCTCGGGGAGGCAACGAGGCGAGCGTGGGGTCGCCAACGATCTCGGCGGGTGGAGGTCGAAGAAGGGATCGATGGCATCGTCTTGAGGCTCGTCCGCTCAAGTCCATTGGTGGAGGTGACCAACGTAAGGAGGCGGAGCCGTTGGACTATCTAGCAGGGCGAAACGACGGCGGTGGCTGCGGTGGTAGTGGACGGCGATGACAACCGTGCTCGGCTTCGGGAGAGAGAGCGAAAGAGGCGAGGCAGGGAGAGAGGGGAGCGGTCCAGGGGGTCTAGGGTGCTGCGTGGCGGCCTTAGCGGCCTCCAGAAGCGGCGGGAAGCAGGAGGTGGCCGGGGCCGCGTGCGCGCGTGCAGGGCACACGCCCTTCGTCCTCCTGGCAAAAGGAGGAAGACGACAGGAGAGGTGGAGATGGGCTGGGCCGGCTTCAGCAGCTGGCCACACAGGTAGGCGCCAGGTAGTCCTTCTCTCTCTCCCTATTTTTCTTTCTGTTTTCTATTTATTTTGCTCTGTTTTCATTTAGTAATAATACTAAACCATTTTGTAAAATCCTGAAAATAATTTTGGGCACTATTTGAAATATATTCAACAGTCCTCATTTAGTTTCAGAATTATTTGAGCATTTAAATTATTTATAGCATTTAAATGCCCAAATTCAAATACTTTATGAATTAATTAGAAAATCCAAAATGGACCTAGAAATATGTGCACCATTTTTGGCGGAGGTTTTAAACCAATCAAAAAATGATGAACTTATCTGAAGGACATTTTGGGTTCATTGAGAATATTTTTATTTGAACCTAGTTGATTTGATCTGGTGCTAGGGTTTGAGCAATCCCCATTTCAACTTTCAAATAATTTTAGACATGATGCAACAACCAAGCTAGTCCAAGTGCATAGCAAGGCTAGGGGTGTGACAACTCACCCCCACTAAATAAGAATCTCATCTCGAGATTCAAGACGTACGGTAAGAAGACAAAAAGGACACTAAGTATCACAAACTTCACAATCCAACTGTCTTCTCGAGGTTGTTGATTTGTTGACCCAAATTGATCTTGACGTCTTTGTTTTCGAAATCTTCATCCAACTCGATGACGTCGGAAAGAAACTCTATCGGGAAGGATCATTGAAACTCTCCATACCAGACTAAGGCAATTCTCAAACGACCGTTTGGCGGGGTACGAAAGAATGGCATACTCGGACTAGGATGGATGATGTGGATTACCTTGTTGAAAACAACACAAAGGATGATTTTAGTAACTGAGGAGAAGCTCAACAATAGAGAGTGAATCCACTGTTTGAGAAGTTATAGCATAACCGAGGAACTGAGAGCAAGCCCAGTTAGTGCCGATGATAACACCTAGCGCTTGTGCGTGCTCTCAAGAACTTGAGCATCTCCATATTCATCAAGGTTTTACCAATATCAGTGTCAAAGTGTTGGGGAACGTAGCAGAAATTCAAAATTTTCCTACGTGTCACCAAGATCTATCTATGGAGAAACCAGCAACAAGGGGAAGGAGAGTGCATCTACATACCCTTGTAGATCTCTAAGCGGAAGCGTTCAAGAGAACGGGGTTGAAGGAGTCGTACTCGTCGTGATCCAAATCACTGGAGATCCTAGTGCCGAACGGACGGCACCTCCGCGTTCAACACACGTACAGCCCGGTGACATCTCCCATGCCTTGATCCAGCAAGGTGAGAGGGAGAGGTTGGGGAAGACTCCATCCAGCAGCAGCACAACGGCGTGGTGGTGGTGGAGGAGCGTGGCAATCCTGCAGGGCTTCGCCAAGCACCGCGAGAGAGGAGGAGTACTTGGGATAGGCGGAGGGCTGCGCCAGGGGAAGGGTGAAGCTCCCATGCGCCTCCCCACTATATATAGGGGTGGAGGGGGCTGGTTTCTTGCCCTCCAAGTCCATTGGGGCGTTGGCAAAGGTGGGAGGAAAGAAATCCCATCATTTCCTTCCCCACCGATTGTTATCCCCCTTTTTAGGGATCTTGATCTTATCCCTTCGGGATATGATCTTATTCCTTCTAAGGGGGGATCTTGGTGCGTCTTGACCAGGGGTGTGGGGCCTTGCCCCCACTACCCATGTTTAGGGATGGCAATTTTATCCATGGATCTGGATACCCATGGATACCCGGCCCGGTTGGGCAAGGGTATGGAGCGCATTTCTGCCCATGGGTACGTGGATATGGATACCCACGAACAGCCGGGTTGGGCACGGTTATAGTTTGTGCTCCATGGATATCCAATGGATACCCGTACGCCATGTGAGGCGATATGCCAGCGATAGTAGAAAGAGTGAATCAATGGAAAATGGCAGGCAATATGCAACTGGTGCCATAAGCTATATGCTGCAGAATCAACCTCTAGTATGTCACACTTAAGGACTCATCGTATTACTTGTTTCCTACTTATGCATGTAGCTTATTTTCTCATTTTTGAGTGAATGGCAATGAGCTAATTTGATCTTTGGGAAGGCTTCATGCTAACTTTTCTATGCCCATGGAGCTCCATGGGTATGTGGGTATCCAGCGGGTTTGGGCATGGGCACAAGTTGTGCCCATGGATAATTTGGTGGATGGGCAGAGGGTAGGAAGATGGGTCACGGGTTGGATTTGGACCAGCTCCACCTGCCCCAAACCCGACCCATTGCCATCCCTACCCACGTTCATGTGGGTCCCCCATGCAGGTGGGCCCCACTCCGGAACCTTCTAGAACCTTCCCGGTACAATACCGAAAAATCCCGAACATTTTCCGGTGGCCAAAATAGGACTTCCCATATATAAATCTTTACCTCCGGACCATTCCGGAACTCCCACGTTCGGGATCTCATCCGGGACTTTGAACAACATTCCGTAACCACATACAAACTTCCTTTATAACCCTAGCGTCATCGAACCTTAAGTGTGTAGACCCTACGGGTTCGGGAACCATGCAGACATGACCGAGACGTTCTCCGGCCAATAACCAACGGCGGGATCTGGATACCCATGTTGTCTCCCACATGTTCCACGATGATCTCATCGGATGAACCACGATGTCAAGGACTCAATCGATCCCGTATACAATTCCCTTTGTCTAGCGGTATAGTACTTGCCCGAGATTCGATCGTCGGTATACCGATACCTTGTTCAATCTCGTTACCGGCAAGTCTCTTTACTCGTTCCGTAACACATCATCCCGTGATCAACCCCTTGGTCACATTGTGCACATTATGATGATGTCCTACCGAGTGGGCCCAGAGATACCTCTCCGTTTACCGGAGTGACAAATCCCAGTCTCAATTCGTGCCAACCCAAAAGACACTTTCAGAGATACCTGTAGTGCACCTTTATAGCCACCCAGTTACGTTGTGACGTTTGGTACACCCAAAGCATTCCTACGGTATCTGGGAGTTGCACGATCTCATGGTCTAAGGAAAAGATGCTTGACATTAGAAAAGCTTTAGCATACGAACTACGATCTTTGTGCTAGGCTTAGGATTGGGTCTTGTCCATCACATCATTCTGCTAATGATGTGATCTCGTTATCAACGACATCCAATGTCCATGGTCAGGAAACTGTAACCATCTATTGATCAACGAGCTAGTCAACTAGAGGCTTACTAGGGACATGGTGTTGTCTATGTACCCACACATGTATCTGAGTTTCCTATCAATACAATTATAGCATGGATAATAAACGATTATCATGAACAAGGAAATATAATAATAACTAATTTATTATTGCCTCTAGGGCATATTTCCAACACAAAGATCCTAGCAACACAACATGCTACCATGATGAATACCGGTGGGAGATGCAGATGCGAAGGAAGATAACACCTTCTCAGATTTCACCTTGGCGGGGCCAAGGGGACAAAATCTGGATGATCGACCGAGAGACATTTAGCACTCCGCTTCTAATGTTCTCCTTGATGTACCAGCTTAACCAAATACCAGTCGGTATCTGGAACATCAAGTAAAGGTCTGGCTTCGGTAGAACAAAGGATCCATAAGGAACAACTTCTAAATAAGTCACTTGAAATCCTCATGGAGAAGATGGTCGATTTGCTCAATCAAGATACTACAATGATAGATCTTCCGGCTAGGTGTGTCGGCCAGAACATCAACCTTGTCGGGACCTACATCATAGATCTTGGAAAGGTTCCAACCATCATATCTGCCTGAGATTCAGATCTGGTTGGTAACATGATATTCCAGACTCATCAAGTCTAGAAAGAAAAATGAAAATTTGCAACACAAACCGACGAGATGACGTTGCGAGATTCTTGGGAAATGAACTACGATAGCAAGCTCCAAAATATGAGCTGATTCTGCTACTCACATGTGAACACGCTGTCCTAGACAAGCGCGGCCATATGGTAGTCTTATAATAAAACACTACCGAGTTCCAGGTGGGGAACCATCATCGCGGATATCAAAGTCCTTGCATAAGGTATACTCTTAAGAAGGAACTTCTTCTCCTTGAACAAATCAATCAGTGGCTTGGTGAGCTAGGGATACATATAGGATGAAGATGATCAGTCTATCAGACCATAGAATACTTTGCACATGCATGACTGACTTGGGATGGTTCCAGAGGAAGTAAAAAACTTGCTTTCTCGAATTCACGGCGGCAACTTGCATCAAATGCACATGAATTAGAAGAAGTCACTTCTTACATTCGAGCATATGCTTCATGGGCGGGTCATGAAGATAATGCTTATAAAAGTTTCCAATACTAGCTGGATGTTCAACACAAATCATGGAGAAGGTAAGGATATTGTTGATGGGCTCAACAACATTTCATCCAGAATCCCATGGACATGGAATTCCATAACTATGTGAACAAGGTGATAGTATTGATTAGACCCAAAAGACATAATGGTGTGTGCTCGAGGAAAATCCACGAGTAAGACAACATTACGAACATCGTTGATTCTGATTTGATTTGAGGATAGCCCATACTCAAATCAAAGTTTTGGCAAGACAATAGCTCCAACAACTGGTCTGGAGGATCAGTCGATGAAGATATCATCTTTCTTCAACACACACACAAAAAGATATCCCTTAAAATGAACTAAGCCAGGCAAGCTTTTATCCTCCAACTCTCCAAGTTGTTGTTTGGCTTAACCAACTAGCTCAGGGGTATCCAACACGGATTCTTGGAGAAGGGGTGGTTACAGAAAACCAACTTGCTCACAAACTCAACATAGCGGCCAGGTGATGACCTGGTGATACTTCCGAGAAGATATTCAGAAAATCATGAACCACAGATATGTTACTAAGCTCGAGAACAATCTTGCTTTTCAGGGCAAGACGATATGATCAACACAGCGAGGGATTGACACAATCCTAACTCATTGATCGAAGGGTGCACCAGGGAAAATGGACTAGGTGGCACGATCAACCTTAGGGTGATGGTTCAACAACCAACATGCTAAGAGTGAGAGTATTGTCCATTAACTACCAAGCAACAAGTTGCTCGGAGTATTGATTTCGCACATCACAGTTCACTTGTCGGCATTCCGGTTACAACAACACATAACCGAGGAATGAACAATGATGGCAAGAAGTATCACTGTGTCAAGAGTTCATAGGATGGTGTGCAATTCCCATGACATTCTTGATATAAAGATGGTAATACTCCAAGGTAGAACGGATCAAAAGCTGGATTGGCATTTTGATTTGCGGATTACAACTACTTTGACCCAATCCTGGATATGGATGAGGTTCTGGAGTTTGTTTCTCCTAGTCATTCCGGAATAGAATGGCTCGATGGACCACAAGAATAATAGGCATCGATAACACGAATGCTGACATAAACTTGGCTATCAACTGATAGACAAGGATTGGAATACATCTACAGAGGGACAACTCAAAGGAACATATATCTTTCTGAGTTGTGGATGCATAGGTTAGTATGTCGAACAAGTTCAACATATTTCTTCCGGATAACCCATGCTGAAGAGGAAGGACTGGCAGATTCACAATTATGAATGGAGAACCCTCAAGAGTACTCTAATTGTGATCTTTTGGTTCAAATAACTTCGGCCTTAATGGTTCATGGTATTTGGAAGAAGGAAATACCACGGACCTCGAGGACTATCGCAAGGTTACTAATAACCTAAAGGAACTAGCAAACACTATCAACATGAAGTAAGTAGGGTGAATCTCGGGTTCAAGAACCCAGGAATAGAATACCTACTACTAAGTGGCATCACGGGATGCTTTCAAGAATAAAGGCCAGACTTATCACACCGGGAACACAAAACATGGCTAGATTACTAGGTGGTTCTCTAAGACACCTAGGGTCATAATAGTAGCTCCAACATATATACCGAGGCAATAGAGTACCTCAACGCACCATTTAGTGTGCTTATCTGACCAAAAAGGACATCGGAAGCGGAAAGAAAGGATTTGCAAATGCATCAGATTATTTAGAAACCCGGGATGACTCGGACAGCATAACGGCTGTAATGCTCGAAAAGATTTAAGACATCCTATAAAATGGTGGCATAACCACTCGATTATCATAATATCAAGGTTCTGAGATCAACTATGAATACACGGAAATAATAGGAACTGAACTGAGGCTTGAATCTAACAATCTTATGGGTCTACTAAATAGTAACACGTGATCCTGATAGAAAGAAGAGAAAGCCTAGTTCATTAACCCCGTAGGAAAGATAAGATGACTCGGATCAGAGGGCATAAGGTATAAGGAGTAAAAAGAGCCTTACGTTCCATCCCACAATCAATTCCCTTATATAACTAAAGAATTTCTAGACTCAACTTCGACCAGTTTGGCTTGGTAATCCTACAGGCAGTCAAGCTCTGATACCAAAGCTGTCAGGACCCCGACTCAATGCCACATCAATCTAGCATGTAACACCTCATATCACTTTGCGGCCTCACGCATGGTATTCCCACGGGTGTCGCCTTACCTTTGCCCGGGACCGTTTGCGCCTTTTGGCACACGTATATGATAGTGTCGCTAGCATCCATATGATAAGGAGCTCGGGCTGACATGGCTAGTCGTAAACCCAAAGTGGCACAAACTTACAGGGACAGGCATCCATGACCCAGCATCGTACGTGTCGGTCATCAGCGAGTGAATCCAGGCTGTAGCACTAGGCTAGCAGGACTCCGATGAACCGAGATGCGGGCTAACAGGACTCCGGTATTCATCGTGTGACATTTCCCCGAAGGGACAGACACAGGAACAAAGAAGGACACATGCCGACCAGCCTAAGTGTTCCGGAGTAGTAGCAAGCTACCATGGCTCAGTGGAAGCACTAGGAGACATTTCCCGGTAAGAGAGGCTACTAAGGATAAACAACTAGATAGTCAGATCCCACACATACCAAGCATTTCAATAACATACACACAATATGCTCGATATGTGCAAATACAATATGGCATCACAACATGACTCTACAACTCAAGTATTATATTCAATAGGCTCCGAGGAGCGAGATATTACAAACATGGGTCTCACTACCCAACATTCGGAGCATACAAGTCAAAGCACAAGCGGAAGCTTAACATGTCTGAGTACAGACAACTACAAATGAAAAAGGCTGAGAAGCCTGACTAACTATCAGATCCTGCCGAGGGCACAAGATCGTAGCTGAGGTAACAAGCTAAACGTCGAAGTCCACGTGGAACTACTAGTGAGACTGAAGTCTCTCTGCAAAAACATAAAATAGGCAAATGTGAGTACAAACGTACCCAGCAAGACTTACATCAGAACTAACTACATATGCATCATTTTCAACAAAGGGGGTGGTGGGTTTAACTGCAACAAGCCAGCTTTGACTCGGTGGCTATCCTGAACTACGACTGCAAGTAACTCTTTTGAGGTGGCGCACACGAGTCCACATATTCACCATATCAATACACCACTATGGATCCGCTCCCGTCTCCCTACGAGAACGCCATCCATAGCACTCACGCTTATCTTGCGTATTTTAGAGTATCCACTTTCACTTTTCTATGAACTGTACAGGCAACCCAGAAGTCCTTTACCGCGGAGACGGCTATTCGAATAGATAATGTTAACCCTGCAGGGGTGTACTTCTTCACACACGCTCTCGCCACTTACCGCCATATACACGTCATGTATCTCGGCAACCTTCAAGCGGAAGCCTGGCGAGGGTGTCGGCCACGGCCTACCTAAACACTCAAGTCTCTCGTCCAGGTTTATCGCCTATTCAGGTTCCATCCGCAAGGAGATCCGGCCGGGGTGTCGCTCACGGCCCCAAACGATGTGAGCAGGGTTCCCAAGCCCACCATCCGGGTGCCACTTGGTACACCGTGCTACTGCACCTAGTCTGTCCCATGCCCACCTATACCGGGTGCCACTTGGTAGACTACTAGCACTACCTACAAACACCAGAAACTAGTTGCAACTCCTGGACAGAGAACAAGGGTGATTAAGAAGCCGAGAGGGTCAATTAAGGATCCCAATGAGTGGTAGTAGCTGTTCATGGATCACAAACACAGAACTTAGTTCCTGAGGACGGTTTCAATGAGACAACCCACCATGTACTCCTGCATGGCCTCTCACCGCTACATTTACCAAATCGTGTTCACACACTTAGCTCACACACGGTAGGACATGTTCGCACACCATTCCAATTCATCCCCGATGATCAGGCCTGACTCAACTCTAAGCAGCAGCAGGCATGACAAACAAACATGAATGAGTAGGCACATCAGGGCTCAAACAACTCCTACTCATGCTAGTGGGTTTCATCTATTTACTGTGGCAATGACAGGTCATGCAGAGGATAAAGGGGTTCAGCTACCGCAGCAAGTAACAAATGAATCGTTGTTGTCCTAATGCAGTAGAAGAGAGCAGGAGCGAGAGAGTGGGATTGTATCAGAATGAACAAGGGGTTTTTGCTTGCCTGGCACTTCTGAAGATAGTATAGTTCTTCATCGGTGTCATCGATCACATCGTCGGTACACGTCTACTGAGAGGGGACAAGCACCGACAAACAAAGAAGAAACACAATCAATGCAATGCAACAATATGATGCATGAATGTGACATGGCAATATGCTGTGGTTTGTGCTAATGCAACTAAAACCAGATTAAATGAAGTTGGTTTGAATCCAAGATTCAAATTCAAACTCCACATGTGGTTATTTAAATGCCATTTAATTGAATTGTCCTAAACAGTAGTCATAAGTTGTTCTAACATGCATGAAAATGGTACAGATGGATAGATTGGATTTTTCTGATAATTTTTCATATATAAATTATTTCATTTGGAGTTATGGTTGAATTTATATGATTTCTTGAAGTTTTAGCTATTTTCTAGAATTTCCTGATTACTTAGAAAATAAACTAAATTCTAGAAAAGGAATATTGCGTCAGCATGGCATCATGCTGACCTCAGCAGAGTCAATAGGGCTGCCCCGGGTCAAACCTGACCAGTGGGGTCCACTGGTCAGTGACCCAGCGTCGTTTGTGTCACTGACAGGTGGGGTCGGGTCAACAGGTGACGTGGCCAAGTCAATCTGACCTGTGGGACCAGCGAGGATAATTTAATTTAAACAAAAACTAAACCAGTGTTAGTTAGGCAGTGGGGCCCATATGTCAGTGTGTGTTGGTTCAATTAGTGGCGCCATTAGCTGCTAATGACGCTGCCACGTCAGACATGCCGTTGGTTAGCCACCGGTGACCAAACCACGGCGGAGGTCTTCGGAAAACGTCGTCCGGCTACCAAATGACGCGCGGGCAGGCGCGTTTGGTAGCTGGATCGGACCCGCGTCCAGCGGAGTAGGTGGGGTTGGCTGGGATGGCCTACAGCGATGACGGCGACGAGTGATGCGGCGGCCGGAGCTCAGGCGACGGCGGAGGTGACGCTATAGGGAACGGCAGGGTAAACCCATGGGTGCTGCAGGTTCCCGGGGACGAGGCGAGCACGTTGGTGACGTTGGGGCGAGTGGAAGAGCTCAGGAACATGGAGCTCGTCGGCCATGGCGGTAACCGGAGCTCGGGGCTCGCGGGGACGGCGGCTAACGGACGGGAACGGAGGGGTGAGCATGGGGGAAAGAAGCAGGAGCTCACAGCGGTCCAGGAGAGCAGCTCAGGAGCCTCGGGGAGGCAACGAGGCGAGCGTGGGGTCGCCGGCAATCTCGGCGGGTGGAGGTCGAAGAAGGGATCGATGGCATCGTCTTGAGGCTCGTCCGCTCGAGTCCGTTGGTGGAGGTGACCAGCGTAAGGAGGCGGAGCTGTTGGACTATCTAGCAGGGTGAAACAACGGCGGTGGCTGCGGTGGTAGTGGACGGCGACGACAACTGTGCTCGGCTTCGGGAGAGAGAGCGAAAGAGGCGAGGCGGGGAGAGAGGGGAGCAGTCCAGGGGGTCCAGGGTGCTGTGTGGCGGCCTTAGCGGCCTCCAGAAGCGGCGGGAAGCAGGAGGAGGCCGGGGCCGCATGCGCGCGTGCAGGGCACACGCCCTTCGTCCTCCTGGCAAAAGGAGGAAGACGACAGGGGAGGTGGAGATGGGCTGGGCCGGCTTCAGCAGCAGGCCGCACAGGTAGGCACCAGGTAGTCCTTCTCTCTCTCCCTATTTTTCTTTCTGTTTTCTATTTATTTTGCTCTGTTTTGATTTATTAATAATACTAAACCATTTTGTAAAATCCTGAAAATAATTTTGGGCACTATTTGAAATATATTCAACAGCCCTCATTTAGTTTCTAAATTATTTGAGCATTTAAATTATTTATAGCATTTAAATGCCCAAATTCAAATACTTTATGAATTAATTAGAAAATCCAAAATGGACCTAGAAATATGTGCACCATTTTTGGCAGAGGTTTTAAACCAATCAAAAATGATGAACTTATCTGAAGGACATTTTGGGTTCATTGAGAATATTTTTATTTGAACCTAGTTGATTTGATCTGGTGCTAGGGTTTGAGCAATCCCCATTTCAACTTTCAAATAATTTTAGACATGATGCAACAACCAAGCTAGTCCAAGTGCATAGCAAGGATAGGGGTGTGACAGATTACTCCATAGATTGATCTTGGTGCTGCGTAGAAAATTTTGAATTTCTGCTATGTTCCCCAACAGGAGCACCTTCCAATCTCGCCACGTCTCCCCCAACCAAGGATTGGAGGACCGCGGCCAGATCTTCGTCGGCCAGGACTTCAGAGCTCGGGCGAAGGGCGGCATCCCCCCCTCGAGCCTCCACAGCGAAAGCGAGTGTTCCCGGAGCGAAGCCACCCGGTGCTCCAGGAACTCCCTCAGGAGCGACGCCCCGGTCAGTTTCGCCGTCGCCATGTTGCCCGGCCACAGGTCCGCGTCCATCCTCTCTAGCACTGGCTTCGCGCGGGGATCAACGAGCTCCGCGCGGGACCAAGCGTGGACAGACTCGGGCTGCCTCGTGGGCAGAATCAGCCGGGAATGGATGCGCCCAGCATCCACCATGACCCACTTGCTCCTGAAGCCTTCAATCCTCTTCCCGGGCTTCGAGATAGCATTGGAGCTGGCGTACGCAACGAAGCTCGCGCACGCGGTGATGGGGCCGCGAGAGACCCGGAGGTAAAAGTAATGGCGCAGCAAGGCCACCGAGGGCCTTACCCCAACATGAGCCTCACAGTAGTAGGCGAAAATCGCCAGGAGAAGAACAGAGTTGGGATGGAGGTGTAGATCTTGCATGTTGTAATGGTGGAGAACGGAAATGAAGAACTCGAAAAAGGGGGGCACCAAACCGGCGGTGATGGCGCTCACGAAGAGCGGGTAGAAGGTGCTTCCTTTGTCCTCAGGAAGGGCGGAACCAACCTTGAGCACGGCCGCCCCGTCGTTGCCTTGCGCCACCATCATCTGGCGCGTCTGAGCAAGGTTCTTCTCCGACACATTTGGAGGATCCAGAGCGGGCGAGTACCATGCTCCGGCCGGGGTCTGGCGAGGCGCCATGCCTTGCTAAGATGCAGGGTTGGAGTAGATCTGGGGATTTCGGAAGCGAGAAGGATAGGAGCGAGAAAGGGGATCTTGGCAATGACTGGAGAAGGCAAAGAAGGTAAGCCTAGACGGGTACCGCTCTCTTGTCAATTCGTGCAGTTGCCGAGGCGTCGTGGGGGATCCAGGATGCCCACGCCCAATCAACCGCCACGCGGCGCCAAGGGCTGCAGGCTGATGGGGCCCGCGGCGCTTCGCACTTACCCCTTCGCTTCTCTGCTAAGCCAAGTCCGGGCGCGCCTTGGGCCCGGGGGCTACTATCGGCGTTCTGGGAATGGGGGTACCCAGACTTGCCTGCCTGCGGCCTGCGGCGTGGCTCAGGGAGTGGCCCAGTACGGCCCATCTTCATCAACACATGCTCAAGACCCTCGCGAGGGGCCAAGCCTCGCGGGACGGACGACATGAGGCTTCCTCGGGCACAACCTCGTCAGGCTGGCTCGCGAGGAGGCGGAGAGATCAAGGCGGGGTACCTCACGAGGTGCCCATGACGCAAGCCATGACGACCAAGGCCAGGCGGGCGCCAGGCGGGCGCCGGCCTGCGCAGAGTCCTTGTTTCCTCTTTGGTGCAAAGGGGGCAAGCGCAGGCAAGAGTATCGAGCAAAGGCGACCATTTCGGTGCAACAAGACCAAGACCAGCAGGACGGCAGGATGGAGGTCATCGTGGAGCCCAAGCCGGCGTCACCGTTAGGGTCTTTGGCAGGCAAGGACCGACTTTAGTCAGGATAAGTGTACTAGATGTTCCCCTTCAAAATGGCCAATTGTTGGCGCCCTTCCCGCTCAATATTTTGGAAGAGGCCCAGGGCCTCCCTCTATAAATAGAGCTAGCCACCGCAGAGTAGGGGGAGGAGAGATTTTGGGTAGACTAGAGAGAAAGAGAGGTGATTGAACTCACCCAAGCAGTTCATCGCACCAGCCAAGAACAGCCCCTCGCGAGGTTGTTCTCCCTTGTACTGTTCATCATCAGCCCCTGAGGCAATCCACCACACCACAAACTGGAGTAGGGTATTACACCATAATGATGGCATGAACCAGTATAAATCTCGTGTCCCTTGTGTTGTTCTTCGTGTAGTTTTAAATCCTTGCGAGGCGAGGAGACGTGGGTAGGCAGGAGGTGTGATCTCTGCGTGCACCCCAGAGTTCGAACCTTGAGGGTCTGCCGGAACTCAAGATCCGACAACATTAAGCACAAGTGAGGTGATCTCTTGGTAGATCACGATGCAGGTTGGTCGTTGAGGCGCAACTTGAGCTCCGTCATCCACACTGAGAGGATAGTGGAAAGGATGTTTATTCCTAGATTTTTTGAGGAAAAAAACGACTAGAGCAGGAAAAGGGAGTGTGGGGGATAAATAAGTTGCATGAAAACACGTATGCAAGCATGACTGTGGAGCAGGCAAGCCACAAAAACCATATATTGTGGACACCATGAGTTTTTTTTAGTACACCATGATTTTTTCATGATAGAAAATTGGCTCCATCGTTACTAGTTCCTCGCAAAATGATACTCTCTCTGTAAAGAAATTTAAGAGCGTTTAGAGGAGTATTATTTAATTGTTGTGGTTTCGATTTGAGGGAAGTGCTTGAAGTAGACCCTGATCAACAGTGATGTTGCCTTTGTTTTCCACTCCCTGACCCGTGTGCGTATTTTGGGGGTGGACTCTATATGCCACCAGGCGGCAAATAGGGGTCGCTTCACCCGCATCCCCCGTAGGAGGACCACCCAGTCCGTGGCAACGTGTCACTTGTTGCTACTTTTTTTCTCGCTTGTTTTTTCTGTTGCTTTTTTTTGTTTTTGTTCATTCACTAGAAGTTTTTTTTTCTTCTGTGTTTTTTCGTTCGGTTTTTATTCTTGTTTTTTTCCTTTTATTTTTTATGTTCCTCCTTCCAGATTGGTTTTTTCTTTTAATTTTTTAGTATATTTTTTAAACACTCTTTTTGGAATACATGGCAAACATTTTTGTTAATATACATTCAACTTTTTTAATTATACAATAAAAAATACACACTGAATATTTTTTATTATATGGTGAATTTTTTTAATATATTGTGAATTTAATTTTAAAACACATACTCCCTCCGTTTGAAAATACTTGTCATCAAAAAGAATAAAAATAGATGTATCTAGATGTATTTTAGATCTAGATGCATCCCTTTTCATCCATTTTGATGACAAGCATTTATGGACGTAGGGAATACTTAACAATTTTCTATGGTACTGCCTGTTTATTTTTTAGTAAGTGATTTATATCCAGCTCCTAAAAAACTAGAGCCATTTTTTGGTGAAAAATCAAAAGTAAAAAAAGGTAACCATTCGCTGGCAGAGTGGGCCGGCCTGTTTTCCTGGCTTCAGGCGGAGCCTCCCCTATTTGACGCTCATATTCGTCCAATAGGAGCTTTTTTTTGGTAGCTTTGTGGCCAGTTTTATCAGTGGTATAATTGAGAGGCCTGGAGGACGGGGCGTCGACCCGTTGGCTGGGCAGTTGGGGTACCTACCAGCCCATCCGAGTTTGAGCCCCGGCTTGGACGTGCGGTGCTCGCGGAGTTTCTCCTATAAAAAAAATACCAACGAGGGTTAGCCCTTGGGTTGGTCTCATTTTTTATAATTGAGAGGTTTGGCACTGATAAAACTGGCCCGGTAACGCCATCTCAGCTCTGTTTTGGACTACATCGGCTTCAGCAAACTTACAACTTTTTTTTTGCGGGAAAGCAAACTTACAACTTGAAACTTGAATTTAAATTCTTCCACAACTACCATCGAATAACTACCGATACAGATAATTATTCATTGCCAAGAACTGTACTCGCTTCAGTCAATCTCAGCTAGCTGCTTGATCTTTGGGCCTACTAGTAATGTCTTAATCAAGATGTTTTTTGGAGGGATACTTAATCAAGATATATAAAGGTTGACACCTAGCTACCTATCGAAAGTTCATACTGACCACGCCCTTACAGAAGAAGCCCGTATGCCACCGAGACCGGTCGAGTACAACTGAACTAGCTACTAATTATTTTACGCTAATCTTCAGCAAATCATTCCTTCGATCTGCATCCATGCATGCATGCACCACGCTGAGAGAAATGAAGAATGCATGCTCCATGATCAGAACTCTAGGCGATCCGTCTTCCAGTCCAGCCTGGACGCGACCATGTCGTAGTAAGGCACGTACTTCTGGTGATTAATAACGCACACGAGTTAATTAATTAAGTAACCACAGATTATCATGGCACATACTAGTAGCTTATAATACTGTTTCACAGAATTTTTCTCTCAATGCACCTCGAGCTTCTCCATGAGCTGGTGGGCGGTGGGGGCGGAGACGATGATGCGGCGGGCGGCGGGGTTGATGAAGCCTTCCTCCACGGCCTGGTCGATGAAGGTGAGCAGCGAGTCGTAGTACCCCTCCACGTTCAGCAGACCAACCTGAAGAATTGACATGCCGCCATGCATGTGAGATTGCATTGCATATGCATGTTCGTTTTAGCTTAGGTTATATGTTGCTGGATCATTGGACGTAGTATGTGTGTACGCACCGGCTTGTGATGGATTCCTAGCTGCGCCCACGTGATCACCTCCAGCAGCTCCTCCAGCGTCCCGTACCCTCCTGAACGGGTGAGATGCATGTTACTACGTACGTACAGTTTCGCACGTGCGGAATGCATTGCATTGCATTGCATGATGTCTTCTTACTAGGACGACAACATGTCAGAGAGGCATTTAATTACAATAGCAGTATTACAGAGCCATGAATTTTGGGGGTCCTGGCCGGCCAGACCTGACCGATAGGCTGAGAAGATGCATGCAATGCAGTGTGGTAATCAACGAGGCAATGATGCAGGGCGGATCCGGAGCATAACATGCGGCACGTACCAGGCAGGGCTATGAAGGCGTCCGACTGCCTGGCCATCTCGGCCTTCCGCTGGTGCATGTCGGCCACCGGCCTCACCTCCCCCACCATCTCCCCGACGATCTGCCACAGCAACAAACATCCATTTATATATCCGTTTACTCGCACCAAGTACCAACGCAGCAGCAGCAGCAGCTAGCAGAAATCACACTGAAAGCGCAGATGCAGAGCTTAATTGTATGTGTGATGGTGATGGCGCATGTCGGCACGCGAGACAAACCAGATCTCGCTTGCCGGCTTGGCGGGAGTAGTACTACTCCTATATGGACACGATGCTCTCAGTTCTCAGTTCTCACAGGTACTGAAGGAGAAGAAACGAAGACCGGAGGACCAGGCTGCTGCTGCTGCTGCAACCAATGCTGCACTGTACGGCACGCAAATTGCACTACCGCCTGCACCCTGCAGGGCTTATTAACCGCGGTATACAATGATAATGATGGTATTCGTCCCATGTGATAATAAGCAGAGCTTCGGCAGTGTTGATTACGTAATTTCCACGAGCTGACACGCGCTACCGACATGCATGCATGTGTATGCAGAACAGTGCGGCAGGGCAGGCGTCGAGTTTTTATTATAGGCAGGCTTGGTTAAATTCGTGCTACTGTGGGCAGTGAAGTCAGTCCAACCTAGCTGGCCGGATCAGTTGTCGACCACGACTCGGAACAAGGGGAACACCTATCGATTCCAAAATGAATCGAATTCGCCAACTTTATAACGGATGCAGGTAGCCATCAAACTAATTAATTAGCACGCCTGTCTGTCTGTACGTACGGGGCTAAGCATGACCCAAAGAAATCTTGGTTAAGGACGTACGTTCTTTCTCCCAAGGAGCATGTCTGTTTAGGCCCGGGAATGGAATCATCACGCCACGCAAAGCTGCGGTTGTTTATGCTATGCTATTGCTCACGCCTGCAGGTTTGGATCCGTCCGTGCCACGGCCCACGGGTCTACTAGTACGTGGGGTTTGGCAATTGTGACCGGCTAGGTGTCAATCGACTGAAAATTGCATTCGGCTAGGGGAAATACACTTCGGTTCCTGGTTGTATATGCACCCTATATAGGGATTTTTTTTTAAATATTTTAATAAAAAGTCAAAATAGGTAAGAACTATTTTGACAAAACACTTGACTTACTTTTGCACTAGTATATAAATCTCGACGAAGAAAAAAACAAAAGTTGACCTCACAGCAAAAAAGACAAAATTTATTTGCTATTATAGGTCACTATTCACACTATATTAGCCAAAATTTTGTCTTTTTTGAAAAGAAGTCAAAGGGATATATTTTTTTGTGGATTCTTTTTTTCACGAGTACAATAGAAGGTCAAGTTTATTTCAAAAATATTTCCAGGAATTTCGACTTTTTGTTGAATTACTAATTTTTTTCCCATATAAGGTGCATATGTCCCCATAGACCAAAAATCCTCCTCCATTCGGCCAGTCACTTTTTTGTGTAGGTGTGAACATGCGCAGCCACACACAAGAGTACGCTCGTGAGAGACTGAGAGATGGTGCTCTGTGGTGTGTACAGACATGCATGTCTTTGAGAGAGAGAGAGAGAGAGCTACTGAGACGGATTTGTGATGTGTGCATGCATGTGAAAAAAATGAGAGAGAGAATGCATGCATGGCATATATATTTAATAAGAGAGGGAGTCAAAGTGCGAGGTAATTTTCTTTTTTGACCGTGACGGTTCAAACGCGGCCAGAATAAAGTATCTATGTCCCACAATTTGCTACAGTATACCTGCAGTCTAAATGCAGTGTTATTTAGGGACAATTACCCGAGAAAAAGTCTGGCATGAATCTCTCGCAAAGCTAAAACACTAATAGTGATAAAATATGCACACAATTTACACTTAAATTGCGCCTTTTCACAATATGCAAGAATAAGCATATATTACACTTAAATACGCTTTTGCACACAATTTACACTTAAATTGCGGTTTTTCACAACGTCCAGATAGAATTTGAACGAATGAATAAGTGACAATGCTACTGCCCTTTAAGAAGAAAGAAAGTGAAATAAACACCAAAACAAAAACAAAATATGATATTTTGGAACGAAGAATGAATTAGTGACATTTATATTACCCTTTACAAATCAAAAAATATCTAAAACAACAAATGTAAAAATTTGCACAAATTTACATAAAAATTGAGCCTTTTTATAATATGCAAGAATAAGCACATAATTGTGGAATTTACACAAAATAGAAGTTTCCAAATAAGGGATGGATTAGTAGAATTGGTATTACCTTAAAAAAGAAAGAAAATGAAATGTAAAAGTCACTAATGAAATATTAGAAAAAGAAAATAACAAAGTTTTCTAGAAAAGAATGAAACCCTTTAAGAAGAAAGAAAATAAAAAACAAAATAATGAAGTTTTCTATGGAATAATGAAACCCTTTAAGAAAAAAAATACAAAAGCTAAAACTAAAACAAAATAATGAAGTTTTCTATGTAAGAATGAAACCCTATAAGAATAAATAAAATATAAAAACTAAAAAAATGAAATAATATTTTTTCTAGGGAAAAATGAAACCCTTTAAGAAGAAAGAAACTTAAAAAATAACTTGCACACAAGTATGGACTGAACACTATTGTAATATGCAAAAAGTAAGCATATACAGAGCAATTTTTGCTCTCTACTATAATTTACACACATGATGTATCATACTTGCGTGTATACTTACTTACAAACACACAAAAAAATCTAAGAAGAAATAAAGTATAGCAGCATTGGTACCGGAAAAATTTGCACACCCTTTAAGAAGTAAGTAAATAAAAATAATAATAATACAATTTGCACACAATTTACACGTAAATTGCACTTTTTGGTTATGAAGTAATAGTGAATTTCACATAAAAACAAAGTTTTTAAACAAGAAACGAATTAGTGGCATTGGTATCGTCCTTAAAAAAAGGAAATAAATTATGAACTAAACATAATAAAACAAATAAAGTGTTGTAAGAGAAAGTAAATTAGTGACATTGGTATTACTCTTCAGAGGAAAGAAAATAAAAAAAACATGCACACAACTTTGCAGTGAAATTGTACTTTTTATAATATGCAGTGAATACACATTTAATACTGCAACTTTAGCAGTCTAGTATAATTTACACAAATATTGTATAGTAATTTCATGCATACATACACATAATAATAGAAAACTGTATTTAATTAGGAAAAAAATTAGCACAAAACAATTAACATTTTTATTACACTTCAAGAATGAAGAAAATGAAAAAAAAAACAAAATTTTCCACACAATTAGCACAAAAAATGCACTTTTTATAATATATAGAATAAATATATCAAAGTGAAGTTTCCATACGCTAATGTAATTTGTACATGTATACATTTACACACACTCAAATCCAGAAATACACGTAAAGAAAAAAAACAAAACTCAACTGAAAAATAAAAGCGTACACGTGCAGAAAACAAAAGCAAACTCGTGGAAAAAAGTATGCACACACAAAAGTCCAGCCCAAGAAGGAAATTGACTGACCCAAAACAGGGGTCAGTCAAATCCAAACAGCCCAGTACAGCAGCAAAACAAGACAGAAAAAAAGAAAACTACACAAATCTTAAAGCATGATCCAACGGCCAAAAAATCGATTGACCACAAAACTAAAAGTCAGCTGACTGAAATCTAGCTAAAGTGTTGGCGATTCTGTGGATTGTTTTTTCAATTCTGTGGCGGGACAACAACGTCTACTTCTGCTGTGTTGTGTTCTGCTCCCTTGGATTAGGAAAAGGGAACACGTACTGCCTGAGAATAGACTGATTAGTTAGTCCTAGCTAGGAGCTACTAGTAATACAAGTGGGCATTCCTAGATCCAGTGAAGTACAAGTGTTGTGAAGGAAACTCGAAATGGATGAGCATGCCATGTCTGTTTCTGCTCCGAGCAACTAGTATATGAGACAAGTACTAGTACAGTGCATACCTCGGGTGTCATGAGAGTCTTGGGAATGACCCTGCACGCGCAAGACAGCAACATGAGACAACTTTCTTATACTTAGGCCAGTGATAATCAACTATATACTGGTACCATCAGCCCGATGCTGGGTGAAACTTACCCGATGACGTGCCTGCCGCCGTGGTAGACGGCCTGGGAGACGAGCCCCATCAGCCCGATGCTGCCGCCGCCGTAGACCAGGTCGATGCCCCCACCCACCTGCCACCCACCATTCAACGTTAATTACCTAGCTCCTCCCACCGTACGTACGTTCAAGCTAGGCGCCCGCGGCCGCCCGACGGTATCAGTATGTACATGATGGAGTGAACTCGTTGTACGCAGTAGACAAGACTTGTCGCACTTGCACTACACATGTTTGAATGCGGTGAGGGTACTACTACGTACTGACGGTAAGTGATCTACTACAGGAGAAGCGCTGAAGCTGACGAGTGCATGCATGCTGATGCCTTGCATGTACATGCCGTTCAAGTTGTGTTCGTACCTGGTACTAGTATTTCAGAGGAGCTAGATAGATGACAAGCTCTGCCCGACCTGTCCTACCAGGGTTAGCTGTGCTCTGTGCCGCTGGCAATTAAAATCACCTCACTGTAAAAGTGTGTAGTTTTGAGTTTTGACATAGCTAGGCATCTACGTACACATTAAGATTAAGCTTGGCTGCTACTACTAACTTAACAGCCGCTTTCGTGATTAACCGGTCCGGTGCAAACTAATAAGCAGATTAATGCATGTCAACGAGAGGAGAGAAGGCCGTCCAGGCCATGCATGTGCAGCAGGTGCGCGTGTTTTTCCCTCCTCTGCAATCATCCATCATCAAGTGTAAGTATATTCAGATTCTGGATCTCATCAAAGACCAACGACCGGCTGCTTAATCATTCAGCAATTAGTGCTAGCTAAAAAGTCTCCCTGCCGGCTTCCTTTAGATCACCGCGTGATTACGAACAAGGAACGTTCCCACAACCCCTTTGCGAATCGAGAATCAAGAGCTGGCTGGCGGATACGTGATACGTACTGCTGACCAAGAGGAGATGCATGCATGAATAGAGAGTAGTAGTACGTACGAGCTGGTTGGCGAGGTCGATGGCGGCGTCGTGGTAGCTGCTCTTGTTGCCCTGGCTGCTGCCGCAGAAGACGCACATCCGCTTGAATCTGCTCGCCTGACTCATCCTGCTCTCTCTCCCTCTCCCTCTCTTTGATCTGCTCTCTCTCCCTCTCCTCCTCTCCCTGATCTGTGTTTTGCTTGTGTGTGTGCACAACGACCACCTATCCCTTATATAAAGGCGAGGCTAGAGAGGGGGGGGGGGGGGGGGGGGGGGAGAGACGACGGATGTTAGGTATAGATGTATTGCGCTGTCTTTTGCAAACAACAGAAAAAGTCAAAGTTCTTTTTTTCCGGTAGAAAAATCAAAGCTTCTTTTCTAAAATCATTTTAACATACTCTCACCTTGACATATTATAGTGCATTTTTTCAAAGTCAAACCCCTGTAAACTTTGATCAAGTCTACAAAAATGTATCAGCATTGACAATACCAAACCAGTACTATTAGATGCATCATAAAATGTATTTTCATATGGTATACATTCGGTGTTGTAAATATTTACAGTATTATTTTTCATACACTTGAGCAGAGCTTACGGACTTTGACTTTGCAAAAATAATAATACATGCAATATAATTTGGCAAGCAGGGAGCACTCTGGATCGGTTCTAAAATATTGTTTTTGAATTTCTGGCCTTTGTACTTCTTAGAAGCCATTAGTGAATGCAAGTAGTGCTATGAATTGATGACACACAAATCTCATACTCACTTCGTTCCTCTTTATAGTGCGTACACGTTTTCTGCTAAAATTCCAGATTGTAGTGCCCATTTGCCCAACCAAGCAAATTTGGACAAAACCGACCTCCAATCGCTGGAGGAGTTATCCCCCGCAACAACATGCACATGGTGGGTGGGTCACACGATAATACTACACGCACGGACGAAATCAACGGGCTTTTACGGACTGGACTGCATGCACTACTCTAATTGGCCCCCGTGATTTCAAGTGGTGGGCCCGCCTCACTTAACCAAATCCCAACCAATCAAAATTAAACCATTCCGTAATCCCTCTGTAAACGTCCGTGCGTCTAGCATCACTCGTGGGTCACATGCGGTGGAGGCGGGGCTATCTCGTCCAAAGGACAACGGCGGGTGCCATGTTGACTCGTCCAGAGGACAACGACCAACACATTCATTGGTATAAGAGCCACAATCTATGCGCACTAGATAATGGAACAGAGGGAGTACAAAATATGACTCTTTAAGTCGATGGGAATACTATGAACTACTCCCTCTGTAAAGAAATATAAGATCTTTTAGATCACTAATAAGAGGGGGTACATGTAAAATCCTATATACCTAAATAGTTAATCTCTACTATATCAATTCTCTCAACATGCACACATGCCACCTCACCAAACATGCCACATCATCGTCCCACTAATTATTTCTCTTAACATGCATGGGAAATGCTATTTATATTCTCTCCCAATATGCACATATCTCAACTCTCCTCACATGCCAACTCATCAATCACACTAATTATATTTCTCTCAACATGCATGAAAAATACTACCTATGTTCTATATATATCTATAACTATATAATAATCAAATACAATGTATCATATCTATTTCAAATTTCATCAATTTTTTTTTTGCAAGAGATCTCCGCAGCAGCATGTGGGATATCATCTAGTTTTATAAATATTATATGACTCTTTAAGAAAAAGACAAGGGAACACATTTATCTTTCTTTTTTTATGTATGGAAGGAGATGATCATACTGGTGGCTGACTACATATTTTGTCATTACTTTATAGAATCCATCACACAGTGAGTTGTTTCACATCTTTTGAGAACCTCCAAATATATACAAACACCACACTCCAAACATTAAACGTAGTTATTTAGGGTGGTTTTACACACTTCAAGTTAATTAAGAAATGTCATGAACGAGGGAGAAGTTACAGATAGAAAACTCACAAAGAATAAAAAAAGACAACTTACGTTGGATACAAAAAATACCTACTTGTATATTTCTATATTTGCACATGACACAAAGATTACCAGGGTTTTTATATGTAACCAGATGATTGCCCGTGAGTTGCTACGGGAGTATAGAAATTCTAGTAGATTAGCCTGGTTCCTCAGTACATTGTATTGTTTATAGGAGTAATATAAAGTGGGGGCAAAGCCTGTTTTGACAGGACCGAAGTATAGCTCCATCCACGCCATCGTGCTTTGCTGCCAGCTAGTACATCATATCCATCTATCTATCCAACAAACTAGTGGATCGCTGGTGCAAACCAACGGGCGGACAGACCAGTCGATCGTTTGGCATGCAGTGCAGGTATGCATGCATGTGTTCCTGTCTTACGGGAACCACATGAACACGCGACACGACCCAAATCTTGACGCGACAGAACTCCATGATATACACTGCCTCCCAAACTTTTTGAGTGATCCATGAAAATACTTCCTCCTGCTTTCTCCTAGTACCAACCAACCATCCATCAATCCATGCATGGTGCAACTAAGCAACACGAGTTACGCACGCACCCATGACCCATGCATTATACTCCCTCCGTTCCTAAATATAAGTCTTTTTATAGATTCCAATAAGAGACTACATACGGAGCAAAATGAATGAACCTACACTAAACTATGTCTATATACATCCGTATATAGTCCATAGTAAAATCTCTAGAAAGACTTATATTTAGGAAGGGAGGGAGTACTATATCCTCCGGCCTCCTCTCATCCACTTAAGAGAAGCATTGCGTGCGTGCACGAGTGTGGATCCTCCTAGAGCACGCGGTTGTTTTCGGCAAGATTTTCTTGTACTCCACCTCCGTCTTACCGTCCATGACTGTAATGCCATTGCCATGCATCATTATCCATCGTATGTGCAGAATGGCATTCTTTTTCCCTGCTGGTTTCTTCCACACGTACCGGCGTACGTGGTACTACTGCCTGGTTATGGAGTCAAAGCACAATGTCATTTTTCTTCCAGGCGGCCGGGGCTAGGCCAATGGAGCGGCGGCGCGTGGAACCCGGGCAGCCGGACGTGCAGTGCAGTGCAGGTGGAGCTTTTCTGCTCCCACTCGCTGGATGGATGGGTGCTCGGTCAGTGACTGCCACACCGTTGATAGCTTGACCGTCCGGCCATCATTTCAGGCGTGCGTGACGAGTGCGGGCGTGCGTTGGATTATGGATCGATCGCGCCGGCGGTGGGTCCTGCCGTGCCCGTGCAGGAAGTCGGGGGCACGTCGACGGCGCGGAGATAGCGCCGGCAGGGGCGGGACAGAAAGCGCGGGGGCCTGGCTGGCTGCCGCTGCCGGCACGGAAGCTCGATCGAGCAGGGAGGAAGGAGAAGCGGCATGATGGAGTGGTCGTTGGATCCGATTCACCGCCCACCGGTGCATTTGCCTGCACTGCACGTCCGTCTCTTGCGCAGGCCTTTGCGGCGGATCCGAGCATGCCTAGCTGCTTAGGCTCCTTTGGGCAGTGGCCGGCACCTGCTTGACGAGCCGCGGAAAATGGAGCGTGCGGCATACACCCGCTTCCATCCATCGGATCGGATTGAACGGCACCTTGCTAGCTCGACCTACCATGCTGGTGGTTATTACTAACAGCGGCAAAGCTGTAATAAATAATGTGGCCGCGCTATTCTATTTCATAGATTTTTTTGGAAAAAGATCGTGACATTGAAATAGTTCATGGATTTTGAAAATTGTTCTTCATTTTGGAAGAAAATTACATTAACCTGAAAAAAGTTTATTGGTTTTCAAAAAAGGTTCATCAAATTTGGAAAAAAAATTATTGGTTTTGAAAAACGTTCATCAAAATTGAAAAAAAGTTAATGGATTTTCATTTAATGTTCATCAAACTTGAAAATAGTTCATCGAATTTGTAAAAAAGTTCATTGAATTTGAAAAACATTCATCGAAATTGAAAAAAAGTTAATAATTTTTCAAGAAAAGTTCATCGGATTTGAAAAAAAGTTCATCGAATTTGAAAAAAAGCTCATCGAATTTGGAAAAAAGTTCATTGGATTTGAAAAAAGCTCATCGGATTTGGAAAAAAGTTCATCGGTTTGAAGAGGAATTCATCAATTTTTAAGAAAACATTTCAAGAAAAAACATCAAACTGGGAAGAACAAAAAAGAAAAAAAAACAAAAAGGAAAAAAGGAAAAAAAGAAAAGGGAAAAAGGAAAAGAGGAAAGAATAGAAAAAAAATAGAGAAAAAATATTGTAGTTCCCAGATCAGAAATAGAGGAAAAACCCGGTTTGGGAAGGATCCCTGTAGCTAAAGAGAACAATTAGAGAAAAAAAACAAGCCACAAATCATGTGTGGTTTGTGGTGTTGTGGTTACCATCGTTGGAAATGAAGGCGGTGATCGCGAGTTTGACTCCCGGCAGCCCGCACTTTTTTTCGTCCGCCGTAAGTTCTTAATATTGTGTTACCGTTTGGAGCTATTTTGAACGAATTTTGTCAGATTCGTCGCGCACGATCGATCATTTGAAATTTCCTTTGACCAGCAGTCTAATCTCGTAGTTCCTCACAACATTCGTGTTGTAAGTGTTTGGTTTCGACGATCGTAGCTTCATCTCTCTTTGGACAGCAGTGTACTGCACTGACGCCGCCATGTCGAGCTCCTCTGTCCTCTGCTCAGAACCCTCCTATTCGTCCCTCTCGACGCCGAACCCCTTCCCCTTGATCTCCTTGCCCGTGTGCTACTACACTAGAGTCATTTTCGCCGTCGCTCATCTCGGCCTACTGCACTGACGCTGTAATGACGCGCACACTGCTTTTTTGTCTCCTCTGCCTCCGCGTACACTGCAGTTCGCCGCGCCGCCGACGGGGTCGATCATCTTCGCCTTCTCTCTCTCGCCCTACTACACTTGAGTTGTTTCCGTCATCGATCATCTCGGCCTCCTTTCTCGTCCACTGCACTGACGATACCATGGCGCGAGCACTGCATTCTCTTCCTCTGTCCACTGTCTTTGCGTGAGCACCACAACTAGTTCGTCGACGGTGTTGCTCGCCGTGCCGCCGACGGGGTCGCTCGTCGACGACTCCATGCTCGCCATGTCAGACACGGCGCCACAACCACTATCCACCGCAGTCGCCATGGTCCGGCGTACACTGCATTTCTTCTCCCCCTCTCTCTGCTAGCAACCAAACAAAATGCACTTGGGTATTACCTAATGCAGCGACCCTCGATGCAGGCAACCAAACAACTTGCAGATGACACATTTGGGGTTGTTTTTGCTTACCCAGGTTGGGTTGAGAAGTGTATGTGATGCGACTACTGTTCAAAACTTGAACCAAACACGCCCCTAGAAAGTGCAACGACTGTCCAACCTATCTACCATGAGCCTCTTTTGTGGTGCAAAATATGGTTTCCGCATCAAAACTTACTGGCCTGATAGGCACGTCCGGTCGCTACATTTGGGAAATAGTTGTCGCGACGACGAGTAGGGTGTTGTCCCGTTGGGCACCAAGTGCGCCTTCTGGCTCTGCTTTCTATAGCCAAATTAAGCCGTTGTTATCTCCGTTTTGCGAGTAAATGGCACTGGCGGAGCGGTGGATGTTAACCAAAATTTATCTAGTTATGTTTTTTGTTTGAGGCGATCCTAATCTAATACTCCTTCCGTCCCATAATGTAAGATGTTTTTTGACACTATGTCTTATATTATGAGACGAAGGGAGTAGTTACTATATTTTTTTAAGAACCTGGTCTATTTTTTCCTTTCTTTTCTTTTTGGGACAAATCTGGTCTAGTTAGCCTGGTCACAATGGAGAGAAACTTAGGAGTAACATCACACACTCCAATACAACTTTGCTTATGTGGTACATATTTAATGAAAAAAGAGGTGCTTGTGGTAACTAGCTAAGTTACCGGAACATCACACACTCCAAGAAACAATGAGTCTATAACCTAATAAATGCATTGTTGCATGACACTACATAGATGTTTCTATCCATTATGGAGGTGGTAACATAGTCTAGGAAAGTGTGTAAGTTACTAGCTTATGTTCTTGCCCATTGTGACCAGCCTTATGTCATTCCGAAGCTCAAGTTCAATCTCTGACTGGACCTGGGCGTAAGCCCTTTCTATAGCCAAGGCCTTTATAGTTCAAGCTCTGGCTGGGCCTGCATTGACTGGCCCATCGTGTTTTCGGAGAGGCCACAGCCCCTTCTCAGTGCAGCAGCAACGCGGGGGAGGAGGATGATTTAGTACCACCTCGCCTGGGCAGAGAAGAGTAGGTACCTGGGACGGATACAAATAGCAGCTGTGGTGGAATGGAGAGAGCACGCAGCTGCGTGGTGAGCACAAAGCGAACTATTCTTTCGCCTTTTACTAAAGAAACTAGCTGAATGCACGTGCGTTGCCACGGATTTAGAAAATATATGTTCTGAAGATTTACTTTTGCTCTACCATTTTGTTTTTCTTGTTGGACTGAATAGCACATAAAGAAAGGCTGACTACAGGGTGCTAGTGCAAAGCACTTAAAACTCTAGGCACCTAATGCGAAGAACATTATTTTAAAAAAAATATCGGTTTTTCTGAGTAATTGAAGTAGATCTAATGAAGATCAGCTATGTTCCTCCTCAGATCATGGGCGTGCTCCTTGCCTAAATTTCTAACTATAGTTGTATTAATAGCCTGCTTGGTTTCTCTCCGCTCCTCTGACTCCGCTCCCGGAGCGGACCAGCCTACAGCTTATTTTAACGGAGCAGCGAAAACCCAGCTCCGCGGAGTGGAGAGATACCAAACAGAGCCTAAGTAAATTTTGCAGCGAACCATGTTTGTTCCGTTGTTTTACTGCAGTCTTGAGACCAAAACCAGGTGTCAGATGCTGGATTTCGGAACACCATCTGCTTCATCACACAGTAAGCATCTGAAACAACATAACTTCCTATTCACCAGCTTAAGAGATAGAACAAAAAAAATGGACAAATGAGAGGAATAAAAATTTCACGCTACAAATTGTAAGGAGATATGGAGTGTAATACATCACAAGCGGTACATCCTACATGGTCAGCCGATTATAACTAATATTAGAGTGATGTATTGCACGGTTCACTTCCAACTGTTGATCCAATATCTGCAAAGCAAAAAGAATTGTATGAATGAATAAACTTGATGACTTTTTCGCCCCATTGAGACTGGCAGAGAAAGATTTTGTAGCAACACATAACTTCACCGCCATAGGCAATCATTTACAATTGCTAATTTGCTATGCTGGTATAGACGACTAAATCACAAGCAATGGATTTTGTGATTTCAGATCATAGAAAGAGAACTACCTTATGGAAGGGGCTGAACTGGTGAATTGAAATTTTATGACATGGCACTGAAATTACAATTGAATGGTCATTGTAAATGATACATCTGTCAACATTTTGTGTGACTGGAACAATGACTCCTCAAAACTGATAATGGGACATATCTCTGAGATTAAATAGGTCACTTGCTTTCTTTCTGGCAGGAAAAACTGAAAAAGAAAGGCATATCAGACACTCAGACATATGAAGCTGCTTATCTACAATGCTTTGAGGAATTTTATACATATTTCTTGCATACAAAAAATTGTGACTTGCGGAAAACAATTTGTTACAACCAAATATTCATATGAAGTATCAAGACGCTCAATTTGAGATGAACCAGAGAAATAACTTGCGAACCATACGCTAACCATTGTTAAGAGCTCCATGTCACACAGATGTTCTTGGCTCCTGCCTTGTGTCAAAAATATAAATTATGAGCAATTACAATTTCATATCATAGTCAATATCTACAGTTTAGAGCATGGGACAATGGCATGGAGCGTGAGAGCACACCAAAGCATTAAATGTAGCAATGTGGCACTTGCTCCCTGTACATATACCTGTACACATGATGTATCTAAAGGATGCAAGAGATGTATACGTTTTAAGGAACTGCATGACAAAAACTGAAGTTGCAGAATCTCTCTCACAACACTACACAAGTATTTGGACACAAAAGAACAAGCGCACGTATAAACACGCGCGAGCACGCAGACAAGTAATTTGCATTGCGTAAAAATCTTGCAGCGTTTTCTGGTTTTTTTCTCTTATTTATATGGTCAAGTGCTACTGAAAAAGAGAGAAAGTAGCTAGTGAGTAGGTATATCAAATGAACCATCCCATGTCCACCTGAACCCAACGACAATAACGTTGCTTGCACTGGATTCGTGGCATCCCACGAAGCACATGCAGCGGTCAGATCTAACTAACCGAGAATTACTCCAAGGCGTGGACATGCACACATTACTTGGTTGTTATTGGCAGAAAAATAAAATTAATAATGCTAGGGACCTAGCAAAACAGGATTGCATTCACATAAAAATCTTCCCGGACTTCAACAGCGAAGGAAATCGCTCCGGCTACACCACAATGAGCTGAAGCTCACATGGTGGCGTCCACCATGACCGCCACCACATTGGAGGCATTGTCGGCATGGCCGAGTCTCCCACAACTGATACCAATTTGTATGCTAATAATTTTGGGTATAAGTTATAGCTTGGGAGGCATACAGAACCAGAAATAAATAGAATCGATGCAACATTGCCAACACCGGTCAACTGATTATTTAGTGATACACTGAAAGGCAACAACAAGCAAGTACCCAAAAACACTGATTATTTAGTGATACACTGAGAGGCAACAAGACGAAAGTACTGAAAAACTGCAAGTATGGAACATACAAGTGATAAGTAAACCAATCCGGACTTTACATATCTTGTTACTGTAACCTCATGAATAGAAAATCAAATGAAACTTACTTGCTTCCTCCTCTTGGTTCCAATCATCATCATCATCAAACTCTATATTCTGCAGAGCGCGGCCATGTGAGCCATATTTGCAATAAGAAAGACAAAGAAATGATACATCACTGGTCTATGATTTCATAATGGGTACCCTTTCATATTTGTCCATGTGAAGGAACACACATACATCATACAGTTTCGCCAAAATCATGAGCCTTTTAAACAATTATTTCTAACACAAAGAATACCTTAGTGCATAAAGATTTGAAGTATTAACCTATTTATAATTGGCATCCCAACTTTCTTCCTCCTCCACTCCCCGCTTTCCTTATATCACCGTCCTTTTCGATCTTGTCATCTCCATACTATTAAGTAGCCAATCTCTATCAGCACAGTGGCATAAGCATAATCTAAGTATTTCCGTAATTTGTAATGTCAAACAGAGTATCAGACTACAAACCAGCAAATATTGTATCTACAATAGGAAGATGTTTTCCAGATTGATTCCAACAACTCAAAAATAATACTAAAAGGTAATGATGCATTTCCTTGAGCTTGCCTTCAAGTTTGTCAAATAGTTGAAATGACTGGCAAATAAAGATGGCAAGATCCATGTAAAGGACCAATATATGTACACATTAATAATATCTAGCCTAGAAGTGTTCGTTTAAGTTTCACTGCTGCCATAGACATGCCAATAGGAAGGTGTAAACAAAATAGTTTCCTAAAACAAAGATCCCAGAAGATGTCATAGGCATGAACGTAAGTTTGCGGCAGAAGCAGCTACAGTGATTCTAGCAAACCTGCCACTCTATCTCACCAAACTGTTTTCTTAACTGGTCGTCTTCATCTTGAACTTGAGAGGAAAAACAATATTAACTATCTATTGTGCTAACAACACATAGAAAATAAAAGAAATGGTATTTACTTCAAGACTACCATGTTGTAGTTCTGTAGGAAAATTTGCAGGAATCAGTCTGAGGATTGATGCAAGAGCTTCACATTTGCCTTTTATTTCACACCTCATTTTAGAAAATCTTTCGATATCTCTGTCATCATTCTGCAAGTTTCATGACAGTGGCTTCGCTGTCCCATTCACGCAGTTCCATACATCCATAAAGGAGGGAAATATCACAGCTGTAGAAAGAAAATGTGCGTCAGCATCACAAGTCAAAACTGAAAGGCAGATAGTAGGAACATGAAAGACAATGTGCGTCAGCATCACAAGACCAAACCAAAAGGCTGGGTGGATATGGTGGTAGTTCCATCCACATAAACTTGCACAAGAAGCTAAAGCAGAGGTTGAATGCCTTGAGAACACAAACAGACATGCACAATAACCACACTTCAAGATAAGATTAATTCAGGAATGAAACCAGAGGCACACGCACGCAGGCAAAACCTTTTAGATGAGGAATTGAGGATCCTGAGGAGGAGGAACAAGTGTGTGGCGGGGCTGTGCCACCTCTCGACGTTCGACGGGCGCCACCAGATCCCCAGCACGCCAGGGGAAGACAGGGCATCATCGGTCCCCAGCACGCCAGGGGAGGGCAGGGCATCCCCGAGAGATAAGTAACCGGCCCCATCGAGATGGGCGAGGCCTCCGACGAAGGTGAGGGCAAGGGCTAGGTCAAGGGACTCCTCGACCTCGTTGACACGGCTGAAGCCATCGTCTATCCGTGGGCGGCGCTTGAGCGTTATGAAGGCGGTGAGAGTTGCAGATCAATGGACGCCCGCGTGACCGCCTGCGCCGGCGTGGTGAGCGAAGAGGAGGGTGGGTCGGGAGGACACGACCATGGGAGGAAGCGGGCGCGTGGTGGAGGAGGCCGAGGTGATCTCCGATCTGGACGGCGGTAGGGAATTTTTCTCGCGAGAGATGGGATGGGTAGTTTGGGGAAGAGAGTTCGGGGCGGGGGATGTCTGTGCCTAGTCGTGGCCTCGTGGGTGCTTTTCTTACGGAGGTTGTTTTCCTTTTCTTTTTTATCGTACCGGAAAAAAGTGGGCTGAACGTGGATTCTTTCCTAGCGATTTTTTTCTGCGCGGGATCTCTCGATGGGAGAAGGTAAGGAGGAGGTCGAACTATCACGACGTTCGATTCTGCTTTAATAGTAGAGAATACCGTGTGCACGCCACACTAAGCAGCATACCCTAATTTTTGGAGGGTGTCTCCTCTTTGTGAGGAGGCCCCAACAAACATGAATTTAAACTTTTAATTCTGTAATGTACAGAACTGGTAATTTAAAATCTGCGGGTAGCTGTTTGAATAATAGCGACTTTTTCCAAAACTATCTACTTTGATCTCATCTCCGCCATGCTTGCATCATTCCTGACTGATGAATGTGGTGATCTGTGGCTCGGCCGTGAGACTTTTCCCCTTTGTTGTTAGTTTGAAGTTAGGATGCTCTCAACGGCGAAGAAGATTCAGGATGATAAGTGAAAATGCCGATTCAAGGTGATAAGTGAAAATGTCCTTGTGATAAAGAACTTTCTCCACTCAAGAACAGGCCTTGGCCTCAAACCTCGGCAGGACCACGAACACGATCGACGTCGGGGCCAGGTGCACGGGCGAATCCACGGCGGCGGGCACCGGGTTCAGGGCTGGCACGCCGCCGCCGTCCCCCAGCTCCAGCGGGACGCCGTTGAGCAGCATCGTCCTGCTCTGGTGGTCGCCGTCCTTGGCGGTCAGATGGTACTCGTCCCTCTTCGTGCTCTCGCTCGACGGCTTGCTTCCCAGCCATGACACTGCTCTTCTGAGGCCGCTGCTGCGCCTCCGGTGGCCGGTTCTCCTCTCGACGCTCACGTTGAGGTCGTTTTGGAGGGTCACGTTGTACACGGTGCTGTTGCTTAGGTTGATCAGGAGGATAGTGATTCCTTTCTGCATTGTGGAATAAGCAAGCTTTGTTCAGAACGACATAAATGGTTGAATTAGCACATGTTTCAATGGTAGTTGAAGTAACTCTTCAGACACAACAAACTTAGCAAACTAAGTAGAATAGCCATATCACTTGAAAGTTGGCAACAAATCTAAGAATATCTGAAACTATCTCAACCAGTTCCGCTTTAAGAAGGTGAAAGCGTCGGATTCTTACGTGTCGCTTGGTGCAGTGGGCATAAGCACGCAGCTTACGCGGTGCATTTATATCGACGGAGAGAACTCCATTGCCCATAAGCCGATGCCACAGCAGAGCACTGAGAACAAAAGGAGGGGTCAGCACATATGAGCCGTGCTCTGGGAAACACTGTGGCGACCGCAGTTTACTAGTGTGAGGCTTGCCTGTAGTAATCAGGATTTGGTAAGAATGTCTGCGTGTCAAGCAGACCGTAGTTGCCACCGATGAGAGTCTGCCTGCAGAACACTTTTGTGTTGTACTTCGATGCCATTCCAAGTTGATCGAGGTACCTGTTTGCGTCGAAATTACGTCATGACTTTTTGCTCACACAAGATACATCTACACCCTTTGCAAGAAAAAAAAGATACATCTACACCAATGTTGTACTTGTGTAAAGTTCATGAGAAAATGTTGAGAGCTGACCAGATGCTGTTCATGAAAGTATTTGACACCAGTTGACGGCCATTGTTGAACACCCCACCGCTTTCACTAACCCAAGAAGAAGCCCATGTTCCATGCCTTTGAAGGGTAAGTTGCATGTCCCGGTAAGTGTCTTCAGCACGATCTAGGTACTTAGGATCTACTATCTTCCTCATAAGGTGGACATCATCCCCTGAAAACAAAGTGTTAGCGCTGATGCATTCTATATATTAATCACATCAACTGGTTGAATAAATACTAGTACTACTGTATTAGGATGTTAAGAAAGAGCTTGCTATTCCTTCAAAAAACAGTTTATGTAAGCCTTTTTTTTAGGAATTTCATGATGCCTTTCCTTCACATTATGTATCACAAGAAGCACCCAGATTAAAACAGCACGGCAATGTATTATTTTATTGCAGGGGACAACCATTAGTAAGACATGTATACATAACATTAGCGAAGTCCTGCCTACAAAATTCTCAGAGCCATTTCTTCTGATAGTCATGCAAAACATCAAGATATGATCTTGGAGCACCAAAATGAGCCTTTTCTAAATGCCACCAGAGCAAAAGCGACATATCACATACCTCCACCAAGATTGTAAATGTGATGCGTCAAGGCATTAACAACACCGTGACCTGAAGTCTGAAGTAACTGGGTGTACCACTGTTGATCAAAGAATCCTCCAGGACCTAACAGGAGTGGTTGGGAGAGCGGTGCCCTATACAACTGCCGGAGTATGGATTTAAGTTCAGTTACATCCTTTCCATAAAGTTTGGCATCAACTCTTGCGCCAGTTCCATGCCCACTCAGCTCATTACCTGACAAGAAAAGAATATTCAACCCTTCAGAATTCAGAAGGGATAAACATAGAAGAGCTGAGCACAGAACAAAAAAAATACAGCAGATTACCGAATTCCCACGAGTCAACTGGGTATCCTTTTGAGATTGTGTATTTGACAAAATCATAGGTGTTTGTAGAGTTCCACTTCCCTGCCCAGAAGGAACGTTGGACATTGTACCTTCCATGGAGTGCATTCAGACCAAATGTGATAATTGCTCTGCAGATAGATTTTTGTTCATTCATGAGCTAGTTCTGTTGAGTGTTTATAAAATGAACAAATGATGCTAATCAAGCACATGCAACTCCATTAGGAGTCCCTCATTGTGCACATCATTTCCTTGTACATATATTTCACTTGGTTATGCTGATAACTTCATCTGGCTTGGGTTCACTTTTACCATATCTCCTCCCTAAACAAAATATAATGTTGAAGACATGCAGAAAAAACGACGCTGCTAGTGATTTTCATCAACTATGAGTAGGTTAAAAAAACATCTAGAACAATGATGGAAATGCAATATCACATGGTTATGGCTATGTGAGCACAAATATGTGAACATCTGACACAAGTTATGCATGCTAAATTAAAAAAAAACTTAATATTACACGCCTCACCCTGTTTTTTGGAATAGATCATTCAGTTTGTCCCACCTATCCATACTTAGACAACCGGCTGAGAAACCAAACAAACCATTTGACACATTTGTGAATGGAGAGCACGGACTATTTGTCCCAACATCGTAAACAACTCGGTCTTGCAAAGAGCCTCCCAGCCTAATCCTCAAATTATGAAATTCTGCAGACAGAATAAAGAAGATCTTTTTATATATTCATCAAACTAACCAACTAATGCTTACAATTACAAAAAGATTTCTGCAAGTACAAATAATTATAATCCACTGACATGACTGTAACTACATGATGCTTGATAAACTAGAGACCGTAACAAGCGATAGTATCATTGCAGAGAGAAAATAACCTTGTTTGGAATACAAAATTCGCAGTGGGCGGGCAAACTATGAGCATAGATCATAGTACATAGTCTAGAAAAACAATTAACATGGACCCAGAAGCAACTACTGAATGAAGACTAAAATATTCATACCTTGAATGGCTTGAGCCAGAAAGGGGTGATCCAAATCCTGAACAAAGCAGTTGTTGGAAACAGCATGAACACGAAAAGTAAGTCAGTCCACTGTCCACGAACCACAATGTGCTTCAGTAACAGCCTGTTACTTACTGACAACAAGTCAGGAACATAAGCGTACCAAATTCAGAATGGAAGATTGGCCCCAGGGGCACTGATTGTAGTTGCACTTCTCCGGCGGCCACCAGTCAATGGTGGCGCAGATGTAATTCACATCCGTCTGAGCAATTTTAGTGGATCCTTTAACTATGACCGTCGCCTCCTCCGGCTGCTGAGCCGAAGCCGAGTGAGAAGGAGCATGTAGGCAGACAAGCGCGAGGAGGAGGAGGAGATGCCTCGCCGCCATGCTTCCTTACCTAGCAGAACATATATAAAAGCAAAATCAGGATACTTTTGTGTGTTCGTTCTGCAAGCTCACCATCAGATGCCGAAAATCGTGCATAATTAACCAGTGAGACGATGCCCTGAGGTTGAATTCGCCCAAACAATGCACGGAATTCATCAGCCCCGATGACATCATGGGGCAGGCAATTGCAAATTAACGGGATTAACCAGTAAGTCAGTAACCTCTCGGATCAGTTACTAGGATCATACACAAGAGGTCTGGAAATGCTGCTGTCTGTTAGAAGAGGCAAAGATCCCAAACTCGACATGTGCGAGCAAAAGATGCTAAAGCAGGAACAAGGAAGCGAGACGAGACCCCACCTTTCCCCTTCCTCCACCAACCACTTTGTCTGTCCCCGTCAGGCGTCGGCAACCAACCGGGAGAGCCGCCGCCGCGCCGGCGCGCGCGGTCGGCCGGGAGATCCGGCGGTCGGCGGAGCTGCTTCCGAGCTCAGGCCACCGCTTCCTCGGGCCGCAGGAGGCTCCACGGGACGCTCCTGCTCTGCTATCCCTCACTCACTCGGCAGGGCTTTTGGTGCCGCTGGCTTCTTGGAGCGACGCGGCGGCCCGGGGAACAGCGCGGAGAGCACGAGGACGAACAAGCTGGTGGGTACTTCTGGAGATCCGTGCCTGCCTTCTCTCTTCTGTGGTAGATTTATTCTTTGCTTTCATTGATGTTTTTTCAGGCGATGAACTTCTTCCTTTGCAAAAAGAAAAGATGTTCAGTCGCGCTGGACCAATCGGTGCGCCATTTTTGTGCATGAACGAGTTTGTCGCGTTCAAATGGTGGTACCTGTTTAGTTTCTACGGACTTTTGCTGATACACTTCACAGTCACAGAGTTGTTGGGTGGAGGTGGGAGCGTCCCGACAGCGACAGTGCACCACCTGGAGGCAAAGATTCTGAGGGCCAGTTCTTTTGGGCAATTCTCCCAGAATTGACCCCCTCCCCAGCTTCTCTCAGAATTGCCACTTAATATTCTTAATTAGCTAGGAATTGTAAAAGAATATTAAGTGTCAATTCTGGGAGAAGCTGGGGAGGGGGTCAATTCTGAGAGAATTGCCCAAAAGAACTGGCCCTGATTTCTTGGTGATATAAGAGTTTTTTTTAGAGTAGTGTAGTACTCCCTCCTGTCCTTTTTACTCTGCACATTGGTTTTGCCGAAAGTCAAACTTTGCTAAGTTTGACCAAATTTATATTAAAAATTATTAGCATCTATAATATTTAAGAAATATAATATGAAAATATATTCCAAGATGAATCTAATGATATTCGTGTTGTTATGTGAATGTCTATAATTTTTTATATAAACTTGGTCAAAGTTGGATGAGATTGACTTCAGACAAACTTAATATGCAGAGTAAAAAGGACCGGAGGGAGTATAAAAAACGCTCTTAGAGTAGTTCTTAAATAAACGGCAGAAGAAAGAAGAGAGGGTGTCGGTTGGACGTCGGTCAGGTCTTGTAGGCTATTTCTCTCTTGTTTGCTCAAAAGTCTTTGCGGTTTAAATTAATTTGCTGAACTAGTTTAGATTACACTAATTTGACAAACTGGTTTAGATTCCACGACCAAATGGTGGGGCAACTTAGAGCATCTACAACTAGGCTTTTCATATCCATCTCAAACGACTGAATAGAAATTTGGCACCCAACGAGCTCCTCATAACCGGCTCAAACGTCCGAACTGACCAACACTCCCCATATCCAGCTCAAATCTGAGACGAATATGAGAGTCCCGGACACGTCCGGGCACGCCCACATTGGTATATTGTCATATGTCTACCAATTTTACAGGAAGTTTGAGACGCCAAAAAAATTATGTACAGTTGAAATCATGTTAAACAATCTTATTGCAAAAAGGCAAGAGCTACTGCACGCGTGTTTTTTCTTCTCTGCTTTTGGAGTAACTTATTTTTTTATCCTTAAGTTCACTCTACTACAAGTCGAAAACTATCGTCCTTGCTAGTTAGCCTTAAATACGCAGTCTGGTGGTTGTCAAGGCCGTCAAGGTGGAGCCACTCTTTGATCAAATTCCATAACCTCAAGGTAATTGAAAAGCAAGTGTGCTCTGGTTTTCTAGACCCTTTTGCAAAGAGGACAAATACCATAATTTGGCCAACCTCGCTTGGCCAATATATCCACCGTCCAGATCCTGTTTTGGATGGCCAACCAAGCAAAAAAATTAACTTTCGGCGACGCCCAAGCCTTCCAAAGCATGGAGTCCAGAGGTGACATGACTCTCCCCAAGAATTGCGCGCGATAAGCCGAGGCCGCAGAGTAGTGCCCACTCTCCGCAAGCTTCCACACGATGTCATCCTCGATGTGGTCGTCAAGGTGGAAATCATTAATAAGCATCCATGAGGTGAAGACTTGACTGATGTGCTACGCGGACACCATGGTGGCTGGGTTGATCTTGAAGATCCAAGCATTTTCCTTGCCGGCCTCATGCACCTTCCAACTTTTTCTCCTGGACGCGTCGTCGATGAGGGGGCGATGTCCCTAGGCTTGCGGTCGAGGAGCCAAGGGGAGTCCCAGAAAGGCGGTTTAGCTCCATTGCCCAAAATGATATGGTGGTGGATGCATAGAAGAAGTTAAGGTCGTCCTGGTCACATGGGTTTCCCATGCCAACCCACAACTTTGTTGGCTCTGTCCATTCGTACCATGGACACCGTAGCCTCAACGCTGGCGCAAATTTGTCAGTATTAAGCACTTATCATAGCAATAAATAACCTCTCGGGTCAAACTAAAATTGGCCAAATAGCCAAGTCCTCTTTCTTCTTGATACTTCCTCCATTTCAGTTTACAAGTCCTACGCGTATGCCTAGGTTGCCAATTTTATCACCCTAATATAAACTATATAACACAAAAATTATACGGTTTGAAAATAGAACATCTGAAGTTTATATTGGTATACTTTTTATAATATATGACTTGTATTAGGTTGGTCAAATTGACGATCTAGAGATACGCACACGCCCTATAAACTGAGAGAGAGGAAGTACTATTCATGTAAAACCGGTCAATTTTTGCCCAATGAAAAGATAATAATTGTAACACTTAAGCATTTGCCTAAATGGAGCACTAACTTTTTTTTTCTATAAAAATAACAATGCGTGTTTGTTCATGAATATCCATAAGCATCTCAAAGATTATTTTTAAATGTTTTTAAATTAAATCTTTTTTTCAGATTTAATTTTCCTTTGTGTGTGAACATGGGCTTCTGACACTATATTTGCCCTTTACCTTGGTAAAGTACACTTCTAGTGGGAGTGTTGTTCGTTGTTTTTTTTGCATGATAATACGTGTCTCATTTATATCATAACGACCATAATACAAGTCACGTACATACCGATCTGACAAAGCTGAAAAGACAGCAGAACGCTAGCCTTTGCACACATGAACATCAGCCAAGAAGTAAAATTATAAACAAGACTGAAGAATCCTCTGAGCTTGACACCAACACCGTCACCTGCCTCTGGCACCACCATAGCAGCCACCAAAGGAGAAAATGACGGATCACCTCCACACTCGAGCTCGAGGCGGCTCCATCGCTGATATGCAGCTTTGCGGACCTCCAAGGTGGCTCGTCAATAAAGGCGAAGCCATTGCCGTTGAACGAATCAGACCGGGGCAACACCCCGGACACGCCATCGAACTCCAGATCTGGCACCCCCATCCAACTAAGACGTTGGAGGAGGAAACCATACCTGCATGCCACGAACCACGAACCCAGATCCACCATCTTCCAGATGCCGTCGATGCAGACCACAATCTGCATCCGCTCCTGGACTACCTCCCAAGCTCCACGCCGGTGCTGGAGCAAACACCGTCGCAACAGCGAAGCCCGAGGACACAGGTCCACCACGAGGATGCCGCCGCTGCCGCACCATCCTTGCTTGAACAGTCTGGTTTCCAAATCCACCACAAAAGCGGATCGTCTCCACTAGTAGAAAAGGGGGCATTTTTCCCGGTTCGTAAGGTCCTTTAGTCCTGGTTCATGAACCGGGACTAATGGATCGTTACTAATACCTCCCCCTTTAGTCCCGGTTCAAACACGAACCGGGACAGATGGTCCTCCACGTGGCCGGTGCGCCGAGCCCTGGCAGGGGGGCCTTTGGTCCTGGTTGGTGGCACCAACCGGGACCAAAAGGCATCCACGCGTCAGCATTCCAGTGACTGGGGTTTTTGTTTTTGTTTTTGAAGGGGGGGGGGGTTTGGGAGTTTTGGGGGTTAATTTAGGTGTTTCATATATTGTGTTAGCTAGCTAATTAATAGAGAGAAGTGTCCTCTCTTATGTTCGTGCTTGGTCGACGCTACGTACTATATACATATAGCCCTCGACACGCTAGCTAGTAAGAAAATGAAGGGAACCATTGAGTACAGAAGTTCGTCATGCATACCGAGAGAAATGATTGATCGACCTCTCCTTCTCCGAGAGATTGGTCGAACAACAAGTTTTCGTATCATGTACATCCGACGGGCTACATACATGTACAATATGTAAGATATCTCAATTATAGTCCCCTAGCATTTGAAATCAACTTCCACATGGTATTCTCCGGCTTTATTGATGACGTGGTCAAGAAAGAATCCCGCCAATTCCTCTTGAATTGCTTTCATGCGATCTGGTTCTATGAGTTCATTCCGCATCTGCCACATCTAATTTGAAGAAGGGGGTTAATTAATACATATATATGAATGAAACTCAACAGAAATGATGGTGTAATAAAATGAAATTGTGAATATTATTGCTTACGCACTTCATATTGTCTTTGAGAGTAGCCCCGCTTGTTTTTCAAAGTCGCGTTGTGGATGAACTCGCACATGTAGTATCCACAGAAATCATTCCCTTGTTCCTGCCACAAGCACTTTACGAGAAATAGAGGTCAATCAAACTGATAATGAAGCATTATAAATGGCATTGATGAAAGTATAGCTACAGAATCAACGGGAGATGCACGCAACTAGCTAGCCAGTAGTACTTACTTTCGGGTATGTATATCGCAACTCCTTCGGCAGTCCCGGAGCTTCTGTGGTGAACTGTTTTCAAACCCTGCAAGACAAAGAAAATAATAATTATTACTTGAGATATCAGGAAATGAACAAAAAGTTACTTATATGGTGCGATAATGATCGATTGAACTTACTTGCTGAGCATTTCAGTCATGTCCGCATAGGTTTTGGGATCTTTCCGTCTCGAGTCTAAGACGGTTACTAGTCCACGCTCAAGCTTAATCTGCAGAAGAATATAGTGATACCTACGCACGCATGCATAACTCATCAATTACATTACTATAACCTCGCTCGAGTAATAAGGGAAGCCGAATATGCACACGACAGTAACACTCACTTGTCGTTGTAAGGAAAGAGTATGGTATCTTTGTTTTGATTTTTGATCAACGATTGTAGCAAGTTGTCGTCGGCCTCTTTGACGTCCTTTTCAACCAGAAATTCATCTATGATATTTGTGTTAATGAACCCAATATCATAAATTTCTTGTTTTTTGCACTCGACAATCTTCAATTTGCATAATATATTGAGGATAATTAATTATAAATACATGCAATGAAAGAGCCGAGCTATATATAGAGACTTAATGACAGAAATAGTACTTACAGGCAGTAGCAAAAGATCGTTAATTTATCGAGGGCCTTTTGATTGAAGAACTCCTCAAATGGAACAGGCAACAGATCATTTCCAACGAGGTCATGCTCCTCTTTAATTCTCAGATACAAAGTATTCGTCCCCCCAGACTCTCTGCAGGTTTTCATGTACCAAGTATGGAATCTTCGCATCATCGTTGTTAGAGATTTTTCATCTTTGACGAGAGGCTTCCCGTACTCGTATCTGTGTTCTTCCACCTCCATGAAATCAGGAAGTGCATCGTCAGGCAGGTAATCTTGTAGATTGCCATAACCGGCTACCATCCCCGGAACATTAGCGACGATGTTGCCGCTAGACACATTGAGCGGGGGGCACGATTAGTTTGCTTGTTCGCCGAGCTGGTCAATTTTTTTCGCAGCTTCTCGTTCTCTTGCTCTTTGATGTCTGACAGTACTTCCCGACCGCTCTGCTTGGAGATATGTCTGTTCAGTAATGCGCTCATAGTTGGTTCTCGGCGGAGACTTTGCCAGTTTCCTCAGGGCATCGAGAGTGCGCTTTGCTTTCACCGGATCTACCTTCTCCTCAGGAGGTGGATGTCTCTTTGCTTTCACCCCTTCAAAGAACTCCTTCACGTGGGTCCGCACGGTCGTATGATTTTCCTCCTCGGTCCTCTCGTACGGTAACTTATCCTAGAGGCTTTAGATGTGGACCATATCTGTATTGCCTCCCGCCTCTGGTTGTGCTGCTAGATACCGGAGCAGACGGAGCGGTTGCGGCGTCTGTCTTCTTTCGTGCTTGCTTACGAGGCGGAGGAGTGAAGGAAATATGCCCTAGAGGCAATAATAAATTTATTATTTATTTCCTTATTTCATGATAAATGTTTATTATTCATGCTAGAATTGTATTAACCGGAAACATAATACATGTGTGAATACATAGACAAACATAGTGTCACTAGTATGCCTCTACTTGACTAGCTCGTTGAACCAAAGATGGTTAAGTTTCCTAGCCATAGACATGAGTTGTCATTTGATTAACGGGATCACATCATTAGGAGAATGATGTGATTGACATGACCCATTCCGTTAGCCTAGCACTTGATCGTTTAGTATGTTGCTATTGCTTTCTTCATGACTTATACATGTTTCTGCAACTATGAGATTATGCAACTCCCGTTTACCGGAGGAACACTTTGGGTGCTACCAAATGTCACGACGTAACTGGGTGATTATAAAGGAGTACTACAGGTGTCTCCAAAGGTACATGTTGGGTTGGCGTATTTCGAGATTAGGTTTTGTCACTCCGATTGTCAGAGAGGTATCTCTGGGCCCTCTGGGTAATGCACATCACTTAAGCCTTGCAAGCATTACAACTAATGAGTTAGTTGCGAGATGATGTATTACGGAACGAGTAAAGAGACTTGCCGGTAACAAGATTGAACTAGGTATTGGATACCGACAATCGAATCTCGAGCAAGTAACATACCGATGACAAAGGGAACAACGTATGTTGTTATGCGGTCTGACCGATAAAGATCTTCGTAGAATATATAGGAACCAAAATGGGCATCCAGGTCCCGCTATTGGTTATTGACCGGAGACGTGTCTCGGTCATGTCTACATAGTTTTCGAACCCGTAGGGTCCGCACGCTTAAGGTTTCGATGACAGTTATATTATGAGTTTATGAGTTTTGATGTACCAAAGGAGTTCGGAGTCCCGGATGAGATCGGGGACATGACGAGGAGTCTCGAAATGGTTGAGACGTAAAGATCAATATATTGGACGACTATATTCGGACATCGGAAGGGTTCCGAGTGATTCGGGTATTTTCGGGGGTACCGGGGAGTTACGGGAATACGAGGAAGAAGCGATGGGCCTCATGGGCCAAGTGGTGGAAGAGAGGAGGCAGGCGCGCGGCCCCCCTAGCCCAAACCGAATTGGACTAGGGGGCCGGCCCCCCTTTCCTACTCTTTCTCCCTCTCCTTCCTTCTCCTTCTCCTTCCCTTCCTTCCCCTCTCCTAGTTGGACTAGGAAAGGAGAGAGTCCTACTCCCGGTGGGAGTAGGACTCCTCCTTGGCGCGCCCTCTCTTGGCCGGCCGCCCCCTCCCCCTTGCTCCTTTATATACTGGGGCAGGAGGCACCCCATGACACACAAGTTGATCTTCGTGATCGTTCCTTAGCCGTGTGCGATGCCCCCTCCACCATATTCCACCTCGGTCATATTGTCGCGGAGTTTAGGCGAAGCCCTGCGCCGGTAGAATATCATCATCGTCACCATGCCGTCGTGCTGACGGAACTCATCCCCGACACTTTGCTGGATCGGAGTCCGGGGATCGTCATCGAGCTGAACGGGTGCTGAACTCGGAGGTGCCGTACGTTCGGTACTTGGATCGGTCGGATCGTGAAGACGTACGACTACATCAACCGCGTTGTCATAACGCTTCCGCTTACGGTCTACGAGGGTACGTGGACAATACTCTCCCCTCTCGTTGCTATGCCATCACCATGATTTTGCGTGTGCGTAGGAATTTTTTTGAAATTACTACGTTCCCCAACAGTGGCATCCGAGCCTAGGTTTTATGCGTTGATGTTATATGCACGAGTAGAACACAAGTGAGTTGTGGGCGATACAAGTCATACTGCTTACCAGCATGTCATACTTTGGTTCGGCGGTATTGTTGGATGAAGCGGCCCGGACCGACATTACGCGTACGCTTACGCGAGACTGGTTTTACCGCCGTGCTTTGCACACAGTTGACTAGCGGGTGTCAGTTTCTCCAACTTTAGTTGAACCGAGTGTGGCTACGCCCGGTCCTTGCGAAGGTTAAAATAGAACCAACTTGACGAACTATCGTTGTGGTTTTTGATGCGTAGGTAGGAACGGTTCTTGCTCAGCCCATAGCAGCCATGTAAAACTTGCAACAACAAAGTAGAGGACGTCTAACTTGTTTTTGCAGGGCATGTTGTGATGTGATATGGTCAAGACGTGATGAGATATAAGTTGTTGTATGAGATGATCATGTTTTGTTGAAGTTATCGGAAACTGGCAGAAGCCCTATGGTTGTCTCTTTGTTTCATAAAGATGCAAGTGCCAAATAATTGCTTTACTTTATCGCTATGCGATAGCAATAGTTGCAAGAGCAATAGTTGGCGAGACGACCATGTGACGACACATTGATATAGATCAAGATGATGAAGATCACGGTGTCGTGCCGGTGACGGTAGAGATCATGACAGTACTTTGGAGATGGAGATCAAAGGCGCAAGATGATCATGGCCATATCATGTCACATATTTTGATTGCATATGATGTTTATCTGTTATACATCTTATTCTGTTTTGTTTGACGGTAGCATTTTAAGATGATCTCTCACTAAATTATCAAGAAGTGTTCTCCCTGAGTATGCACCATTACGAAAGTTCTTCGTGCTGAGACACCACATGATGATCGGGTGTGATAGGCTCTAGGTTCAAATACAACGGGTGCAAAACAGTTGCACACGCGGAATACTCAGGTTAAACTTGACGAGCCTAGCATATACAGATATGGCCTCGGAACACGGAGACCGAAAGGTCGAGCGTGAATCATATAGTAGATATGATCAACATAGTGATGTTCACCATTGAAAACTACTCAATCTCACGTGATGATCGGACATGGTTTAGTTGATTTGGATCACGTGATCACTTAGATGACTAGAGAGATGTCTGTCTAAGTGGGAGTTCTTAAGTAACATGATTAATTGAACTTAAATTTATCATGAACTTAGTCCTGGTAGTATTTTGCAAATTATGTTATAGATCAATAGCTCGCGTTGTTGCTTTCATATGTTTATATGTTCCTAGAGAAAACTGTGTTGAAAGATGTTAGTAGCAATGATGCGGATTGGATCCGTGATCTGAGGTTTATCCTCATTGCTGCACAGAAGAATTATGTCCTGGATGCACCGCTAGGTGACAGACCTATTGCAGGAGCAGATGCAGACGTTATGAATGTTTGGCTAGCTCAATATGATGACTACTTGATAGTTTAAGTGCACCATGCTTAACGGCTTAGAATCGGGACTTCAAAGACGTTTTGAACGTCATGGACCATATGAGATGTTCCAGGAGTTGAAGTTAATATTTCAAGCAAATACCCGAGTTGAGAGATATGAAGTCTCCAACAAGTTCTATAGCTAAAAGATGGAGGAGAATCGCTCAACTAGTGAGCATGTGCTCAGATTGTCTGGGTACTTCAATCGCTTGAATCAAGTGGGAGTTAATCTTCCAGATAAGATAGTGATTGACAGAATTCTCTAGTCACTATCACTAAGTTACTAGAACTTCGTGATGAACTATAGTATGCAAGGGATGACAAAAACGATTCCCGAGCTCTTCGTGATGTTGAAATCGACGAAGGTAGAAATCAAGAAAGAGCATCAAGTGTTGATGATTGACAAGACCGCTAGTTTCAAGAGAAGGGCAAAGGGAAAGAAAGGGAACTTCAAGTGGAAAGACAAGCAAGTTGTCACTCCTGCGAAGAAGCCCAAAGCTGGACCATAGCCTGAAACTGAGTGCTTACACTGCAAAGGAAATAGTCACTGGAAGCGGAAATGCCCTGAATATTTGGTAGATAAGAAGGATGGCAAAGTGAACAAGGGTATATTTGATATACAGGTTATTAATGTGTGCCTTGCTAGTGTTTATAGTAGCCCCTGAGTATTTGATACTTGTTCGGTTGCGAAGATTAGTAACTCGAAACAGGAGTGACAGAATAAACAGAGACTAGTTGAAGGGGAAGTGACGATGAGTGTTGGAAGTAGTTCCAAGATTGATATGATCATCATCGCACACTCCCTATACTTTTGGGATTAGTGTTAAACCTAAATAAATGTTATTTGGCGTTTGCATTGAGCATGAGTATGATTTGATCATGTTTATTGCAATACGGTTATTCATTTAAAATCAGAGAATAATTGTTGTTCTGTTTACATGAATAAAACCTTCAATGGTCATACACCCAATGAAAATAGTTTGTTGGATCTCGATCGTAGTGATACACATATTCATAATATTGAGGCCAAAAGATGCAAAGTTAATAATGATAGTGCAACTTATTTGTGGCACTGCCGTTTGGGTCATATCGGTGTAAAGCGCATGAAGAAACTCCATAAAGATGGATTTTCGGAATCACTTGGTTATGAATCATTTGATGCTTGCGAACCGTGCCTTTTGGGCAAGATGACTAAAACTCCGTTCTTCGGAACAATGGAACGAGTTACTGACTTGTTGGAAATAATACATACTGATGTATGCAGACCAATGAGTATGAAGGCTCGTGGCAAGTATCGTTATTTTCTGACCTTCACAAGATGATTTGAGCAGATATGGGTATATCTACTTGATGAAACATAAATCTGAAATAGTTGAAAGGTTCAAGGAATTTCAGAGTGAAGTGGAAAAATCATCTTAACAAGAAAAATAAAGTTTCTATGATCTGATCGCGGAGACGAATATTTGAGTTACGAGTTTGGTCTTCATTTGAAACAATGTGAAATAGTTTCGCAACTCACGCCACCTGGAACACCACAATGTAATGGTGTGTCCGAACGTCGTAACCGCACTTAATTGGATATTGTGCGATCTATGATGTCTCTTACTGATTTACCAATATTGTTTTTGGGGTTATGCATTAGAGACAGCTGCATTCACGTTAAAAGGGCACCATCTAAATCCGTTGAGACGACAACATATGAACTATGGTTTAGCAAGAAACCCAGGTTGTCGTTTCTTAAAGTTTGGGGCTGCGATGCTTATGTGAAAAAGTTTCATCCTGATAAGCTCAAACCCAAATCGGAGAAGTGTGTCTTCATAGAATACCCAAAGGAAATTGTTGGGTACACCTTCTATCACAGATCCGAAGGCAAAACATTCGTTGCTAAAAATGGATCCTTTCTAGAGAAGGAGTTTCTCTCGAAAGAAGTGAGTGGGAGGAAAGTAGAACTTGATAAGGTAATTGTACCTTCTCCTGAATTGGAAAATAGTTCATCACTGAAATTAGTTCCAGTGATTCCTACACCAATTAGTGAGGAAGCTAATGATGATGATCATGAAACTTCAGATCAAGTTATTACAGAACCTCGTAGGTCTTCCAGAGTACGGTCCGCACCAGAGTGGTACGGTAATCCTGTTCTGAAAGTCATGTTACTAGACCATGATAAACCTACGAACTATGAGGAAGCGATGATGAGCCCAGATTCCGCGAAATGGCTGGAGGCCATGAAATCTGAGATAGGATCCATGTATGAGAACAAAGTATGTACTTTGATTGACTTGCTCGATGATCAACAAGCCATGTTAAATAAATGGATCTTCAAGAGGAAGACGGACACTGATAGTAGTGTTACTATCCACTAAGCTCGACTTGTTGCAAAAAGGTTTTCAACAAGTTCAAGGGGTTGAATACGATGAGATTTTCTCACTCATATCGATGCTTAAGTCTGTCCGAATCATGTTAGCAATTGCCACATTTTATGAAATCTAGCAAATGGATGTCAAAACTGCATTCCTTAATGGATTTATTAAAGAATAGTTGTATATGATGCAATCAGAAGGTTTTGTCAATCCTATAGGTGCTAACAAAGTGTGCAAGCTCCAGCAATCCATCAATGGACTGGTGCAAGCATCTCGGAGTTGGAATATACACTTTGATGAGTGGATCAAAGCATATGGTTTTATACAGACTTTTGGAAAGGCCTGTATTTACAAAGTGAGTGGGAGCACTACAACATTTCTGATAAGTATATGTGAATGACATATTGTTGATCGGAAATAATGTAGAATTATTCTGCAAAGCATGAAAGGATACTTGAATAAGAGTTTTTCAAAGAAAGACCTCGGTGAAGCTGCTTACACATTGAGCATCAAGATCTATATAGATAGATCAAGACGCTTGATAAGATTTTTCAATGAATACATACCTTGATAAATTTTTGAAATAGTTCAAAATGGAACAGTCAAAGAAGGAGTTCTTGCCTGTGTTGCAAGGTGTGAAATTGAGTGAGACTCAAGACCAGACCATGGCAGAAAATAGAAAAAGAGAATGAAAAGTCATTCCCTATGCCTCAGTCATAGGTTCTATAAAGTATGCTATGCTGTGAACCAGACATATTGTATACCTTGCTCTGAGTTTGGCAAAGGAATATAATTTTGATCTAATAGTAGATCACTGGACATCGGTCAAGAATATCCTTAGTAAGGACTAAGGAGATGTTTCTCGGTTATGGAGGTTGAGGGAGTCCTGGACTAGGGGGTGTCCGAACAGCCGGACTATCATCGTCCGCCGGACTCCAAGACTACGAAGATACAAGATTGAAGACTCTGTCCCGTGTCCGGATGGGACTTTCCTTGGCGTGGAAGGCAAGCTTGGCGATACGGATATGTAGATCTCCTACCATTGTAACCGACTCTGTGTAACCCTAGCCTCCTCCGGTGTCTATATAAACCGGAGGGCTTTAGTCCGTAGGACACAACATACATTACAACAATCATACCATAGGCTAGCTTTAGGGTTTAGCCTCCTTGATCTCGTGGTAGATCCACTCTTGTACTACCCATATCATCAATATTAATCAAGCAGGACGTAGGGTTTTACCTCCATCAAGAGGGCCCGAACCTGGGTAAAACATCGTGTCCCTCGTCTCCTGTTACCATCCGCCTAGACGCACAGTTTGGGACCCCCTACCCGAGATCCGCCGGTTTTGACACCGACATTGGTGCTTTCATTGAGAGTTCCTCTGTGTCGTCACCGATAGGCTCGATGGCATCTTCAATCAACAACGCTGTCCAGGGTGAGACTTTTCTCCCCGGACAGATCGTCGTATTCAGCGGCTTCGCACTGCGGGCTAATTCACTTGGCCATCTGGAGCAGATCGAAAGCTATGCCCCTGGCCATCAGGTCAGATTCGGAAGCCTAAACTTCACGGCCGACATCCGCAGGGACTTGATCTTCCACGGGCTCGAGCCACAGCCAAGCGCGCCGCACTGTTACGATGGGCATGATCTAGCTCTGCCGCCGAACAGTGCCTTGGTGGCCGCACACGAATCCGCTCCGGCTCTTAGCCCGGAGCCGATCGCCCAGATCGAGGACCGGTGGATGGACACCACCTCGGGGGCTTCAACTTCCACGGCGATGGAGCCGAACACTAGCCTTGTCCCTCGCGAAGCTCGTGATTCCGAGGTGCCGAACTCCTTGCTGGACTCCGGACCCCTCGTGCCCCTGCCAATCGAATCTGAATGGGTGCCGGTTATGGAATTCACCGCCGCGGACATCTTCCAAACTCGCCCTTTGGCGACATCCTAAATTCGCTAAAGCATCTCTCGCTATCCGGAGAGTCCTGGCCGGATTATGGCCAGGATGGTTGGGATACGGACGCTGAAGAAATTCAGAGCCCACCCACCACCCACTTTGTAGCCACTGTCGACGATCTAACCGACATGCTAGACTACGACTCCGAAGACATCGACGCTATGGACGACGATGCCGGAGACGAACAGGAACCAGCGCCTACAGGGCACTGGAAGACCACCTCGTCATACATATACATGGTGGACACCCCAAAAGACGGGGACAGCGAAGAAGCAGCAGAGGCAGATTCCTTAAAGAAACAGCGCAAGCGCCAGCGTCAGCGGCACTGCTCTAAATCCTGCCACAGCAAGAATGGAGATTCTGGCACAGGAGATAATAATACCCCAGAGAGTGCCGAAGAGAATCCCCTCCAGCAAGACTCAGCGCAGGAGAATGCAGAAGCAAGCCCTCACGAGAGGGTGGCATACGAAGAGGTCGAGGATTATAACTATATACCTCCCTCCGAAGACGAGGCAAGCCTCAACGACGACGAATTCATCGTGCCCGAGGATCCCGTCGAACAAGAGCGTTTTAAACGCAGGCTTATCGCCACGGCAAATAGCCTAAAGAAAAAGTAGCAGCAGCTTCAAGCTGATCAGGACCTGCTGGCCGATCGATGGACCGAGGTCCTCGCGGCCGAAGAGTTTAAACTCGAACGCCCCTCCAAAAGCTACCCAAGACGCAAGTTGCTCCCCCGATTAGAGGAGGAAGCACACATACCTTCATCACCAGCGCACGATACGGCCGACCGACCACCCCGTGGTCGGGACAGAGAGGCATCCAGGCCCTCCACCATGACCGTACCCCGGCATCGCTCCAAAAGTATGAAGCCAAGAGGGAACGCGCCGGACTTGCGAGACGTATTGGAGGACAAAGCAAGGCAATCCAGATCCATCTACGGATCACGAGGGCGCCCCACGACCCGCGACGAATACCGTCGCGCCGGATACAATAACCCCGGCCGGGCCGAACACAGCAGACAACGCTCTCTCAAGCTACGTCATGATATTGCTCAATATAGAGGCGCCGCACACCCGCTATGCTTCACTGACGAAGTGATGGATCATCAAATCCCCGAAGGATTTAAACCCGTAAACATCGAATCCTACGATGGAACAACAGACCCCGCGGTTTGGATCGAAGATTATCTCCTTCACATCCATATGGCCCGCGGCGACGATCTCCATGCCATCAAATATCTCCCACTCAAGCTTAAAGGACCAGCTCGGCATTGGCTTAACAGCTTGCCCACAGAGTCAATTGGGTGTTGGGAAGACCTGGAAGCCGCATTCCTCGACAACTTCCAGGGCACGTATGTGCGGCCACCAGACGCCGATGACCTAAGCCACATAATTCAGCAGCCAGACGAATCGGCCAGATAATTCTGGACACGGTTCTTGACAAAGAAAAACCAAATCGTCGACTGTCCGGATGCAGAGGCCCTCGCAGCCTTCAAACATAACATCCGCGACGAGTGGCTAGCCCGGCACCTGGGACAGGAAAAGCCGAAATCCATGGCAGCCCTCACATCATTAATGACCCGCTTTTGCGCGGGAGAGGATAGCTGGCTAGCTCGCAGCAACAACCTCAGTAAAAATTCTGGCAGTCCGGATACTAAGGACCACAACGGCAGGTCACGTCGAAGCAAAAATAAACGCCGCATTAACGGCGACGACAAGGAGGATACGGCAGTCAACGCCGGATTCCGAGGCTCTAAACCCGGTCAGCGGAAGAAGCCATTCAAAAGAACCACTCCGGGTCCGTCCAATTTGGACCGAATACTCGACCGCTTATGCCAGATACATGGCACCCCTGAAAAGCCAGCTAATCACACCAACAGAGATTGCTGGGTGTTCAAGCAGGCAGGCAAGTTAATTGCCGAAAACAATGACAAGGGGCTAAACAGCGACGACGAGGAAGAGACCCGACCGCCGAACAATAGAGGACAGAAGGGTTTCCCCCCACAAGTGCGGACGGTGAACATGATTTACGCAACCCATATACCCAAGAGGGAGCGGAAGCGTGCACTAAGGGACGTATACGCGATGGAGCCAGTTGCCCCGAAGTTCAATCCATGGTCCTCTTGTCCGATCACTTTTGATCGAAGAGACCATCCGACCAGCATACGCCATGGCGGATTCGCCGCATTGGTTTTAGACCCAATCGTCGATGGATTTCACCTCACGAGAGTCCTGATGGACGGCGGCAGTAGCCTGAACCTGCTTTATCAGGATACAGTGCGCAAGATGGGCATAGACCCCTCAAGGATTAAACCTACAAAGACAACCTTTAAAGGTGTCATACCAGGTGTGGAAGCCAATTGTACAGGCTCAGTCACACTGGAAGTGGTCTTCGGATCCCCGGATAATTTCCGGAGCGAGGAGTTAATCTTCGACATAGTCCCATTTCGCAGCGGCTATCACGCTCTGCTCGGACGAACCGCGTTTGCAAAGTTCAACGTGGTGCCGCATTATGCATACCTCAAGCTCAAGATGCCAGGCCCTCGTGGAGTCATCACGGTCAACGGAAATACGGAACGCTCCCTCCGAACGGAGGAACATACAGCGGCTCTCGCAGCAGAAGTACAGAGCAGCCTTTTAAGGCAATTTTCGAGTCCGGCCGTTAAACGGCCGGATATAGCAAAACGCGCCCGAAGCAACACCAACCAAGACCACCTGGCACGATCCGAGCACGCGTAGCAATGCGGCCCTAACCCCCGCCCTCGCATGATTGCAAGAACAACCCTCCGCGTACATCATTATGCTTTGGAGATACCATGGGCGTAGGGGAAGGGGCACAACCACAATGGACCCAGAGTGCGGCTCGACCACACCAGGGGCTCGCAAGTGTGTCACTCTTTCTTCTTATTATTTTCCTTCTTTAATGTACACAGGACTCCGTTAGCCAGAGGCCCTGTCTGGCGGTGAACCTGCCGAACTCATGATGCAACAGCCAGGGAGTAAAGAGTGCGGCGACGAACACTCAGGTGGTCTCAATTATGAGCATTAAATTTGATTATATACACCAAGTCCGCAGCCCATCCCTGGAGGGGGACATGTTTAATTAGTCCAAAACCCTTGCTTACCGCACTATCTGTATCGGTCCGCACTCATAGCAGACTTCCTTAATAAATGATGCAGCATTTTTTTGGCATGTTATTACATATGTATGTGTATTACATGACATCTTGCACTCGTATATTTTGATACGGCCTAATACACCAGGGGCTTATGTTCCCCACATTATGGTGTGATAAGTCCGAACACTTTCACAAGTGCGGCACCCCGAACTTATAGCATTATATGAATCGGCTCCGAATCATGTCTTGGGTCAATAGTTGGGTTTGCCCGGCTCCCACGTTTTGGTGCCTTACGTTCCGTTCCGTCGGCTAAGGTGGCACTGGGAGAACCACTGCGATTGCGCCCCGGTTGAGCCGGGCGAGCGCCTCAGTGGAGAAAGCTAAAACTGACTGGCATGATAAGGCGAGAGACTGGTCGCTGTTCGAGAGGTCTTTTCGGGTCCTTAAAGACTCATGCCGCTTCGAGCGAAGTTCCGGATAATGTCCGACGAAGGCGTGGATAGCGCCCCGAATTCGGTCTTCCGAATACTAGGGGCTTCGCCGAAATTTAAAATTATAGAATTCTATGGCTAAGTGAGAGTGTTCAAGCACTATAAGTCCGGTTGCCTTGTTCGTTGTGTTGAGCGCCTCCCTAGATGGACCCAAAAATGGGAACAAGAGCGCTCAAGTTATCCCGAACACCCCAGCACTTGCGGCTTGGGGGCTGAAGCCAACGACTTGCCATCTCTCAGATTTTATAAACGGCCACACAGAAGGTAATATTTTAAATTAAAAAAGAGTTGCTCAAAGCGCACATGAACAAAGTTTTCAGCGCACAGGATAATACATAGCGAGTTTACTCAAAAATTACATCTCTAGGGCATTCGTCCGCAATATCGCGGGCTCCCTTCAGGACAATTTTATAATACATTTCGGGCGTACGATACTCCTTGCCCGGTGGAGGCGGGTCAGTAAGAAGCTTCTCCGCATCCAGCCTGCCCTAGTGCACCTTTGTGCGGGCAAGGGCCCGACGAGCACCTTCAATACAGGCGGAGTGCTTGATGACCTCCACCCAGGGGAACGCATCCACCAGCCGCCGCACGAGGCTGAAGTAGCTCCCAGGCATGGCCTGTCCAGGCCACAGCCGGACTATAAGGCCCTTCATGGCCTCCTCAGCTACCTTGTGGAGTTTGACCAGCTGCTTCAGCTGGTCGCTTGGGGGCACCGGATGGCCGGCCTTAGCGTACTGAGACCAGAAGACCTTCTCCGTTGAGCTCCCCTCCTCGCCACGGTAGAATGCGGCGGCATCGGACACACTACGCGGCAGATCTGCAAACGCCCCTGGAGAGCTCCGAATGCGGGTAAGTGTCAGGTAGTTTACATTAACATGCTTGCTTTGCATGAAAAATGCCTTACCCGCCGCTATCTTCTTTACATCTTCAACCTCCTGAAGGGCCTTACGGGCCTCGGCCTTGGCGGACTTGGCACTTTCGAGAGCCGAGGCAAGCTCGGACTCTCGAGTCTTGGAGTCGCGCTCCAAGCCCTCATGCTTCTCCATGAGAGCCTGGAGCTCTTGCCGCACTTCCGCCACCTGTGCCTCCTGCTTTTCTCGCTCTGACCGTTCCGCGGCCGCACTGTGTTCGGCCGCGGACACAGCCTCCTTCAGGGCTGCCACCTTCTTTGTGGCCCCTGCAATACCCATATTATCCTTGTTAATTTTATTGCGACCAAAATCCTTTTCTGTAAGGTAACAATTCAAAGTGGTGCTACTCACCTTCTTTGTCCTCGAGCTGCCTCTTGGCATGGCCGAGCTCTCGCTCGGACTGCTCGAGATCTTGCTTTAATGTACCAACCTCCGCAGTCAGTGCGGCAGAGGTCAGCAGCACAGCCTGCAAACCCATATTGACATAATTTATTAGCAACCTGCGAATATCTTTTTAGATCCTCAGTCCGACTTTTCTTTCCGAACACCGAACCGAGCATCAGGGGCTACTGTCTATGCGGTATTACATTACACAATTTTAACTTCTTACCTCAAAGCCTGTTAAAAGGCTACTGCAGGCTTCGGTCAGCCCGCTCTTGGCGCGCTGGACCTTCTGAATCACCGCACTCATAACAGTGCGGTGTTCTTCCTCGATGGAAGCGCCTTTGAGCGCCTACAACAAGTTGTCCGGCGCCTCCGGTTGGACGGAGGCCTCCGGCGTCACGGTCTTGCCCTTCTTTCGAAGGGGCCGCCTGCCGGACTCTGGAACCACTACAGGTTCCGGCGTAGAGTCCGGCGCAAAGTCCGGGAGGCTGCCTTGCGGTGCCTCCGGAGCCTCCTCCTGACGGGTCCCTTTCTGGGATCCCACCTCGGCGTCCTCATCGGCGCGGGGGGTAGAGGCAGTCGGAAGTGAATCCACATCCGACGGGGCCAGCGACCCGCTCGATGAAGCGGGGAGATCATCATCGGCCGGACTACGGACAATATGCGGCATTAGTAGGACACTATGTGACATGAAAGAAATTGCATATCAGGGATCCGGATACTTACGATCTCGCCGGAGGCCTGGCCCTTGAAGGCCACTCCTCCTCGCCAACTTCGGTGTTGGCGAAGCTGTCTGGGGGAATAGTTCTCCCCCTCTTGGATCCTTTGGCCTCCCCTGTTAGGGAAGCCTTCCTCTTCCTCTCTCCCTCCTCCGGGAGAGAGTCTTCTTCCTCCTCCTCATCTTCGGGGGAGGAGTCCGCCTTGTCGTCGGACGCCTGATTACGGGAACTCTTTCGAGTCCCCGTGGCCACCTTCTTGGCCTTCTTCTCCGGCACCACGTGTGGTGCCGGAACCAGCATCCCCGCTAGACGGGCGTCCACTGGGTCTTCTGGCATGGGAGCCGGGCAGATGAGCTGCTCGGCCTTCTTCATCCATTCCTGTCAAAGGAAAAGGGAGATTGAAACCCTCTTAGAATCAATCTATTTGCAATAAGTGTCCCGTAAAGGGGTTGAATCACTTACCTCGTCAGCTGGATGCTGCGAGCGAAATCCGCGATCTTCCGTCGCGGATGCAGGGGCTTCGGTGCCCTTAAACAGCACCCTCCAGGCACCTTCGTACGTCGTGTCGAAGAGCTCGCTTAGCGCCTGGTGCTGTTCCGGATCGAAGTCCCACAGATTGAATGCCCGTTCTTGGCATGGGAGGATCCGGCGGACGAGCATGACTTGGACCACGTCGACGAGCCTGAGCTTCTTGTTCACCAGCTTCTGGATACAGGCTCGGAGTCCCGTCAGCTCCTTCGGATTACCCCACAGCAAGCCCTTCTCTTTCCAGGAGGTGAGCTGCATAGGGATACCAGATCTAAACTCGGGGGCCGCCGCCCATGAAGGGTCGCGCGGCTCGGTGATATAGAACCACCCCGATTGCCACCTCTTGACGGAGTCCACGAAGGCCCCTTCGAACTAGAGGACGTTGGGCATCTTGCCCAACATGGTGCCTCCGCACTCCGCCTGCGTGCCCTTCACTACCTTCGGCTTGACATTGAAGGTCTTGAGCCACAAGCCGAAGTGGGCCCGGATGCAGAGGAGGGCCTCACACACGACGATGAACGCCGAGATGTTGAGGATGAAGTTCGGCGCCAGATCGTGGAAATCCAGGCCGTAGTAGAACATGAGCCCCCGGACAAAGGGGTGAAGTGGAAAGCCCAGTCCGCGGAGGAAGTGGGAAAGGAAAATGACCCTCTCATGGGGCCCGGGGGTAGGGATGAGCTGCCCCTCGTCGGGCAGCCGGTGCGCGGTATCGCCGGAAAGGTATCCGGCGTTGCGCAGCTTGGTGATGTGCTCCTCCTTGATGGTGGAAGCCAACCATTTGCCTCCCCCTCCGGACATGGTTGGGGAAGGTTAAGACGAGATGCGCGAGCTTGGGCGTTGGAGCTTGAGTGAGCGGAGGTGGATAAGCAAAGGAGGAAGAAGGCGTGGGTGAAAAGGTGAACCCTTATCCCTTATATATAGGCGGGCGGAGACTATGCGCCCCCACCAGCCTGGTAAAACTCGCTTATCTCCCAAGCGCCACCATCAATGGCGCGGTTGGGTTACCCACGTCCGTATTGATGAGAATCCCGGAATAAGGGGAACGCGATCTCTGCTTCGACAGGACGTACCAAGGAAACCGCTTCGCTAAACGTGCTGAGGTGGTATAATAAAAAACGATTCAAGTAAAGGCTTGGTAGCGGTGTGATGTCATGCCGCATAATACGTCAGCAGATTGGACTTGTGTGCATTTTTTTCTCTCTACGGTAGACTGTGGAATTTATTTTGCAGAGCCGGACACTATCCTAGTGTTCATGATCTTCTCTGGATTATTCAAAGGAGGAACCCGCCTTGCAATGCCGAACATTATGCGTGCCAGACTTATCGTCATTGAAGCCTGGTTCAGGGGCTACTGAGGGAGTCCTGGACTAGGGGGTGTCCGGACAGCCGGACTATCATCGTCTGCCGGACTCCAAGACTACGAAGATACAAGATTGAAGACTCCATCCCGTGTCCGGATGGGACTTTCCTTGGCGTGGAAGGCAAGCTTGGCGATACGGATATGTAGATCTCCTACCATTGTAACCGACTCTGTGTAACCCTAGCCTCCTCCGGTGTCTATATAAACCGGAGGGCTTTAGTCCGTAGGACACAACATACATTACAACAATCATACCATAGGCTAGCTTTAGGGTTTAGCCTCCTTGATCTCGTGGTAGATCCACTCTTGTACTACCCATATCATCAATATTAATCAAGCAGGACGTAGGGTTTTACCTCCATCAAGAGGGCCCGAACCTGGGTAAAACATCGTGTCCCTCGTCTCCTGTTACCATCCGCCTAGACGCACAGTTCGGGACCCCCTACCCGAGATCCGCCGGTTTTGACACCGACAGAGGTGATAAAAGAGTTCGTTGTAAAAGTTACATCGGTGCAAAATTTTACACCAATCCAGATGACTCTAAGTCTCAATCTGGATACATATTGAAAGTGGGAGCAATTAGCTAGAGTAGCTCCATACAGAGCATTGTAGACATAAAATATTTGCAAAATACATACGGCTCTGAATGTGACAGACCCGTTAACTAAGCTTCTCTCACGAGCAAAACATGATCACACCTTAGTACTCTTTGGGTGTTAATCACATAAGCGATGTGAACTAGATTATTGACTCTAGTAAACCCTTTGGGTGTTGGTCACATGACGATGTGAACTATGGGTGTTAATCATATACAGATATGAATATTGGTGTTAAATCACATGGTGATGTGAACTAGATTATTGACTCTAGTGCAAGTGGGAGACTGAAGGAAATATGCCCTAGAGGCAATAATAAATTTATTATTTATTTCCTTATTTCATGATAAATGTTTATTATTCATGCTAGAATTGTATTAACTGGAAACATAATACATGTGTGAATACATAGACAAACATAGTGTCACTAGTATGCCTCTACTTGACTAGCTCGTTGAATCAAAGATGGTTAAGTTTCCTAGCCATAGACATGAGTTGTCATTTGATTAACGGGATCACATCATTAGGAGAATGATGTGATTGACATGACCCATTCCGTTAGCCTAGCACTTGATCGTTTAGTATGTTGCTATTGCTTTCTTCATGACTTATACATGTTCCTGCAACTATGAGATTATGCAAGTCCTGTTTACCGGAGGAACACTTTGGGTGCTACCAAACGTCACAACGTAACTGGGTGATTATAAAGGAGTACTACAGGTGTCTCCAAAGGTACATGTTGGGTTGGCGTATTTCGAGATTAGGTTTTGTCACTCCAATTGTCGGAGAGGTATCTCTGGGCCCTCTCGGTAATGCACATCACTTAAGCCTTGCAAGCATTGCAACTAATGAGTTAGTTGCGAGATGATGTATTACGGAACGAGTAAAGAGACTTGCCGGTAACGAGATTGAACTAGGTATTGGATACCGACGATCGAATCTCGGGCAAGTAACATACCGATGACAACGGGAACAAAGTATGTTGTTATGCGGTCTGACCGATAAAGATCTTCATAGAATATGTAGGAACCAAAATGGGCATCCAGGTCCCGCTATTGGTTATTGACCGGAGACGTGTCTCGGTCATGTCTACATAGTTCTCGAACCCGTAGGGTCCGCACGCTTAAGGTTTCGATGACAGTTATATTATGAGTTTATGAGTTTTGATGTACCGAAGGAGTTCGGAGTCCCGGATGAGATCGGGGACATGATGAGGAGTCTCGAAATGGTCGAGACGTAAAGATCGATATATTGGACGACTATATTCGGACATCGGAAGGGTTCCGAGTAATTCGGGTATTTTCGGGGGTACCGGGGAGTTACGGGAATATGAGGAAGAAGCGATGGGCCTCATGGGCCAAGTGGTGGAAGAGAGGAGGCAGGCGCGCGGCCCCCCTAGCCCAAACCGAATTGGACTAGGGGGCCGGCCCCCCTTTCCTACTCTTTCTCCCTCTCCTTCCTTCTCCTTCTCCTTCCCTTCCTTCCCCTCTCCTAGTTGGACTAGGAAAGGAGGGAGTCCTACTCCCGGTGGGAGTAGGACTCCTCCCTGGCGCGCCCTCTCTTGGCCGGCCGCCCCCTCCCCCTTGCTCCTTTATATACGGGGGCAGAGGGGCACCCCATGACACACAAGTTGATCTTCGTGATCGTTCCTTAGCCGTGTGCGGTGCCCCCCTCCACCATATTCCACCTCGGTCATATTGTCGCGGAGTTTAGGCGAAGCCCTGCGCCGGTAGAATATCATCATCGTCACCACGCCGTCGTGCTGACGGAACTCATCCCCGACACTTTGCTGGATCGGAGTCCGGGGATCGTCATTGAGCTGAAGTGTGCTGAACTCGGAGGTGCCGTATGTTCGGTACTTGGACCGGTCGGATCGTGAAGACGTACGACTACATCAACCACGTTGTCATAACGCTTCCGCTTACGGTCTACGAGGGTACGTGGACAATACTCTCCCCTCTCGTTGCTATGCCATCACCATGATTTTGTGTGTGCGTAGGAATTTTTTTGAAATTACTACGTTCCCCAACAAGGAGAAGGACTACGACGCGCCGGAGCAGCCGAGGCCGTGGCGGGTCTCTTCCGCCCTTGCTGGCGAGGCGGGGAAGGAGGAGGCTGCTGGCTGCTCGGGAGCGCCGGCGCAGGCGGAGAAGGAGGCGCAGTGCCGCCACGCGCCGGAGAAGGAGGCGGAGTGCCGCCACGCGTGCCCTGATCGTCACTCGCCGGAGGAGGAGGCGCTGGAGGAGGCGGAGTGCCCTAACTCCTCGTCAGAGGAGGAGGAGGCGGAGGCGTCCAGTTCGGAAGGTTGGTGAGCTCCTTCCGCCATAGGCATGGAGTCTTCAGAGCAGAACTCAGCCTAGTCTCCCCTTCACTGGTAGGGTGGTCAAGCAGGAGGTCCTCAAATCCCTCCGTTATTTCATCCACCATCACCTTAGCATATCCTTCTGGAATCGGCTGGCAGTGATAAGTTGTGCCGGGTCCACTAGGATAAACTTGGCCAACAGCTGCCTTGACCTTCAAATTCATCCATAGCACCATAATGTGGCAATTTTGAGACTCAGTGATATCATCCACGGGATAGCTGGCAGGAGCCATCAAGACATGCTCCGGCTGAAGCAGCTCGGTGGAAGCCACGCTGCTTCTCCGCTGAGATGGCAGGGTAGCTTCGGGGGAAGCTTCGGCAGGTCATTTGCTGCGATCTGCTGCTTCTCGTTCCCCTTCTCGTTCCTCTAGCCCCATTACCCTTTCGTGCAGCGCCTGCAGTTGGCCCCGCTCCAGTTTCTTCCTCCTCTCATGGGTTTTGTAACCCCCTGCGTCCGGAAAACCAACCTTCCACGGAATGGAGCCTGGCGTGCCTCATGTCCGTCCAGGGTGCTCAGGATTCCCGAGGGCCATTGTGAGCTCGTCCTTCTCCCTGTCTGGAACGAACGTCCCTTGCTGCGCTGCATCGATATAGTGCCGAAGGTTCTTGACTGGTATTTGCAGTTGCTCGTCCGTCCAATGGCACTTCCCTGATACAGGGTCCAAGGTTCCGCCAGCCCCGAAGAACCAAGTCCGGCAACGGTCTGGCCAGTACATTGTCTCTGGTTCGATCCCTTTTTCAAGCAGATCATGCTCAGCCTTGGACCACTTAGGCCGGGCTTTGAGGTAGCCACCTGACCCCGTGCGATGGTGAAGCATCTTCTTCGCAGCATTTTGCTTGTTTGTCGTCGACATCTTCTTACTCTTTTCCGATGTCTTGTGGGCCACAAATGCGGGCCAGTGATCTTTGATCTTCTCATATTTGCCGATGAATTCTGGTGTCTTTTGTTTGTCGAAAAACTTTTTCAGCTCTTTCCTCCACCTCCTGAATAGGGTTGCCATCTTCTTAAGAGCACAAGACTTGATTAATTGCTCTTTAACTGGCTTCTCCGGATCCTCCTCTGGCGGTAGGGTGAAATTTGCCTTCAGCTGAGTCCAAAGATCTTCTTTCTGCATATCATTGACATAAGACACCTCAGGGTCTTCCTCCTTAGGCTTATACCATTGTTGGATGCTGATCGGGATCTTGTCCCTAACAAGAACCCCGCACTGAGCAGAAAATGCGCGCTTTGTCCGGATGGGTTCAATCGGTTCGCCGTCGGGCGCGATTTCTATGATCTCAAACTTTTCATCCGAGCTCAACTTTTTCTTCGGGCCTCGTCTCCTTACCGAAGTCGTGCTCGATCCCGAGGGCTAGAAATTATAAGGAAGAAAGACGAGAGTAATTAATATGTGTACATATACCAAAACAATGGATGCATCAATTAACTAGTCAGCACGGGCTTAACTAATATATATATACCTGGCCGGACTCGGTTCGGTCACCGGAGCAGTCAGCACGGTCTCCTTCTTGTACCTCCATTGTGTCATCGGAGCCATCATGAACATAGTCCTCTTCTTGTACCGACATTAATGGGCCGAAGCCATCATGAACATAGCCCTCTTCTTCACCCAGTCCTTCCTGACCATCGGTGTCATTGAGAAATGACGCAACTTCATCACTTCCTTGTGCAATTATGTCCCCCAACATCGCTTCTGTTTCTTCGTCTCGGGAGTGCTCCATAGTTTCTGCAAATATTTACAACATGTCAATTATTATTCAAACATGGTACAGATGGATATATATATATTAGTGGCAAACGTAGAACTAGCTAGCTAATCACAATAAAGAATCATGTTAGTGGCCTCGACGCTGCTTCTCTAGGGTTTGGGGTCGCCTCGACACAACGCTTCAAGGGTTTGGGGTGGCCTCGACGACAACACTCTTTTAACTTGGTAAATTTGGGTGGCCTCGAGAGAGTTAATTTGTCGGGTAGGGGCACGGCGGGAGGGGGTAGGAGACCAACATCGTTTTCTCTCTAGGGTTTGGGTGTCCTCGAGAGTTTTGGTCGAGTGAGAGGGCCGAGGGGGGTGCTGCCGTTGTATAAGTTATCACGGTCGAGAGGGGGTATATATATCGACCGCCCCTCATGTCGAAGTTATCTTGAGGGGGTTATATCGACAACGATGCGACATACATATACATGGGAAAATAATGTTATCGGGGAGGGGGTATCGGTACCCCCCTCATGTTGAAGTTTCTTCTTTCTCCTCTATTCCTTTCTTCTTCTTCTCCTCTTCTTTTTCTTCTTCTCCCTCGAGAAAGAAAAATAAGGAAAAGGAAGAAAAGAGGAAGAAGGAAGAAGGAAGAAGAAGAAAAAAAAAGAGGAGAAGAAGAAGGGAAAAGAGGAGAAGAAGAAAAATAGAAAATTTCTATTTTTCTTCTTCTCCTCTATTCCTTTCTTCTTCTCCTCTTCTTTTTCTTCTTTTTTCCTCTTCTTATTTATTTCTCCTCTTCTTCCTCTCCTCTTTTTCTCCTTTCTTCCTCTTCTTGTTTTCCTTTTTCCTCTCATTCTTTTAGTATTGCTTGTTTAAAAAAAATGTTCAAATAGAAAATTTCGAAAAAACAAAGGTTTTGCCTAATGCATTGTTCATATGAATATACAAATATTTGCATATTCTACAATAATTAATATCACCAAAAAAAATCTATGAACAGAAAAAAATCCTAACTTTTCTAAAAATCTATCTTTTGCATATATGAAAACATTAATACACATATGAACAAAAAATACATATATGAACAAAAACATGCTCTGAACAATTTTTTTATACATTTTGAACATCTACATACACATAGCCACATACATACACATATACATTATATATATATATATGAACAAAAAACTAAACTAATAAAAATGAAAAAACAGAGCCGCATAGCCACATACATACACATATACATTGAACAAAACAATTAAACTAATAAAAATGAAAAAAAACAGAGCCGGGGTGGCGCGGCGGCTCACAGCGGGGGCGGCTAGCGATGACGATGGTGACGGCGGGGGCGGCGAGGGCGCCGGCGCGCGGGGGCGGGACGGGGCGCGGGCTCGGGGAGGCCGGCGACGAGGACGACGCGGGCTCGGGGAGGCCGGCGACGAGGACGGCGCGGGCTCGGGGAGGCCGGCGACGAGGACGGCACGGGCTCGGGGAGGCGACGGCCTTGGCGGCGGCAGCGACGACGGCGAGGTGGAGTAGCCTGGCGGCGTCGAGGAGGTCGGCGTCGTCAGGGGCAACTGGCGATGAAATTCTGAATTTTTGCAAAGTGTTTGCTTATATAGCAAAGCTATTGGTCCCGGTTCGTGAAACCAACCGGGACTAATGCACCCTTTAGTCGCGGTTGGTGCCACCAACCGGGACCAAAGGCCTCTTTTTTGGCAGCCCAAAGGGCGGGAAGCGGCGGCCTTTGGTACCGGTTGGTGCCACCAACCGGGACCAATGCCCCCCCTCTTTAGTCCTGGTTGGTGCCACCAACCGGGACCAAAGGCCCCTGTGCTACCCGCGTCGGGGCCAAAGTTTAGTCCCACCTCGCTAGTTGAGAGGGGCGCGCAGTGGTTTATAAGCCCCACTGCCGCACCCCTCTCGAGCTCCTCTCCACCGCAGGCTTTCGGGCCTACTTGCTATTGCTTTGCCTGATGGGCCTTCTGGGCCTACTGCGGGCCTGAATCCTGGCCCATAGCAGGGTTTCTAGTCGTATTCAGGCCGTGGTGGCCCAGTAGGAGGCATTTTTTTTGTTTTTTTTGTTTTCTTTACTTATTGTTGCTATTTTTATTTTATTTTAAATTTTTTTGTTTTGTTTTCTGCATTATTTATTTTCTTTTTTTTTTCTTTATTTTTCAATTCTTTTTGCTTTTAGTTTTAGGAAAATTATAAACTTTCTGTTAGTGCCATTAGTTTTCAAATTTGAAAACACCTTTTTTTTGTTTTCTTTCTTGCTTTATTTATTTTATTTTGTTTCTACTTACAACAAAATACTTATTGTTGCTATTTTTAATTATTACGAGGGCCGAACCATAAGACATTAAAGCATTTCAAATGAACTCTGAAAAAGTTGAAAGTTGGCATGGTATCATAAATTGACCCACATAGCATGTGCATGTACAAAACGGACAATGGTATCATACTCGTCAGTTACAAAGTTGGCATGGTATCATCATAATAGTTGCGGGAGAAAGTCTTCACTTTTTCTTCGCTTGTGTCATTTGCTTATTGCGCCGTAACCATGGATAATCTTCATCGTTTATCAGGATGCTGGGTCAGCCTTGACTTTGAAGGGAGGAATTTCATGAAACTTTTCATAATCTTCAGACATGTCTGTCTTGCCCTCCACTCCCACGATGTCCCTTTTTCCTGAAAGAACTATGTGGCGCTTTGGCTCATCGTATGATGTATTCGCTTCCTTATCTTTTCTCTTTCTCGGTCTGGTAGACATGTCCTTCACATAGATAACCTGTGCCACATCATTGGCTAGGACGAACGGTTCGTCAGTGTACCCAAGATTTTTCAGATCCACTGTTGTCATTCCGTACTGTGGGTCTACCTGTACCCCGCCTCCTGACAGATTGACCCATTTGCACTTAAACAAAGGGACCTTAAAATCATGTCCGTAGTCAAGTTCCCATATGTCCACTATGTAACCATAATATGTGTCCTTTCCCCTCTCGGTTGTTGCATCAAAGCGGACACCGCTGTTTTGGTTGGTGCTCTTTTGATCTTGGTCAATCGTGTAAAATGTATTCCCATTTATCTCGTATCCTTTCCAAATCAATACAGTCAAAGATGGTCCCCTGGACAACAAGTACAGCTCATCACAAACAGTGTTGTCACCTCTGAGACGTGCTTCCAACCAACTGCTGAAAGTCCTGATGTGTTCACATGTAATCCAGTCGTCGCACTGCTCCGGGTGTTTGGAGCGCAGACTGTTCTTGTGTTCATCGACATACGGGGTCACCAAGGTAGAGTTCTGTAGAACTGTGTAGTGTGCTTGAGACCAAGAATATCCGTCCCTGCATATTATTGAGTCCCTTCCAAGCGTGCCTTTTCCAGTCAGTCTCCCTCATACCGCGATTTAGGGAGACCTATCTTCTTAAGGCCAGGAATGAAGTCAACACAAAACCCGATGACATCCTCTGTTTGATGGCCCATGGAGATGCTTCCTTCTGGCCTAGCGCGGTTACGGACATATTTCTTTAGGACTCCCATGAACCTCTCAAAGGGGTACATATTGTGTAGAAATACGGGGCCCAGAATGACAATCTCGTCAACTAGATGAACTAGGACGTGCGTCATGATATTGAAGAAGGATGGTGGGAACACCAGCTCGAAACTGACAAGACATTGCACCACATCACTCCTTAGCCTTGGTATGATTTCTGGATCGATCACCTTCTGAGAGATTGCATTGAGGAATGCACATAGCTTCACAATGGCTAATCGGACGTTTTCCGGTAGAAGCCCCCTCAATGCAACCGGAAGCAGTTGCGTCATAATCACGTGGCAGTCATGAGACTTTAGGTTCTGAAACTTTTTCTCTGCCATATTTATTATTCCTTTTATATTCGACGAGAAGCCAGTTGGGACCTTCATACTAAGCAGGCATTCAAAGAAGATTTCCTTCTCTTCTTTGGTAAGAGCATAGCTGGCAGGACCTTCATACTGCTTTGGAGGCATGCCGTCTTTTTCGTGCAAACGTTGCAGGTCCTTCCGTGCCTCAGCTGTATCTTTTGTCTTCCCATACACGCCCAAGAAGCCTAGCAGGTTCACGCAAAGGTTCTTCGTCACATGCATCACGTCGATCGAAGAGCGTACCTCTAGGTCTTTCCAGTAGGGTAGGTCCCAAAATATAGATTTCTTCTTCCACATGGGTGCATGTCCCCTAGCGTCACTCGGAATTGCTAGTCCGCCGGGACCCTTTCCAAAGATTACATGTAAATCATTGACCATAGAAAGTACGTGATCACCGGTACGCATGGCGGGCTTCTTCCGGTGATCTGCCTCGCCTTTGAAATGCTTGCCTTTCTTTCGACATTGATGGTTGGTCGGAAGAAATCGACGATGGCCCAGGTACACATTCTTCCTGCAGCTTGCCAGGTATATACTATCGGTGTCAAGTAAACAGTGCGTGCATGCGTGGTATCCCTTGTTTGTCTGTCCTGAAAGGTTACTGAGAGCGGGCCAATCGTTGATGGTCACGGCAACGCCTTTAGGTTAAATTCCTCCTGTTTGTGCTCATCCCACGTACGTACACCATTTCCATTCCACAGCTGTAAAAGTTCTTCAACTAATGGCCTTAGGTACACATCAATGTCGTTGCCGGGTTGCTTAGGGCCTTGGATGAGAACTGGCATCATAATGAACTTCCGCTTCATGCACATCCAAGGAGGAAGGTTATACATACATAGAGTCACGGGCCAGGTGCTGTGATTGCTGCTCTGCTCCCCGAAAGGATTAATGCCATCCTCTCTTAAAGCAAACCATACGTTCCTTGGCTCACTTGCAAACTCATCCCAGTACTTTCTCTCGATTTTTCTCCACTGTGACCCGTCAGCGGGTGCTCTCAACTTCCCGTCTTTCTTACGGTCCTCACTGTGCCATCGCATCAACTTGGCATGCTCTCCGTTTCTGAACAGACGTTTCAACCGTGGTATTATAGGAGCATACCACATCACCTTCGCAGGAACCCTCTTCCTGGGGGGCTCGCCGTCAACATCACCAGGGTCATCTCGTCTGATCTTATACCGTAATGCACCGCATACCGGGCATGCGTTCAGATCCTTGTACGCACCGCGGTAGAGGATGCAGTCATTAGGGCATGCATGTATCTTCTGCACCTCCAATCCTAGAGGGCATACGACCTTCTTTGCTGCGTATGTACTGTCGGGCAATTCGTTATCCTTTGGAAGCTTCTTCTTCAATATTTTCAGTAGCTTCTCAAATCCTTTGTCAGGCACAGCATTCTCTGCCTTCCACTGCAGCAATTCCAGTACGGTACCGAGCTTTGTGTTGCCATCTTCGCAATTGGGGTACAACCCTTTTTTGTGGTCCTCTAACATGCGATCGAACTTCAGCTTCTCCTTTTGACTTTCGCATTGCGTCCTTGCATCGACAATGACCCGGCGGAGATCATCATCATCGGGCACATCGTCTGGTTCCTCTTGATCTTCAGCAGCTTCGCCCGTTGCAGCATCATCGTGCACATCGTCTGGTTCCTCTTGATGTTCAGTAGCATCACCGTATTCAGGGGGCACATAGTTGTCATCGTACTCTTCTTCTTCGCCGTCTTCCATCATAACCCCTATTTCTCCGTGCCTCGTCCAAACATTATAGTGTGGCATGAAACCCTTGTAAAGCAGGTGGGTGTGGAGGATTTTCCGGTCAGAGTAAGACTTCGTATTCCCACATATAGGGCATGGACAACACATAAAACCATTCTGCTTGTTTGCCTCAGCCACTTCGAGAAAATCATGCACGCCCTTAATGTACTCGGAGGTGTGTCTTGAACCGTACATCCATTGCCGGTTCATCTGCGTGCATTATATATAATTAAGTGTGTCAAAAATCATTACAGAACATCATGAATAGATAATTAAGTGACGAAATTAATAGAAGTTCATCATCACATTAAAACCAAAGTACATACATAGTTCTCATCTAACAACATAAAGCTCTGCAGAGCATCTAAATTAATTAACCATACACTGAAACTATGTAAAACATTTCAATGCGAAAACAAATGCGATCATAATCGCAACCAATGTAACAATTGATCCAATGGCATAATGATACCAAGCCTCGGTATGAATGGCATATTTTCTAATCTTTCTAATCTTCAAGCGCATTGCATCCATCTTGATCTTGTGATCATCGACGATATCCGCAACATGCAACTCCAATATCATCTTCTCCTCCTCAATTTTTCTATTTTTTTTCCTTCAACAAATTGTTTTCTTCTTCAACTAAATTTAACCTCTCGACAATAGGGTTGGTTGGAATTTCCGGTTCAACAACCTCCTAGATAAATAAAATCTATGTCACGTTGGTCGGCATAATTGTCATAAACAATAAATGAACCAATAATTATGAAAAGATAATACATCCGAATCATAGACAGGACGAGGGCCGACGGGGGCGGATACCAAAACCATCGCACTATATAAGATGCAATAATAAAAGTAAGAAAATTATACAAGTATTTATATAAACATACAAGTAAGATTTTTTTCCTTTCAGAAAGAAGATAAGAACAAGAGGCTCACCACGGTGGTGCCGGCGACGAGATCGGCTCGGGCGATCAACGGCGGTGAAGACGGGGACGGGACGTGACGGACCGCTAAACCTAGACAAATATTGAGGAAAATGGAGCTTGGAGGTCGAGCTTGGAGAGGAGAAAGCTTAAGTAGTGTGGCTCGGGCATTCCATCGAACACCTCGTGTGCATAGGAGGTGAGCTAGAGCACCACAAAGCTCTCCCCTTGCCGGCCACGAAAAACAGAGCAGTGGGAGTGCTCTGCTCGCGGGCGAGGGGTATATATAGGCAACTAATTGGTCTTGGTTCGTGGCAAGAACCGGGACTAAAGGGCAGCCTTTGGTCCCGGTTCAAACCTCCAACCGGGACCAATGGTGGTGGGCCAGGAGCGAGGCCCATTGGTCCCGGTTCGTCCCACCAACCGGGACCAATAGGTCCAGTCGAACAGGGACCAATGGCCCATGTGGCCCGGCCGGCCCCCGGGGCTCACGAACCGGGTCCAATGCCTCCATTGGTCCCGGTTCTGGATTGAACCGGGACTAATGGGCTTGCCCGGCCTGGACCATTGCCCCCTTTTCTACTAGTGCTCGTTGGGGAAGGATCTGAAGATTTATTAGTCGACGCCGCCATCGCAATCGCCGAAGCCATGACGATGAACAACCCAAAATTCTAAGAAACTAAGGCCTTAAACAATCCAGACGCATGGATCCGGCGACCCCCCTCACCACCGACGACCGAGGTCGTCAGCGGAGGGGAGCCGCCGGAGGACGGCGGCGTAGGAAGTCGCCCTGGCGGCAGGATGCGATCGCCTTTCTTTTCTTCTCCTGGAAGAAAGAAAGCAGAGTAGACACGTCCAAGCGTGTTGTTCGTTGTTACGCTTTTTATTCCTTTTTTTGGGAATTGCTAATTGCATGTAGTATGTATGTACCTTTGATTCCTGGGTGTATATACACCTAATATGGGGAAAAGAATTAATAATTTTAAGAAAGTCGAAAAGTTTAGAACTTTTTCAAATAATTTGCACTAGTATATAAATTTTCATGAATAAAAAACTAGCGTTGACTTTAGGGCAAAAAACAAGATTTATTTACTATATAGGTCACTATTCATGCTATTTCGGCCGAAATATTTGTTTATTCTGAAAAGAAGTCAATAGTTTTTTTTCTTTTTTGTGGATTTTTTTACAAGTACCATGCAAAGTCAAGTTTATTTCAAAAATATTTTCAGAATTTTTGAGTGTTTATTTAATTACTATGTTTTTCATATAGGGTGTATATACACCTATAGAAATGTATCACTGTCCAAAATGTCATGTATGATGCAATGAAGAGGGCAAATAGGAGTAAAAGAATATCTAAATGGTATATAAATAAATACTTAGCACATTTCATGCACTTAATTAGTATGATGCCCTCAAATTTGCGATGGCCACTCCGCTAGATTAACAAAAGGACATATATAGAAGTAGAAGGGCAATGATGATGATATATACAGTATTAAACATGACTGATTTACAACATGCTCAGTTCGAGGGACATCTCATCTCCAAGCAATTACATATAGCTAGATGGACAGGGGCGGCGATGACAAGCCCTTTCCAAATTAGCAGTACAAGGTTTCAAAAAGTCAGCAGAAAGACAAAACCACCACCGTACGTGGAGTTCTTCATGCTAGGATTTGCACCGGGAAGCACATATGCTAGCAAGCATCTAGCTAGCTACGCCTACACTACATGGCCTTGTTCCACATCGCTAGTGGTATTCTGAGCACGTTCTTCATCTGTGGTGTTGCCGGTGGGATGACCTTGATCCGCTGCAGCAGGTTCTCCTTCGTTCCTGGCGTCGCCGGTGGGATGATCTTGATACGCCCAAGGTTCTTCTTGGGTGTCGCCGGCGGAGTGAACTTGATCCGCAGCACAGTCTTCTTCTTGAGTGTCCCCGCCGACACGATCTTGATCCGCATAACGTTCCTTACTGGCGGCAACGACTTTGACACGTCGTCGGTGGGGGTAGGGAGCTTGGGCTCGAACCACGGGAGCTGGAGCGCGGCGGCCGTCGTCAGCCGCCTAGCTGGGTTGCACTCGAGAAGCCCTTTCAAGACTTGGAAGCCGTCCTGGGACAAGGTCTCCCGGGGGAAGAGGTTTCCCAGCGTGTTTGTGTTGTGCTGCTGCGCCTGCGCGGAGAAGAACACTCGCGGCACCTCGGCCGCGACGAAGTCCGGCCACGTGCTCTCGTCCGGGAAGCCAAGAACGCGGAAGATGGCCGAGAGCTGGGCGGCCCTGTCGTCCTTCTTGTCGGCCTTGAACAGCATCCTGCCGGTCAGCATCTCGGCCATGACGCATCCCAGCGACCACACGTCGACGCCCGCGTCGTAGTCCGGCCTCCCCAGGAGCATCTCGGGGGCCATGTAGGGCATGGTACCGGCGAACTCGTACGGCTTCCTCGCGTTCTTCAAGGACATGGCCAGCCCGAGGTCGCAGAGCTTTAGGATCTTTCCTCCTTCCCCGACCAGGATGTTGTGGGGCTTGATGTCGCGGTGGAGGATGCGGTGGTTGTGCATCTTGTTGGCGCCGGTGAGGAGCTGCCACATGTAGGCTTTCACGATGGCCTCCGGTAGCGGCGGCCTCTCGGACAAGAAAGCGTGGAGGTTGGGCCCGACGTAGTCCATGGCGAGGCAGAGGTTGTAGGTCTCAGGGTCGCGGAAGAGTCCGTGGGAGCCGACGACGTAAGTGTTCGGGGTGCAGGCCTCGAGGAAGCCGGCCTCGTCCTGGATCTCTTTGTTGGCGGTGACAAGATCGCCGCTGCAGCGGAGGACCTTGATGGCGACGGTCTTGCCCGTGACGCGGTGGCGCGCCTTGAGGACGGCGCCGAAGCTGCCCTCGCCGAGGCAGGGCGTGTCATCGAACTCGAAGGCCGCGGTGCTGCCGATGCGGACGCGCCTCCTCTTGCAGCAGGAGATTTCTGGTTCTTGATCCGTCCCGTGGCCGGCAGCTGGTCGCTTGCCGGCAGCCATGGCGCTCGAGCTGGACTAGGGCTTCGCTTCGCGTGGACTTGATGCGGGGCTTGGCGATGGATCGGAGGTGGAAGCAGGAGATCGAGGAAAGGGGGGAGGGAGCTAGGGTTGAGCTAGAGCAACGCAAACATTTCTGTATATATAGATCGTGCATGAATGCGCGATCGACTAGGCTACGTATTGGGTACTGACCGCGCACCACCCGGATTCCATCCATCAGCCCTGCATGCGTATTCTTTAAGCAAACCGCGTGCAGATGGAGTTCGATATTGCTCTGGCTATGGATGCTGATGGAGTTTGCTATGCTATCCGTATTGTGATTGTACTCGGAGTAAATCGAGTCAATTGCATGGCTTGCATGTTGTGCTAGCGTGCATTACAAGTCAAAGGATGTTGCCATACGGACGGTTTAGTCAAAGTTGGAGTTGGCTGTTGTGCGCATGGCCGAGTATGTTTCTGTGTGTGCACATGTACATATATGTGGGCCCGACTATACTATTACTCCCTCCGGTCCCTGCATATAAGAATTGTCTGAAGTCAAACTTCATAACCATATTTGTATGAAAAAATATTAACATCTACTCCTGAATCTAATGTTAAACTTATGCAGTATGAAATTAAAGTCATGACGCATGTAATGTTGTTAATTTCGCATTCTGAATGTTGGTAATTTTTTCTATAAACTTGATCAAAGTTTACGAGGTTTAACTTCAAACATACAAACTAAAAAGGACCAGAGGGAGTACATAACAAGCATTTGGCTGATGATTTTCGTCTGCTTTTCAGTCTAACTAGAGAGTGACATAGGCTTTGCCGCGCCATTTCTCAGTCATAAGTTACAAAATATTATTTGCAGGCTCTTACGGTTAGAGGTGAACAATTTTTGTAACAAAAAACAAAGAACTGAACTGAACTGAGTAGGCTGATATTTCTGGTTTATTCGATTTATGCTGTTCAGTTTGGTGTTTTCATCACACTACTAGGAAAAACACTACCAGTAGCGTCGGTTTTCTGCATACCAATAGAGTGGGTTCCCTCGCTACTACTAAGGCGCTACAGCTAAATTTTAGGAGTAGCGCCTTTTTTACCCCGCGCTACAGCTAAAAAGTTAGTAGTAGCGCGGTGCCACCCATACTATCACTATTCCACACCTACGCTACTCCTATCCTGAGCACTAGTAGCGTGCCATTTCCCACCCATGCTACAGCTATCTAATTAGAAATTAAAAAAAAAAGTCAGATGCAGTAGGAACATTTTAGCAAATCAAGACATGGCCAGTGCAATAAACTAAGCTCACAGAACCATCTTAGGAATTGCAGCATTCATGGATGAAACATTGAACATCTCATCTCAAAGAGATCACGAGATCCCATTTAACATCAGACACAAACAACCAGACCACTTATCTAGATGTATCTACCAAGACCGGAGTGCAGATGCCGATGGACCCGAATCCTCCCCCCCCCCCCCCCCCCCGAATGATGGCATCGAGGTCCTCCACCTCGGCGACCTCCGGCGTCGCGATCATCTGTGCGACGCGGTCGCCGGGCTTCCCAGTGAAGTTCACCTCTGAGTGGTTGAAGAGCACGACGCCCACCAGGCTGCGGTACTTCGTGTCGATCACCCCTGCGGCCAAGTTGAGAAAGTAGAAACTTGTTAGTACGCGTTAGGGTCCAAATCTAGCTTGCTCAAATAGAGATATAGTGAATAGAGATACAGGGAAGCAGTACACCTACCAGGTTGAAACGAGCTTGCTCAAAGTGATGATCTGGCACTGTGGAGCTAGTTAGTGATCATGGCTTCTAACAAAAGTTCGATAATGTGAAATAAAGAAAGGAACTTACATCCTCAACTGCAGTTGCTTTGTCTTTCATTGTTCGTTTCTTCAAGGATAAACACCTTTCATGAGCCTGGGTGAGAACACAAATCAGTCAGCGAGACCCTTTTTAAAAATAAACCCGACTTTTGTCAAAAATGCAATAACAGCTACAAATGATAGCATGCTGATCAACAACAGAAATTGAATAAAGCTATCATATCGGCGCAACGCTGCAGTAAAATGCAGCAAAAAGTAGATTATGCTTATACTAGATTAATTTTAACCATGGGTCACTGTTTTAGCAACAAGGAGTTAGTAGACAGAAAAATAACACAGAAATAGTATCTGCACATTATAGCAAACAGACTCCTTCTGATTATAGTGAAAGTTGGCTATCATATTGGCAGGTTGACGGGAACAGCTTAAACAAACACCAAAACAAAAATAGGAGAATATACAACTCTATCATTTTGTTCATAATAAGCCAACATATTGAACTTTGTTATTGCTGCCACAAGATTGACCCCATGACACAAGCTTCAGAATCACCTTGAAGACATGTTTAATATTGTAACTTTGAAATGAACTTAGAACAACATTACCTGGTCGTACAGAAGGCTAGCCTTGTCAAAACACTTTCGGGCATCCTGATCACCACCTACTGCACTCTGCTTGTCCTAATAGCAATTTCCCCTTGACTGGTTCCAACTACTACTACTCATCCCCATATGTACTTGATACCATCAATAGACGCTGTACCTGATCTAATTGGAATTCTACTGAACTAATCTACTCTGCAAAATAACACAGGAAGCCTAGTAGTTGACAGAAGATGTGTAATTAATCTTCCTCTCTACTAGTTAGACCTGATCTTTATGTAACCATTAATGTACTTGGGACCATTAATAATAGGTGATCTACTATGCAGTATGAATTCTACTGAACTAATCTAGTCTGCGAAATAACATGCCTGGCCTTAGTTGATTATTAGTGAGGAAGAAGTACTGCTAGGATAATCATGAAATCTCAGCACATTTTGTTATTGACGCCTATGTTGGGGAACGTTGCAGAAAATTAAAATTTTTCCTACGGTTTCACCAAGATCCATCTATGAGTTCATCTAAGCAACGAGTCAAGGGAGTGAGTTTGCATCTACATACCACTTGTAGATCGCGTGCGGAAGCTTGCAAGGGGATGGTGATGGTGGAGTCGTACTCGACGTGATTCAGATCACCGATGTCCAAATGCTGAACGGACAGCACCTCTGCGTTCAACACACGTACGGGACGGGAGACGTCTCCTCCTTCTTGATCCAGCAAGGGGGAAGGAGAGGTTGAGGAAGATCGCACCAACGGCAGCACGACGGCGTGGTGGTGTTGGTGCTGCAGTACTCCGACAGGGCTTCGCAAGCGCGTAACGGAGGAGGAGATGTGTTGGGGAGGGGAGGGGCTGCGCCTGGAAGATGTGTACAGCAGCCCTCCCCTCACCCCTCTATTTATAGGGGAAGGGGCAAGGGGGGCCGACCCCTCTAGATGGGATCTAGAGGGGGGGCGACGGCCAGGGAGGGGGGGGGGACTTGCCCCCCAAGCAAGGGGGGCGCCCCCCTTAGGGTTTCCGCCCCAACCCTAGGCGCATGGGCCCAAGGTGGGGGGCGTGCCCAGCCCTCCAGGGGCTGGCTCCCTCCCCTTTGCGGCCCATGTGGCCCTCCGGGAGGGGTGGCCCCTCCCGGTGGACCCCCGGAACCTCTCCGGTGGCCCCGGTACAATACCGATAAGCCCCCGAAACTTTCCAGTGTCCGTATGACAACTTCCCATATATAAAACTTCACCTCCGGACCATTCCGGAACTCCTCGTGACGTCCGGGATCTCATCCGGGACTCCGAACAACATTCGATAGTCACATACTAGTCTTCCTAATAACCCTAGCGTCACCGAACCTTAAGTGTGTAGACCCTACGGGTTCGGGAGACATGCAGACATGACCGAGATGACTCTCGGGCAATAACCAACAGCGGGATCTGGATACCCATGTTGGCTCCCACATGCTCCTCGATCATTTCATCAGTTGAACCACGATGTCGAGGATTCGATCAAACCCCGTATACAATTCCCTTTGTCAATCGGTATGTTACTTGCCCGAGACTCGATAGTCGGTATCCCAATACCTTGTTCAGTCTCGTTACCGGCAAGTCACTTTACTCGTACCGTAATGCATGATCCCGTGGCCAACACCTTGGTCACCTTGAGCTCATTATGATGATGCATTACCGAGTGGGCCCAGAGATACCTCTCCGTCATACGGAGTGACAAATCCCAGTCTTGATCCGTGTCAACCCAACAGACACTTTCGGAGATACCTGTAATGCACCTTTATAGTCACCCAGTTACGTTGTGACGTTTGATACACCCAAGGCACTCCTACGGTATCCGGGAGTTACACGATCTCATGGTCGAAGGAAGAGATACTTGACATTAGAAAAGCTCTAGCAAACAAACTACACGATCTTTGTGCTATGCTTAGGATTGGGTCTTGTCCATCACATCATTCTCCTAATGATGCGATCCCATTATCAACGACATCCAATGTCCATAGCCAGGAAACCATGACTATCTGTTGATCACAACGAGCTAGTCAACTAGAGGCTCACTAGGGACATATTGTGGTCTATGTGTTCACACGTGTATTACGATTTCCGGATAATACAGTTATAGCATGAACAAAAGACAATTATCATGAACAATGAAATATAATAATACTTTTATTATTGCCTCCAGGGCATATTTCCAACAGTCTCCCACTTGCACTAGAGTCACCAATCTAGTTACATTGTGATGAATCGAACACCCATAGAGTTCTGGTGTTGATCATGTTTTGCTCGCGAGAGAGGTTTAGTCAACGGATCTGTGACATTCAGATCCGTGTGTACTTTGCAAATATCTATGTCTCCATCTTGAACATTTTCACGGATGGAGTTGAAACGACGATTGATGTGCCTAGTCTTCTTGTGAAACCTGGGCTCCTTGGCAAGGGCAATAGCTCCAGTGTTGTCACAGAAGAGTTTGATCGGCCCCGACGCATTGGGTATGACTCCTAGGTCGGTGATGAACTCCTTCACCCAAATCGCTTCATGCGTTGCCTCCGAGGCTACCATGTACTCCGCTTCACACGTAGATCCCGCCATGACGCTCTGCTTGCAGCTGCACCAGCTTACTGCTCCACCATTCAACATATACACGTATCCGGTTTGTGACTTAGAGTCATCCAGATCTGAGTCGAAGCTAGCGTCAACGTAACCCTTTACGACGAGCTCTTCGTCTTCTCCATAAACGAGAAACATGTCCTTTGTCCTTTTCAGGTACTTTAGGATATTCTTGACCGCTGTCCAGTGTTCCTTGCCGGGATTACTTTGGTATCTTGCTACCAAACTTACGGCAAGGTTTACATCGGGTCTGGTACACAGCATGGCATACATAATAGATCCTATGGCTGAAGCATAGGGGATGACACTCATCTCTTCTTTATATTTTGCCGTGGTCGGTGACTGAGCCGAGCTCAATCTCACACCTTGTAACATAGGCAAGAACCCTTTCTTGGACTGATCCATTTTGAACCTCTTCAAAATCTTATCAAGGTATGTGCTTTGTGAAAGACCTATGAGGCGTCTCGATCTATCTCTATAGATCTTGATGCCTAATATATAAGCAGCTTATCCAAGGTCCTTCATTGAAAAACACTTATTCAAGTAGGCCTTAATGCTGTCCAGAAGTTCTATATCATTTCCCATCAAGAGTATGTCATCTACATATAATACGAGAAATGCTACAGAGCTCCCACTCACTTTCTTGTAAATGCAGGCTTCTCCTTAAGTCTGCATAAACCCAAACACTTTGATCATCTCATCAAAGCGAATGTTCCAACTCCGAGATGCTTGCACCAGCCCATAAATGGATCGCTGGAGCTTGCATACTTTGTTAGCGTTCTTAGGATCGACAAAACCTTCCGGCTGCATCATATACAGCTCTTCCTTAAGATGTCCGTTAAGGAATGCTGTTTTGACGTCCATCTGCCATATCTCATAATCATAGTATGCGGCAATTGCTAACATGATTCGGACGGACTTCAGCTTCGCTACGGGAGAGAATGTCTCGTCGTAGTCAATCCCTTGAACTTGTCGATAACCCTTAGCGACAAGTCGAGCTTTATAGATGGTAACATTACCATCCGCGTCCGTCTTCTTCTTAAAAATCCATTTGTTTTCTATCGCTCGCCGATCATCGGGCAAGTCTGTCAAAGTCCATACTTTGTTTTCATACATGGATTCTATCTCGGATTTCATGGCTTCAAGCCATTTGTTGGAATCTGGGCCCGCCATCGCTTCTTCATAGTTCGAAGGTTCACCGTTGTCTAACAACATGATTTCCAGGACAGGGTTGCCGTACCACTCTGGTGCGGAGCGTGTCCTTGTGGACCTACGAAGTTCAGTAGCAACTTGATCCGAAGTACCTTGATCATTATCATTGTTTTTCTCTTCAGTTGGTGTGGGCATCACAGGAACGGTTTCCTGCGCTGCACCACTTTCCCGTTCGAGAGGTAGTACTTCATCGAGTTCTACTTTCCTCCCACTTACCTCTTTCGAGAGAAACTCTTTTTCCAGAAAGCATCTGTTCTTGGCAACAAAGATCTTGCCCTCGGATCTTAAGTAGAAGGTATACCCGACAGTTTCCTTAGGGTATCCTATGAAGACACATTTTTCCGACTTGGGTTCGAGCTTTTCAGGTTGAAGTTTCTTGACATAAGCATCGCATCCCCAAACTTTTAGAAACGACAGCTTAGGTTTCTTCTCAAACCATAATTCATACGGTGTCGTCTCAACGGATTTAGATGGTGCCCTATTTAAAGTGAATGTAGATGTCTCTAGAGCGTATCCCCAAAATGATAGCGGTAAATCGGTAAGAGACATCATAGACCGCACCATATCTAATAGAGTGCGATTACGACGCTCGGACACACCGTTATGCTGAGGTGTTCCAGGCGGCGTGAGTTGTGAAACGATTCCACATTTCCTTAAGTGTGTACCAAATTCGTGACTTAAGTATTCTCCTCCATGATCTGATCGTAGGAACTTTATCTTTCGGTCACGTTGATTCTCTACCTCATTCTGAAATTCCTTAAACTTTTCAAAGGTCTCAGACTTGTGTTTCATTAAGTAGACATACCCACATCTACTTAAGTCATCAGTGAGAGTGAGAACATAACGATATCCTCCGCGAGCCTCAACACTCATTGGACCGCACACATCGGTATGTATGATTTCCAACAAGTTGGTTGCTCGCTCCATTGTTCCGGAGAACGGAGTCTTGCTCATTTTGCCCGTGAGGCATGGTTCGCATGTGTCAAACGATTCATAATCAAGAGACTCTAAAAGTCCATCAGCATGGAGCTTCTTCATGCGCTTGACACCAATGTGACCAAGGCAGCAGTGCCACAAGTATGTGGGACTATCGTTATCAACTTTACATCTTTTGGCATCCACACTATGAACATGTGTAATATTACGCTCGAGATCCATCAAGAATAAAGCATTGACCATCGGAGCATGACCATAAAACATATCTCTCATATAAATAGAACAACCATTATTCTCGGATTTAAATGAGTAGCCATCTCGTATTAAACGAGATCCTGATACAATGTTCATGCTCAAACTTGGAACTAAATAACAATTATTAAGGTTCAAAACTAATCCCGTAGGTAAATGTAGAGGCAGCGTGCCGACGGCGATCACATCGACTCTGGAACCATTCCCGACGCGCATCGTCACCTCGTCCTTCGCCAGTCTCCGTTTATTCCGCAGCTCCTGCTGTGAGTTACAAATATGAGCAACGGCACCGGTATCAAATACCCAGGAGTTACTACGAGTACTGGTAAGGTACACATCAATTACATGTATATCAAATATACCTTTGGTGTTGCCGGCCTTCTTATCCGCTAAGTATTTGGGGCAGTTCCGCTTCCAGTGACCCTTCCCCTTGCAATAAAAGCACTCAGTCTCAGGCTTGGGTCCATTCTTTGACTTCTTCCCGGTAACTGGCTTACCGGGCGCGGCAACATCCTTGCCGTCCTTCTTGAAGTTCTTCTTGCCCTTGCCCTTCTTGAACTTAGTGGTCTTATTGACCATCAACACTTGATGTTCTTTCTTGATTTCAGCCTCTGCTGACTTCAGCATTGAGAACACTTCAGGAATGGTCTTCACCATCCCCTGCATGTTGTAGTTCATCACAAAGCTCTTGTAGCTTGGTGGGAGCGACTGGAGGATTCTGTCAATGACCGCCTCATCTGGGAGGTTAATGTTCAGCTGGGTCATACGGTTGTGCAACCCAGACATCTTGAGTATGTGCTCACTGACAGAACTGTTTTCCTCCATCTTACAACTATAGAACTTGTCGGAGACATCATATCTCTCGACCCGGGCATGAGCTTGGAAAACTAGTTTCAGCTCTTCGAACATCTCATATGCTCCGTGATGCTCAAAACGCTTTTGGAGCCCCGGTTCTAAGCTGTAAAGCATGCCGCACTGAACGAGGGAGTAATCATCAGCACGAGTTTGCCAAGCGTTCATAACGTCTTGGTTCTCTGGGACGGGAGCGTCACCTAGCGGTCCTTCTAGGACATATTGCTTCCTGGCAGCTATGAGGATGATCCTCAGGTTCCGGACCCAGTCCGTATAGTTGCTGCCATCATCTTTCAGCTTGGTTTTCTCTAGGAACGCGTTGAAGTTCATGTTGACATGAGCGTTGGCCATTTGATCTACAAGACATATTTGCAAAGGTTTTAGACTAAGTTCATGATAATTAAGTTCTAATCAAATTATGAACTCCCACTCAGATTAGACATCCCTCTAGTCATCTAAGTGTTACACGATCCTAGTCGACTAGCCCGTGTCCGATCATCACGTGAGACGGACTAGTCATCGTCGGTGAACATCTTCATGTTGATCGTATCTTCCATACGACTCGTGTTCGACCTTTCGGTCTCCGTGTTCCGAGGCCATGTCTGCACATGCTAGGCTCGTCAAGTTAACCCTAAGTGTTTTGCTGTGTAAAACTGTCTTACACCCGTTGTATGTGAACGTAAGGATCTATCACACCCGATCATCACGTGGTGCTTCGAAACGACGAACTGTAGCAACGGTGCACAGTTAGGGGAGAACACTTCTTGAAATTTTTGTAAGGGATCATCTTATTTACTACCGTCGTCCTAAGTAAACAAGATGCATAAACATAATAAACATCACATGCAATTATATAGTTGTGACATGATATGGCCAATATCATATAGCTCCATTGATCTCCATCTTCGGGGCTCCATGATCATCTTGTCACCGGCTTGACACCATGATCTCCATCATCATGATCTCCATCATCGTGTCTTCATGAAGTTGTCACGCCAACGACTACTTCTACTTCTATGGCTAACGCGTTTAGCAATAAAGTAAAGTAGTTTACATGGCGTTCTTCAATGACACGCAGGTCATACAAAAAATAAAGACAACTCCTATGGCTCCTGCCGGTTGTCATACTCATCGACATGCAAGTCGTGAATCCTATTACAAGAACATGATCTCATACATCACAATTCATCATTCATCACAACTTCTGGCCATATCACATCACATGATCAATCGCTGCAAAAACAAGTTAGACGTCCTCTAATTGTTGTTGCATCTTTTACGTGGCTGCAATTGGGTTCTAGCAAGAACGTTTTCTTACCTACGAATAACCACAACGTGATTTTGTCAACTTCTATTTACCCTTCATAAGGACCCTTTTCATCGAATCCGCTCCAACTAAAGTGGGAGAGACAGACACCCGCCAGCCACCTTATGCAACTAGTGCATGTCAATCGGTGGAACCGGTCTCACGTAAGCGTACGTGTAAGGTTGGTCCGGGCCGCTTCATCCCACAATACCGCTGAAGCAAGAAAAGACTAGTAGTGGCAAGCAAGTTGACAAGATCCACGCCCACAACAAAATTGTGTTCTACTCGTGCATTAGAGAACTACGCATAGACCTAGCTCATGATGCCACTGTTGGGGAACGTTGCAGAAAATTAAAAATTTTCCTACGGTTTCACCAAGATCCATCTATGAGTTCATCTAAGCAACGAGTCAAGGGAGTGAGTTTGCATCTGCATACCACTTGTAGATCGCGTGCGGAAGCTTGCAAGGGGATGGTGATGATGGAGTCGTACTCGACGTGATTCAGATCACCAATGTCCAAGTGCTGAACGGACAGCACCTCCGCGTTCAACACACGTACGGGACGGGAGACGTCTCCTCCTTCTTGATCCAGCAAGGGGGAAGGAGAGGTTGAGGAAGATCGCACCAACGGCAGCACGACGGCGTGGTGGTGTTGGTACTGCAGTACTCCGATAGGGCTTCGCAAGCGCGTAACAGAGGAGGAGATGTGTTGGGGAGGGGAGGGACTGCGCCTGGAAGATGTGTACAGCAGCCCTCCCCTCACCCCTCTATTTATAGGGGAAGGGGCAAGGGGGGCCGACCCCTCTAGATGGGATCTAGAGGGGGGCGGCGGCCAGGGAGGGGGGACTTGCCCCCCAAGCAAGGGGGCGCCCCCCTTAGGGTTTCCCCCCCAACCCTAGGCGCATGGGCCCAAGGTGGGGGGCGCGCCCAGCCCTCCAGGGGCTGGCTCCCTCCCCTTTGCGGCCCATGTGGCCCTCCGGGAGGGGTGGCCCCTCCCGGTGGACCCCCGGAACCTCTCCGGTGGCCCCGGTACAATACCGATAAGCCCCCGAAACTTTCCGGTGTCCGTATGACAACTTCCCATATATAAAACTTCACCTCCGGACCATTCCGGAACTCCTCGTGACGTCCGGGATCTCATCCGGGACTCCGAACAACATTCGGTAGTCACATACTAGTCTTCCTAATAACCCTAGCGTCACCGAACCTTAAGTGTGTAGACCCTACGGGTTCGGGAGACATGCAGACATGACCGAGACGACTCTCGGGCAATAACCAACAGCGGGATCTGGATACCCATGTTGGCTCCCACATGCTCCTCGATGATTTCATCGGTTGAACCACGATGTCGAGGATTCGATCAAACCCCGTATACAATTCCCTTTGTCAATCGGTACGTTACTTGCCCGAGACTCGATCGTCGGTATCCCAATACCTTGTTCAGTCTCGTTACCGGCAAGTCACTTTACTCGTACCGTAATGCATGATCCCGTGGCCAACACCTTGGTCACCTTGAGCTCATTATGATGATGCATTACCGAGTGGGCCCAGAGATACCTCTCCGTCATACGGAGTGACAAATCCCAGTCTCGATCCGTGTCAACCCAACAGACACTTTCGGAGATACCTGTAGTGCACCTTTATAGTCACCCAGTTACGTTGTGACGTTTGATACACCCAAGGCACTCCTACGGTATCCGGGAGTTACACGATCTCATGGTCGAAGGAAGAGATACTTGACATTAGAAAAGCTCTAGCAAACAAACTACACGATCTTTGTGCTATGCTTAGGATTGGGTCTTGTCCATCACATCATTCTCCTAATGATGCGATCCCGTTATCAATGACATCCAATGTCCATAGCTAGGAAACCATGACTATCTGTTGATCACAACGAGCTAGTCAACTAGAGGCTCACTAGGGACATATTGTGGTCTATGTGTTCACACGTGTATTACGATTTCCGGATAATACAGTTATAGCATGAACAAAAGACAATTATCATGAACAATGAAATATAATAATACTTTTATTATTGCCTCTAGGGCATATTTCCAACAGCCTACATCTTCGTTTTACAAAGGAAAACTAATTTTGTAGCTCCGATCCCTCTGGAGAGCAGAGGACATTATAAAGTGTGTCATGCTGTCTGCTGTGGTTGCATAGTCAACCTGTCCCTTTTCTGTTTGATGTGTATAAATTTAGACAAATCTGGCCGATGGTCCTAGGTAGTACTACTGCTACATAACTAGTGAGGCTCCTAAATTGCTTTGGTTTTCAATGACTTCAATTTCTTTTGTCACTAACTTTAGTTTTTTGACACAAAATTATTGTGCAGTACTGTAAACCCCCACAGTAATCATCCTCATCTTTTGCTGGTTAATTCCTTCAGTATTGATTTTCTTCTTCTTCAGTTAACCTTTTGCTTTTCTGAGACCCTCAAGATTGTTTTTAGTTATAAATAAATGAATCATGTACCTAGCACACGGTATTACTATGAAGTACTGCAATGTTTATCACATATAAGCACCAATCAAACTGTTTCGACGATTGCTACCTGTGCTTACCCAAAGAGTTCACGAAGCATGGGCTTGTTGATACGTCTCCAACATATCTACTTTTTCTCTTGCTTTTCCTTTTGTTTTGGACTCTAATTTGCATGATTTGAATGAAACTAACCCCGGACTGACGCTGTTTTCAGCAGAACTACCATGGTGTTGTTTTGTGTAGAAATAAGAGTTCTCGGAATGGAACGAAACTTTGCGAGGATTTTTTTATATCAATAATAGGAATTTCTGGAGCCAAGACCCACCAGAGAGGGGCCCCTGGTTGGGCACAACCCACCAGGGCGCGCCCCCCTCTCCTGGCGCGCCCAGGTGGGTTGTACCCACCTGGTGGCCCCGCTGACGACCCCCCTGATACTACAAATTCACATATTTTCAGAAAAAAATTAGGGAGAAAGAATTATTGCGTTCCACGAGACGGAGCCGCCGCCAAGTCCTGTTCTTCCTAGGAGGGCTGATCTGGAGTCCGTTTGGGGCTCCGGAGAGGGGGATCTTCGTTCTTCGTCATCAGCAACCCTTCTCCATCGCCAATTCCATGATGCTCCCCACAGGGAGTGAGTAATTCCTTCATAGGCTCACTGGTCGGTGAGGAGTTGGATGAGATTCTTCATGTAATCGAGTTAGTTTTGTTAGGGCTTGATCCCTAGTATCCACTATGTTCTTATATTGATGTTGCTATGACTTTGCTATGCTTAATGCTTGTCACTTTGGGCCCGGGTGCCATGAACTCAGATCTGAACCGTTTATGAATTCATCATTATATCCATGTTTTAGATCCGATCTTGCAAGTTATAGTCACCTACTACGTGTTATGATACGACAACCCGGGAGTGACAACAACCGGGCCCACTCCCAGTGATGACCATAGTTTGAGGACTTCATGTATTCACTATGTGTTAATGCTTTGTTCCGGTTCTCTACTAAAAGGAGACCTTAATATCCCTTAGTTTCCAATATGGACCCCGCTGCCACAGGAGGGTAGGACAAAATATGTCATGCAAGTCTTTTAATAAAGCACGTATGACTATTTACGAAATTGAAGGAAATATGCCCTAGAGGCAATAATAAAGTTGTTATTTATATTTCCTTATATAATGATAAATGTTTATTATTCATGCTAAAATTGTATTAACCGGAAACTTAGTACATGTGTGAATACATAGACAAACAGATTGTCACTAGTATGCCTCTACTTGACTAGCTCGTTGAGTCAAAGATGGTTAAGTTTCCTAGCCATAGACATGAGTTGTCATTTAATTAACGGGATCACATCATTAAAGAATGATGTGATTGACTTGACCCATTCCGTTAGCTTAGCACTTGATCGTTTAGTATGTTGCTATTGCTTTCTTCATGACTTATACATGTTTCTATGACTATGAGATTATGCAACTCCCGAATACCAGAGGAACACTTTGTGTGCTACCAAACGTCACAACATAACTGGGTGATTATAAAGGTGCTCTATCGGTGTCTCCGATGGTACTTGTTGAGTTGGCATAGATCAAGATTAGGATTTGTCACTCCGATTGTTGGAGAGGTATCTGTGGGCCCTCTCGGTAATGCACATCACTATAAGCCTTGCAAGCAATGTAACTAACGAGTTAGTTGCAGGATGATGCATTACGAAACGAGTAAAGAGACTTGGCGGTAACGAGATTGAACTAGGTATTGAGATACCGATGATCGAATCTCGGGCAGGTAACATACCGATGACAAAGGGAACAACATATGTTGTTATGCGGTCTGACCGATAAAGATCTTCGTAGAATATGTAGGAGCCAATATGAGCATCCAGGTTCCGCTATTAGTTATTGACCGAAGACGTGTCTCGGTCATGTCTACATAGTTCTCGAACCCGTAGGGTCCGCATGCTTAACGTTTGGTGACGATCGGTATTATGAGTTTACGTGATTTGATGTACCGAAGGTTGTTAGGAGTCCCGGATAAGGTCACAGACATGACGAGGAGTCTCGAAATTGTCGAGACGTAAAGGTCGATATATTGGAAGGCTATATTCGGACACCGGAAAGGTTCCGAGTGGTTCGCTCATTTTTTCGGAGTACCGGGAGGTTAGCGGAACCCCAGGAGAAGTTATGGGCCTTATGGGCCATAAGAAGGAAGCACACCAGCCCACAGGGGGCTGGTGCGCGCTGTTGGAAATATGCCCTAGAGGCAATAATAAATTGATTATTATTATATTTCCTTGTTCATGATAATCGCTTATTATCCATGCTAGAATTGTATTGATAGGAAACTCAGATACATGTGTGGATACATAGACAACACCATGTCCCTAGTAAGCCTCTAGTTGACTAGCTCGTTAATCAATAGATGGTTACGGTTTCCTGACCATGGACATTGGATGTCGTTGATAACGGGATCACATCATTAGGAGAATGATGTGATGGACAAGACCCAATCCTAAGCCTAGCATAAGATCATGTAGTTCGTATGCTAAAGCTTTTCTAATGTCAAGTATCATTTCCTTAGACCATGAGATTGTGCAACTCCCGGATACCGTAGGAGTGCTTTGGGTGTGCCAAACGTCACAACGTAACTGGGTGGCTATAAAGGTACACTACGGGTATCTCTGAAAGTGTCTGTTGGGTTGGCACGAATCGAGATTGGGATTTTGTCACTCCGTGTAAACGGAGAGGTATCTCTGGGCCCACTCGGTAGGACATCATCATAATGTGCACAATGTGACCAAGGGGTTGATCACGGGATGATGTGTTACGGAACGAGTAAAGAGACTTGCCGGTAACGAGATTGAACAAGGTATCGGTATACCGACGATCGAATCTCGGGCAAGTACCATACCGCTAGACAAAGGGAATTGTATACGGGATTGATTGAGTCCTTGACATCGTGGTTCATCCGATGAGATCATCGTGGAACATGTGGGAGCCAACATGGGTATCCAGATCCCGCTGTTGGTTATTGACCGGAGAACATCTCGGTCATGTCTGCATGTCTCCCGAACCCGTAGGGTCTACACACTTAAGGTTCGATGACGCTAGGGTTATAAAGGAAGCTTGTATGTGGTTACCGAATGTTGTTCGGAGTCCCGGATGAGATCCCGGACGTCACGAGGAGTTCCGGAATGGTCCGGAGGTAAAGATTTATATATAGGAAGTCCTGTTTCGGCCATCGGGACAAGTTTCGGGGTCATCGGTATTGTACCGGGACCACCGGAAGGGTCCCGGGGGCCCACCGGGTGGGGCCACCTGCCCCGGGGGGCCACATGGGCTGTAGGGGGTGCGCCTTGGCCTACATGGGCCAAGGGCACCAGCCCCTAGAGGCCCATGCGCCAAGATATAGGAAAAAGGGGAGAGTCCTAAAGGGGGAAGGCACCTCCGAGGTGCCTTGGGGAGGATGGACTCCTCCCCCCTCCTTAGCCGCACCCCTTCCTTGGAGGAGGGGCAAGGCTGCGCCTCCCCCCTCTCCCCTGCCCCTATATATAGTGGAGGGGAGGGAGGGCATCCATACCTGAGCCCTTGGCGCCTCCCTCCCTCCCGTGACACCTCCTCCTCTCCCGTAGGTGCTTGGCGAAGCCCTGCAGGATTGCCACGCTCCTCCATCACCACCACGCCGTTGTGCTGCTGCTGGATGGAGTCTTCCTCAACCTCTCCCTCTCTCCTTGCTGGATCAAGGCGTGGGAGACATCGTCGAGCTGTACGTGTGTTGAACGCGGAGGTGCCGTCCGTTCGGCACTAGGATCATCGGTGATCTGAATCACGACGAGTACGACTCCATCAACCCCGTTCACTTGAACGCTTCCGCTTAGCGATCTACAAGGGTATGTAGATGCACTCTCCTTTCTACTCGTTGCTGGTCTCTCCATAGATAGATCTTGGTGATACGTAGGAAAATTTTGAATTTCTGCTACGTTCCCCAACAGTGGCATCATGAGCTAGGTCTATTGCGTAGATTCTTTGCACGAGTAGAACACAAAGTAGTTGTGGGCGTCGATATTGTTCAATATGCTTGCCGTTACTAGTCTTATCTTGATTCGGCGGCATCGTGGGATGAAGCGGCCCGGACCAACCTTACACGTACGCTTACGTGAGACCGGTTCCACCGACAAACATGCACTAGTTGCATAAGGTGGCTGGCGGGTGTCTGTCTCTCCCACTTTAGTCGGATCGGATTCGATGAAAAGGGTCCTTATGAAGGGTAAATAGCAATTGGCATATCACGTTGTGGTTCATGCGTAGGTAAGAAACGTTCTTGCTAGAAACCCATAGCAGCCACGTAAAACATGCAAACAACAATTAGAGGACGTCTAACTTGTTTTTGCAGGGTATGCTATGTGATGTGATATGGCCAAAAGGATGTGATGAATGATATATGTGATGTATGAGATTGATCATGTTCTTGTAATAGGAATCACGACTTGCATGTCGATGAGTATGACAACCGGCAGGAGCCATAGGAGTTGTCTTTATTTATTTGTGACCTGCGTGTCAACTTAAACGTCATGTAATTACTTTACTTTATTGCTAACCGTTAGCCATAGTAGTAGAAGTAATAGTTGGCGAGGCAACTTCATGAAGACACGATGATGGAGATCATGATGATGGAGATCATGGTGTCATGCCGGTGACGATGATGATCATGGAGCCCCGAAGATGGAGATCAAAAGGAGCAAAGTGATGATGGCCATATCATGTCACTATTTGATTGCATGTGATGTTTATCATGTTTATACATCTTATTTGCTTAGAACGACGGTAGTAAATAAGATGATCCCTTACAACAATTTCAAGAAGTGTTCTCCCCTAACTGTGCACCGTTGCGACAGTTCGCTGTTTCAAAACATCACGTGATGATCGGGTGTTTTATTCAGACGTTCAAATACAACGGGTGTTGACGAGCCTAGCATGTACAGACATGGCCTCGGAACACACGCAAAACACTTAGGGTTAACTTGACGAGCCTAGCATGTACAGACATGGCCTCGGAACACGGAGACCGAAAGGTCGAACATGAGTCGTATAGAAGATACGATCAACATGAAGATGTTCACCGATGATGACTAGTCCGTCTCACGTGATGATCGGACACGGCCTAGTTTGACTCGGATCATGTAATCACTTAGATGACTAGAGGGATGTCTATCTGAGTGGGAGTTCATAAGATGAACTTAATTATCCTGAACATAGTCAAAAGGTTTTTGCAAATTATGTCATAGCTCACGCTATAGTTCTACTGTTTAGATATGTTCCTAGAGAAAATATAGTTGAAAGTTGATAGTAGCGATTATGCGGACAGTAGAAAGCTTATGTCCTTAATGCACCGCTCAGTGTGCTGAACCCCAAACGTCGTCTGTGGATGTTGCGAACATCGGACATACACGTTTTGATAACTACGTGATAGTTCAGTTAAACGGTTTAGAGTTGAGGCACCAAAGACGTTTTTGAAACATCGCGAAACATATGAGATGTTTTGAGGGCTGAAATTGGGATTTCAGGCTCGTGCCCATGTCAAGAGGTATAAGACCTCCGATGACTTTCTTAACCTGCAAACTAAGGAGAAAAGCTCAATTGTTGAGCTTGTGCTCAGATTGTCTGAGTACAACAATCATTTGAATCGAGTGGGAGTTGATCTTCCAGATAAGACAGTGATGGTTCTCCAAAGTCATTGCCACCAAGCTGTTAGAGCTTCGTGATGAACTATAACATATCAGGGATAGATATGATGATCCTTGAGGTATTCGCGATGTTTGACACCGCGAAAGTAGAAATCAAGAAGGAGCATCAATTGTTGATGGTTGGTGAAACCACTAGTTTCAAGAAGGGCAAGGGCAAGAAGGGATACTTCATGAAACGGCAAATCAGCTGCTGCTCTAGTGAAGAAACCCAAGGTAAAACCCAAACCCGAGACTAAGTGCTTCTGTAATAAGGGGAACAACCACTAGAGCAGAATTACCCTAGATACTTGGTAGATAAGAAGGCTGGCAAGGTCGATAGAAGTATATTGGATATACATTGTGTTAATGTGTACTTTGCTAGTACTCCTAGTAGCACCAGGGTATTAGATACCGGTTCGGTTGCTAAGTGTTAGTAACTCGAAACAAAAGGCTACGGAATAAACGGAGACTAGCTAAAGGTGAGCTGACGATATGTGTTGGAAGTTTTTCCAAGCTTGATATGATCAAGCATCGCACGCTCCCTCTACCAAAGAGATTGGTGTTAAACCTAAATAATTGTTATTTGGTGTTTGCGTTGAGCATAGACATGATTGGATTACGTCTATCGCAATACGGTTATTCATTTAAGGAGAATAATGGTTACTCTGTTTATTTGAATAATACCTTCAATGGTCTTACACCTAAAATGAATGGTTTATTAAATCTCGATCGTAGTGATACACATGTTCATGCCAAAAGATAGTAATGATAGTACCACCTACTTGTGGCACTGCCACGTAAGTCATATCGGTATAAAACGCATGAAGAAGCTCCATATTGATGGATCTTTGGGCTCACTCGTTTTTGAAAAGTTTGAGACATGCGAACCATGTCTATTGGTGTATATGCATGAAGAAACTCCATGCAAATGGACCGTTTTGACTCACTTGATTTTGAATCACTTGGGACATGCAAATCATACCACATGGGCAAGATGACTGAAAAGCCTCGTTTTCAGTAAGATGGAACAAGATAGCAACTTGTTGGAAGTAACACATTTTGATGTGTGCAGTCCAATGAGTGCTGAGGCATGTAGTGAATATCGTTATGTTCTTACTTCACAGATGATTCGAGTAGATGTTGAGTATATTTACTTGATGAATCACGAGTCTGAATTATTGAAAGGTTCAAGTAATTTCAGTGTGAAGTTGAAAGATCGTCGTGACAAGAGGATAAAAGATCTATGATATGATCATAGAGATGAATATCTGAATTACGAGTTTGGCACAGAATTAAGACATTGTGGAAATAGTTTCACAACTAATACAGCCTGGAACACCATAGTGTGATGGTGTGTCCGAACATCATAACTGCACCCTATTGGATATGATGCATACCATGATGTCTCTTATCGAAGTACCACTATAGTTTATGGGTTAGGCATTAGAGACAACCACATTCACTTTAAATAGGGCACCACGTAATTCCGTTGAGATGACACCGTATGAATTATGGTTTAGAGAAGCCTAAGCTGTCATTTCTTAGAAGTTTGGGGCTGCGATGCTTATGTGGAAAGGTTTCAGGCTGATAAGCTCGAACCCAAAGCGGATAAATGCATCTTCATAGGACACCCAAAACAGTTGGGTATACCTCCTGTCTCAGATCGAAAGCAATAAGGGATTGTTTCTAGAATCGGGTCCTTTCTCGAGGAAAAGTTTCTCTCGAAAGAATTGAGTGGGAGGATGGTGGAGACTTGATGAGGTTATTGAACCGTCACTTCAACAAGTGTGTAGCAGGGCACAGGAAGTTGTTCCTGTGGCACCTACACCAATTGAAGTGGAAGCTTATGATAGTGATCATGAAACTTCGGATCAAGTCACTACCAAACCTCGTGGGATGACAAGGATGCGTACTACTTCAGAGTGGTACGTAATCCTGTCTTGGAAGTCATGTTGCTAGACAACAATGAACCTACGAGCTATGGAGAAGCGATGGTGGGCCCGGATTCCGATAAATGGCTCAAGGCCATAAAACCCGAGAGAGGATCCATGTATGAAAACAAAGTGTAGACTTTGGAAGAACTACTTGATGGTCGTAAGGCTGTTAGGTACATATGGATTTTGAAAGGAAGACAGACAATGATGGTAAGTGTCACCATTGAGAAAGCTCGACTTGTCGTTAAGATGTTTTTCGACAAGTTCAAGGAGTTGACTACGATGAGACTTTCTCACTCGTAGCGATGCTAAGAGTCTGTTGGAATTATATTAGCAATTACTGCATTATTTATGAAATCTTGCAGATAGGATGTCAAAACATTGTTTCCTCGACGATTCTTGAGGAAAGGTTGTATGTGATACAACCGGAAGGTTTTGTCTATCCTGAAATATGCTAATAAGTATGCAAAGCTCCAGCAATCCTTCTGAGGACTGGAGTGAGCATCTCGGAGTTGGAATGTATGCTTTGATGATGATCAAAGATTTTGGGTGTATACAAAGTTTATGAGAAACTTGTATTTCCAAAGAAGTGAGTGGGAGCACTATAGAATTTCTGATGAGTATATGTTGTTGACATATTAATGATCAGAAATGACGTAGAATTTCTGGAAAGCATATAGGGTTATTTGGAAAGTGTTTTCAATGGAAAACCTGGATTAAGCTACTTGAACATTGAGCATCAAGATCTATAAGGATAGATCAAAACGCTTAATAGTACTTTCAAATGAGCACATGCCTTGACGTGATCTTGAAGGTGTTCAAGATGGATCAGTCAAAGAAGGAGTTCTTGCCTGAGTTGTAAGGTATGAAGTTAAGACTTAAAGCTCGACCATGGCAGAATAGAGAGAAAGGAACGAAGGTCGTCCCCTATGCTTAAGACATAGGCTCTACAGTATGCTATGCTGTGTACCGCACCTGAAGTGTGCTTTACCATGAGTCAGTCAAGGGGTACAAGAGTGATCCAAGAATGGATCACAGGACAGCGGTCAAAGTTATCCTTAGTAACTAGTGGACTAAGGAATTTTCTCAATTATGGAGGTGGTAAAAGAGTTCGTCGTAAAGGGTTACGTCGATGCAAGCTTAACACCTATCCGGATAGCTCTGAGTAGAGATACCGGATACGTATAATGGAGCAACAATTTAGAATAGCTCCAAGTAGAACAGTTATTTGGAATAGCTCCAAATAGAACGTGGTAGCTGCATCTAGGAGATGACATAGAGATTTGTAAAGCACACACGGATCTGAAAGGTTCAGACCCGTTGACTATAACCTCTCTCACAAGCATAACATGATCAAACCCAGAACTCATCGAGTGTTAATCACATGGTAAATGTGAACTAGATTATTGACTCTAGTAAACTCTTTGGGTGTTAGTCACATGGGGATGTGACCTTGAGTGTTAATCACATATCGATGTGAACTAGATTATTGACTCTAGTGCAAGTGGGAGACTGTTGGAAATATGCCCTAGAGGCAATAATAAATTGATTATTATTATATTTCCTTGTTCATGATAATCGTTTATTATCCATGCTAGAATTGTATTGATAGGAAACTCAGATACATGTGTGGATACATAGACAACACCATGTCCCTAGTAAGCCTCTAGTTGACTAGCTCGTTAATCAATAGATGGTTACGGTTTCCTGACCATGGACATTGGATGTCGTTGATAACGGGATCACATCATTAGGAGAATGATGTGATGGACAAGACCCAATCCTAAGCCTAGCACAAGATCATGTAGTTCGTATGCTAAAGCTTTTCTAATGTCAAGTATCATTTCCTTAGACCATGAGATTGTGCAACTCCCGGATACCGTAGGAGTGCTTTGGGTGTGCCAAACGTCACAACGTAACTGGGTGGCTATAAAGGTACACTACGGGTATCTCTGAAAGTGTCTGTTGGGTTGGCACGAATCGAGATTGGGATTTTGTCACTCCGTGTAAACGGAGAGGTATCTCTGGGCCCACTCGGTAGGACATCATCATAATGTGCACAATGTGACCAAGGGGTTGATCACGGGATGATGTGTTACGGAACGAGTAAAGAGACTTGCCGGTAACGAGATTGAACAAGGTATCGGTATACCGACGATCGAATCTCGGGCAAGTACCATACCGCTAGACAAAGGGAATTGTATACGGGATTGATTGAGTCCTTGACATCGTGGTTCATCCGATGAGATCATCGTGGAACATGTGGGAGCCAACATGGGTATCCAGATCCCGCTGTTGGTTATTGACCGGAGAACATCTCGGTCATGTCTGCATGTCTCCCGAACCCGTAGGGTCTACACACTTAAGGTTCGATGACGCTAGGGTTATAAAGGAAGCTTGTATGTGGTTACCGAATGTTGTTCGGAGTCCCGGATGAGATCCCGGACGTCACGAGGAGTTCCGGAATGGTCCGGAGGTAAAGATTTATATATAGGAAGTCCTGTTTCGGCCATCGGGACAAGTTTCGGGGTCATCGGTATTGTACCGGGACCACCGGAAGGGTCCCGGGGGCCCACCGGGTGGGGCCACCTGCCCCGGGGGGCCACATGGGCTGTAGGGGGTGCGCCTTGGCCTACATGGGCCAAGGGCACCAGCCCCTAGAGGCCCATGCGCCAAGATATAGGAAAAAGGGGAGAGTCCTAAAGGGGGAAGGCACCTCCGAGGTGCCTTGGGGAGGATGGACTCCTCCCCCCTCCTTAGCCGCACCCCTTCCTTGGAGGAGGGGGCAAGGCTGCGCCTCCCCCCTCTCCCCTGCCCTTATATATAGTGGAGGGGAGGGAGGGCATCCATACCTGAGCCCTTGGCGCCTCCCTCCCTCCCGTGACACCTCCTCCTCTCCCGTAGGTGCTTGGCGAAGCCCTGCAGGATTGCCACGCTCCTCCATCACCACCACGCCGTTGTGCTGCTGCTGGATGGAGTCTTCCTCAACCTCTCCCTCTCTCCTTGCTGGATCAAGGCGTGGGAGACATCGTCGAGCTGTACGTGTGTTGAGCGCGGAGGTGCCGTCCGTTCGGCACTAGGATCATCGGTGATCTGAATCACGACGAGTACGACTCCATCAACCCCGTTCACTTGAACGCTTCCGCTTAGCGATCTACAAGGGTATGTAGATGCACTCTCCTTTCTACTCGTTGCTGGTCTCTCCATAGATAGATCTTGGTGATACGTAGGAAAATTTTGAATTTCTGCTACGTTCCCCAACACGCGCCCCTTGGGCAGGAGGCCTAATTGGAATAGGTTTGGGGGGTGGCGGCTGAGGGAGTCCTGGATTAGGGGGTCCTCGGACAGCCGGACTATATACTTTGGCCGGACTATTGGACTATGAAGATGCAAGATTGAAGACTTCATCCCATGTCCGGGTGGGACTCTCCTTTGCGTGTAAGGCAAGCTTGGTAATTCGGATATGTAGATCTCCTTCTCTGTAACCGGCTCTGTGTAACCCTAGCCCCCTCCGGTGTCTATATAAACCGGAGGGTTTAGTCCGTAGGACAACAACAATCATAATCATAGGCTAGCTTCTAGAGTTTAGCCTCTATGATCTCGTGGTAGATCAACTCTTATAATACTCATATCATCAAGATCAATCAAGTATGAAGTAGGGTATTACCTCCATCGAGAGGGCCCGAACCTGGGTAAACATTGTGTCCCCCGCCTCGTGTTACCATTAGCCTTAGACGCACAGTTCGGGACCCCCTACCCAAGATCCGCCGGTTTTGACACCGACATTGGTGCTTTCATTGAGAGTTCCACCCTGTGTCGTCATGATAAGGCTTGATGGCTCCTTCAATCATCTGCAATGATGCAATCTAGGGTGAGGTTTTCCTCCCCGGACAGATCTTCGTATTCGGCAGCTTTGCACTGCGGGCCAACTTGCTTGGCCATCTGGAGCAGATCGATAGCTACGCCCCTGGCCATCAGGTCAGGTTTGGAAGCTTGAACTACACCGCCGACATCCGCGGAGACTTGATCTTCGACGGATTCGAGCCCATGACAGGTGTGCCGAACCGTCACGAGGAGCATGACCTAGATCTCCCAACGGACGGTGTTCGGAAGATCACACCTGCGGCTGCCCCGGCTCTTAATCCGGAGCAGATCGTGCCATCTTAGGACGGGTGGATGGACCCCGCCCCAGAGGCCGCACACTCAGCAGCGTTAGAGACGAACACAGACTTCGCCTCCAATGAGGTCTGTGTCATCGGACCCTCGGACTCGTCTCCGACCATAGGCTCCGAACCGCGTGCATCCGTGCCTATCGAATTGATCGGGCACCGATCATGGAGTTTACCTCCGAGGATATCTTTCAGCACTCGCCCTTGGGCGACGTGCTAAATTCATTAAAGTCTCTCTCCCTGTCAGGAGGCTCTTGGCCGAACTATGTCCGGCTTGAGTGGGAAGCGGAAGGTGAAGAAATTCGTTCCCCACCCACCACCCACTTAATAGCCACTGTCGACAACTTAACCGACATGCTCGATTTCGACTCCGAAGACATCGACGATATGGACGACGATGCAGGAGATGAGCAGGAACCACCGCCCACAGGGCGCTGGATAGCCACCTCATCATATGATATATATACTGTGGACACACCCCAAGAAAACAACGGCGAGGAACGGAAGGATGCAACTGAGGATAATCCTCTTGAGAAGCAACCAAAGCGACGACGTCGGCGGCGCTCTAAATCCCACCACAGTAAAAACAGCGATAACAACGCAAGAAAGAATAACACCCTGGTTGACTCCAAAGGCAACGACGATTCCGTGGACCCAGTGATGGAGCAGGATGAGCCAAGGGGGCGAATATAGTCCGGAGTCGCTGTCCGATCATAGCGATGGCGGATATAAAACTCATAAACCTGTCTCCGGAGAGGAGAGCAGTCCGGACGATGATGCACTCATCATCCCGGAAAGGCAATTGGAACAAGAGAACCTCCAAAGAAGGCTTATCGACACCGCGAGAAGCTTGAAGAAGCAGAAGCAAAGGCTTAAGGCCGCGCAGGATACGCTCAACCGCAGATGGAACAAAGTGCTCGACTCTGAAGAAAAATACGATGGCGATCGCCACACAAAGAGCTACCCAAAGCGCAAGCTGCTGCCTGAATTCGACGACAAGGCCGTAGAGCCCACTCCACCTAATTATAATACAGCCGATCCACCGGATCGACCACCCCGTGGCCGCGACAGGGCGGCTAATGATGCCACACACAAGTCAGCACACGATTTACGTGAGCACCTAGACAAAAAAGCCGGTATTTCCAGGTCCATCCATGGATCTAGGAAGCGTGCTCCGACGCAGGATCACATCCACCAAAACGAACATACTAATCGAATACCAGCTCAGAATCAACACTGAACACAACAACCATCGACAGCATGCCATGACACATCCAAATACAGGGGTGCCACACACCCCCTGTGCTTCACCGATGAGGTGCTGGATCATGAATTTCCAGAGGGATTAAAACCCATGAATATAGAGGCATATGACGGAATGACAGACCCTAGGGTCTAGATTGAGGACTTTATCCTTCACATCCACATGGCTCGCGGAGATGATCTCCATGCCATTAAATACCTGCCCCTCAAGTTGAAAGGACCAGCTCGGCATTGGTTGAAAAGCCTCCCCGAAAACTCAATTGGAAGTTGGGAGGAACTTGAGGATGCTTTCAGGGCCAATTTTCAAGGGACCTATGTCCGACCTCCGGATGCAGACGATTTAACTCACATAATCCAACAACCCGGAGAGTCAGCCCGTAAGCTTTGGAACAGATTTCTCACCAAGAATAATCAAATCGTCGACTGCTCGGATGCCGAAGCCTTAGCGACTTTCAAGCACAGTATCCGAGACGAATGGCTCGCCAGGCACCTCGGCCAGGAAAAGCCGAGGACAATGGCAGCCCTAACAAGCCTTATGACCCACTTCTGCGTGGGCGAGGACAACTGGTTGGCCCGCAGCGGCACCAGCGACCCAGGCACATCCGAAGTCAGGGATGGCAATGGGAAGCCGCGACGCAATAAAAACAAGCGTCGAAATGATAGCCTAGACAACACGGTGGTAAACGCCAGATTTAGGGGCTCTCGACCTGGTCAACGGAAAAAGCCATTTAAAGGCAGCAGAGATGGACCGTCCAGCCTAAACAAAATTCTAGACAGATTATGTCAGATCCATGGCACCCCCGAGAAACCTGCAAACCACGCCAACAGAGAATGCTGGGTCTTCAAGCAGGCCGGCAAGCTAAACGCCGAACACTAGGGGAGGGAGACGCCAAGTGAAAAAGAGGACGAGCCTCGCCAGCCGAACACTGGGGGACAGAAAAAATTTCCACCGAAGGTCAAAACAGTGAACATGATTTACGCAACCCACATACCGAAGAGGAGGCGCAAATGCACACTCCGAGACGTATACGTTGTAGAGCCTGTCGCCCCCAAATTCAACCCATGGTCGGCCTGGTCGATCACTTTCGATCGCAGGGATCATCCGACTAGTATCCGGCATGGAGGTCCGGCCGCCTTGGTGCTCGACCCAATATTTGACGGATTCCATCTCACCCGAGTCCTCATGGACGGCGACAGTAGTCTGAATCTGATATAGCAGGACACTGTCCGCAAGATGGGGATAGACCCGTCAAGAATCAGCCAAAGTAATACTACCTTTAAAGGAGTAATACCAGGTGTAGAAGCCCGCTGCACGGGCTCTCTAATACTAGAGGTTCTATTCGGTTTGCCCGACAACTTCCGAAGCAAAGAACTAATCTTCGACATCGCTCCATTCCGAAGCGGCTACCATGCACTACTCGGAAGAACGACCTTCGCCCGTTTCAATGCAGTTCCGCATTACGCTTATCCTAAACTTAAGATGGCCGGTCCACGCGGCGTCATCACAATTAGCGGAAATACAGAGCATTCCTTACGTGCGGAAGAATATGTGGCGGCTCTAGCAGCCGAACCACTGAGCGGCCCCTCCACCCAGAATAAATGACCAGTCGTCAAGACCACAGACACGGTTAGACGTGTCCGGCGCACCACTATTTGTAGCAGCCCAGATAAACCTGAGCTTGTGTCGATGGACATACCCCCATAGGTGGTGCTAGGGGCTGCCTGCATGTAAAAAAGACCCATAGTTCGGCTTGAACCTATCAATACAATAATAGATTGAATTCTCATGGTTCATTAAGAATAACCAACTTTTCGCACGATCACACCAGATTCTTTCACCTGGGTTTTTCCTTTTTGCAGAGGATCATCGTGCCATACCCTTCCAGGATACGACACAATGGAGACAAAGGCGCAGACGTGCAGCAGGGACCCGTTCAAGGTTTCTTTTTAGATTAAGACCATGTGTAAACCTTTTTCTTTATTATTGTCTCTTGTTGTTTCACACCCTCCGGATACTCAAACCAACCGAGAGGGATACTGGCGTTATTGGCAAGGCTTTTTTCACCACACCAGATTAATGCATGTACCTGGAAATTCTGGGCTCAATATCGAGGGCGGTACTCAACGTACATACCCTGTGCCTCGTCAAGCCTCTTGTTCACAAGCGTGATGTCGGCATCTGTCACGTCAAGCTGCCGCCTCAATTTGGCAAAATCAGCAGTCCGGTCAGCCGCCGGACCCTCAGCCGCCTGCACATGAAAGCAGCGCGATCATTACCTGGGACTATGATCCTCTGTTTGCCGCCTCTGGACGACAACCAGAGTCTCAAGGGCTACTATCTATACAGAGCACACCTAGCGTGTGCGGTACAGTCAAATATGTCTATATTACTTTGCATACCTCAAAGCCTCTTAACAGGCTCATAAAGCCTCATTGGGCCCGCTTTTGGCGGATGAGATCCTCTCAACCACCGTACCCATTAAGGTATGATGTGCCTCTGAGATAGCCACTTGCTCTAGAAGATCCATCAATGTGTCCGGTTTTACACCGGACAAGCTCGGGCTCTTTTTGTTGCCCTCCTTAGGAGCCGAGTACTCTGGATTTCGGGCAGCCGAAGAGTTACCTTCTGGCCTTTGCGGATCAGGAGAAATTCTCTGCGATGACACCTCAGGGTCGTCCTCCCCATGAGGCGGGGAGGAAGGAGGAGGCGTTTCGCTCTCCATCATCTTCGGAAGAAGATCCCCCGAAGACAAACTTTGTCGAGAAGGGCTACGAGCCGGACTGCAAAATATATGTATCGGTCATTGTTCTCAGAGATAAAACAGGATATATTTACCAAAGTGCTTTGGTTCACTTACAGCTCGGTTGATGGCTGGCCCCCTTGCGGGCGCTGTGCAGTAAGAACGCCCTCCGGGGCAGGGCCCTCTGGCGAAGGTTTCTTCCCTCGTTTGGAATCCTCCGCGTCCAAATCTTCAGGAGTGCCCCTTTTCTTCCCGCGGGGAGAGGGGATTCTAGATTCACCTCTCCGATCATCCTCCTTCATGGAGGCACTAATTCCCCCGGTTTGGATGGTTAATGTATGAAGACCGCTTTTGGCTTATCTATTCCTCCCCTCGTCCTCTCCCGATGGCACTTGATAGGGTGCGCGAGCTAGCATCCTGGTTAGTACAGGATCCGGGGAACCTTCGGGAAGAGGGGCCGAACACCTGATCCTCTCCGCCTTTCTTATCCAGTCCTGGGCGAGGGCAATTTTTCAGAATGATGTTGTGACAAATGTAAAGACAGCATGTTCGGTCGCGGAATTACTTACTTGGGTATCTGGATGGTTGCAGTTGAGACCCGCATCCTCAGTGGTGTCCGGACACTTTATTCATGATCCGAAGAATAATCCATACATTCCTTCGAGCGTCACACCGAAGAAGTGCTGAATAGTTCGCGGTCCTTCCAGGTTGAACTCCCACATACGGAGAGATCGGCGTTGGCATGGCAGGACCCGACGAACTAGCATTACTTGCATCACTTTGATGAGACTGACATCCCTCTTGAGGAGATCTCGAATGCGGCTTTGCAATGTCGGCACGTCATTTACTGGCCCCCAGTCCAGCCCTTTGTTGACCCATGGCGCCAGTTGGGGTGGGGGGCCCAGGCGGAAGGCTGGGGCGGCCGCCCGCTTTGTACCTCGGGGTGCTGTGATGTAGAACCACTCCCGTTGCCATAAGTCGGACACCTCCGGGAAGGAACCCTTTGGCCGTAGGGCGTCGACACCTTTTCTTATTATAGCGCCTCTGCACTCCACGTGTCGCCCATCGATCATCTTCGGCTTCACATTAAAGGTCTTGAGCCATAAGCCGAAGTGTGGGGTAATGCGGAGGAAAGCCTCGCACACGACGATAAATGACGAGATGTGAAGGATGGAATCCGGAGCTAGATCATGGAAATCTAGCCGTAATAGAACATGAGCCCTCTTACGAAGGGATCAAGACTAAAGCCTAGCCCTCGGAGGAAGTGGGAAACAAATACAACACTCTCGTTGGGTTCGGGAGTGGGGACAACCTGTCCTTGAGCAGGTAGCCTGTGGGGGATTTCGGCGGTCAGATACCTAGCCTCCCTGAGCTTCTCGATGTCCTCCTCTGTGACGGAGGAGGCCATCCACCGGCCTTGAAGGTTGGATCCGGACATGGTTGAAGGTCCGAAGCACTTAGCCTGAACCTTGGGTGTTGGAACTCGAGGTAGGGGAAGGGAAGGATCGAGCGTGGAAAGAAAAGGACATGTCTTTGCCCCTTTATAAAGAGGGTGAATATCAAGCGTCCTCCGCGTGGCCGTTCGAAACTTGCCTAAAATCGAGGAGTCATACTAACAAGCGTGGTTGGGTTACCCACACCCGTATTAATGAGAATCCCGTGATAAGGGGAACACGATCTCTGCTTCGATAAGACGTGCCAATAAAACCGCCTCGCAATACGTGCAGTAGTAGGCTGGGAAAAAATGGTTCGTAATGACCGGGCCACGACGTGATATCACGCTATGAAAAGTTGTCAGCAGATTAGATTTGTGGAATATTGCACTCTCTATGGTGGTATGTGGAAATTGTTTTGCAGAGCTGGACACGATCCTCAGGTTAGATCTTCTGCGGACTATTCGGAGAAGGAACCCGCCTTGCAATGCCGAAGACAATCTGCACGCCGGACTCATCATCATTGAAGCCTGGTTCAGGGGCTACTGAGGGAGTCCTAGATTAGGGGGTCCTCGGACAGCCGGACTATATACTTTGGCCGGACTGTTGGACTATGAAGATGCAAGATTGAAGACTTCGTCCCGTGTCCGGGTGGGACTCTCATTTGCGTGGAAGGCAAGCTTGGCAATTCGGATATGTAGATCTCCTTCTCTGTAATTGACTTTGTGTTACCCTATCCCCCTCCGGTGTCTATATAAACCGGAGGGTTTAGTCCGTAGGACAAAAACAATCATAATCATAGGCTAGCTTCTAGGGTTTAGCCTCTATGATCTCAAGGTAGATCAACTCTTGCAATACTCATATCATCAAGATCAATCAAGCAGGAAGTAGGGTATTACCTCCATCGAGAGGGCCCGAACCTGGGTAAACATTGTGTCCCCCGCCTCCTGTTACCATTAGCCTTAGAAGCACAGTTCGGGACCCCCTACCTGAGATCCGCCGGTTTTGACACCGGCAGCGGCCCCCTTTCCTTCTCTCCTACTCCTCCTTCCCTTCCTATCCTACTCCAACTAGGGAAGGGGGAATCCTACTCCTGGTGGGTGTAGGACTCCCCTAGGGCGCGCCATAGAGAGGGCCGGCCCCGCCCCTCCTCCACTCCTTTATATACGGGGGAGGGGGGCACCCCATAGACACACAAGTTGATCATTGATCTCTTAGCCGTGTGTGGTGCCCCCCTCCACCATAATCCACCTCGGTCATATCGTCGTAGTGCTTAGGCGAAGCCCTGCGCCGGTAGCTTCACCATCACCGTCATCACGCCATCGTGCTAACGAATCTCTCCCTCGACACTCTGCTAGATCGTCAGTTCATGGGACGTCACCGAGCCGAACGTGTGCAGATCATGGAGGTATTGTTGGATGAAGCGGCCCGGACCGACATTACGCGTACACTTACGCGAGACTGGTTCTACCGATGTGCTTTGCACAGAGGTGACTGGCGGGTGTTAGTTTCTCCAACTTTAGTTGACTCGAGTGTGGCTACGCCCTGTCCTTGTTGAAGGTTAAAACAACACATACTTGAAGAAATATCGTTGTGGTTTTGATGCGTAGGTAAGAACGGTTCTTGCTCAGCCCGTAGTAGCCACGTAAAACTTGCAACAACAAAGTAGAGGACGTCTAACTTGTTTTTGCAGGATATGCTGTGATGTGATATGGTCAAGACATGATGCTAAATTTTATTGTATGAGATGATCATGTTTTGTAACAAAGTTATCGGCAACTGGCAGGAGCCATATGGTTGTTGCTTTATTGTATGAAATGCAATCACCATGTAATTGCTTTACTTTATCACTAAGCGGTAGCGATAGTTGGAAGCAATAGTTGGCGAGACGACAACGATGCTACGATGGAGATCAAGGTGTCGCGCCGGTGACGATGGTGATCATGACGGTGCCTTGGAGATGGAGATCAAAGGCACAAGATGATGATGGCCATATCATATCACTTATATTGATTGCATGTGATGTTTATCCTTTATGCATCTTATTTTGCTTAGATCGACGGTAGCATTATAAGATGATCTCTAACTAAATTTCAAGGTACAAGTGTTCTCCCTGAGTATGCACCGTTGCGAAAGTTCGTCGTGCCGAGACACCACGTGATGATCGGGTGTGATAAGCTCTACGTTCACATACAATGGGTGCAAGCCAATTTTGCACACGCAGAATACTCGGGTTAAACTTGACGAGCCTAGCATATGCAGATATGGCCTCGGAACATTGGGGACCGAAAGGTCGAGCATGAATCATATAGAAGATATGATCAACATAGTAATGTTCACCATTGAAAACTACTCCATCTCACATGATGATCGGACATGGTTTAGTTGATATGGATCACGTGATCACTTAGATGATTAGAGGGATGTCTATCTAAGTGGGAGTTCTTACGTAATATGATTAATTGAACTTTAATTTATCATGAACCTAGTCCTGGTAGTATTAGCATATCTTTGTTGTAGATCAATAGCTCGCGTTTAGCTCCCCTGTTATATTATTAATATGTTCCTAGAGAAAACTAAGTTGAAAGATGTTAGTATGCGTATTGGATCCGTGATCTGAGGATTATCCTCATTGCTGCACAACAGAATTATGTCCTTGATGCACCGCTAGGTGACAGACTGATTGCAGGAGCAAATGCAGACGTTATGAACGTTTGGCAAGCTCGATATGATGACTACTTGATAGTTTAGTGCACCATGCTTTACGGCTTAGAATCGGGGCTTCAAAGACGTTTTTGAAATGCCACGGAGCATATGAGATGTTCCAAGAGTTGAAATTAGTATTTCAGACTCATGCCCATGTCAAAAGGTATGAGATCTTTGACAAGTACTTTGCCTACAAGATGGAGGAGAATAGCTCAGCTAGTGAGCATGTGCTCAGAATGTCTGAGTACTACAATCTCTTGAATCAAGTGGGAGTTAATCTTCCAGATAAGATAGTGATTGGCAGAGTTCTCTAGTCACTATCACCAAGTTACTAGAACTTCATGATGAACTATAGTATGCAAGGGATAACGGAAACGATTCCCAAGCTCTTCGTGATGCTGAAATCGACGAAGGTAGAAATCAAGAAAAGCATCAAGTGTTGGTGGTTGACAAGACCACTAGTTTCAAGAAAAGGGCAAAGGGAAGAAGGGGAACTTCAAAAAGAACGGCAAGCAAGTTGCTGCTCCCGTGAAGAAGCCCAAAAGCTAGACCCAAGCCTGAAACTAAGTGCTTCTAGTGCAAAGGAAATGGTCACTGGAAGTGGAACTCCCTAGATACTTGGCGGATAAGAAGGATGGCAAAGTGAACAAAGGTATATTGGATATACATGTTATCGACGTGTACTTTACTAGTGTTTATAGCAACCCCTCGGCATTTGATACTGGTTCAGTTGCTAAGAGTAGTAACTCGAAACGGGAGTTGTAGAATGAACATAAACTAGTTAAGGGCGAGGTGACGATGTGTGTTGGAAGTAGTTCCAAGATTGATATGATCATCATCGCACACTCCCTATACTTTCGGGATTAGTGTTGAACCTAAATAAGTGTTATTTGGTGTTTGTGTTGAGTATGAATATGATTTGATCATGTTTATTGCAATACGGTTATTCATTTAAGTTAGAGAATAATTGTTGTTCTGTTTACATGAATAAAACCTTCTATGGTCATACACCCAATGAAAATGGTTTGTTGGATCTCGATCGTAGTGATACACATATTCATAATATTGAAGCCAAAAGATGCAAAGTTAGTAATGATAGTGCAACTTATTTGTGGCACTGCCGTTTAGGTCATATTGGTGTAAAGCGCATGAAGAAACTCCATGATGATGGAATTTTGGAATCACTTGATTATGAATCACTTGATGCTTGTGAACCATGCCTTATGGGCAAGATGACTAAAACTCGGTTCGCTGGAACAATGGAGCGAGCCACTGACTTATCGGAAATAATACATACCATTGTATGCGATCCGATGAGTGTTGAGGCTCGCGGCAGGCATCGTTATTTTCTGACCTTCACAAATGATTTGAGCAGATATGGGTATATCTACATGATGAAACAAAAGTTCAAAACATTTGAAAAGTTCATATAATTTCAGAGTGAAGTGGAAAATCATCGTAACAAGAAAATAATGTTTCTACGATCTGATCGTGGAGGAGAATATTTGAGTTACGAGTTTGGTCTTCATTTGAATCAATGCGGAATAGTTTCGCAACTCACGCCACCTGGAACACCAGAGCGTAATGGTGTGTCCGAACATCGTAACCGTACTTTATTAGATATGGTGCAAGCTATGATGTCTCTTACCGATTTACCACTATCGTTTTGGGATTATGCATTAGAGACAGCTGCATTCACGTTAAATAGGGCACCATCTAAATCCGTTGAGATGACACCATATGAACTGTGGTATGGCAAGAAACAAAAGTTGTCGTTTCTTAAAGTTTGGGGTTGCGATGTTTATGTGAAAAAGTTTCATCCTGATAAGCTCATACCCAAATCGGAGAAATGTGTCTTCATAGGATACCCAAAGGAGACAGTTGGGTACACCTTCTATCAGATCCGAAGGCAAGACATTCGTTGCTAAGAATGGATCCTTTCTAGAGAAGGAGTTTCTCTCGAAAGAAGTGAGTGGGAGGAAAGTAGAACTTGATGAGGTAACTATACCTGCTCCCTTATTGGAAAGTAGTTCATCATAGAAATATGTTCATGTCACTCCTACACCAATTAGTGAGGAAGCTAATGATGATGATCATGTAACTTTAGATCAAGTTACTACCGAACCTCGTAGGTCAACCAGAGTGAGATCCGCACCAGAGTGGTACAGTAATCATGTTCTAGAGGTCATGTTACTTGACCATGACGAACCTATGAACTATGAGAAAGCGATGATGAGCCTAGATTCCACGAAATGGCTTGAGGCCATGAAATCTGAGATGGGATCCATGTATGAGAACAAAGTGTGTACTTTGGTTGACTTTCCCGATGATAGGCAAACCATAGAAAATAAATGAATTTTCAAGAGGAAGACGGACGCTGATAGTAGTGTTACTATCTACAAAGCTAGACTTGTCGAAATAGGTTTTGACAAAGTTCAAGGTGTTGACTACGATGAGATTTTCTCACTCGTAGCGATGCTTAAGTCTGTCCGAATCATGTTAGCAAATTGCCACATTTTATGAAATCTGGCAAATGGATGTCAAAACTACATTCCATAATGGATTTCTTAAAGAAGAGTTGTATATGATGCAACCAGAAGGTTTTGTCGATCCTAAAGGTGCTAACAAAATGTGCAAGCTCCAGCGATCCATCTATGGACTGGTGTAAGCATCTCAGAGTTGGAATATACGCTTTGATGAGTTGATCAAAGCATATAGTTTTATACAGACTTGCGGTGAAGCCTGTATTTACAAGAAAGTGAGTGGGAGCACCAGAGTATTTCTGATAAATATATGTGAATGACCTATTGTTGATCGGAAATAATGTAGAATTTTCTAGAAAGCATAAAGGAGTATTTGAAAGAATTTTTTCATAGGAAGACCTCGGTGAAGCTGCTTACATATTGAGCATCAAGATCTATAGAGATAGATCAAGACGCTTGATAAGTTTTTTCAATGAGTACATACCTTGCCAAGATTTTGAAGTAGTTCAAAATGGAACAGTCAAAGAAAGAGTTCTTGCCTGTGTTACAAGGTGTGAAATTGAGTAAGACCGAAAGCCCGACCACGGCAGAAGATAGAAAGAGAATGAAAGTCATTCCCTATGCCTCAGCCATAGGTTCTGTAAAGTATACCATGCTGTGTACCAGATCTATTGTATACCCTACACTGAGTTTGGCTAGGGAGTACAATAGTGATCTAGGAGTAGATCACTGAACAGCGGTCAAAATCATCCTTAGTGGAATAAGGATATGTTTCTCGATTATGGAGGTGGCAAAAGGTTCATCGTAAAGGGTTACGTCGATGCAAGTTTTAACACTGATCCAGATGACTCTAAGTCTCAATCTGGATACATATTGAAAGTGGGAGCAATTAGCTAAAGTAGCTCCATGCAGAGCATTGTAGACATAGAAATTTGCAAAATACATATGGATCTGAATTTGGCAGACCCATTGACTAAACTTCTCTCACAAGCAAAACATGATCACACCTTAGTACTCTTTGGGTGTTAATCACATGGCTATGTGAACTAGATTACTGACTCTGGTAAACCCTTTGAGTGTTGGCCACTTGGTGATGTGAACTATGGATATTAATCACATGGTGTGAACTATTGGTGTTAAATCACACGGCGATGTGAACTAGATTATTGACTCTAGTGCAAGTGGGAGACTGAAGGAATATGCCCCAGAGGTAATAATAAAGTTGTTATTTATATTTCCTTATATCATGATAAATGTTTATTATTCATGCTAGAATTGTATTAACCGAAAACTTAGTACATGTGTGAATACATAGACAAATAGAGTGACACTAGTATGCCTCTACTTGACTAGCTCGTTGAATCAAAGATGGTTAAGTTTCCTAGCCATAGACATGAGTTGTCATTTGATTAACGGGATCACATCATTAGAGAATGATGTGATTGACTTGACCCATTCCGTTAGCTTAGCACTTGATCGTTTAGTATGTTGCTATTGCTTTCTTCATGACTTATACATGTTCCTATGACTATGATATTATGCAACTCCCGAATACCGGAGGAACACTTTGTGTGCTACCAAACGTCACAACATAACCGGATGATTATAAAGGTGCTCTACAGGTGTCTCCGATGGTATTTGTTGAGTTGGCATAGATCAAGATTAGGATTTGTCACTCCGATTGTCGGAGAGGTATCTCTGGGCCCTCTCAGTAATGCACATCACTATAAGCCTTGCAAGCAATGTAACTAATGAGTTAGTTGCGGGATGATGCATTATGAAAAAAGTAAAGAGACTTGCCGGTAATGAGATTGAACTAGGTATTGAGATACCGACGATAGAATCTCGGGCAAGTAACATACCGATGACAAAGGGAACAACGTATGTTGTTATGCGGTTTGACCGATAAAGATCTTTGTAGAATATGTAGGAGCCAATATGAGCATCCAGGTTCCGCTATTGGTTATTGACTTGAGATGTGTCTCGGTCATGTCTACATAGTTCTCGAACCCTTAGGGTCCACACGCTTAACGTTTGGTGACGATCGGTATTATGAATTTATGTGATTTGATGTACCAAAGGTTGTTCGGAGTCCCGGATGAGAACACAGACATGATGAGGAGGCTCAAAATGGTCGAGACGTAAAGATCTATATATTGGAAGGCTATATTCGGACATCGAAAAGGTTCCGAGTGGTTCGGGCATTTTTCCGGAGTACCGGGAGGTTACCGGAACCCCCGGGAGAAGTTATGGGCCTTATTGGACACAGGGGGCCGGTGCACCCCCCTTGGGTAGGAGGCCGCATTGGAATAGGTTTGGGGGGTGGCGGCCCCCCTTTCCTTCTCTCCTACTCCTCCTTCACTTCCTCTCCTACACCAACTAGGGAAGGGGGGTGGGGGGAATCCTACTCCCGGTAGGAGTAGAACTCCCCTAGGGCGTGCCATAGAGAGGGCCGGCCCCTCCCCTCCTCCACTCATTTATATACGGGGGAGGGGGCACCCCATAGACACATAAGTTGATCATTGATCTCTTAGCCGTGTGCAGTGTCCCCCTCCACCATAATCCACCTCGGTCATATCGTTGTAGTGCTTAGGCGAAGCCCTGCGCCGGTAGCTTCATCATCACCGTCATCACGCCGTTGTGCGGACGAAGCTCATCCTCGACACTTTGCTGGATCGCGAGTTCGTGGGACGTCACCGAGCCGAACGTGTGCAGATCGCGGAGGTGCCATACTTTCGGTACTAGAATTGGTCGATCATGAAGATGTACGACTACATCAACCGCGTTGTCATACCGCTTCCGCTTATGGTCTACGAGGGTACGTGAACTACACTCTCCCATCTCGTTGCTATGCATCACCATGATCTTGCGTCTGCGTAGGATTTTTTTTGAAATTACTACGTTCCCCAACAGAAATACATGCCTACATTATATCAATGTACTGGAGCTAGTGCCGTATCGCCCTAGGTTATAACTGTCACATGATGAATATCATCCAATAAGTCACCGATCCAATCCCTACGAATTTATCTTATATTGATCTTGCCGCGTTACTACTGCTATCATCACTGTTACACTTGTTACAAAATACTACTATCATCACTGTTACACTTGTTACAAAATACTGCTATCACTGTTACCGTTACCGTTACTGCTGTCACTATTATCAAAACTATCATATTACTTTGCTACTGATCACATTGCTGCAGATAATTAATCTCCAGGTGTGGTTGAATTGACAACTCAGCTGCTAATACCTTCAAATATTCTTTGGCTCCCCTTGTGTCGAATCTATAAATTTGGGTTGAATACTCTACTCTCAAAAACTATTGCGATCCCCTATACTTGTGGGTTATAACTTGTGCTCACTGTTTGGTCAATGCCATGTGTGACAACAGTACAAGATGATAGTGTCCAACAGTACTGCCAAGACCATGCATCTGAACATCTAATAAAACACCAATCATACAGAGATCCAAATGTGAGTCCATGTGTATTATCAGGACTGGCAGAGTACCAGCTTTTAGTGTAGGGGAACGTAGCAGAAATTCAAAATTTTCCTACGTGTCACCAAGATCTATCTATGGAGAGACTAGCAACGAGGGGAAGGAGAGTGCATCTACATACCCTTGTAGATCGCTAAGCGGAAGCGTTCAAGTGAACGGGGTTGATGGAGTCGTACTCGTCGTGATTCAAATCACCGATGATCTAGTGCCTAACGGACGGCACCTCCGCGTTCAACACACGTACAGCTCGACGATGTCTCCCACGCCTTGATCCAGCAAGGAGAGAGGGAGAGGTTGAGGAAGACTCCATCCAGCAGCAGCACAACGGCGTGGTGGTGATGGAGGAGCGTGGCAATCCTGCAGGGCTTCGCCAAGCACCTACGGGAGAAGAGGAGGTGTCACGGGAGGGAGGGAGGCGCCAAGGGCTCAGGTATGGATGCCCTCCCTCCCCTCCACTATATATAGGGGCAGGGGAGAGGGGGGAGGCTCAGCCTTGCCCCTTCCTCCAAGGAAGGGGTGCGGCTAAGAGGGGGGAAGGAGTCCATCCTCCCCAAGGCACCTCGGAGGTGCCTCCCCCCTTTAGGACTCTCCCCTTTTTCCTATATCTTGGCGCATGGGCCTCTAGGGGCTGGTGCCCTTGGCCCATGGAGGCCAAGGCGCACCCCCTACAGCCCATGTGGCCCCCCGGGGCAGGTGGCCCCACCCGGTGGGCCCCTGGGACCCTTCCGGTGGTCCCGGTACAATACCGATGACCCCGAAACTTGTCCCGATGGCCGAAACAGGACTTCCTATATATAAATCTTTACCTCCGGACCATTCCGGAACTCCTCGTGACGTCCGGGATCTCATCCGGGACTCCGAACAACATTCGGTAACCACATACAAACTTCCTTTATAACCCTAGCGTCATCGAACCTTAAGTGTGTAGACCCTACGGGTTCGGGAGACATGTAGTCATGACCGAGATGTTCTCCGGTCAATAACCAACAGCGGGATCTGGATACCCATGTTGGCTCCCACATGTTCCACGATGATCTCATCGGATGAACCACGATGTCAAGGACTCCATCGATCCCGTATACAATTACCTTTGTCTAGCGGTATGGTACTTGCCCGAGATTCGATCGTCGGTATACCGATACCTTGTTCAATCTTGTTACCGGCAAGTCTCTTTACTCGTTCCGTAACACATCATCCCGTGATCAACCCCTTGGTCACATTGTGCACATTATGATGATGTCCTACCGAGTGGGCCCAGAGATACCTCTCCGTTTACACGGAGTGACAAAATCCCAATCTCGATTCGTGCCAACCCAACAGACACTTTCAGAGATACCCGTAGTGTACCTTTATAGCCACCCAGTTACGTTGTGACGTTTGGCACACCCAAAGCACTCCTACGGTATCCGGGAGTTGCACAATCTCATGGTCTAAGGAAATGATACTCGACATTAGAAAAGCTTTAGCATACGAACTACATGATCTTGTGCTAGGCTTAGAATTGGGTCTTGTCCATCACATCATTCTCCTAATGATGTGATCCCGTTATCAACGACATCCAATGTCCATGGTCAGGAAACCGTAACCATCTATTGATTAACGAGCTAGTCAACTAGAGGCTTACTAGGGACATGGTGTTGTCTATGTATCCACACATGTATCTGAGTTTCCTATCAATACAATTCTAGCATGGATAATAAACGATTATCATGAACAAGGAAACATAATAATAATCAATTTATTATTGCCTCTAGGGCATATTTCCAACATTTAGATGTAGCAAAAGGATAGAGTTATGGCCTCCATGAACAAATCAATGGAGCAACAAGAACATGATGCAAAAAGGATGAAGAAAGTGAAACGACCATGGTGATTGGGGTGCTTATCATTTTGCGGTGCGGTGTTACCCCAATCACCATGGTCGTGGAGGCGGAGGTCATTGGCCCAACACCGCACCGGAGCAGACAACGGCAAGCTCGACCATGTGCGTGCCATGGTGGTCGTCCTCGCCCATGGAGGAGGGTGGCTGCGGCACCAAATTGAAGAAACTAGTGAGGTGGGCGGGAGAGAAGAAATAAGGGGAGAGAGGAGGGCATGAATCGAGGTAAGAGGAGAGCTCACCGTACCGGAGTTGGAGGCAGCCAAAACCCTAGCTGCAGGGAGGGGTCGCGTGTGAGCGCTTGAGGCCGAGAGGAGAGGATCTGGCCAGAGGGAAGGAAGCGCCGTCGCCAGGAGAACTCGTGAGTATGCTTTGCTCTGGCGAGGGCCGCGGGAAGTAGCCGGATTCACCCGTCGTTGGTGGCGGCGGCAAGGGTTCACGGGAGGAAGAGGAGGAAAATGAGAGAGGTTGTTCGCTGGGCTGGGTTAGTTGTAGTGCATGTGGCGACCTACACTACGACTATGTTTCTAGTGCGCGTCCTAGCAAACCCGCGCTAGTAGTATGACCTGTCTGCGAGGCAACGGTCGGAGATATTTACTAGTAGCATGCCCAAAGGAAACAAGCGCTGCTGCTAATCTATACTAGTAGCATTCTTTGTGCCCTTCGCTACTGGTAATTACCAGTAGTGTGGGGGCACAAACAAACGCTACTGTTAAACTTCTATGTATAAGCATTTTCCTTGTAGTGTCACTAATTGTTTGTGTTCAGATATGTCACCCGTTTTCATCATGCATGAACTGAATTGACCAGCATCCCATATACACCAAAATGGGCATCTCCTTTTTTCTAACTTCCCTACTTTAACGACATGTGTAGGCATGCCATTAAGCTCATGTACAGTGCACACGCCCATGCAATCCAATTCACTCGTGCCTCTGCCTCCCAAATTCACTCTCCTTCGATGGATTTTCATCCTCAATAGGACTCCAATCTCTCAACCTAGTTGCTTACCAACCTTGAGTCTAGATCTACTGCCATATAGAAATGAGCTCTCCAATAGGTGTTCATAATGGCTTGGATCTCTAGCGCCTGGTCTGTCCATTCCCTCTCTACATGATGTAGGTCTGGTATTACAAAAAAACTATGCTTGATTTAAAAAAGTTCTTAATTCCTGATTAGTTTTGTGGCTACAAACACTCCAGAACATAATGATGATTAAATTTTAATGATAGTATTTAACTCATGGCCAAAAGGCAAGAACTGCAAAAAGGCAAGAACTGATGTGCGCATGTTTTTCTGCTTTTGGAGTAACTTATTTTTGAATCCTTAAGTTCACTCGATTGCATGTTGCAAAACTATTGTCCTTCCTAGTTAGCCTTGAATATGCATAATTTGGTGGTTGTTACTTTCCTACATTTATCCGGTTTTTCTCCATGCTATGCCATCCGTGACCCCCAAGAATTACCTTTGTGTTTCCCTTATTTAATATATGAGTCCTTATTTTTCTCTATTTGTTTTTCAATCTCGTATGTTATTCTGAAGTATTATATGCAAAAAAATTGAACATGGTTGCGGATATGTACCTCAAAACTATATCAATTTAAAACTATGGACTACTGATTTGTTATCATCACTGGGAAAGAGGTTTCTACGATAATTCTTTGTAGGAATTCACATACTTTTCTCATTACACCTTACTGAAATATTTGTTTCTTTCAATGAAGTTGAATCAGTAGCCATTGCCCATTCATTTACTAAGTAAAATGATACGTCTCCAACGTATCTATAATTTTTGATTGTTTCATGCTATTATATTACCCCTTTTGGATGTTTATGGGCTTTATTTTACACATTTGTATCATTTTTGGGACTAACCTACTAACCAGAGGCCTAGCCCGTATTGCTGTTTTTTGCCTATTTCAGTATTTCGAAGAAAAGGAATATCAAACGGAGTCCAAACAGAATGAAACCTTCGGGAGCGTGATTTTTGGAACGAACGTGATCCAGAGGACATGGAGTGCAAGTCAAGAAGCAGCTGAGGCGACCACGAGAGGGTAGGGCGCACCCCCCTGTCTCGTGGGCCCCACGGGCGGCCACCGACGTACTTCCTCCTCCTATATAAGCCTATGTACCCCAAAAACATCCAGGGAGCCAACGAAACACAATTTCCACCACCGTAACCTTCTGTATCCGCGAGATCCCATCTTGGAGCCTTCGCCGGCGCTCTGCTGGAGGGGGGATCGACCATGGAGGGCTTCTACGTCAACACCATATCCCCTCCGATGAGTTGTGAGTAGTTTACCACAGACCTTTGGGTCCATAGTTTTTAGCTAGATGGCTTCTTCTCTCTTTTTGGATCTCAATACAATGTTATCCCCCTCTCTTGTGGAGATCTATTCGATGTAAACTCTTTTTACGGTGTGTTTGTTGAGATCCGATGAATTGTGAGTTTATGATCAAGTTTATCTATGAGAAATATTTGAATCTCCTCTGAATTCTTTTATGTATGATTGAGTTATCTTTGCAAGTCTCTTCGAATTATCAGTTTGGTTTGGCCTACTAGATTGATCTTTCTTGCTATGGGAGAAGTGCTTAGCTTTGGGTTCAATCTTGCGGTGTCCTTACCCAGTGACCGAAAGGGTTGCAAGGCACGTATTGTATTGTTGCCATTGAGGATAAAAAGATAGGGTTCATATCATATTGAATGAGTTTATCCCTCTACATCATGTCATCTTGCTTAAGGCGTTACTCTGTTCTTATGAACTTAATACTCTAGATGCAGGCAGGAGTCGGTCGATGTGTGGAGTAATAGTAGTAGATGCAGGCAGGAGTCGTTCTACTTGTTGTGACGTGATGCCTATATACATGATCATGCCTAGATAATCTCATAATTATTCGCTTTTCTATCAATTGCTCGATAGTAATTTGTTCACCCACGTAATACTTATGCTATCTCGAGAGAAGCCTCTAGTGAAACCTATGGCCCCCGGGTCTATCTCTTATCATATTTGCTTCCAATCTACTTTTATTTGCATCTTTACTTTTTGCATCTATCTTATAAAATACCAAAAATATATTTATCTTATCATACTATCTCTATTAGATCTCACTTTCGCAAGTGGCCGTGAAGGGATTGACAACCCCTTTATTGCGTTGGTTGCGAGTTCTTTGTTTGTTTGTGTAGGTGCGTGGGACTTTTGAGGAGCCTCCTACTGGGTTGATACCTTGGTTCTCAAAAACTGAGGGAAATACTTACGCTACTATTGCTGCATCACCCTTTCCTCTTCAAGGAAAACCAACGCAAGCTCAAGATGTAGCAAGAAGGATTTCTGGCGCCGTTGCCGGGGAGGTCTTCGCTCAAGTCAAGACATACCAAGTACCCATCACAAACCCATCTCCCTCGCATTTACATTATTTGCCATTTGCCTCTCGTTTTCCTCTCCCCCACTTCACACTTGCCGTTTTATTCGCCCTCTCTTTCCCAATCTCCTCCTCTCTCTTTTCGCTTGCCTTTTTCTGTTTGCTTGTGCGTTGGATTAGTTGTTGCCATGGCGCAAGATAATACCAAATTGTGTGATTTCTCGAATACCAATAATAATGATTTCCTTAGTACTCCGATTGCTCCTCTTAATGATGTTGAGTCTTGTGAAATCAATACTGCTTTGCTGAATCTTGCTATGAAAGATCAATTCGCCAGCCTTCCTAGTGAAGATGCCGCTAGTCATCTAAACAACTTTGTTGATTTGTATGATATGCAAAAGAAGAAAAATACAGAGAACAATATTGTTAAATTGAAGTTATTTCCTTTTTCACTTAGAGATCGTGCTAAAGTTTGGTTTTCGTCTTTGCCTAAAAATAGTATTGATTCTTGGAACAAGTGCAAAGATGCTTTTATCTCTATGTATTTTCCTCCCGCTAAGATCATCACTCTTAGGAACGATATTATGAATTTTAAACAACTTGATCATGAGCATGTTGCCCAATCTTGGGAAAGAATGAAATTGATGATTCGCAATTGCCCTACTCATGGTTTGAACTTATGGATGATCATACAAAAATTTTATGCCGGTTTGAACTGTGCTTCTAGAAATCTCTTAGATTTGGCCGCGGGAGGCACGTTTATGGAAATCACGTTAGGAGATGCTACAAAACTCCTTGATAATATTATGGCTAATTATTCTCAATGGCACACCGAAAGATCTTCTAGTAAAAAAGTGCATGCTATAGAAGAAATTAATGTTTTGAGTGAAAAGATGGATGAACTAATGAAATTATTTGCTACTAAAAATACTCCTCTTGATCCCAATGATATGCCTTTGTCTACTTTGATTGAGAATAATAATGAATCTATGGATGTGAATTTTGTTGGTAGGAATAGTTTTGGAACAATGCTTATAGAGGAAACTTTAATGCTAGACCGTTCCCTAGTAATTCCTCTAATAATTATGCAAATTCCTACAATAATTCTTATGGTAATTTTAATAAGATTTTGAGAATAGTGTGAAAGAATTTATGATTTCTCAAAAGAATTTTAATGCTTTGCTTGAAGAAAAATTGCTCAAAATTGATGATTTTGCTAGGAACGTTGATAGACTTTCGCTTGATGTTGATTACCTTAAACTTAGATCTTCTCCTCCTAAGCATGATATCAATGAGTCTCTCAAGGCAATGAGAATTTCCATTGATGAGTGCAAGGAAAGAACCGCTAGATTGCGTGCTAAGAAAGATTGCTTTATAAAGGCGTGTTCTTCTAGTTTCCACGAAAATAATGATGAAGATCTTAAAGTTATTGATGCGTCTCCTATTAGATCTTTGTTTTGCAATATGAATCTTGATAATTATGGGACTGATGATGAGTCAACTTTACCTTGAAAGCGTCCCAAGAATTCGGAGTTTTTAGATCTTGATGCTAAATTTGGTAAAAGTGGGATTGGAGAGGTCATGACTTTAAATAGTATTGAACCCACTATCTCGGATTTCAAGGAATTTGATTATGATAATTGTTCTTTAGAAGGTTGTATTTCCTTGTTGCAATCCGTAGTTAATTCTCCTCATACTTATAGTCAAAATAAAGCTTTTACCAAACATATCGTTGATGCCTTGATGCAATCTTATGATGAAAAACTTAATTTGGAAGTTTCTATACCTAGAAAACTTAATGATGAGTGGGAACCTACTATAAAGATTAGAATTAAAGATCCTGAGTGTTTTGCTTTGTGTGATTTGGGTGCTAGTGTTTCCACGATTTGGAAAACTTTATATGATATTCTAGGTTTCCATGATCTTGATGATTGCTCTTTAAATTTGCACCTTGCGGATTTCACCAATAAAAAGCCAATGGGAAGGATCAATGATGTTCTCATTGTTGCAAATAGAAATTTGGTGCCCGTAGATTTTATCGTTCTTGATATAGATTGCAATCTTTCTTGCCCTATTATTTTTGGTAGACCTTTCCTTAGAACGATTGGTGCGATTATTGATATGAAAAAAGGGAATATTAGATTCCAATTTCCATTAAAGAAAGGCATGGAGCACTTTCCAAGAAAGAAAGTCAAATTACCTTATGAATCTATCATGCGGGCTACTTATGAATTTAGTGCCAAAGATGGCACTACTTAGATCTATCCTCGCTTTTATGCCTAGCTAGGGGCGTTAAACGATAGCGCTAGTTGGGAGGCAACCCAATTTTCTTTGTGTTTTTTGTTTTTGTTCCTGTTTAGTAATAAATGTTGCATCTACCTTCTGTTTAGATGTGATTTTATCTTTTAATTAGTGTTTGTGCCAAGTAGAACCTATAGGATAACCTATGATGATAGTTAATTTGATTCTGCTGAAAAACAGAAACTTTGCACGCACGAATTTAGTTTTGTTAAATCACAGAAACGTGTTTGTGCGTTGGTTCTTTTTGATGCTGATCAATAGACAAATTGTCCAGGACTTCCTATTTTTGTAGGATTTTTAGAGTTCCAGAAGTTTGCGTTAGTTACAGATTGCTACAGACTGTTCTGTTTTTGACAGATTCTGTTTTTCGTGTGTTGTTTGCTTATTTTGATACATCTATGGCTAGTAAAATAGTTTATAAAACATAGAAAAGTTGTAATACAGTAGGTTTAACACCAAAATAAATAAAGAATGGGTTCATTATAGTACCTTATGTGGTGGTTTTGTTTTCTTTCACTAACGGGGCTTATAAGATTTCCTGTTGAGTTTTGTGTTGTGAAGTTTTCAAGTTTTGGGTAAAGCTTTTATGGACTATGGAATAAGGAGTGGCAAGATCCTAAGCTTGGGGATGCCCAAGGCACCCCAAGATATTCAAGAATAGCCAAAAGCCTAAGCTTGGGGATGCCCCGGGAAGACATCCCCTCTTTCGTCTTCGTTCATTGGTAACTTTACTTGGTGCTATATTTTTATTCGCCACATGATATGTATTTTTCTTGGAGCGTCGTGTATTATATTAGTCTTTGCTTTTTAGTTTACCACAATCATCCTTGATGTACACACATTTTTGGGAGAAGCCTACCTGATTGAATTTATTAGAATATGCTATGTGCTTCACTTATATCTTTTGAGCTTGATAGTTTTTGCTCTAGTGCTTCACTTATATCTTTTAGAGCACGGTGGATTAATTTTGAAGAAATTGTTAGTCTCTCATGTGTCACTTATATTATTTTGAGAGTCTTTTAGAACAGCATGGTATTTGCTTTGGTTACAAATTTGGTCCTAGAATGATGAGCATCCAAGTTGGGTATAATAAAAACTATCATAGAAAGTGAATTGGATGCTATGATCAATTTGATGCTTGATAATTGTTTTGAGATATGGAGGTAGTAATATTAAACTCATGCTAGTTGAGGTGATTATGAAAAATACTTGTGTTGGGGTTTGTGATTCCCGTAGCATGCACGTATGGTGAACCACTTTGTGATGAAGTTGGAGCACAATTTTATTTATTGATTGTCTTCCTTATGAGTGGCGGTCGGGGATGAGCGATGGTCTTTTCCTACCAATCTATCCCCCCTAGGAGCATGCGCGTAGTGCTTTGGTTTTTGATGACTTCTAGATTTTTGCAACAAGTATATGAGTTCTTTTGACTTATGTTGAGTCCATGGATTATACGCACCCTCACCCTTCCACCATTGCTAGCCTCTCTTGCGCCGTGCAACTTTCGCCGGTACCATACACCCACCATATACCTTCCTCAAAACAGCCACCATACCTACCTATTATGGCATTTCCATAGCCATTCCGAGATATATTGCCATGCAACTTCCCACCGTTCCGTTCATATGACACGCATTAATTTTGTCATATTGCTCTTTGCATGATCATGCAGTTGACATCGTATTTGTGGCAAGGCCACCTTCATAATTTTCATACATGTCACTCTTGATTCATTGCATATCCCGGTACACCGCCGGAGGCATTCATATAGAGTCATATCTTGTTCTAGCTTTGAGTTGTAATTCTTGAGTTGTAAATCCATAAAAGTGTGATGATCTTCATTATTAAAGCATTGTCCTAGTGAGGAAAGGATGATGAAGACTATGATTCCCCCACAAGTTGGGATGAGACTTCGGACTTTACAAAAAGAAAAAAAAAAGAGAGAAAAAAAGGAAAAGGCCAAAAAGGAAAAAAAAGAAAAGGCCAAATAAAAAAAGAGAAAAAAAGAAAAAGAAAAAATAAAATGAGAGAAAAAGAGAGAAGGGACAATGCTACTATCTCTTTTTCCACACTTGTGCTTCAAATTAGCACCATGATCTTCATGATAGAGAGTCTCATATGTTGTCACTTTCATATAGTAGTGGGAATTTTTGATTATTGAACTTGGCTTGTATATTCCAATGATGGGCTTCCTCAAAATGCCCTAGGTCTTCGTGAGCAAGCGAGTTGGATGCACACCCACTTCGTTTCTTTTGTTGAGCTTTCATATATTTATAGCTCTAGTGCATCCGTTGCATGGCAATCCCTACTTACTCACATTGATATCTATTAATGGATATCTCCATAGCCCGTTGACACACCTAGTTGATGTGAGACTATCTTCTCTTTTTTGTATTCTCCATAACCACCATTCTATTCCACATATAGTGCTATGTCCATGGCTCACGCTCATGTATTGCATGAAAGTTGAAAGAGTTTGAGATTATTAAAGTATGAAACAATTGCTTGGCTTGTCATCGGGGTTGTGCATGATTAAATACATTGTGTGATGAAGATAGAGCAACAGCCAGATTTTTTGTAGGGATAACTTTCTTTGGCCATGTTATTTTGAGAAGACATGATTACTTTGATTAGTATGCTTGAAGTATCACCATTTCATGTTAATATGAACTATTATTTTGTATCATTTGGATCTAAACATTCACGCCACAATAAAGAAAATTACATTGAGAATTATGCTAGGTAGCATTCCACATCAAAAATTCTGTTTTTATCACTTACCTACTCAAGGACGAGCATGAATTAAGCTTGGGGATGCTTGATACTTCTCCAACGTATCTATATTTTTTGATTGTTTCATGCTATTATATTACCCCTTTTGGATGTTTATGAGCTTTATTTTACACATTTATATCATTTTTGAGACTAACCTACTAACTGGAGGCCCAGCCCGTATTGCTGTTTTTTGCCTATTTCAGTATTCCGAAGAAAAGGAATATCAAACGGAGTCCAAATGGAATGAAACCTTCGGGAGCATGATTTTTGAAACGAACGTGATCCAGAGGACTTGAAGTGCAAGTCAAGAAGCAGCTGAGGCGGCCACGAGAGGGTAGGGCGCGTGCCCCCCTATAGGGCGCGCCCCCTGTCTCGTGGGCCCCACGGGCGGCCACTGACGTACTTCTTCCTCCTATATAAGCCTACGTACCCCGAAAACATCCAGGGAGCCAACGAAACACAATTTCCACCACCGTAACCTTTTGTATCCGCGAGATCCCATCTTGGAGCCTTCGCCGGCGCAACGCCGGAGGGGGGATCGACCACGGAGGGCTTCTACATCAACACCATAGCCCCTCCAATGAGTTGTGAGTAGTTTACCACAGACCTTCGGGTCCATAGTTATTAGCTAGATGGCTTCTTCTCTCTTTTTGGATCTCAATACAATGTTCTCCCCCTCTCTTGTGGAGATCTATTCGATGTAAACTCTTTTTGCGGTGTGTTTGTCGAGCTCCGATGAATTGTGAGTTTACGATCAAGTTTATCTATGAGAAATATTTGAATCTCCTCTGAATTCTTTTATGTATGAATTAGTTATCTTTGCAAGTCTCTTCGAATTATCAGTTTGGTTTGGCATACTAGATTGATCTTTCTTGCCATGGGAGAAGTGCTTAGCTTTGGGCTTAATCTTGCGGTGTCCTTACCCTGTGACAGAAAGGGTTGCAAGGCACGTATTCTATTGTTGCCATCGAGGATAAAAAGATGGGGTTTATATCATATTGCGTGAGTTTATCCCTCTACATCATGTTATCTTGCTTAAGGAGTTACTCTGTTCTTATGAACTTAATACTCTAGATGCAGGCAGGAGTCGGTCGATGTGTGGAGTAATAGTAGTAGATACAGGCAGGAGTCGGTCTACTTGTCACGGACGTGATGCCTATATACATGATCATGCCTAGATAATCTCATAATTATTCGCTTTTCTATCAATTGCTCGACAGTAATTTGTTCACCCACCGTAGTACTTATGCTATCTTGAGAGAAGCCACTAGTGAAACCTATGGCCCCCGGGTCTATCTCTTATCATATTTGCTTCCAATCTACTTTTATTTGCATCTTTACTTTTTGCGTCTATATTATAAAATGCCAAAAATATATTTATCTTATCATACTATCTCTATTAGATCTTACTTTCGCAAGTGGCCGTGAAGGGATTGACAACCCCTTTATTGTGTTGGTTGCAAGTTCTTTGTTTCTTTGTGTAGGTGCGTGGGACTTTTGAGGAGCCTTCTACTGGATTAATACATTGGTTCTCAAAAACTGAGGGAAATACATACGCTACTATTGCTGCATCACCCTTCCTCTTCAAGGAAAACCAACGCAAGCTCAAGACGTAGCATAAAACAAAACTTGATTGCTTGCACTTATCATAGCTATAAATAACCTCTTGGGTCATACTAAAATTGGCCAAATAGCAAAGTCCTCCTTCTTGATAATATTCATGCAAAACTGATCAATTTTCGCCCAATGGAAAGATAATAATTGTAACAATGAAGCATTTGCCTAAATAGAGCACTGACTTTTTCTATAGAGATAAAAATCTTTTTTTGCTCATGAATATCCAGAAGCATCTCAAAGATTATTTTTTAAAATATTTTTATTTTTTTAATTTAGATTTTTTTACTTTTAAGATTTATTTTCCTTTGTGTGTGAAGATACGCTTGGACTCTATATATTTGCCCTTGACCTTGGTAAACTACACTTCTACGAAGTATAAAGCAACAGCACCAAGCATCAACAACGTCCAACAACAATCCAGGTTCGAGTTCAAGAAAAGGGATAGGGAAGAAAAGTTAACAAGTACGGCTGGGGGTAAACTACACTTCTAGCGGGAGTGTTGTTCGTTGTCGCACTTTTTATTCCCTTTTTGCACTATGCATGTACCCCTCTCTATTGAAGTTTTTGTTAGTCCTCGTGCTTGACTGAATAATACAACTTGAAAAACATTCTTATATTATGGGATGGAGGGAGTAACTTATTAAGAAAATAAAATAAGGAACAATGTCATTAGAATTTACAAAAAAATATTTCTTAGTCTTTTTGGTAATATTAACAATATAATGATATACTCCCTCCGTCCAGAAATACTTGTCAGAGAAATGGTTGTAACTAGACGTATTTTAGTTCTAGATACATCCATTTTTGTCCATTTCTCCGACAAGTATTTTCGGACGGAGGGAGTATTTTGTAAGGAAAATAAAGATCAGAGATACACCTATAAAAATGTATCACTGCCCAAAATGTCATGTATTATATACAATTGTGAAGATGGTAAATAGGACTAAAAATATCTACATGGTATAAAAATAAATACTCGGCACATTCCATGCATTTGCGAGGGCCACTCTTCTAGATTAACAAAAGAACATATATAGAAGGGCAATGGTGATGCAGTAATAGAAAAATGACCTAATATGAGACACATTAGTGCCGGTTTGGTTTTGAGCCGGCACTAATGTGTCCATTAGTGGCGGTTCCAACGGCTAGCCGGCCGTTCTCATTAGTACCGGTTCGTGGCGAACCTTTAGTACCGGTTCGTGCCACGAACCGGTACTAAAGAGGGTGGTGGCAGGGTGTTGTCAGTCTGGGACCCGTCCAGCACCTTTAGTACCGGTTCGTGGCACGAACCGGTACTAAAGGTCGACGTACATAAACCCTTCGTCCACCCGAGCCACTCTGTTCTTCCCCTTTCCCCTCACTTCTCCTCTGTTCTTCCCCTATCTTCCTCGAGCTACTCACAAATTTTGCCCAATATTTGTCAATATTTGAAGGCCCCCATCCATTCAAATGATCACAAAGGTTAGCAACTTTGTCCTTTCAACTCTCATTGCTAGATTAGCTCTTGCAATGCTTTGTATAGTGATTAATTTGGGAGGAATTATATTTGCTAGTATTTGATTTATATGCAATTTGAGGTCAAAAATAACACTTAGTTTGCATATGTAGGTGTGGTTTACTTAGTGCCTTCTAAATCTCTGTCGTAACCACCGTCGATCGCCCGCACCGTCCCGTCGCCGGCACCACCTTGTGGTGAGGCTCTTGTTCATGAATGTTTTACATTACCAAATTGACGTTTGTGTGATTTGGATATATAGTTACTCGTATAATTATCTTACCCGTACGTTGTTTGTTATACATAGTGCCATGGTTTTGATATCCGTCCCCGTCGACCCTCGTCCTTGTTATGATTCGGATGTGGTATATTCTCTTTTAAAACTAGTTGTTGCATTTCGTGTTTATGACAAATTATGCCCATCAAGTTGACATAGATATTTTTATCTAGGAGGTATGTGAGCCGGAAATTCCAACCGACCCTATTGTCGAGAGGTTAAATTTAGTTGAAAGAGAAAACGAGTATTTGAATTTTTTTTTGAAAAGAATTGAGGGGGAGAAGATGGAATTGGAGTTGCATGTTGCCGATGTCGTCGATGATCACAAGATCAAGATGGAGAAAATGAGGTTGAAGATTAGAAAGATTAGAAAATATGCCATTGATAGTGTGGCTTGGTATCATTATGCTGTTGGATCAATTGTTACCTTAGTTGCGATCTTCATCGCATTTGTTGTTGCATTTAAATTCTTTAGCTAGAGTGTTATTTGTATGTTGCATTTAATTAAGTGCTGTATATGAACTTTATGTATGAACTTTATGTATGAACTTGTATTAATTTGGTCTATTCGGTGTTGTGTAATGAAGATGAGCCGACAATGGATGTATGATGACCGATGCTCTCCCGAGTTCATTAATGGCGTGCATAGTTTTCTGTGGGCCGCTGAGGCAAACAAGCGGGCAGATGGTTTTATGCCTTGTCCATGTGCTGGCTGTAAGAATGGTCACAGTTACTCTACGTCAAGAACCATTCACGTCCACCTATTTGAGTCCGGTTTCATGCCCCACTATAATGTTTGGACCAAGCAAGGAGAAATAGGGGTTATGATGGAAGACAATGAAGAAGAAGAGGACGACGACGGCTATCCTGGCCATGGGTTCCCTGAATACGATGATATAACAATGGGGGAAGAAGCTGAGCCGGCAATGTGGGAAGAAGCTGAAGAAGAGGCATCAGATGAGCCCGCTAATGATCTAGGTCGGGCCATTGCCGATGCAAAGAGAAACTGCGCAAGTGACCTGGAGAGGACGAAGTTGCAGCGCATGTTAGAGGATCACAAGAAATTGTTGTACCCGAATTGCGAAGCTGACAAAAAAAAGTTGGGCACCACACTTGAATTGCTGCAATGGAAGGCAGAGAATGGTGTATCTGACAAGGGATTTGGAAAGTTGCTGGTAATGATAAAGAATATGCTTCCAAAGGAGAACGAATTGCCCGAGAGTACGTATGAAGCAAAGAAGGCCGTCTGCCCTCTAGGGTTAGAGGTGCAAAAGATACATGCATGCCCTAATGACTGCATCCTCTACCGCGGTGAGTATGAGGATTTGAACGCTTGCCCGGTATGCGGTGCATTGCGTTATAAGATCAGTCGCGATGACCCTGGTGATGTCGAGGGCGAGCGCCCCAGGAAGAAGATTCCTGCCAAGGTGATGTGGTATGCTCCTATAATACCACGGTTGAAACATTTGTTCCAAAACAAAGAGCATGCGAAGGCGATGCGGTGGCACGCAGAAGACCGTAAGAAAGACGGAAAGTTGAGAGTACCCGCTGACGGTTCGCAGTGGAGAAAAATCGAGAGAAAGTACTGGGAGGAGTTTGCAGGTGACCCAAGGAATGTATGGTTTGGTCTAAGCGCAGATGGCATTAATCCTTTTGGGGAGTAGAGCAGCAACCATATCACGTGGCCTGTGACTCTATGCTTGTATAGCCTTCCTCCTTGGTTGTGCATGAAGCGGAAGTTCATTATGATGCCGGTGCTCATCCAAGGCCCTAAGCAACCCGACAATGACATTGATGTGTACCTAAGGCCATTAGTTGAAGAACTATTACAGTTGTGGAATGGAACGGGTGTACGTGCGTGGGATGAGCACGTGACAGGAAGAATTTGACCTAAAGGCGTTGCTGTTCGTGACCTAAAGGCGTTGCTGTGCGTGGGATGAGCACATTTTACACGATCACCCAAGATAAGAAGAGCACCAACCAAAACAGTGGTGTCCGCTTTGATGCAACAACCAACACGGGAAAGGAAACATATTATGGTTACATAGAGGACATATGGGAACTTAACTATGGATCAGGTGATTTGAATGTCCCTTTGTTTCGGTGCAAATGGGTCAATATGACACGAGGCGGGGTAACGGAAGACCCACAATATGGAATGACAACAGTGGATCTCAACAACCTTGCGTATGCAGACGAACCATTCGTCCTAGCCAATGATATGGCGCAGGTTTTTTATGTGAAAGACATGTCTACCAGGCCGAGAAAAAGAAAAGATAAGGAAGCGAATAGTTCATACGACGAGCCAAAGCGCCACATAGTTCTTTTAGGAAAAAGAAACATCGTGGGAGTGGATGACAAGACAGACATGTCAGAAGATTATGAAAAGTTTGATGAAATTGCTCCATTCACAGTGAATATTGACCCGAGCATCCAGTTAAATGATGAAGATTTTCCATGGCTACGGCGCAAAGGGACACACGCGAAGAAAAAGTTTCACACCCAAAGATCTGGGATGTGGTCGGCTTCACTATCATCACTTTCTTCTGTGTTTCACACCCAGGAGGGAATGTCTGTAATAGTTAGGGTAGTTATGTGTTTTGGCATTTGAAACGCGAAGAAATTTTATGTGCAAACAAATTCTTTTCATGCATTTACTGATTTTTTCCAGCTAAATGACCCTGAAATTGAAAAGCATTTCAAATGAACTCAGAAAAGGTTGAAAGTTGGCATGGTATCATAATTTTTTACAAATAGCATGTGCAAGAAAGTAGAGAGGGTTACGGCAAAAACTGAATGCACTTCGTGTACAAAATGGACAATCTCTTTCGAAGTATCAGGGTTTCCGACGAAAACTGAACTGTTACAAAGGCATTTCATTTTTTAAATAACCTAAGCATTACCAAATTGAATATAATGATAAAACACACTAATATTAAACATAAGAAAAAAGAATCACTGAAAAAACTTTTTTCAAAGTTAAGTTATTCACAAACTAGTGATTCACACAAATTTCAAATAATTCAAAATTTAAACTATTCAAATTTGAAAACTACCTACACTAACAGAAAGTTTGTAATTTTTTGTACCTAAAGCAAAAATATTCACAAAGAAACTCTAAATACAGCAAAAAACAACTCAAAAATAAATAAAACAAAAATAAATAAAGCGAAAAAAAATTAAGAAAATAAAAAAGCCCACCTACTGGGCCAAAGCGGCCTGCATACGACTAGGAACACAAGCTTTTGTTGGGCCAGGATGCAGGCCCGCAAAGGCCCAGTAGGCCCACTAGGCGAATAGGACAAGTAGGCCCAGTAGGCCTGATTAGGATAGGAGCTCGAGAGAGCTACCGCACTGGAGCTTATAAACCAGTGCGGTAGCCTCTCGGCTAGCGAGGTGGGACTAAACTTGCGCACCGCCTGGAGCCAGCGCACCCCCTTTAGTACCGGGTGGTGGCTCCAACCGGTACTAAAGACCCCCCCTTTAGTACCGGTTGGAGCCACCACCCGGTACTAAAGGGGGTGTGCTTCCCACCGCTTGGCCTGGCCAAAACAGACCTTTAGTACCGGTTGGTGGCTCCAACCGATACTAAAGGTCCATCCTGTTCACCGCCTCTTTTTGGCGACTTTCACTTTCAACCCGATTCACCGCCTATGTGCCCTTTACGCCCAGTCATTCCGAAGAACACTTGCCCCCCCCGTCTTACCGCGACCGCTGGCACGGAGTTAGCCGGGGGTTCTTGGTTGGCTCTCTCTATTGTTGTTTGTAGATCGTGCGTCCTGCGCATTGATCCGGCAGCGACACCCGCCCTGGTAGTAAAGCGAAGCGAGCCGTCCTTCCTTTCATTCATTGCTTTGTCTTCGGTTTGTTTTTAAACTCGACCTTTAGAAATGTTAGTTTTATAGAAATGTTATAAATGTTTTCTGTTTTTTAGTTATAGAAATATTTATAGAAATGTTAGCAATTTTTCTGTTTTTTAGTTATATAAATATTAGAATTGTTATGGAAATGTTAGTTATATAATCAGGAAATGTTAGAATTAGTTTTAGTTAGATGAATTAGATTAATGTCATATTGTTAGAATTTGCATATACGACGTCCTGCTTCAGGGGACCCATGTCCGGGACTGGGCTCCGCCGGGCTGGCAGTGGGAGGTGCTACCTGGAGGGGCGCGCCGTTTGGTGAGGAAACCAACCTTGGGTTCCGTCGTCGACCCTGATCTTCTTTGGTGGCGTTCGCGTGGGCCACATTCGGTGCAGAGGCAGCCAGCCCCGCCGGAGGTGGTGCATCGCCGTGTTAGGGAGGAAGATGAGCACGTCCATCGCTACATGGCTGCTATGGACGATGTCAGGTTCTCCACTACTTGGCGGGTTCTTTGGGCAGATGACCGGAGATATGATCATGTGATGGTTCCTTCTCTTTGGGTGTGCACCGCCTGCGCCCCAGGAACCGCGAGTGGCGCCCTAGATTCTTCTGTAGTACTCGATCTTTATTAGGTACCTAGCCAGTGATGTATTCGATATATAATATTCGAGACGATGTATTCGAGATTATATATATTAAGACGATGATGTATTCGAGATTATATATTTGAGACGATGTATTCGAGATTCAGTTTTTCCTTATTGATTAATTTCATCCATGCATTGTAATTTGAATACTAAATTGTTTTATATTTCTTCTGTATTAGTAAAGTAAAAGCTATGGCGGACAATACCGGCAGAGAGAGAGAAGAGGAATTGTTCGACATCATACGCAGCCCTCACAGGCTAGATGATCTGAATGAAGCAGATGACGGCTCCCAATATCTGAACAATACCGGAGAGGGTGATGAAAAGATATTCGATCTCGACGACCGGGCTGATGAAGTCATGAACTATGATTATGATTATGACACAGACAATGTTTGTGATGACACAGACAATGCTGATCTTCAAATAACAAAGACTACCGGCGAGGTATATTTATATAAGCATGCATCACGGTGATCATCACATGTTTTTTGTTATTGAAGATATATTAACGAATCGATCTTTCTTCTTTCAGCCCTCCGGATCGAGCACATCTGCTTCTACAGACAGCAAGACAAAGCGAGGCCCGGGCAGATTGTTGAAGGATGGTGTAAAGTACCACATCGAATCCACCAAACTTAGTGGCGAACCCCTCACACCTAAGAACGTTGCGAACAAGTGGACTCGTCAGTGCGGAGTTCTTGTGAAGGACAAACTCCCGATCTCCATTCAAGAATGGAAAGAGCCAAAGACTAAACGTCCAGGTGTTACTTGGGTCGAGACAGAGCCAAAAAAGACCTTGTGAAATCTCTGATGGAACATTTCACCCTACCAGATCATTTCACTGAAGCAGATGTGGAGAAAGTCAAGGACGCTACTCTTAAGAAGATGGCAATTGCATTCAACACCCACAAGAAAACTGTATGGGCCAACTACCTCGCTAATGAAAGGAAGACTCCCGATTTCAAGGGAACACCGGAGAAGCAAAGAGAGCACTGGGACGATTTCGTGACCTTCAAGGATTCAGAAATATCTAAGGAACGGTCGATGAAAAACAAGGCAAATGCCGCAAGAAAGACGCAGTTCCATAGGCTGGGTCCAGGTGGCTACGCGGTGGGATTGCCTAAGTGGGATAAGTCTGAGCAAGAGATGGAGGATGCAGGGGTCACTCCGGTTACCCGGCACTGGCCCCCCAGGTGCAGAACTTGGTTCTATGCGCATGGGGGAGCGTTGGACCCGAAGACAGGCGAAGTTTCGCGGAAGGCAAGTCTAAAAGGAGCCGAACAAAAGATAATTGACGCAATAGATGAAGCTCGAAGGGGGGTGTTCACGCCCAACAAAGAGAACAACGAGCTTACGCACGCCCTGGGAAATCCTGAACACCCGAGAAGAACATGAGGGCTTTTCAGAATGGAACGAGGACTACAGGAGCCGTGCAAGAAGGAAGATGGAGGAGGAGAAGAAAAGGAAGCTGGAGGAGGAGCAGAGGAAGCAGGACGCAGAATGCCTTCAAGGCCTAGAAGCAAGGCACGCGGACCTGGCACTCAAATTCCAGCAGTAGCAACAGCAGATCGACTCACTTAGCCAGGAAAGGGGGTCTCAGCAACGGCAGCAGCAAGCGGATGATCGTCCAGCATTGGATAGCACCGTCCCATCCATGCCGAGAAGCAACGTTGGTTCTGCCCCGGACGACACACTGTTGGATACATACCCTGTGGATGACATCATAGAGAACACTAACTGCGAGCTACACTCCAAAATGAAGAACATATCCATGAAGGTGGCGGACGGCGTTGCTTTTCCAGTTACCCCCGAAGCAACCTACCATTGCATCCCGATTCCAGAGGGCTATGCTCGTGTCATGGTTGATGAAGTGGTGGACCCATATTCGGGGCTAACGCTTGACATTCCTGAAGGTGAAGACGAGCGCACACTGGGAGAGGCCATAGATCGTATCATCCTATGAAGAAAGGATTGCATCATCTTTCGAAGTCCACCGACACTGCGTCGTCTGCCGACTCCTCCTCGAAGTCAGCCACCGAGTCAGCAGAATCCCACTCCTCCAAGTCCACAAACGCGTGAAACGACTCCTTCTCGAAGTCCGCCACCTCCTCCAAGTCCCCGAACGCGTGAGCTAACTCCTCCGGTTTCAAGCCCGGCACAGCGTCATGCCACTTCTCCGGTTTCAAGTCCGGCACCGAGTCAGGCCACACCTCGTGCTTCAAGTCCGGCACATCGTCAGGCCACTTCTCCTGGTCCAACTCCACGTCAGCCGTCTCCGCCGTGTCAGCAATTGCAGAAGAGACATCCCGCAGCTTTGGTGCGTAGCGGTACGAGTCAAGGTAGTTCAGGAAGTACATGCGGAGGCAAGCGATATAAATATGGTGCAAGCCTCGCTCCTCTTCCTCAGAGGCCTTACGACATGACTAAGGAGCAAACATAGCCATAGTGCTAGCCCAATTGGATGCCCATTTTGGACCGAAACCGGCACCACCGCCAAAGGAGAAAGTGCCTGAGAAAGTAATTGACCACTTCATTCGTATGGCTAGAGAACCAGCTCCCAAGCCTGTTGACTCGGACTATGAGCGCCAAATCAGGAAGGCACATCGAGCACGACTACAGAAGGAAGCGAGCTCAAGCTCGATCTAACAAGCAGCTGGCAAAAAATGCAGGAAAACCGTTCCCCAGTTGGGAGAACAGGCGGCGCAAGCGATCCCCCCGCTTGTTGTGCCAACAACACATGAGAGGAGTAGTACGCGCGCCAAATATTATTATGGGCAAACCGTTAGCGTTCCCCAGCATGGCGATGTGGTAATTAAAGAGGATCATATAATGCAGGCTCAAATGCTCAATATCTCTGGTGGACAACTCCTCGAAATCGAGCCCATGCCTACGCTTAAAGAATCGGAAATAGCATGGCAATATGTCCGGGGCAAACCTTTGGTCCATCCAGACAAGGTCAAGGACCTCCCAACGAGAATGTATCAATTGCATCAATGGTACATGAACATTACCAAGATTTCCAATCGAGAGTCCCTCATGGTGAATGTCAAGCATGAGCATTATTACCATGAGAAAGCTCTGACCATTGAGTATCCAGAACTATTTCAGTTATTTAATCAAGACGCACTCGACAAGTCTATCGTCAGTTGCTATTGTCTGTAAGTGATTTCTTTCTGTAATTTAAGTCTCAAGCTAGTTATGTAGTGATAATTTTGATCAATCATTACATGTAATTATCCTCACTATATTCTTTTTCTGTGGTATTATATGCAGGATGAAGATGTATGAAATGAAAAAAGATGGACGCTATGGCGTTGGGTTCATTGACCCAAATACCATTAATCAGGACATATGGGAGATTGAACATTGTCAAGCTGCTGTAGAGGAAAGCATGCTAGAGTTCTTGAAGTGCCTCAATACCAATGAAGATATACTACTTCCTTACAACTTCCCGTGAGTCACACTGTCTTGTACTATAAATTATGTTTTTGCTTACTAGCTAGCTAGATGTTAATAATTAAGTGTATACGGTTTACGGTAGTTGATTAATTTTATGCACATGCCCGCTTAATTAAGACATGCAAACATGTGCGTATGCAGTTGGCACTGGGTCTTATTAGACATTAAAGTTGAGGAAGGAAAAGTTGAATTACTGGACTCACTAACTAAAGAAGATAAAGACTACACCATCGTGAAGGGGATAGTCAACAGGTAATTTCAATCATTATTAACTATATCTCGGCCTATTAATTATTAGTTCGTCATTTCCTGATATGAACTATTTAATAACCCCTTTATAAATTTTCTTTGCCGGCGGGTAGGGCATGGGCAAAGTTCATCAAGGTGACTCCAGGCACGTGGCCAAAAAAGTTGTTTTGGCATCGACCAAAGGTAAGTAATTAAGTGTTGGGGAACGTAGCAGAAATTCAAAATTTTCCTACGTATCACCAAGATCTATCTATGGAGAGACCAGCAATGAGTAGAAAGGAGAGTGCATCTACATACCCTTGTAGATCGCTAAGCGGAAGCGTTCAAGTGAACGGGGTTGATGGAGTCGTACTCGTCGTGATTCAGATCACCGATGATCCTAGTGCCGAACGGACGGCACCTCCGCGTTCAACACACGTACAGCCCGATGATGTCTCCCACGCCTTGATCCAGCAAGGAGAGAGGGAGAGGTTGAGGAAGACTCCTTCCAACAGCAGCATAACGGCGTGGTGGTGGTGGAGGAGCGTGGCAATCCCGCAGGGCTTCGCCAAGCACCATGGGAGAAGAGGAGGAGGGAGAGGGGCAGGGCTGCACCAACGAGAGATCAAATCGCGTGTTATGGGCAGCCCCATGCCTCAATATATATAGGGGGAGGGGAGGGCTGCGCCCCCTTTAGGGTTTCCCACCCCAAGGGGCAGCGGCCAGCCTCCAGATGGCATCTGGTGCGGCGGCCAAGAGGGGAGGGAGGAGTCCATCCTCCCCAAGGCACCTCGGAGGTGCCTTCCCCCTTGAGGACTCTTCCCTCTAGGGTTCCCTAGGCGCATGGGCCTCTTGGGGCTGGTGCCCTTGGCCCATGTAGGCCAAGGCGCACCCCCTACAGCCCATGTGGCCCCCCGGGGCAGGTGGCCCCACCCGGTGGGCCCCCGGGACCCTTCCGGTGGTCCCGGTACAATACCGATGACCCCGAAACTTGTCCCGATGGCCGAAACAGGACTTCCTATATATAAATCTTTACCTTCGGACCATTCCAGAACTCCTCGTGACGTCCGGGATCTCATCTGGGACTCCGAACAACATTCCGTTACCACATACAAGCTTCCTTTATAACCCTAGCGTCACCGAACCTTAAGTGTGTAGACCCTACGGGTTCGGGAGACATGCAGACATGACCGACACGTTCTCCAATCAATAACCAACAGCGGGATCTGGATACCCATGTTGGCTCCCACATGTTCCACGATGATCTCATCGGATGAACCACGATGTCAAGGACTCAATCGATCCCGTATACAATTCCCTTTGTCTAGCGGTATTTTACTTGCCCGAGATTCGATCGTCGGTATACCGATACCTTGTTCAATCTCGTTACCGGCAAGTCACTTTACTCATTCCGTAACACATCATCCCGTGATCAACTCCTTGGTCACATTGCGCATATGATGATGTCCTACCGAGTGGGCCCAGAGATACCTCTCCGTTTACACGGAGTGACAAATCCCAGTCTCGATCCGCATAAAACAATAGATACTTTCGGAGATACCTGTTGTGCACCTTTATAGTCACCCAGTTACGTTGTGACGTTTGATACACCCAAAGCATTCCTACGGTATCCAGGAGTTACACGATCTCATGGTCAAAGGAAGAGATACTTGACATTGGCAAAGCTCTAGCATACGAACTACACGATCTTTGTGCTAGGCTTAGGATTGGGTCTTGTCCATCACATCATTCTCCTAATGATGTGATCCCGTTATCAACGACATCCAATGTCCATAGCCAGGAAACCATGACTATCTGTTGATCACAACGAGCTAGTCAACTAGAGGCTCACTAGGGACTTATTGTGGTCTATGTATTCACACGTGTATTACGATTTCCGGATAATACAGTTATAGCATGAATAAAAGACAATCATCATGAACAAGGAAATATAATAATAATACTTTTATTATTGCCTCTAGGGCATATTTCCAACAGTCTCCCACTTGCACTAGAGTCAATAATCTAGTTCACATCGCCATGTGATTAACACTCACAGGTCACATCGCCATGTGACTAATACCCAAGAGTTTACTAGAGTCAGTAGTCTAGTTCACATCACTATGTGATTAACACTCAATGAGTTTTATGTTTGATCATGTTGCTTGTGAGAGAGGTTTTAGTCAACGGGTCTGAACCTTTCAGATCCGTGTGTGCTTTACAAATCTCTATGTCATCTCCTAGATGCAGCTACCACGCTCTATTTGGAGCTATTCCAAACAACTGTTCTACTTGGAGCTATTCTAAATTGTTGCTCCATTAAACGTATCCGGTATCTCTACTCAGAGCTATCCGGATAGGTGTCAAGCTTGCATCGTCGTAACCTTTACGACGAACTCTTTTACCACCTCCATAATCGAGAAAATTCCTTAGTCCACTAGTTACTAAGGATAATTTTGACCGCTGTCCTGTGAGCCATTCTTGGATCACTCTTGTACCCCTTGACTGACTCATGGCAAGGCACACTTCAGGTGCGGTACACAGCATAGCATACTGAAGAACCTACGTCTTAAGCATAGGGGACGACCTTCGTCCTTTCTCTCTATTCTGTCGTGGTCGAGCTTTAAGTCTTAACTTCGTACCTTACAACTCAGGCAAGAACTCCTTCTTTGACTGGTCCATCTTGAACACCTTCAAGATCATGTCAAGGTATGTGCTCATTTGAAAGTATTATTAAGCATTTTGATCTATCCTTATAGATCTTGATGCTCAAGTAGCTTAATCCAGGCTTTCCATTGAAAAACACTTTCAAAATAACCCTATATGCTTTCTAGAAATTCTACATCATTTCTGATCATCAATATGTCAACAACATATACTCATCAGAAATTCTATAGTGCTCCCACTCACTTCTTTGGAAATACAAGTTTCTCATAAACTTTGTATAAATCCAAAATCTTTGGTCATCTCATCAAAGCGTACATTCCAACTCCGAGATGCTTACTCCAGTCCTTAGAAGGATCGCTGGAGCTAGCATACCTTTTAGCATCCTTAGGATTGACAAAACTTTTCTGATTGTATTGCATACAACCTTTCCTTACGAAAACTAGTAAGGAAATTTGTCTTGACATCCATCTGCCAGATTTCATAAATGCAGCTAATGCTAACATGATTCCGACGGACTTTAAGCATCGCTACGAGTGAGAAAATCTCATCGTAGTCAACTCCTTGAACTTGTCGGAAAACACTTCGCCACAAGTCGAGCTTCATAGATGGTGACATTACCATCCACGTCCGTCTTCTTCTTAAAAGATCCATTTATCTCAATGGCTTGCCGATCATCGGGCAAGTCCACCAAAGTCCATGGATCCGTTCTCGGATTTTATGGCCTCAAGCCATTTATTGGAATCCGGGCCCACCATCGCTTCTCCATAGCTCGTAGGTTCATTGTTGTCTAGCAACATGACTTTCAAGACAGGATCACCTTACCACTCCGAAGTAGTACGTGTCCTTGTCGTCCTACGAGGTTCGGTAGTGACTTGATCCGAAGTTTCATGATCAACATCATAAGCTTCCACTTCAATTGGTGTAGGTGCCACAGGAACAACTTCCTGTGCCCTGCCACACACTAGTTGAAGAGACGGTTCAATAACCTCATCAAGTCTCCACCATCCTCCCACTCAACTCTTTCGAGAGAAACTTTTCCTCGAGAAAGGACCCGATTCAAGAAACAATTCATATTGCTTTCGGATCTGAATTAGGAGGTATACCCAACTGTTTTGGGTTTCCTATGAAGATGCATTTTATCCGCTTTGGGTTCGAGCTTATTAACCTGAAACTTTTTCATATAAGCGTCGCAGCCTCAAACTTTTAAGAAACGACAACTTAGGTTTCTCTAAACCATAATTCATACGGTGTCATCTCAACGGAATTACGCGGTGCCCTATTTAAAGTGAATGTGGTTGTCTCTAATGCCTAACCCATGGACGATAGTGGTAATTCGATAAGAGACATCATGGTACGCACCATATCCAATAGGGTGCAACTATGATGTTCGGACACACCATCACATTATGGTGTTCCAGGCGGTATTAATTGCGAAACAATTTACACAATGTCTTAATTGTGTGCCAAAACTCGTAACTCAGATATTTATTTCTATGATCATATCATAGACATTTTATCCTCTTGTCACAATGATCTTCTACTTCACTCTGAAATTACTTGAACCATTCAATAATTCAGACTTGTGTTTCATCAAGTAAATATTCTCAACATCTACTCGAATCATCTGTGAAGTAAGAACATAACGATATTCACTGCATGCCTCAGCACTCATTGGACTGCACACATCAAAATGTGTTACTTCCAACAAGTTGCTATCTTGTTCCATCTTATTGAAACCGAGGCTTTTCAGTCATCTTGCCCATGTGGTATGATTTGCATATCTCAAGTGATTCAAAATCAAGTGAGTCCAAACGATCCATTTGCATGGAGTTTCTTCATGCATATACACCAATAGACATGGTTCGCATGTCTCAAACTTTTCAAAACGAGTGAGTCCAAAGATCCATCAACATGGAGCTTCTTCATGCGTTTTATACCATTATGACTTACATGGCAGTGCCACAAGTAAGTGGTACTATCATTACTATCTTATATCTTTTGGCATGAAAACGTGTATCACTACGATCGAGATTTAATAAACCATTCATTTTAGGTGTAAGACCATTGAAGGTATTATTCAAATAAACAGAGTAACCATTATTCTCCTTAAATGAATAACCGTATTGCGATAGTCATAATCCAATCATGTCTATGCTCTACGCAAACACCAAATAAAAATTATTCAGGTTTTAAACACCAATCTCGATGGTAGAGGGAGCGTGCGATGCTTTGATCATATCAACATTGGAAACATTTCCAACACATATCGTCAGCTCACCTTTAGCTAGTCTCCGTTTATTCCGTAGCTTTTATTTCGAGTTACTAACACTTAGCAACCGAACCGGTATCTAATACCCTGGTGCTACTAGGAGTACTAGTAAAGTACACATCAACACAATGTATATCCAATATACTTCTATCGACCTTGCCAGCCTTCTTATCTACCAAGTATCTAGGGTAATGCTGCCCCAGTGGTTGTTCCCCTTATTACAGAAGCACTTAGTCTCGGGTTTGGGTTCAACCTTGGGTTTCTTCACTAGAGCAGCAGCTGAATTGCCGTTTCATGAAGTATCCCTTTGTTCCCTTGCCCTTCTTGAAACTAGTGGTTTCACCAACCATCAACAATTGATGTTCCTTCTTGATTTCTACTTTCACGGTGTCAAACATCATGAATATTTCAAGGATCATCATATCTATCCCTGATATGTTATAGTTAATCATGAAGCTCTAGCAGCTTGGTGGCAATGACTTTGGGGAAACATCACTATCTCATCTGGAGGATCAACTCCCACTCGATTCAAGTGATTGTTGTGCTCAGACAATCTGAGCACAAGCTCAACGATTGAGCTTTTCTCCCTTAGTTTGCAGGCTAAGAAAATCGTCGGAGGTCTTATACCTCTTGACGTGGGGACGAGCCTGAAATCCCAATTTCAGCCCTCGAAACATCTCATATGTTCCACGACGTTTCGAAAACGTCTTTGGTGCCTCTACTTAAACCATTTAACTGAACTATCACGTAGTAATCAAAACGTGTATGTTCGATGTTCGAAACATCCACAAACGACGTTTGGGGTTCAGCACACTAAGCAGTGTATTAGGGACATAAGCTTTCTACTGATCGCATAATCGCTACTATCAACTTTCAACTATATTTTCTCTAGGAACATATCTAAAACAGTAGAACTATAGCGTGAGCTACGACATATTGCAAAAGGTCTTTTGACTATGTTCAAGATAATTAAGTTCATCTTATGAACTCCCACTCAGATAGACATCCCTCTGGTCATCTAAGTGATCACATGATCCGAGTCAACTAGGCCCTGTCCGATCATCACGTGAGACGGACTAGTTAACGTCGGTGAACATCTTCATGTTGATCGTATCTACTATACGACTCATGCTCGACCTTTCGGTCTCCGTGTTCCGAGGCCATGTCTGCACATGCTAGGCTCGTCAAGTTAACCCTAAGTGTTTTCGCTGTGTAAAACTGTCTTACACCCGTTGTATGTGAACGTAAGAATCCATCACACCCGATCATCACGTGGTGCTTAGAAGCGACGAACTGTAGCAACGGTGCATAGTTAGGGGAGAACACTTCTTGAAATTTTGTAAGGGATCATCTTATTTACTACCGTCGTCCTAAGTAAACAAGATGCATAAACATGATAAACATCACATGCAATCAAATAGAGTAGTGACATGATATGGCCAATATCATATAGCTCCTTTGATCTTCATCTTCGGGGCTCCATGATCATCTTGTCACCGGCATGACACCATGATCTCCATCATCATGATCTCCATCATCGTGTCTTCATGAAGTTGTCACGCCAACGACTACTTCTACTTCTATGACTAACGTTTAGCAATAAAGTAAAGTAAGTTACATGGCGTTCTTTAATGACACGCAGGTCATACAAAAAAATAAAGACAACTCCTATGGCTCCTGCCGGTTGTCATACTCATCGACATGCAAGTCGTGAATCCTATTACAAGAACATGATCAATCTCATACATCACATATATCATTCATCACATCCTTTTGGCCATATCACATCACATAGCATACCCTGCAAAAACAAGTTAGACGTCCTCTAATTGTTGTTGCATGCTTTACGTGGCTGCTATGGGTTTCTAGCAAGAACGTTTCTTACCTACGCAAGACCACAGCGTGATATGCCAATCGCTATTTACCCTTCATAAGGACCCTTTTCATCGAATCCGTTCCGACTAAAGTGGGAGAGACTGGCACCCGCTAGCCACCTTATGCACCAAGTGCATGTAAATCGGTGGAACCTGTCTCACGTAAGAGTACGTGTAAGGTCGGTCCGGGCCGCTTCATCCCACAATACCGTCGAAACAAGATTGGACTAGTAACGGCAAGCATATTGAACAACATCAACGCCCACAACTACTTTGTGTTCTACTCGTGCAAAGAATCTACGCAATAGACCTAGCTCATGATGCCACTGTTGGGGAACGTAGCAGAAATTCAAAATTTTCCTACGTATCACCAAGATCTATCTATGGAGAGACCAGCAACGAGTAGAAAGGAGAGTGCATCTACATACCCTTGTAGATCGCTAAGCGGAAGCGTTCAAGTGAACGGGGTTGATGGAGTCGTACTCGTCGTGATTCAGATCACCGATGATCCTAGTGCCGAACGGACGGCACCTCCGCGTTCAACACACGTACAGCCCGATGACGTCTCCCACGCCTTGATCCAGCAAGGAGAGAGGGAGAGGTTGAGGAAGACTCCTTCCAACAGCAGCATAACGGCGTGGTGGTGGTGGAGGAGCGTGGCAATCCCGCAGGGCTTCGCCAAGCACCATGGGAGAAGAGGAGGAGGGAGAGGGGCAGGGCTGCACCAACGAGAGATCAAATCGCGTGTTATGGGCAGCCCCATGCCTCAATATATATAGGGGGAGGGGAGGGCTGCGCCCCCTTTAGGGTTTCCCACCCCAAGGGGCGGCGGACAGCCTCCAGATGGCATCTGGTGCGGCGGCCAAGAGGGGAGGGAGGAGTCCATCCTCCCCAAGGCACCTCGGAGGTGCCTTCCCCCTTGAGGACTCTTCCCTCTAGGGTTCCCTAGGTGCATGGGCCTCTTGGGGCTGGTGCCCTTGGCCCATGTAGGCCAAGGCGCACCCCCTACAGCCCATGTGGCCCCCCGGGGCAGGTGGCCCCACCCGGTGGGCCCCCGGGACCCTTCCGGTGGTCCCGGTACAATACCGATGACCCCGAAACTTGTCCCGATGGCCGAAACAGGACTTCCTATATATAAATCTTTACCTCCGGACCATTCCGGAACTCCTCGTGACGTCCGGGATCTTATCCGGGACTCCGAACAACATTCGGTTACCACATACAAGCTTCCTTTATAACCCTAGCGTCACCGAACCTTAAGTGTGTAGACCCTACGGGTTCGGGAGACATGCAAACATGACCGAGACGTTCTCCAGTCAATAACCAACAGCGGGATCTGGATACCCATGTTGGCTCCCACATGTTCCACGATGATCTCATCGGATGAACCACGATGTCAAGGACTCAATCGATCCCGTATACAATTCCCTTTGCCTAGCGGTATTTTACTTGCCCGAGATTCGATCGTCGGTATACCGATACCTTGTTCAATCTCGTTACCGGCAAGTCACTTTACTCGTTCCGTAACACATCATCCCGTGATCAACTCCTTGGTCACATTGCGCATATGATGATGTCCTACCGAGTGGGCCCAGAGATACCTCTCCGTTTACACGGAGTGACAAATCCCAGTCTCGATCCGCATAAAACAATAGATACTTTCGGAGATACCTGTTGTGCACCTTTATAGTCACCCAGTTACGTTGTGACGTTTGATACACCCAAAGCATTCCTACGGTATCCAGGAGTTACACGATCTCATGGTCAAAGGAAGAGATACTTGACATTGGCAAAGCTCTAGCATACGAACTACACGATCTTTGTGCTAGGCTTAGGATTGGGTCTTGTCCATCACATCATTCTCCTAATGATGTGATCCCGTTATCAACGACATCCAATGTCCATAGCCAGGAAACCATGACTATCTGTTGATCACAACGAGCTAGTCAACTAGAGGCTCACTAGGGACTTATTGTGGTCTATGTATTCACACGTGTATTACGATTTCCGGATAATACAGTTATAGCATGAATAAAAGACAATCATCATGAACAAGGAAATATAATAATAATACTTTTATTATTGCCTCTAGGGCATATTTCCAACATTAAGTAGTACTAGCTAGCTACCATCTCTTTAATTCTTGTTTCAATATCATTAATTAATTATCATGCTTGATTAATCATTATCTGATTCAATTCCATTCTCGTAAAGGCCCCGAGGCAGGCGGCGGGGAATAATCTGTGTGCATTCTACGTTTGCGAGAACATTCGCATGATGACGTGCGAAAGGAGCAGATCTGATAGACAGGACTGGGTACGTTTGTCAGAACACTATTCACACCATTATCGATATCTAGTCACACAACTAACACACATGCATATTGATCTCCTTCTTAACAGTTCAGATCGGTGCGGGATAAGCTCCTACCATCGGACCGCATACAAGCACTTCAAGAGGAAATAGCCGGATTTTTGCTCGACCAGGTCATAGATCCCAAAGGAGAATACTATTACCCGCTACCGCCCCCATGAACCACTTGTCATCGTGCTCCGGAGGCACCAAAGGCAACATATGTAGGAGAAATTGTATATGTATATACATGTATATGTGTGAATAATTAATGGTGTTGGTTTGTGAGACATTCGATGATATATATATGTGGTTCTACGTACGAGAAAATCTATTTATATATATGCATAACGTGTACAATTTGTAGTATCGTGAAATAACAGCAAACAAAAAAAAATTGAATGGAAAATAAATCAAACCCCCCCCCCCCTCCCCCCCCCCAAATATTTAGTACCGGTTGGTGTTACCAACCGGTACTAATGCCCTAGCGCACCCCGGGCCTGGCTCGTGCCACGTGGTGGCACTTTAGCGCCGGTTCGTGACGAACCGGTACTAAAGGGGGAGGGGCCTTTAGTCCCCACTCTTTAATACCGGTTGGCAAACCGGCACTAAAGGCCGTTACGAACCGGCACTAAAACCCGGTTCTGCACTAGTGATGATACATATTAAACATAACTGATTTACAACATGCTCAGTTCGAGGGACATCTCATCTCCAAGCAATTACATATAGCTAGATGGACAAGGGCGGCGATGACAAGCCCTTTCCAAATTAGCAGTACAAGGTTTCAAAAAGTCAGCAGAAAGACAAAACCACCACCGTACGTGGAGTTCTTCATGCTAGGATTTGCACCGTGAAGCACATATGCTAGCAAGCATCTAGCTAGCTACGCCTACACTACATGGCCTTGTTCCACATCGCTAGTGGTATTCTGAGCACGTTCTTCATCTGTGGTGTCGCCGGTGGGATGACCTTGATCCGCTGCAGCAGGTTCTCCTTCGTTCCTGGCGTCGCCGGTGGGATGATCTTGATCCGCCCAAGGTTCTTCTTGGGTGTCGCCGGCGGAGTGAACTTGATCCGCAGCACAGTCTTCTTCTTGAGTGTCCCCGCCGACACGATCTTGATCCGCATAACGTTCCTTACTGGCGGCAACGACTTTGACACGTCGTCGGTGGGGGTAGGGAGCTTGGGCTCGAACCACGGGAGCTGGAGCGCGGCGGCCGTCGTCAGCCGCCTAGCTGGGTTGCACTCGAGAAGCCCTTTCAGGACTTGGAAGCCGTCCTGGGACAAGGTCTCCCGGGGGAAGAGGTTTCCCAGCGTGTTTGTGTTGTGCTGCTGCGCCTGCGCGGAGAAGAACACTCGCGGCACCTCGGCCGCGACGAAGTCCGGCCACGTGCTCTCGTCCGGGAAGCCAAGAACGCGGAAGATGGCCGAGAGCTGGGCGGCCCTGTCGTCCTTCTTGTCGGCCTTGAACAGCATCTCGGCCATGACGCATCCCAGCGACCACACGTCGACGCCCGCGTCGTAGTCCGGCCTCCCCACGAGCATCTCGGGGGCCATGTAGGGCATGGTGCCGGCGAACTCGTACGGCTTCCTCGCGGTCTTCAAGGACATGGCCAGCCCGAGGTCGCAGAACTTTAGGATCTTTCCTCCTTCCCCGACCAGGATGTTGTGGGGCTTGATGTCGCGGTGGAGGATGCGGTGGTTGTGCATCTTGTTGGCGCCGGTGAGGAGCTGCCACATGTAGGCTTTCACGATGGCCTCCGGTAGCGGCGGCCTCTCGGACAAGAAAGCGTGGAGGTTGGGCCCGACGTAGTCCATGGCGAGGCAGAGGTTGTATGTCTCAGGGTCGCGGAAGAGTCCGTGGGAGCCGACGACGTAAGGGTTCGGGGTGCAGGCCTCGAGGAAGCCGGCCTCGTCCTGGATCTCTTTGTTGGCGGTGACAAGATCGCCGCTGGAGCGGAGGACCTTGATGGCGACGGTCTTGCCTGTGACGCGGTGACGGCGCCGAAGCTGCCCTCGCCGAGGCAGGGCGTGTCATCGAACTCGAAGGCCGCGGTGCTGCCGATGCGGACGCGCCTCCTCTTGCAGCAGGAGATTTCTGGTTCTTGATCCGTCCCGTGGCCGGCAGCTGGTCGCTTGCCGGCAGCCATGGCGCTCGAGCTGGACTAGGGCTTCGCTTCACGTGGACTTGATGCGGGGCTTGGCGATGGATCGAAGGTGGAAGCAGGAGATCGAGGAAAGGGGGGAGGGAGCTAGGGTTGAGCTAGAGCAACGCAAACATTTCTGTATATATAGATCGTGCATGAATGCGCGATCGACTAGGCTACGTATTGGGTACTGACCGCGCAGCGCACCACCCGGATTCCATCCATCAGCCCTGCATGCGTATTCTTTAAGCAAACCGCGTGCAGATGGAGTTCGATATTGCTCTGGCTATGGCTGCTCATGTAGTTAGCCATGCTATCCGTACTGTGATTGTACTCGGAGTAAATCGAGTCAATTGCATGGCTAGTCAAAGAATGTTGCCCTACGTACGGGTTTAGTCAAAGTTGGAGTTGGCTGTTGTGTGCATGGCCGAGTAGGTCTGTGTGTGTGCATGTACATACAATGTGGGCCCGACTATACTAATACTTCCTTCGTCCGAAAAAACTTGTCGGGCATAACAAGCATTTGGCTGATGATTTCCATCCGCTTTTCAGTCCAACTAGAGAGTGGCGTAGGCTTTGCCCCGCCATTTCTCAGCCATAAGTTAAAAATATATTTGCAGGCTATTACGGTTAGAGGTGAACAATTGTTACAACGAAAAACAAAGAACTGAATTGATCTGAGTTGGCTGATGTTTCTGGTTTATTCGATTTATGCGGTTTGGTTTGGTGTTTTCATCACTAATTGTTTGTGTTCAGATCGATGTATCGCCGTTTTCATCATGCATGAACTGAATTGACCATCAGCCCACATAAACCGAAATTGGCCTCTCTTTTTTTCTAACTTCCCTACTTTAACGGCATGTGTAGGCATGGCATTAAGCTCATGTACAATGCGCGCCCATGCAATCCAATTCACTAGTGCCTCTACCTCCCTAATCCACTCTCCTTGCTTGGATTTTCCGTCCTCAATAGGACTCCAATCTCTCAACATGTCGCTTACCAACCTTGAGGCTAGATCCATCACCATATAGAAATGGGCTCTCCAATAGGTGTTCATAATGGCTTGGATCTCTAGCGCCTGGTCTGTCCATTCTATCTCTACATGATGTAGGTCTGGTATTGCAAGAAAACTATGATTGATTGTAAAATTTTCTTAATTCCTGATTAGTTTTGTCGCTAATAAATGGCAGAAGAAAGAAAGAAGAGAGGGTGTCGGTTGGACGTTGGTCGGATCTTGTAGGCTAATTCTCTCTCATTTGTTCAAAAATCTTCGTGGTTTAAACTAATTTTCTGAATTAGTTTAGATTAAACTAATTTGTCAAATTGGTTTAGATTCTAAGAACGATTGTTGGGCAGCTTATAGCATCTACAACTGGACTCTCCATAACCGCCCAAACGATGGAGGGGCTGCCTGGTCAGTGACTGGACAGATATTTGGCTCCCAACCGAGCTCTCCATAGCCGGCTGAAACGCCCAAACTAACTGACACTCCCCGTATTTATATCCGTCCCAGATATGGGGAGGCCCGGACGCGCCCGGGCACACCGGCCACCTCGGATCCGGCCCACTCTGACTCACCTAACCACACATAAACTCTGGCTCCAACAGGTGCAGTATAGGTCTGGTAGCTCTAACGTGCATACAGAACCCTTCTCCTCACCTCCGTGCCCACATACCACCGGCATTTTAATCACCGATAGACTCTGGCCTATCAGGTAATTAGCTTAGGCGGATTATTTTTATCGTAACCTTTTAGCCACACAGACTTGTGTATCCCACCTTTAGTGCAGCACATAAATAAAGGGGAGGATTGGCTAGATGTTGCGGGCAAAATTGCCGTTTCATACGCTACATAACACCGTTAGCTCAAAAAATGGACTCAACTGTTATATTGGGAACAACATTTAGGGTTGATGTTAGATAGTGAAGAAATATTTTTCTAGTGTTAAATATTGAATCTAATTTTAAGACAACGTCAATAAAGGAATTATCTCATTTTTATTTGTTTTTCCTCCATGCCATGCCATCTGTGACTCTTAAGAATTACCTTTGTGTTTCCTCTGTTTATTATGGAGAAAAGTATACTTTTGTCCCTCAACTCTTGTGGAGTATAGATTTGGTCCCTCAACTCCGAAACCGGACAACTTGCAACCCTGACTAGTGAAACCAGACAAGGTTCGTCCCTCGACTCGGCTTTGACCGGTTTTTGGTGCTGACTCAACGTAGTTTTGACTGTGCTGACTCATATTCGCGTACCTTGTTCCAAGTTCACGTAATTTTTCCGAATTCGCATACTATTTCAAATTCGATTACTTTTTTCAGACCCTTGTTTCTTTTGAATTCATGTACTTTTTCCAAGTTTGCGAACTTATTCCAAATCCACATACTTTTTTCAGCTTCGCCTAATTTTTTCAAATTCCTCTACTTTTTATAAATTCGCATGCTTTATTTGGAAAAGTCCAGGAATTTGAAATAATTCACAAACTTACGAAAAGCACGAAGATCTCAAAAAGTTTGCGAACTTAAAATAAGTACATTGATCTGAAAAAAAAATACACAAATTTGAAGAAAGTATGTGGGTTTGAAAAAATTCCACGAACTTGAGAAAAGTACATCAATTGCATGGCTTGCATGTTGTGCTAGCTGGCACTACAAGTCAAAGGATGTTGCCATACGGACGGGTTTAGTCAAAGTTGGAGTTGGCTGTTGTGCGCATGGCCGAGTACGTTTCTGTGTGTGCACATGTACATATATGTGGGCCCGACTATACTATTACTCCCTCCGGTCCCTGCATATAAGAATTGTCTGAAGTCAAACTTCATAACCATATTTGTATGAAAAAATATTAACATCTATTCCCGAATCTAATGTTAAACTTATGCAGTATGAAACTAAAGTCATGACGCATCTAATGTTGTTAATTTCACATTCTAAATGATGGTAATTTTTTCTATAAACTTGGTCAAAGTTTACGACGTTTAACTTCAGACAAATTTTATATACGAACTAAAAAGGACCGGAGGGAGTACATAACAAGCATTTGGCTGATGATTTTCGTCTGCTTTTCTGTCTAACTAGGGAGTGACATAGGCTTTGCCGCGCCATTTCTCAGTCATAAGTTACAAAACATTATTTGCAGGCTCTTACGGTTAGAGGTGAACAATTTTTATAACAAAAAACAAAGAACTGAACTGAACTAAGTAGGCTGATATTTCTAGTTTATTCGATTTATGGTGTTCAGTTTGGTGTTTTCATCACACTACTAGGAAAAACACTACCACTAGGGTCGGTTTTCTGCATACCAGTAGCGTGGGTTCCCTCGCTACTACTAAGGCGCTACAGCTAAATTTTAGCAGTAGCACGTTTTTACCCCGCGCTACAGCTAAAAAGTTAGTTGTAGCGCCGTGCCACCCACACTACCATTATTCCACACCTATGCTACTGCTATCCTGAGCACTAGTAGCGTGCCATTTCCCACCCACGCTGCAGCTATCTAATTAGAAATTAAAAAAAAAAGTCAGATGCAGTAGAAACATTTTAGCAAATCAAGACGTGGCCAGTGCAATAAACTAAGCTCACAGAACCATCTTAGGAACTGCAGCATTCATGGATGAAACATTGAACATCTCAACTCAAAGAGATCACGAGATCCCATTTAACATCAGATACAATCAACCAGACCACTTATCTAGATGTATCTACCAAGACTCGGAGTGCAGATGCCGATGGACCCGAATCCTCCCTCCCCCCTCCCCCCTCCCCTCCCCCCCTAAACGTTGGCATCGAGGTCCTCCACCTCGGCGACCTCCGGCGTCGCGATCATCTGTGCGACGCGGTCGCCGGGCTTCCCAGTGAAGTCCACCTCCGAGTGGTTGAAGAGCACGACGCCCACCAGGCTGCGGTACTTCGTGTCGATCACCCCTGCGGCTAAGTCGAGAAAGTAGAAACTTGTTAGTACACCTCAGCGTCCAAATCTGGCTTGCTCAAATAGAGATACAGTGAATAGAGATACAGGGAAGCAGTACACCTACCAGGTTGAAACGAGCTTGCTCAAATGATGATCTGGCACTGTGGAGCTAGTTAGTGATCATGGCTTCAAACAAAAGTTCGATAATGTGAAATAAAGAAAGGAACTTACATCCTCAACTGCAGTTGCTTTGTCTTTCATTGTTCGTTTCTTCAAGGATAAATACCTTTCATGAGCCTGGATGAGAACACAAATCAGTCAGCGAGACCCTTTTTAAAAATAAACCCGACTTTTATCAAAAATGCAATAACAGCTACAAATGATAGCATGCTGATCAACAACAGAAATTGAATAAAGCTATCATATCGGCGCCACGCTGCAGTAAAATGCAGCAAAAAGTAGATTATGCTTATACTAGATTAATTTTTACCATGGGTCACTGTTTTAGCAACAAGGAGTTAGTAGACAGAAAAATAACATAGAAATAGCATCTGCACATTATGGCAAACAGACTCCTTCTGATTATAGTGAAAGTTGACTATCATATTGGCAGGTTGACGGGAACAGCGTAAACAAACACCAAAACAAAAATAGGAGAATATATAACTCTATCATTTTGTTCACAATAAGCCAACATATTGAACTTTGTTATTGCTGCCACAAGATTGACACCATGATACAAGCTTCAGAATCACCTTGAAGACATGTTTAATATTGTAACTTTAAAATGAACTGAGAACAGCATTACCTGGTCGTACAGAAGGCTAGCCTTGTCAAAACGCTTTCGGGCATCCTGATCACCACCTACTGTACTCTGCTTGTCCTAATAGCAATTTCCCCTTGACTGGTTCCAACTACTACTACTCATCCCCATATGTACTTGATACCATCAACAGACGTTGTACCTGATCTAATTGGAATTCTACTGAACTAATCTAGTCTGCAAAATAACACAGGAAGCCTTAGTAGTTGACAGAAGATGTGTAATTAATCTTCCTCTCTACTAGTTAGACCTGATCTTTATGTAACCATTAATGTACTTGGGACCATTAATAATAGGTGATGTACTATGCAGTATGAATTCTACTGAACTAATCTAGTCTGCGAAATAACATGCCTGGCCTTAGTTGATTATTAGTGAGGAAGAAGTACTGCTAGGATAATCATGAAATCTCAGCACATTTTGTTATTGACTCCTACATCTTCGTTTTACAAAGGAAAACTAATTTTGTAGATCCGATCCATCTGGAGAGCAGAGGACATTATAGATTGTGTCATGCTCTGTGCTGTGGTTGCATAGTCAACCTGTCCCTTTTCTGTTTGATGTGTATAAATTTAGACAAATCTAGCCGATGGTCCTAGGTAGTACTACTGCTACATAACTAGTTGAGGCTCCTAAATTGCTTTGGTTTTCAATCACTTCAGTTTCTTTTGTCACTAACTTTAGATTTTTGACAGAAAATTATTGTGCAGTACTGTAAACACCCACAGTAATCATCCTCATCTTTTGCTGGTTAATTCCTTCAATATTGATTTTCTTCTTCTTCAGTTAACCTTTTGTTTTTCTGAGACCCTCAAGATTGTTTTCAGTTATAAATAAATTAATCAGGTACCTAGCACACGGTATTACTATGAAGTACTGCAATGTTTATCACATATAAGCACCAATCAAACTGCTTCGACTATTGCTACCTGTGCTTACCCAAAGAGTTCACGAAGTATGGGCTTGTTGATACGTCTCCAACGTATCTACTTTTTCTCATGCTTTTCCTCTTGTTTTGGACTCTATATTGCATGATTTGAATGAAACTAACCCCGGACTGACGTTGTTTTCAGCAGAACTACCATGGTGTTGTTTTGTGTAGAAATAAAAGTTCTTGCAATGGAACGAAATTTTGCGAGGATTTTTTATATCAATAATAAGAATTTATGGAGCCAAGACCCAGCAGAGAGGGGCCCCTGCTTGGGCACAACCCACCAGGGCGCGCCCCCTCTCCTGGCGCGCCCAGGTGGGTTGTACCCACCTAGTGGCCCCGCTGACGACCCCCCTGATACTACAAATTCACATATTTTCAGAAAAAATCAAGGAGAAAGAATTATCACGTTCCACGAGACGGAGCCACCACCAAGCCCTGTTCTTCCTCGGGAGGGCAGATCTGGAGTCCATTTGGGGCTCCGGAGAGGGGGATCTTCGTTCTTCGTCATCAGCAACCCTTCTCCATCGCCAATTCCATGATGCTCCCCACCGGGAGTGAGTAATTCCTTCGTAGGCTCGCTGGTTGGTGAGGAGTTGGATGAGATTCATCATGTAATCGAGTTAGTTTTGTTAGGGCTTGATCCCTAGTATCCACTATGTTCTTAGATTGATGTTGCTATGACTTTGCTATGCTTAATGCTTGTCACTTTTGGCCCGGGTGCCATGAACTCAGATCTGAACCGTTTATGAATTCATCATTATATCCATGTTTTAGATCCGATCTTGCAAGTTATAGTCACCTACTACGTGTTATGATACGGCAACCCGGGAGTGAAAACAACCGGGCCACTCCCAGTGATGACCGTAGTTTGAGGAGTTCATGTATTCACTATGTGTTAATGCTTTGTTCCGGTTCTTTATTAAAAGGAGACCTTAATATCCCTTAGTTTCCAAAATGGACCCCGCTGCCACGGGAGGGTAGGATAAAATATGTCATGCAAGTTCTTTTAATAAAGCATGTATGACTATTTACGAAATTGAAGGAAATATGCCCTAGAGGCAATAATAAAGTTGTTATTTATATTTCCTTATATCATGATAAATGTTTATTACTCATGCTAGAGTTGTAATAACCAGAAAGTTAGTACATGTGTGAATACATAGACAAACAGAGTGTCACTAGTATGCCTCTACTTGACTAGCTCATTGAATCAAAGATGGTTAAGTTTCCTAGCCATAGACATGAGTTGTCATTTAATTAACGGGATCACATCATTAGAGAATGATGTGATTGACTTGACCCATTCCGTTAGCTTAGCACTTGATCGTTTAGTATGTTGCTATTGCTTTCTTCATGACTTATACATGTTCCTATGACTATGAGATTAGGCAACTCCCGAATACCGGAGGAACACTTTGTGTGCTACCAAATGTCACAACATAACTGGGTGATTATAAAGGTGCTCTACCGGTGTCTCTGATGGTACTTGTTGAGTTGGCATAGATCAAGATTAGGATTTGTCACTCTGATTGTTGGAGAGGTATCTCTCGGCCCTCTCGGTAATGCACATCACTATAAGACTTGCAAGCAATGTAACTAACAAGTTAGTTGCGGGATGATGCATTACGAAACGAGTAAAGAGATTTGGCGGTAACGAGATTGAACTAGGTATTGAGATACCGACGATCGAATCTTGGGCAAGTAACATACCGATGACAAAGGGAAAAACATATGTTGTTATGCGGTTTGACCGATAAAGATCTTTGTAGAATATGAAGGAGCCAATATGAGCATCCAGGTTCCGCTATTGGTTATTGACCGGAGACGTGTCTCGGTCATGTCTACATAGTTCTCGAACTCGTAGGGTCCGCATGCTTAACGTTTGGTGACGATCGGTATTATGAGTTTATGTGATTTGATGTACCGAAGGTTGTTAGGAGTCCCGGATAAGGTCACGGACATGACGAGGAGTCTCGAAATGGTCGGGACGTAACGGTCGATATATTGGAAGGCTATATTCGGACACCGGAAAGGTTCCGAGTGGTTCGGCCATTTTTCCGGAGTACCGGGAGGTTACCGGAACCCCCCGGGAGAAGTTATGGGCCTTATGGGCCATAAGAAGGAAGCACACCAGCCCACATTGGGCTGGTGCGCTCCCCTTGGGTAGGAGGCCGAATTGGAATAGTTTTGGGGGGTGGCGGCTAAGGGAGTCCTGGATTAGGGGGTCTTCGGACAGCCGGACTATATACTTTGGCCGGACTATTGGACTATGAAGATGCAAGATTGAAGACTTTGTCCCGTGTCCGGGTGGGACTCTCCTTTGCGTGGAAGGCAAGCTTGGAAATTCAGATATGTAGATCTCCTTCTTTGTAACCGACTCTGTGTAACCCTAGCCCCCTCCGATGTCTATATAAACCGGAGGGTTTAGTCCGTAGGACAACAACAATCATAATCATAGGCTAGCTTCTAGGGTTTAGCCTCTACGATCTCGTGGTAGATCAACTCTTGTAATACTCATATCATCAAGATCAATCAAGCAGGAAGTAGGGTATTACCTCCATCGAGAGGGCCCGAACCTGGGTAAACATTGTGTCCCCCGCCTCCAATTACCATTAGCCTTAGATGCACAGTTCGGGACCCCCTACCCGAGATCCGCCGGTTTTGACACCGACATTGGTGCTTTCATTGAGAGTACCACTATGTCGTCACGATAAGGCTTGATGGCTTCTTCAATCATCTGCAACGATGCAATCCAGGGTGAGGTTTTCCTCCCCGGACAGATCTTCGTATTCGGCGGCTTCGCATTGCGGGCCAACTCGCTTGGCCATCTGGAGCAGATCGATAGCTACGCCCCTGACCATCAGGTCAGGTTTGGAAGCTTGAACTACACCACCGACATCCGCGGAGACTTGATCTTTGACGGATTCGAGCCCATGATAGGTGTGCCGAACCATCACGAGGAGCATGACCTAGATCTGCCAACGGACGGTGTTCGGAAGATCACACCTGCGGCTGCCCCGGCTCTTAATCCGGTGCATATTGTGCCATCTGAGGACGGGTGGATGGACCCCACCCCGGAGGCCGCACACTCAGAAGCGTTAGAGCCGAACACAGACTTCACCTCCAATGAGGTCTGTGTCATCGGACCCTCGGACTCGTCTCCGGCCATAGACTCCGAACCGTGTGCATCCATGCCTACCGAATCTGATCGGGCACCGATCATGGAGTTTTCCTCCGCGGATATCTTTCAGCACTCGCCCTTGGGCAACGTGCTAAATTCATTAAAGTCTCTCTCCCTGTCAGGAGGCTCTTGGCCGAACTATGTCTGGCTTGAGTGGGAAGCGGACGGCGGAGAAATTCGTTCCCCACCCACCACCCACTTAATAGCCACTGTCGACAACTTAACCGACATGCTTGATTTTGACTCCGAAGACATCGATGGTGTGGACGACGATGCAGGAGATGAATAGGAACCACCGCCCACAGGGCACTAGACAGCCACCTCATCATATGATATATATATATATATATGGTGGACACACCCCAAGAAAACAACGGCGAGGAACGGAAGGATGCAACCGAGGATAATCCTCTTGAGAAGCAACCAAAGCGACGATGTCGACGCCGCTCTAAATCCCGCCACAGTAAAAACAGCGATAACAGCGCAAGAAAGAATAACACCCTGGTTGACTCCAAAGGCAACGACGATCCCATGGACCCAACGATGGAGCAGGATGAGCCAAGGGACGGCGAACATAGTCCGGAGCCGCTGTCCGATCATAGCGATGGCGGATATAAAACTCATAAACTTGTCTCTGGAGAGGAGAACAGTCCGGACGATTATGCACTCATAATCTCGGAAAGGCAATTGGAACAAGAGAACCTCCAAAGAAGGCTTATCGCCACCGCGAGAAGCTTGAAGAAGCAGAAGCAAAGGCTTAAGGCCGCGCAGGATATGCTCAACCGCAGATGGAACAAAGTGCTCGACACTGAAGAAAAATACGGTGGCGATCGCCACACAAAGAGCTACCCAAAGCGCAAGCAGCTGCCCGAATTCGACGACGAGGCCATAGATCCCATTCCGCCAAAAAATAATACGGCCGATCCACCGGATCGACCACCCCGTGGCCGCGACAGGGCGGCTAATGATGCCGCACACAAGTCAGCACACGGTTTACGTGAGCACCTGGACAAAAAAGCCGGTATGGTCAGGTCCATCTATGGATCTAGGAAGCGTGCTCAGGCTCAGGATCACATCCACCAAAACAATCATACTAATCGAATACCAGCACGGAATCAACACCGAACACAACAACCGTCGCCAGCATGCCATGACACATCAAAATACAGGGGTGTCGCACACCCCTGTGCTTCACCGATGAGGTGCTGGATCATGAATTTCCAGAGGGATTTAAACCCGTGAATATAGAGGCATATGACAGAACGACAGACCCTGGGGGTCTGGATTGAGGACTTTATCCTTCACATCCACATGGCTCGTGGAGATGATCTCCACGCCATTAAATACCTGCCCCTCAAGTTGAAAGGACCAGCTCGGCATTGGTTGAAAAGCCTCCCCGAAAACTCAATTGGAAGTTGGGAGGAACTTGAGGATGCTTTCAGGGCCAATTTTCAAGGGATCTATGTCCGACCTCCGGATGCAGACGATTTAAGTCACATAATCCAACAACCCGGAGAGTCAGCCCGTAAGCTTTGGAACAGATTTCTCACCAAGAAGAATCAAATCGTCGACTGCCCGGATGCCGAAGCCTTAGCGGCTTTCAAGCACAGTATCCAAGACGAATGGATTGCCAGACACCTTGACCAGGAAAAACCGAGGACAATGGCAGCCCTAACAAGCCTTATGCCCCGCTTCTGCGCGGGCGAGGACAACTGGTTGGCCCGCAGCGGCACAAGCGACCCAGGCACATCCGAAGTCGGGGATGGCAATGGGAAGCCGTGACGCAATAAAAACAAGCGTCGAAATAATGAAGACAGCCCAGACAACACGGCAGTAAACATCGGATTCAGGGGCTCTCGACCCGGTCAACAGAAAAAGCCATTTAAAGGCAGCAGAGATGGACCGTCCAGCCTAAACAAAATTCTAGACAGATTATGTCAGATCCATGGCACCCCCGAGAAACCTGCAAACCACACCAACAGAGAATGATGGGTTTTCAAGCAGGCCGGCAAGCTAAACGCCGAACACAAAGGGAGGGAGACGCCAAGTGAAGAAGAGGACGAGCCTCGCCAGCCGAACACTGGGGGACAAAAAAAATTTCCACCAGAGGTCAAAACAGTGAACATGATTTCCGCATCCCACATACCGAAGAGGAGGCACAAACGCGGACTCCGAGACGTATACGCTGTAGAGACTGTCGCCCCCAAATTCAACCCATGGTCGGCCTACTCGATCACTTTCGATCGCAGGGATCATCCGACTAGTATCCGGCATGGAGGTTCGGCCGCCTTGGTGCTCGACCCAATAATTGACGGATTCCATCTCACCCGAGTCCTCATGGACGGCGGCAGTAGTCTGAATCTGATATATCAGGACACTGTCCGCAAGATGGGGATAGACCCATCAAGAATCAGCCAAAGTAATACTACCTTTAAAGGAGTAATACCAGGCGTAGAAGCCCACTGCACGGGCTCTCTAATACTAGAGGTTCTATTTGGTTCACCAGACAACTTCCGAAGCGAAGAACTAATCTTCGACATCGCTCCATTTCGAAGTGGCTACCATGCACTACTCGGAAGAACGACCTTCGCCCGTTTCAATGCAGTTCCGCATTACGCTTATCCTAAACTTAAGATGCCCGGTCCATGCAGCGTCATCACAATTAGCGGAAATACAGAGCGTTCCTTACGTGCGAAAGAATGTGTGGCGGCTCTAGTAGCCGAACCACTGAGCGGCCTCTCCAACCAGAATAAATGATCGGTCGTCAAGACCACGAACACGGTTAGACGTGTCCGGCGCACCACTATTTGTAGCAGCCCAGATAAACCTGAGCTTGGGTCGATGGACATACCCCCATAGGTGGTGCTAGGGGCTGCCTGCATGTAAAAAAGGCCCATAGTTTGGTTTGACACTATCAATACAATAATAGATTGAATTCTCATGGTTCATTAAGAATAACCAACTTTTCGCACGATCACACCATATTCTTTCACCTGGGTTTTTCCTTTTTGCAGATGATCATCGTGCCACACCCTTCCAGGATACGGCACAACAGAGACAAAGGCGCAGACGTGCCGCAGGGACCTGTTCAAGGTTTCTTTTTATATTAAGACCATGTGTAAACCTTTTTTTCATTATTGTCTCTTGTTGTTTCACACCCTCCGGATACTCAAACCAACCGAGAGGGATACTGGCGTTATTAGCAAGGCTTTTTTCGCCATGCCAGATTAATGCATGTACCTGGAAATTCAGGGCTCATTATTGAGGGTGGTACTCAGCACAGTATATGTTATAAAGTCCAAATACCTTAGGGAGTGTTCAGCGTCACGAGTTTGGCCTTATATGCATCAGCTTCGAATCATGTCTCTGGTCAATAGTTGGGTTTGCCCGGCTCCCATGTTTTGCTACCTTACGTTCCGCTCTATCGGCTAAGGTGGCACCAGGAGAACTACTGCGATTGTGGCCTGGTTCACCTGGATGTGCACCTCAGTAGAGAAAGTCGAAAACAGACTGTCATGATAAAGCGAGACTGGTCAACCACTCGATGACTCAGCAGAATCTTCGCGATTCCTCTGCATTAACGAAGGACCAGTTTCCCGGTCAAGTATGTACGCGCACCTTATTTGGATGACCGCGGAAGTACCAGGGGCTATATAGTAGCCCCACTGTCAAACTCCTATGGCTAAGTGAAAGTGTTAAAGCAATATAGTCTGATTGCCTTGTTCGCCGCGCTATCACCTCCTCAAACGGACCAAGACATTGGATCAAGTGTGACTATGCGCTTTACCGAACACCCCCGCATTATATGGGTGGGGGCTGAAGGCGACGACTGCAAACTTTCAAGTTATATACATACATACATAAACGGCCGCACATGAGGCACTATAGTACTTTATGGGCAAAAGTATAAATACAACTTTTATAATCAAAATAGCATTGTTTTTACAATCAAGATACATGTCACTGGAACATGGTACTCTTTGAGCACTGAGCCTCTATTAAACGGGCACCTTCCAGGACTTCTTCAAAATAGTGCTCGGGCGAGTTCTTACCCCTGGACGGACCCCGAGTTGCAATAGCGGTGGCCTCCATCTCCGCCCAGTATGTTTTAACATGGGCAAGAGCCATCCGTGCACCCTCTATGCACGCCGACCTCTTGATAGCGTCGATATGCGACACAGCACGAAGAAATCGTTGCACTAAACCAAAATAACTATCCGGACTTGGTTCCTTCGGCCAAAGATGATCCACGACAGACCTCGTGGCAAGCCCGGACAACCTATGGAGCTCGGCCCACTCGGCCATTTGCTCATTCAACAACAGTGGACGCCTTGGATTACTGAACTATAACCAGAACAATCTTTCCACCTGATGATCTTTCTGATCTTTGAAATACTCTGTCGCGTCAGTAGCACTTTTTTCTAAATCCAGGTATGCGTCTGCCGAACTCCATAATTTATCAAGGGGGGCATACTTCGGATCGCCGAACTTCGTCCGCAATAAGATGGGCTTCCCAGCCGCGATATCTCCGGCTTGACGAAGCTCCTCCCGTGCCGCTCTGATTTCAGGGCGTGTCTCCTTGGCTGCCTCCAAGGCCTTCTTCAGGTCGGCCGTCTTTGCTTGGCCTTCCCTTTCAAGGAGCTCATAGCGACTGGCGGCATTCTGCAGCTCAACAGCCATTTTGGCTATTTTGTCTTCGCTCTGGTGATGAGTAGCCCGTTCATCTTTTAACTCTCCGGCCGCCTTTAGGACGGCCACATCACTTCTCCTGGCTTGTTCCTTGGCTCGGGCAAGTTCCGTCCGAAGGGTCTCCACGGCGGCAGCTCCATCTGCAGTCAAAGCATATTATAGATACTAGCATCATGCTCCTCTTAATATTTTCTAACCACCAGAACATACATACCTTGTGCCTCGTCAAGCCGCTTGTTCACAAGCGTGATGTCGGCATCTGCCACGTCAAGTTGCCGCCTCAATTCGGCAAAATCGGCAGTCCGGTCAGCCGCCGGACCCTCAGCCGCCTGCACATGAAAGCAACGCGATCATTACCTGGGACTATGATCCTCTTTTTGCCTCCTCTGGACGGCAACCAGAGTCTCAAGGGCTACTATCTATACAGAGCACACCTAGCGTGTGCGCTACAGTCAAATATATCTATATTACTTTGCGTACCTCAAAGCCTCTTAATAGGCTCGTAAAAGCCTCATTCAGCCCACTTTTGGCGGATGAGATCCTCTCAACCACCGTACACATTAAGGTATGATGTGCCTCTGAGATAGCCGCTTGCTCTAGAAGATCCGTCAATGTGTCCAGTTTTACACCGAACAAGCTCGGGCTCTTTTTGTTGCCCTCCTTAGGAGCCGAATACTCCGGACTTCGGGCGGCTGAAGGGTTACCTTCTGGCCTTTGCGGATCAGGAGAAATTCTCCACGCCAACACCTCGGGGTCATCCGCCCCATGAGGCGGGGAGGAAGGAGGAGGCCTCTCCATCATCTCTGGAAGAAGATCCCCCGAAGACGAACTTTGTCGAGAAGGGCTACGAGCCGGACTACAAAATATATGTCTCGGTCATTGGTCTCAGAGATAAAGCAGGATATATTTACCAAAGTGCTTTGGTTCACTTACAGCTCAGTTGATGGCTGGCCCCCTTGCGGGTGCTGTGTGGTAAGAACGCCCTCCGGGGCAGGGCCCCCTGGTGAAGGTTTCTTCCCTCGTTTGGAAGCCTCCGCGTCCAAATCTTCAGGAGTGCCCCTTTTCTTCCCGCGGGGAGAGGGGATTCTAGATTTGCCTCCCCGATCATCCTCCTTCATGGAGGCACTAATTCCCCCGGTTTGGATGGTTAATGTATGAAGACCGCTTTCGGCTTCTCTATTCCTCCCCTCGTCCTCTCCCGATGGCACTTGATAGGGTGCGCGAGCCAGCATCCTGGTTAGTACAAGATCCGGCGAACCTTCGGGAAGAGGGGCTGAACACCCGATCCTCTCCGCCTTTCTTATCCAGTCCTAGGCGAGGGCAATTTTTCAGAATGATGTTGTGACAAATGTAAAGACAGCATGTTCGGTCGCGGAATTACTTACTTGGGTATCTGGATGGTTGCAGTTGAGACCCGCATCCTTAGTGGTGTCCGGACACTTTATTCGTGATCCGAAGAATAATCCATACATCCCTTCGAGTGTCATGCCGAAGAAGTGCTGAATAGTTCACGGTCCTTCCGGGTTGAACTCCCACATACGGAGAGATCGGCGTTGGCATGGCAGGACCCGACGAACTAGCATTACTTGCATCACTTTGACGAGATTGACATCCCTCTTGAGGAGATCTCGAATGCAGCTTTGCATTGTCGGCATGTCATTTACTGCCCCAGTTCAGCCCTTTGTTGACCCATGGCGCCAGTTGAGGCGGAGGGCCCGGGCGGAAGGCTGGGGCGACTGCCTGCTTTGTACCTCGGGGTGCTGTGATGTAGAACCACTCTCGTTGCCATAAGTTGGACACCTCCGGGAAGGAGCCCTTTGTCCATAGGGCCTCGGCACCTTTGCTTATTATAGCGCCTCCGCACTCCGTGTGTCTCCCATCGATCATCTTCGGCTTCACATTAAAGGTCTTGAGCCATAAGCCGAAGTGTGGGGTAATGCGGAGGAAAGCCTCGCACACGATGATTAATGACGAGATGTGAAGGATGGAATCCGGAGCTAGATCATGGAAATCTAGCCCGTAATAGAACATGAGCCCTCTTACGAAGGGATCAAGACTAAAGCCTAGCCCTCGGAGGAAGTGGGAAACAAATACAACACTCTCGTTGGGTTCGGAAGTGGGGACAACCTGCCCTTGAGCAGGTAGCCTGTGGGGGATTTCGGCGTTCAGATACCTAGCCTCCCTGAGCTTCTTGATGTCCTCCTCTGTGATGGAGGAGGCCATCCACTATCCTTGAAGGTTGGATCCGGACATGGTTGAAGGTCCGAAGCGCTTAGCCTGAACCTTGGGTGTTGGAACTCGAGGTAGGGGAACGGAAGGATCGAGCATGGAAAGAAAAGGATAGGTGTCGGTGTCAAAACCGGCGGATCTCGGGTAGGGGGTCCCGAACTGTGCGTCTAGGCGGATGGTAACAGGAGACAAGGGACACGATGTTTTTACCCAGGTTCGGGCCCTCTCGATGGAGGTAAAACCCTACTCCTGCTTGATTGATATTGATGATATGGGTAGTACAAGAGTGGATCTACCATGAGATCAAGGAGGCTAAACCCTAGAAGCTAGCCTATGGTATGATTGTTGTAATGGTTGTTCGTCCTACGGACTAAAACCCTCCGGTTTATATAGACACCAGAGAGGGCTATGGTTACACAGAGTCGGTTACAATGGTAGGAGATCTACATATTCGTATTGCCAAGCTTGCCTTCCACGCCAAGGAAAGTCCCATCCAGACACGGGACGAAGTCTTCAATCTTGTATCTTCATAGTCTTGGAGTCCGGCCGATGATGATAGTCCGGCTATCCGGACACCCCCTAGTCCAGGACTCCCTCAGTAGCCCCTGAACCAGGCTTCAATGACGACGAGTCCGGCGCGCATGTTGTCTTCGGCATTGCAAGGCGGGTTCCTCCTCCGAATAATTCATAGAAGATTGTGAACACCAGGATAGTGTCCGGCTCTATAAAATAAATTCCACATACCACCGTAGAGAGAATAATATGTACACAAGTTCAATCTGCTGACGTATTTTGTGGCGTGACGTCACACCACTACCAAGCCTTTACTTGAATCGTTTTTATTATACCACCTCAGCGCGTTTAGCGAAGCGGTTTCCTTGGCACGTCTTGTCGAAGCAGAGATCGTGTTCCCCTTATTCCGGGATTCCCATCAATACGGACGTGGGTAACCCAACCGCGCCATTGATTGTGGCGCTTGGGAGATAAGCGAGTTTTACCAGGCCGGTGGGGACGCATAGTCTTCGTCCGCCCATATATAAGGGGATAAGGATCCACCTTTTTTACCTACGCCTTCTTCCTCCTTTGCTTATCCATCTCCGCGCACTCGAGCTCCAGCGCCCAAGTCCGCACATCTCGCCTCAACCTTCTCCAGCCATGTCCGGAGCGGGAGGCAAGTGGATGGCCTCCTCCGTTACGGAGGGGCACATCGAGAAGCTGCGCGGCGCCGGATACCTGTCCAGCGACATCGCGCACCGGCTGCCCGACGAGGGGCAGCTCATCCCCACCCCCAGGCCCCATGAGAGGGTCGTATTTCTTCCCCACTTCCTCCGCGGACTGGGCTTCCCACTTCACCCCTTCGTCCGGGGGCTCATGTACTACTACGGCCTGGACTTCCACGATCTGGCGCCAAACTTCATCCTCAACATCTCGGCGTTTATCGTCGTGTACGAGGCCTTCCTCTGCATCCAGCCCCACTTCGGCTTGTGGCTAAAGACCTTCAATGTCAAGCCGAAGGTGGTGAAGGGCGTCCAAGCGGAGTGCGGAGGCGCCATGGTGGGCAAAATGCCCAACGTCACTTGGCTCGAGGGTGCCTTCGTGGAATCCATCAAAGGGTGGCAATCGGGGTGGTTCTACATCACCGAGCCGCGTGACCCTAAATGGGCAGCGGCCCCCGAGTTCAGATCTGGTACCCCCATGCAGCTCACCTCCTGGAAAGAGAAGGGCTTGCTATGGGGTAGTTCGGAGGAGCTGACCGGACTCCAGTCCTGTCTCCAGACCCTGGTGAACAAGAAGCTTAAGCTTGTCAACGTGATCCAGGTCATGCTCGTCCGCCGGATTCTCCCCTGCCAGCAACGGGCCTTCAATTTGTGGGAGTTTGATCCGGCACAGCACCGGACCTTGAGCGGGCTCTTCGACACGACGTACGAAGCTGCCTGGAGGGTGCTGTTCAAGGGCGGAGAAGCCCCCGCATCCGCAACTGAAGATCGCGGATTCAGCACGCAGCGCCCGGCCGGCGAGGTAAGCTATGTTATCCTTTATGGGACACTCATTTCTTTCATAGTTTGACTCTATGTGGGATCTAAAACTCCCAATGCCTTTAACAGGACTGGCAGAAGACGTCCGGACAGGTTAACTGTCCGGCTCCCCTTCCAGAAGACCCAGCGGACACCCGTTTGACGGGGCTGCTGGTCCGGCACTTTACGTGGTGCCGGAGAAGAAGGCCAAGAAGAAGGCCACGGGAACCCGAAGGAGTTCCCGGCGCCAGGTGGTATCGGACTCATCATCCGATGACTCCGAGGCGGACTCCTCCCCCGAGGAGGAGGAGAAAGAGGCCTCTTCCCCAGCGGGGGGAGAGAAGAAGAGGAAGGCCTCCCCAACGAGGGCGGCCGAAGGGTCCAAGAAAGGACGGACCCTTCCTCCGGACTGCTCCGCCAACGCCGACGACGGCGACGAGGAGTGGCCCTCAAGGGCCAAGCCCCTGGCAAGATCGTAAGTGTCCGAATTCCTGGATGATTTATAATTTCTCTTTTTGCCACGTGGTGTCCTTCTAATGCCGCATACAACCTGTAGTCCGGCCAAGGACGATCTTCCCGCTTCGTCGAGCGGGTCCTTGGCTCCGTCGGATATGGATTCCCTTCCGACCGCCTCCACCCCTCGTGACGCTGATGACGCCGAGGTGGGATCCCAGGAGGGGACCCACCAGGAGGGGGAGGCTCCGGAGGTGCCACAGGGCAACCTCCCGGACTTCGCACCGGACTCCGCACCGGAACCTGCAGTGGTTCTGGAGTCCGACAGGCGGCCCCTTCGTAAGAAGGGCAAGACTGTGACACCGGCGGCCACCGTCCAACCGGAGGCGCCGGATAACTTGTTGGAGGCGCTCAACGGCGCTTCCATCGAAGAAGAACACCGCACTATCATGAGTGCGGTGATTCAGAAGGTTCAGCTCGCCAAGAGCGGGCTGACCGAAGCCTGCAGCAGCCTTCTAACAGGCTTTGAGGTAAGAAATTTAAAATATGTAATATAATACCGCATAGACAGTAGCCCCTGATGCTCGGTTCGGTGTTCGGAAAGAAAAGCCGGACTGAGGATCTAAAAAGATATACGCAGGAGGTCTAAAAATATGTCAATATGGGATTGCAGGCTGCGCTGCTGACCTCTGCCGCACTGACTGCGGAGGTCGATGCTTTGAAGCAGAACCTCGAGCGGTCCGAGAGCGAGCTCGGCCGTGCCAAGAAGCAGCTCGAGGACAAGGAAGGTGAGTAACACCGTATTAAATTTGTACCTTACAGAAAAGGATTTTGGTTGCAAGAGAAATAACAAGGATAACGTGGGTACTCCAGGGGCCACGAACGAGGTGGCGACCCTGAAGGAGGCCGTGTCCGCGGCCGAACGTAATGCGGCCGCGGAACGAGCTGAGCGAGAGAAGCAGGAGGCGCGGGTGGCGGAGGTGCAGCAAGAGCTCCAGGCTCTCGTGGAAAAGCATGAGAGTTTGGAGCGCGACTCAAAGACTCGAGAGTCCGAGCTTGCATCGGCTCTTGAGAGTGCCAAAGCCGCTAAGGCCGAAGCCCACAAGGCCCTCCAGGAAATCGAGGCGGTGAAGAAAATAGCGGCGGGTAAGGCATTTTTCATGCAAAGCAAGCATGTGAATGTGAATTACCTGTTACTTACCCGAATTCGGAGCTCTCCAGGAGCGTTTGCAGATCTGCCTCGCAGCGTGTCCGATGCTGCCGCATTCTACCGGGCCGAGGAGGGGAGCTCGACGGAGAAGGTCTTCTGGTCTCAGTATGCTGAGGCCGGACATCCGGTGCCCCTTAGCGACCAGCTGAAGCAGCTGGTCGAGCTCCACAAGGTAGCCGAACAGGCCATGAAGGGCCTCATAGTTCGGCTGTGGCCCAAGGAGGCCATGCCTGGGAGCTACTTCGGCCTGGTGCGGCGGCTGGTGGATGCGTGTCCCTGGGTGGAAGTCGTCAAGCACTCCGCCTGCATTGAAGGTGCCCGTCGGGCCCTTGCCCGTGCAAAAGTGCACTGGGGCAGGATGGACGCTGAGAAGCTTCTCACGGACGCGCCGGCGGCGGGCAAGGAGTATCGCACGCCCGAAATGTATTATAAGAGTGTCCTGAAGGGTGCCCGCATGATTGCGGATGAGTGCTCCAAGGATGTAATATTTGAGTAGAATCGCATTGTGTTATCCTGTGCGATGAAAACTGTGTTCATATGCGCTAAGCAACGCTTATTAATTTAAAATATTACCTTCTGTGCGGCCGTTTATCAAATCTGAGAGATGGCAAGTCGTCGGCTTCAGCCCCCATGCCTCGAGTGCTGGGGTGTTCGGGATAAACTTGAGCGCTCTTGTTCCCATTGTTGGGTCCATCTAGGAAGGCGCTCAACACAACGAACGAGGCAACCGGACTTATAATGCTTGAACACTCTCACTTAGCCATAGAATTCTATAATTTTAAATTTCGGCGAAGCCCCTAGTGTTCGGAAGACTGAGTTCGGGGCGCTATCCACGCCTGGGCCGGACAAAGCCGGTTCCTCGCTCTAAGCGGCATAAGTCTTAGGGACTCGAAAAGACCTCTCGAACAGCGACCAGCTCTCGCCTTATCATGACGGTCAGTTTTAGCTTTCTCCACTGAGGCGCTCGCCCAGCTCAACCGGGGCGCAATCGCAGTGGTTTTCCCAGTGCTACCTTAGCCGATAAAACGGAACGTAAGGTACCAAAACATGGGAGCCGGGCAAACCCAACTATTGACCCAAGACATGATTCGGAGCCGATGCATATAGTTTTATAAGTTCGGGGTGCCGCACTTGTGAAAGTGTTCGGACTTGACACACCATAATGCGGGGAACTTAAGCCCCTGGTGTATTCGGCCGTACCAAAGTGTACGGATGCAAGATGTCATAAATGAACATATATGTAAGAAAGAAATGCAATTATAAGCGAAAAGCGATGCATTATTTATTCAAGGAATTCTGCGATGAATGCAGAATGATACAAATAGTGTGGTAAGCAATGAGAAGGCTATTAAACATGTCCCCTCCAGTGGTAGGCTGCGGAATGGTGTATGAAAACGGATTTAATGCTCGTAATGGAGACCACCTGAGTACTCGTCGTAGCCTTTCTTTTCCCCTGGCTGTTGCATCGTGTGTTCAGCAGGTCTACTGCCGGACAGGGCCTCTGGTGAATGGAGTCCTGTGGGTAAGAAAAAAGAAAAAAAGAAAAAGAGTGCCACCCTTGGGAGCCCCTGGTGTGGTTGAGCCGCACTTTGGGCCTGTCGTGGTCGTGCCCCTCCCCCTATGCCCATGGTATCTCTAGAGCGTAAAGATGTACGCGAAGGACTAGTTTTGCAATTATGCAAGGGCTGGGGTTGGGGCCGCATTGCTACGCGTGCTCGGAATGTGCCAGGTGGTCTTGTTGTATGTTACTCCGGGCGCGTTTGGCCGTGTCCGGTCGCTTAACGGCCGGACTCGAAAATTGCCTTAAGAGGCTGCTCTGTACTTCTGCCGCGAGAGCCGCTGTGTGTTCCTCCGTTCGGAGGGAGCGTTCAGTGTTTCCGTTGACCGTGATGACTCCTCGAGGGCCTGGCATCTTGAGCTTGAGGTATGCGTAATGCGGCACCGCGTTGAACTTTGCAAACGCGGTCCGTCCGAGCAGAGCATGATAGCCGCTGCGGAACGGGACTATGTCGAAGATTAACTCCTCGCTTCGGAAGTTATCCGGGGATCCGAAGACCACTTCCAGTGTGACTGAGCCTGTACAATTGGCCTCTACACCTGGTATGACGCCTTTGAAGGTCGTCTTTGTAGGTTTAATCCTTGAGGGGTCTATGCCCATCTTGCGCACTGTATCCTGATAAAGCAGGTTCAGGCTGCTGCCGCCGTCCATCAGGACTCTGGTGAGGTGAAATCCATCGACGATTGGGTCTAAAACCAATGCGGCGAATCCGCCATGGCGGATACTGGTGGGGTGGTCCCTTCGATCAAAAGTGATCGGGCAAGAGGACCATGGATTGAACTTCGGGGCGACTGGCTCCATCGCATATACGTCCCTAAGTGCACGCTTCCGCTCCCTCTTGGGTATGTGGGTTGCGTATATCATGTTTACCGTCCGCACTTGTGGGGGGAAACCCTTCTGTCCTCTATTGTTCGGCGGCCGGGTCTCTTCCTCGTCATCGCTATGCAGCCCCTTGTCATTGTTTTCGGCAATTAACTTGCCTGCCTGCTTAAATACCCAACAATCCCTGTTGGTGTGATTAGCTGGCTTTTCGGGGGTGCCATGTATCTGGCAAGAGCGGTCGAGTATTCGGTCCAAATTGGACGGACCCGGAGTAGTTCTTTTGAATGGCTTTTTCCGCTGACCGGGTTTAGAGCCTCTGAATCCGGCGTTGACTGCCGTATCCTCAGTGTTATCGCCGTTAACGCGGCGTTTGTTTTTGTTTCGACGCGACCTGCCATTGCGGTCCTTGGTATCCGGACTGCCAGAATTTTTGCTGAGGTTGTTACTGCGGGCTAGCCAGCTGTCCTCTCCCGCGCAGAAGCGGGTCATGAGTGATGTGAGGGCTGCCATGGATTTCGGCTTTTCCTGTCCTAGGTGCCGGGCCAGCCACTCGTCGCGGATGTTATGTTTGAAGGCTGCGAGGGCCTCTGCATCCGGACAGTCGACGATTTGATTTTTCTTTGTTAAGAACCGTGTCCAGAACTGTCTGGCCGATTCGTCTGGCTGCTGAATTATGTGGCTTAGGTCATCGGCGTCTGGTGGTCGCACATATGTGCCCTGGAAGTTGTCAAGGAATGCGGCTTCCAGGTCCTCCCAACACCCAATTGACTCTGCTGGCAAGCTGTTAAGCCAATGCCGAGCTGGTCCTTTAAGCTTGAGTGGGAGATATTTGATGGCGTGAAGATCGTCACCGCGGGCCATGTGGATATGAAGGAGATAGTCTTCGATCCAAACCGCGGGGTCTGTTGTGCCATCGTAGGATTCAATGTTCACGGGTTTAAACCCTTCAGGGATTTGATGATCCATTACTTCATCTGTGAAGCATAGTGGGTGTGCGGCGCCTCTATATTGGGCAATATCACGACGTAGCTCAAGCGAGCTTTGTCTACTGTGTTCGGCCCGGCCGGAGTTGCTGTATCCGGCGCGACGGTAGTCGTCGCGCATCGTGGGGCGCCCACGTGATCCGTAGATCGATCTTGATTGTCTTGCCTTGTCCTCCAATATGTCTCGCAAGTCCGGCGCATTCCCCCGTGGCTTCGTACTTTTCGAGCGGTGCCGGGGTACGGTCCTGATGGAGGGCCTAGAGGCCTCTCTGTCGCGGCCACGAGGTGGTCGGTCTGCCGTATTGTGCGCTGGTGATGAAGGTTTATATGCCTCCTCCTCTAATCGGGGGAGCAACTTGCGTTTTGGGTAGCTTTTGGAGGGGCGTTCGAGTTCATGCTCTTCGGCCGCGAGGACTTCGGTCCATCTGTCGGCCAGCATGTCTTGATCAGCTCGGAGCTGTTGCTGCTTTTTCTTTAGGCTGTTTGCCGTGGCCATAAGCCTGCGTTTAAAACGCTCTTGTTCGACGGGATCCTCGGGCACGACGAATTCGTCGTCGTTGAGGCTTGCCTCGTCTCCGGAGGGAGGCATGTAATTATCATCCTCTACCTCTTCGTCTGCCGCTCTCTCGTGAGGGCTGGCTTCTCCGTCCTCCTGTGCTGAATCTTGCTGGAGGGGGTTGTCTTCGGCACTCTCTGGGGTGTTATTATCTCCGGTGCCGGAATCTCCATTCTTGCTGTGGCGGGATTTAGAGCGGCGCCGCTGACGCCGGCGCTTTGGTTGTTTTTTGGAGGAGCCTTCCTCTGCTGCATCCTCACCGTTCCCATCCTTTGGGGTGTCCACCATGTATATGTCGTATGACGAGGTGGTTTTCCAGTGCCCCGTAGGCGCTGGTTCTTGGTCGTCTCCGGCATCGTCGTCCATACCGTCGATGTCTTCATAGTCGTAATCTAGCATGTCGGTTAGATTGTCGACAGTGGCTACAAAGTGGGTGGTGGGTGGGCTTTGAATTTCTTCGTCGTCTGCATCCCAACCGTCCTGACCGCAGTCCAGCCAGGGCTCTCCTGATAACGAGAGATACTTTAGCGAATTCAGGATGTCACCAAAGGGTGAGTGCTAAAAGATGTCCGCGGCGGTGAACTCCATGATCGGCACCCAATCGGATTCGATTGGTAGGGGCGCAGGAGGTTCGGAGTCCGGCGAGGAGTCCGGCACCTTGGAGTCATGAGCTTTATAAGGGACAAGGTCAGTATTCGGCTCCATCGCCGAAGAGGTTGCAGCCCCCGAGGCGGTGTCTAGCTACCTGTCCTCGATATGCGCGGTCGGCTCCGAACTAAGGGTCGGAGCGGACTCATGTGCGGCCTCCAGGGCATTGTTCGGCAGTAGAGCTAAATCATGCCCATCGTGACAGTGCGGCGCGCTCGGCTGTGGCTCGAATCCGTCGAAGATCAAGTCTCCACGGATATCAGCCGTGAAGTTTAGACTTCCAAATCTGACCTGACGGCCAGGGGCGTAGCTTTCGATCTGCTCCAGATGGCCAAGCGAATTGGCCCGCAGTGTAAAGCTGCCGAATACAAGGATCTGTCCTGGATTGCGTCGTTGTTGATGATCGAAGGAGCCATCAAGCCTATCGGTGACGACACAGAGGAACTCTCAATGAAAGCACCAATGTCGGTGTCAAAACCGGCGGATCTCGGGTAGGGGGTCCCGAACTGTGCGTCTAGGCGGATGGTAACAGGAGACAAGGGACACGATGTTTTTACCCAGGTTCGGGCCCTCTCGATGGAGGTAAAACCCTACTCCTACTTGATTGATATTGATGATATGGGTAGTACAAGAGTGGATCTACCACGAGATCAAGGAGGCTAAACCCTAGAAGCTAGCCTATGGTATAATTGTTGTAATGGTTGTTCATCCTACGGACTAAAACCCTCCGGTTTATATAGACACCGGAGAGGGCTAGGGTTACACAGAGTCGGTTACAATGGTAGGAGATCTACATATCCGTATTGCCAAGCTTGCCTTCCACGCCAAGGAAAGTCCCATCCAGACACGGGACGAAGTCTTCAATCTTGTATCTTCATAGTCTTGGAGTCCGGCCGATGATGATAGTTCGGCTATCCGGACACCCCCTAGTCCAGGACTCCCTCAACAGGTCTTGGCCCCTTTATAAAGGGGGTGAATATCAAGCGTCCTCCGCGTGGCCGTTTGGAACTTGCCTAAAATCGAGGAGTCATACTAACAAGCGCGGTTGGGTTACCCACACCCGTATTAATGAGAATCCCGTGATAAGGGGAACACGATCTCTGCTTCGACAAGACATGCCAATAAAACCGCCTCGCAATACGTGCAGTAGCAAGCTGGGAAAAACGGTTCGTAATGACCGGGCCGCGACGTGATATCACGCTATGTAAAGTTGTCAGCAGATTAGATTTGTGGAATATTGCGCTCTCTATGGTGGTATGTGGAAATTGTTTTGCAGAGCCGGACATGATCCTCAGGTTCAAGATCTTCTATGGAGTATTCGGAGAAGGAACCCGCCTTGCAATGCTGAAGACAATCTATGCGCCGGACTCATCGTCATTGAAGCCTGGTTCAGGGGCTACTGAGGGAGTCCTGGATTAGGGGGTCCTCGGACAGCCGGACTATATACTTTGGCCGGACTGTTGGACTATGAAGATGCAAGATTGAAGACTTCGTCCCGTGTCCGGGTGGGACTCTCCTTTGCGTGGAAGGCAAGCTTGGCAATTCGGATATGTAGATCTTCTTCTCTGCAACTGACTCTATGTAACCCTAGCCCCCTCCGGTGTCTATATAAACCGGAGGGTTGAGTCCGTAGGACAACAACAATCATAATCATAGGCTAGCTTCTAGGGTTTAGCCTCCACGATCTCGTGGTAGATCAACTCTTGTAATACTCATATCATGAAGATCAATCAAGCAGGAAGTAGGGTATTACCTCCATTGAGAGGGCCTGAACCTGGGTAAACATTGTGCACCCCGCCTCCTGTTACCATTAGCCTTAGACGCACAGTTTGGGACCCCCTACCCAAGATCCGCCGGTTTTGACACCGACAGCGCCCCCTTCCTTCTCTCCTACTCCTCCTTCCCTTCCTCTCCTTCTCCAACTAGAGAAGGGGGGGCAATCCTACTCCCGGTGGGAGTAGGACTCCCCTAGGGTGCGCCATAGAGAGGGTCGGCCCTGTCCCCCCTCCACTCCTTTATATACGGGGGAGGGGGCACCCCATAGACACACAAGTTGATCATTGATCTCTTAGCCGTGTGCGGTGCTCCCCTCCACCATAATCCACCTCAATCATATCGTCGTAGTGCTTAGGCGAATCCCTGCGCTGGTAGCTTCACCATCACCATCATCATGCCGTCGTGGTGATGAAGCTCTCCCTCGACACTCTACTGGATCGTGAGTTCGTGGGACGTCACCGAGCCGAACGTGTGCAAATCACGGAGGTGCCGTACTTTCGGTACTAGAATCGGTCGATCGTGAAGACATACGACTACATCAACCGCGTTGTCATAACGCTTCCGCTTACGGTCTACGAGGGTACGTGGACTACACTCTCCCATCTCGTTGCTATGCATCACCATGATCTAGCATGTGCGTAGGAATTTTTTTGAAATTACTACGTTCCCCAACAGTGTCATCCGAGCTAGGTTTATGCATAGATGTTATATGCACGAGTAGAACACAAGTGAGTTGTGGGCAATACTAGTCATACTACTTACCGGCATGTCATACTTTGATTCGGCGGTATTGTTGGATGAAGCGGCCCGGACCGACATTACGCGTACGCTTACGCGAGACTGGTTCTACCAGCGTGCTTCGCACACAGGTGGCTGGCGGGTGTCAGTTTCTCCAACTTTAGTTGACTCGAGTGGTGGCTATGCCCGGTCCTTGTTGAAGGTTAAAACAGCACATACTTGAAGAAATATCGTTGTGGTTTTGATGCATAGGTAAGAACGGTTCTTGCTCAGCCCGTAGCAGCCACGTAAAACTTGCAACAACAAAGTATAGGACGTCTAACTTGTTTTTGCAGGGCATGCTGTGATGTGATATGGTCAAGACATGATGCTAAATTTTATTGTATGAGATGATCATGTTTTGTAACGAAGTTATCGGCAACTGGTAGGAGCCATATGGTTGTCGCTTTATTGTATGAAATGCAATCGCCATGTAATTGCTCTACTTTATCACTAAGCGGTAGCGATAGTCGGAAGCAATAGTTGTCGAGATGACAACGATGCTACGATGGAGACCAAGGTGTCGCGCCGGTGACGATGGTGATCATGACGGTGCCTTGGAGATGGAGATCAAAGGCACAAGATGATGATGGCCATATCATATCACTTATATTGATTGCATGTGATGTTTATCCTTTATGCATCTTATTTTGCTTAGATCGACGGTAGCATTATAAGATGATCTCTAACTAAATTTCAAGGTACAAGTGTTCTCCCTGAGTATGCACCGTTGCGAAAGTTCGTCGTGCCGAGACACCACGTGATGATCGGGTGTGATAAGCTCTACGTTCACATACAACGGGTGCAAGCCAATTTTGTACACGCAGAATACTCGGGTTAAACTTGACGAGCCTAGCATATGCAGATATGGCCTCGGAACACTGGAGACCGAAAGGTCGAGCGTGAATCATATAGAAGATATTATCAACATAGTGATGTTCACCATTGAAAACTACTCCAGCTCACGTGATGATCGGACATGGTTTAGTTGATATGGATCACGTGATCACTTAGATGATTAGAGGGATGTCTATCTAAGTGGGAGTTCTTACGTAATATGATTAATTGAACTTTAATTTATCATGAACTTAGTCCTGGTAGTATTAGCATATCTTTGTTGTAGATCAATAGCTCGCGTTTAGCTCCCCTGTTATATTTTTAATATGTTCCTAGAGAAAACTAAGTTGAAAGATGTTAGTAGCAATGATGCGGATTGGATCCGTGATCTGAGGATTATCCTCATTGCTGCACAACAGAATTATGTCCTTGATGCACCGCTAGGTGACAAACCGATTGCAGGAGCAAACGCAGACGTTATGACCGTTTGGCAAGCTCGATATGATGACTACTTGATAGTTTAGTGCACCATGCTTTACGGCTTAGAATCAGGGCTTCAAATACGTTTTTGAAATGCCACGGAGCATATGAGATGTTCCAAGAGTTGAAATTAGTATTTCAGACTCATGCCCATGTCAAAAGGTATGAGACCTTTGACAAGTACTTTGCCTACAAGATGGAGGAGAATAGCTCAGCTAGTGAGCATGTGATCAGAATGTCTGAGTACTACAATCACTTGAATCAAGTGGGAGTTAATCTTCTAGATAAGATAGTGATTGGCAGAGTTCTCTAGTCACTATCACCAAGTTACTAGAACTTCGTGACGAACTATAATATGCAAGGGATAACGGAAAAGATTCCCAAGATCTTCGTGATGCTGAAATCGACGAAGGTAGAAATCAAGAAAAGCATCAAGTGTTGATGGTTGACAAGACCACTAGTTTCAAGAAAAGGGCAAAGGGAAGAAGGGGAACTTCAAAAAGAACGGTAAGCAAGTTGTTGCTCCCATGAAGAAGCCCAAAAGCTAGACCCAGGCCGGAAACTAAGTGCTTCTACTGCAAAGGAAATGGTCACTGGAAGTGGAACTCCCTAGATACTTGGCGGATAAGAAGGATGGTAGAGTGAACAAAGGTATATTGGATATACATGTTATCGATGTGTACTTTACTAGTGTTTATAGCAACCCCTCGGCATTTGATACTGGTTCAGTTGCTAATAGTAGTAACTCGAAACGGGAGTTGCAGAATGAACATAAACTAGTTAAGGGCGAGGTGACGATGTGTGTTGGAAGTAGTTCCAAGATTGATATGATCATCATCGCACACTCACTATACTTTCGGGATTAGTGTTGAACCTAAATAAGTGTTATTTGGTGTTTGCGTTGAACATGAATATGATTTGACCATGTTTATTGCAATATGGTTATTCATTTAAGTTAGAGAATAATTGTTGTTCTGTTTACATGAATAAAACCTTCTATGGTCATACACCCAATGAAAATGGTTTGTTGGATCTCGATCATAGTGATACACATATTCATAATATTGAAGCCAAAAGATGCAAAGTTAATAATGATAGTGCAACTTATTTGTGGCACTGCCGTTTAGGTCATATTGGTGTAAAGCGCATGAAGAAACTCCATGCTGATGGAATTTTGGAATCACTTGATTATGAATCACTTGATGCTTGGGAACCATGCCTTATGGGCAAGATGACTGTGACTCCGTTCTCCGGAACAATGGAGCGAGCAACTGACTTATTGGAAATAATACATACTGATGTATGCGATCCGATGAGTGTTGAGGCTCGCGGCAGGTATCGTTATTTTCTGACTTTCACACATGATTTGAGCAGATATGGGTATATCTACATGATGAAACAAAAGTCTGAAACATTTGAAAAGTTCATATAATTTCAGAGTGAAGTGGAAAATCATCATAACAAGAAAATAAAGTTTCTACGATCTGATCGTGGAGGAGAATATTTGAGTTACGAGTTTGGTCTTCATTTGAAACAATGCGGAATAGTTTCACAACTCACGCGACCTAGAACACCACAGCGTAATGGTGTGTCCGAACATCATAACCGTACTTTATTAGATATGGTGCCAGCTATGATGTCTCTTACCGATTTACCACTATCGTTTTGGGATTGTGCATTAGAGACAGCTGCATTCACGTTAAATAGGGCACCATCTAAATCTGTTGATGCGACATCATATGAACTATGGTTTGGCAAGAAACCAAAGTTGTCGCTTCTTAAAGTTTGGGGTTGCGATGCTTATGTGAAAAAGTTTCATCCTAATAAGCTCAAACCCAAATTGGAGAAATGTGTCTTCATAGGATACCCAAAGGAGACAGTTGGGTACACCTTCTATCACAGATCCGAAGGCAAGACATTCGTTGCTAAGAATGGATCCTTTCTAGAGAAGGAGTTTCTCTCGAAAGAAGTGAGTGGCAGGAAAGTAGAACTTGATGAGGAAATTGTACCTGCTCCCTTATTGGAAAGTAGTTCATCACAGAAATATGTTCATGTTACTCCTACACCAATTAGTGAGGAAGCTAATGATGATGATCATGTAACTTCAGATCAAGTTACTACCGAACCTCGTAGGTCAACCAGAGTGAGATCCGCACTAGAGTGGTACGGTAATCATGTTCTGGAGGTCATGTTACTTGACCATGACGAACCTACGAACTATGAGGAAGCGATGATGAGCCCAGATTCCGCGAAATGGCTTGAGGCCATGAAATCTGAGATGGGATCCATGTATGAGAACAAAGTGTGGACTTTGGTTGACTTGCCCGATGATCGGCAAACCATAGAAAATAAATGGATTTTCAAGAGGAAGACGGACGCTGATAGTAGTGTTACTATCTACAAAGCTATACTTGTCGAAAAAGGTTTTGACAAAGTTCAAGGTGTTGAGTACGATGAGATTTTCTCACTCGTAGCAATGCTTAAGTCTGTCTGAATCATGTTAGCAAATTGCCACATTTTATGAAATCTGGCAAATGGATGTCAAAACTACATTCCACAATGGATTTCTTAAAGAAGAGTTGTATATGAGGCAACCAGAAGGTTTTGTCGATCCTAAAGGTGCTAACAAAATGTGCAAGCTCCAGCGATCCATCTATGGACTGGTGCAAGCATCTCAGAGTTGGAATATACGCTTTGATGAGTTGATCAAAGCATATAGTTTTATACAGACTTGCGGTGAAGCCTGTATTTACAAGAAAGTGAGTGGGAGCACTACAGTATTTATGATATATATATATATATGTGAATGACCTATTGTTGATCGGAAATAATGTAGAATTTTCTGGAAAGCATAAAGGAGTATTTGAAAGAAGTTTTTCATAGAAAGACCTCGGTGAAGCTTCTTACATATTGAGCATCAAGATCTATAGAGATAGATCAAGATGCTTGATAAGTTTTTTCAATGAGTACATACCTTGAGAAGATTTTGAAGTAGTTCAAAATGGAACAGTCAAAGAAAGAGTTCTTGCCTGTGTTACAAGGTGTGAAATTTAGTAAGACTCAAAGCCCGACCACGGCAGAAGATAGAAAGAGAATGAAAGTCATTCCTTATGCCTCATCCATAGGTTCTATAAAGTATGCCATGCTGCGTACCAAATCTATTGTATAAACAATGAGTTTGGCAAGGGAGTACAATAGTGATCTAGGAGTAGATCATTGAACAGCGGTCAAAATCATCCTTAGTGGAATAAGGATATGTTTCTCGATTATGGAGGTGACAAAAGGTTCGTTGTAAAGGGTTACGTCGATGCAAGTTTTGACACCGATCCAGATGATTCTAAGTCTCAATCTGGATACATATTGAAAGTGGGAGCAATTAGCTAAATTAGATCCGTGTAGAGCATTGTAGACATAGAAATTTGCGAAATACATACGGATCTGAATTTGGCAGACCCATTGACTAAACTTCTCTCACAAGCAAAATATGATCACACCTTAGTACTCTTTGGGTGTTAATCACATGGCGATGTGAACTAGATTACTGACTCTAGTAAACCCTTTGAGTGTTGGCCACATGGCGATGTGAACTATGGATATTAATCACATGGTGTGAACTATTGGTGTTAAATCACACGGCGATGTGAACTAGATTATTGACTCTAGTGCAAGTGGGAGACTGAAGGAAATATGCCCTAGAGGCAATAATAAAGTTGTTATTTATATTTCCTTATATCATGATAAATGTTTATTATTCATGCTAGAATTGTATTAACCGGAAACTTAGTACATGTGTGAATACATAGACAAACAGAGTGTCACTAGTACGCCACTACTTGACTAGCTCGTTGAATCAAAGATGGTTAAGTTTCCTAGCCATAGACATGAGTTGTCATTTGATTAACGGGATCACATCATTAGAGAATGATGTGATTGACTTGACCCATTCCGTTAGCTTAGCACTTGATCGTTTAGTATGTTGCTATTGCTTTCTTCATGACTTATACATGTTCTTATGACTATGAGATTATCCAACTCCCGAATATCGGAGGAACACTTTGTGTGCTACCAAATGTCACAACGTAACTGGGTGATTATAAAGGTGCTCTACAGGTGTCTCCGATTGTACTTGTTGAGTTGGCATAGATCGAGATTAGGATTTGTCACTCCGATTGTCGGAGAGGTATCTCTGGGCCCTCTCGGTAATGCACAACACTATAAGCCTTGCAAGCAATGTAACTAATGAGTTAGTTGCGGGATGATGCATTATGAAAAGAGTAAAGAGACTTGCCAGTAACGAGATTGAACTAGGTATTGAGATACCGACGATCGAATATCGGGCAAGTAACTGTTGGGGAACGTAGTAATTTCAAAAAAATTCCTACGCACACGCAAGATCATGCTGATGGCATAGCAACGAGAGGGGAGAGTATTGTCCACGTACCCTTGTAGACCGTAAGCGGAAGAGTTATGACAACGCGGTTGATGTAGTCGTACGTCTTCACGATCCGACCGATCCAAGTACCGAACGTACGGCACCTCCGAGTTCAGCACACGTTCAGCTCGATGACGATCCCCGGGCTCCGATCCAGCAAAGCGTCGGGGATGAGTTCCGTCAGCACGACGGCGTGGTGACGATGATGATGCTCTACCGGCGCAGGGCTTCGCCTAAACTCCGCGATGATATGACCGAGGTGGAATGGTGGAGGGGGGCACCGCACACGGCTAAGGAATGATCCGTAGATCAACTTGTGTGTCATGGGGTGCCCCCTGCCCCCGTATATAAAGGAGCAAGGGAGGGGATGGCCGGCCTAGGAGGAGGCACACAAGGAGGAGTCCTACTCCCACCGGGAGTAGGATTCCCCCCTTCCAAGTAGTAGGAGTAGGAGTCAAGGAAAGGGGGAAGAGAAGAGAAGGAAGGAGGGGGCGCAGCCCCTCCCCCTAGTCCAATTCAGACTAGGCCTTGGGGGGGCGCCCAACCTCTCCTCTCTCTTTCCCCTAAAGCCCAATAAGGCCCATATACTCCCCGGCGAATTCCCGTAACTCTCCGGTACTTCGAAAAATACCCGAATCACTCGGAACCTTTCCGAACTCAGAATATAGTCGTCCAATATATCGATCTTTACATCTCGACCATTTTGAGACTCCTCGTCATGTTCCCGATCTCATCCGGGACTCCGAACTCCTTCGGTACATCAAAACTCATGAATTCATAATATAACTGTCATCGTAACGTTAAGCGTGCGGACCCTACGGGTTCGAGAACTATGTAGACATGACCTAGAACTATTCTCGGTCAATAACCAATAGCAGAACCTGGATGCTCATATTGGCTCCTACATATTCTACGAAGATCTTTATCGGTCAAACCGCATAACAACATACGTCGTTCCCTTTGTCATCGGTATATTACTTGCCCGAGATTCGATCGTCGGTATCCAATACCTAGTTCAATCTCGTTACTGACAAGTCTCTTTAGTCGTTACATAATGCATCATTCCGTAACTAACTCATTAGCTACATTGCTTGCAAGGCTTATAGTGATGTGCATTACCGAGAGGGCCCAGAGATACCTCTCCGACAATCGGAGTGACAAAACCTGATCTCTAAATACGCCAACCCAACATGTACCTTTGGAGACACCTATAGTACTCCTTTATAATCACCCAGTTACGTTGTGACGTTTGGTAGCACCCAAAGTGTTCCTCCGGTAAACAGGAGTTGCATAATCTCATAGTTACAGGAACATGTATAAGTCATGAAGAAAGCAATAGCAACATACTAAACGATCAAGTGCTAGGATAACGGAATGGGTCATGTCAATCACATCATTCTCCTAATGATGTGATCCCGTTAATCAAATGACAACACATGTCTATGGTTAGGAAACATAACCATCTTTGATTAATGAGCTAGTCAAGTAGAGGCATACTAGTGACGTTATGTTTGTCTATGTATTCACACATGTATCATGTTTCCGGTTAATACAATTCTAGCATGAATAATAAACATTTATCATGATATAAGGAAATAAATAATAACTTTATTATTGCCTCTAGGGCATATTTCCTTCTGTCTCCCACTTGCACTAGAGTCAATAATCTAGTTCACATCGCCATGTGATTTAACATCAATATTCATATCTGTATATGATTAACACCCATAGTTCACATCGTCATGTGACCAACAACCAAAGGGTTATACTAGAGCCAATAATCTAGTTCACATCGCTATGTGATTAACACCCAAAGAGTACTAAGGTGTGATCATGTTTTGCTCGTGAGAGAAGCTTAGTCAACGGGTCTGTTATATTCAGAGCCGTATGTATTTTGCAAATATTCTATGTCTACAATGATCTGCACGGAGCTACTCTAGCTAATTGCTCCCACTTTCAATATGTATCCAGATTAAGACATAGAGTCATCTGGATCAGTGCCAAAACTTGTATCGACGTAACCCTTTACGACGAACCTTTTGTCACCCCCATAATTGAGAAACATATCCTTATTCCACTAAGGATAATTTTGACCAATGTCCAGTGATCTACTCCAAGATCACTATTGTACTCCCTTGCCAAACCAGAGCAAGGTATACAATAGGTCTGGTACATAGCATAGCATACTTTATAGAACCTATGACTGAGGCATAGGGAATGACTTTCATTCTCTTTCTATTTTCTGCTGTGGTCGGGATTTGAGTCTTACTCAATTTCATACCTTTGCAACACAGGCAAGAACTCTTTCTTTGACTGTTCCATTTTGAACTACTTCAAAATCTTGTCAAGGTATGTACTCATTGAAAATCTTATCAAGCGTCTTGATCTATCTCAATAGATCTTGATGCTCCATATGTAAGTAGCTTTACAGAGGTATTTCATTAAAAAAACTCTTTTCAAACACTCCTTTATGCTTTGCAGAATAATTCTACATTATTTCCGATCAACAATATGTCATTCACATATACTTATCAGAAATGTTGTAGTGCTCCCTCTCACTTTCTTGTAAATACAGGCTTCACCGCAAATCTGTATAAAACTATATGCTTTGATCAACTTATCAAAGCATATATTCCAACTCTGAGATGCTTGCACCAGTCCATAGATGGATCGCTGGAGCTTGCACATTTTGTTAGCACCTTTAGGATTGAAAAAACCTTCTGGTTGTATCGTATACAGCTCTTCTTTAATAAATCCATTAAGGAATGTAGTTTTGACATCCATTTGCCAAATTTCATAAAATGTGGCAATTGCTAACATGATTCGGACAGACTTAAGCATCGCTACAGTTGAGAAAATCTCATTGTAGTCAACACCTTGAACTTGTCGAAAACCTTTTTGCGACAAGTCGAGCTTTGTAGATAGTAACACTACTGTCAGCATCTGTCTTCCTCTTGAAGGTCCATTTATACAATATGGCTTGCCGATCATCGGGCAACTCCACCAAAGTCCACACTTTGTTCTCATACATGGATCCTATCTCAGATTTCATGGCCTCTAGCCATTTTGCGGAATCTGGGCTCATCATCGCTTCCTCATAATTCGTAGGTTTATCATGGTCTAGTGACATGACTTCCAGAACAGGATTACCGTACCACTCTGGTGCGGACCATACTCTGGAAGACCTACGGGGTTCTGTAGTAACTTGATCTAAAGTTTCATGATCATCATCATTAGCTTCCTCACTAATTGGTGTAGAAATCACTGGAACTGATTTCTGTGATGAACTATTTTCCAATTCGGGAGGAGGTACAGTTACCTCATCAAGTTCTACTTTCCTCCCACTCACTTCTTTCGAGAGAAACTCCTTCTCTAGAAAGGATCCATTCTTAGCAACGAATGTTTTGCCTTTGGATCTGTGATAGAAGGAGTACCCAACAGTTTTGGGTATTCTATGAAGACGCACTTCTCCGATTTGGTTTTGAGCTTATCAGGTTGAAAACCTTTTTCATATAAGCATCGCAACTCCAAACTTTAAGAAACGATAGCTTAGGTTTACTGCTAAACCATAGTTCATACGTTGTCGTCTCAACGGATTTAGATGGTTCCCTTTTAACGTGAATGCAGCTGTCTATAATGCATAACCCCAAAATAATAGTGGTAAATCGGTAAGAGACATCATAGATCGCACCATATCCAATAAAGTGCGGTTACGATGTTCGGACACACCATAACGTTGTGGTGTTCCAGATGGCGTGAGCTGTGAAACTATTCCACATTGTTTTAATTGAAGACCAAACTCGTAACTCAAATATTCGTCTCCGCGATCAGATCGCAGAAACTTTATTTTCTTGTTACGATGATTTTTCCACTTCACTCTAATATTCTTTGAACATTTCAACTATTTCTCACTTATGTTTCATCAAGTAGATATACCCATATTTACTCAAATCATCTTGTGAAGGTCAGAAAATAACGATACTTGCCACGAGCATCAACACTCATTGGATCGCATACATCGGTATGTATTATTTCCAATAAGTCAGTAGCTTGTTCCATTGTTCCGGAGAACGGAGTTTTGGTCATCTTGCCCAAAAGGCACGGTTCGCAAGCATCAAATGATTCATAACCAAGTGATTCCAAAAATCCATCTTTATGGAGTTTCTTCATGCGCTTTACACCGATATGACCCAAACGGCAGTGCCACAAATAAGTTGCACTATCATTATTAACTTTGCATCTTTTGGCATCAATATATGAACATGTGTATCACTACGATCGAGATCCAACAAACTATTTTCATTGGGTGTATAACCATCGAAGGTCTTATTCATGTAAACAGAATAACAATTATTCTTTAACTTCAAATGAATAACCGTATCGCAATAAACATGATCAAATCATAGTCATGCTCAACGCAAACGCCAAATAACATTTATTTAGGTTTAACACTAATCCCGAAAGTATAGGGAGTGTGTGATGATGATCATATCAATCTTGGAACTACTTCCAACACTCATCGTCACTTCCCCTTCAACTAGTCTCTGTTTATTCTGTAACTCCTGTTTCGAGTTACTAATCTTAGCAACCGAACAAGTATCAAATACTCAGGGGCTACTATAAACACTAGTAAGGCACACATCAATAACCTGTATATCAAATATACCCTTGTTCACTTTGCCATCCTTCTTATCCACCAAATATTCAGGGCATTTCCGCTTCCAGTGACCATTTCCTTTGCAGTGTAAGCACTCAGTTTCAGGCTTTGGTCCAACTTTGGGCTTCTTCGTGGAAGTGACAACTTGCTTGTCATTCTACTTGAAGTTCCCCTTTCTTTCCCTTTGCCCTTTTCTTGAAACTAGTGATCTTGTCAACCATCAACACTTGATGCTCTTTCTTGATTTCTACCTTCATCGATTTCAACATCACGAAGAGCTCGGGAATCGTTTTCGTCATCCCTTGCATACTATAGTTCATCACAAAGTTCTACTAACTTGGTGATGGTGACTAGAGAACTCTATCAATCACTATCTTATCTGGAAGATTAACTCCCACTTGATTCAAGCGATTGAAGTACCCAGACAATCTGAGCACATGCTCACTAGTTGAGCGATTCTCCTCCATCTTTTAGCTATAGAACTTGTTGGAGACTTCATATCTCTCAACTCGGGTATTTTCTTAAAATATTAACTTCAACTCCTGGAACATCTCATATGGTCCATGACGTTCAAAACATCTTTGAAGTCCCGATTCTAAGCCGTTAAGCATGGTGCACTAAACTATCAAGTAGTCATCATATTGAGCTAGCCAAATGTTCATAACATCTGCATCTGCTCCTGCAATAGGTCTGTCACCTAGCGGTGCATTAAGGACATAATTCTTTTGTGCAGCAATGAGGATAAACCTCAGATCACGGATCCAATCCGCATCATTGCTACTAACATTTTTCAACACAATTTTCTCTAGGAACATATCAAAATAAACATATGAAAGCAACAATGCAAGCTATTGATTTACAACATAATTTGCAAAATACTACCAGGACTAAGTTCATGATAAATTTAAGTTCAATTAATCATATTACTTAAGAACTCCCACTTAGACAGACATCTCTCTAGTCATCTAAGTGATCACGTGATCCAAATCAACTAAACCATGTCCGATCATCACGTGAGATGGAGTAGTTTTCAATGGTGAACATCACTATGTTGATCATATCTTCTATATGATTCACGTTCGACCTTTCGGTCTCCGTGTTCCGAGGCCATATCTGTATATGCTACGCTCGTCAAGTTTAACCTGAGTATTCCGTGTGTGCAACTGTTTTGCACCCATTGTATTTGAACGTAGAGCCTATCACACCCGATCATCACGTGGTGTCTCAGCACGAAGAACTTTCGCAACGGTGCATACTCAGGGAGAACACTTCTTGATAATTAGTGAGAGATCATCTTAAAATGCTACCGTCAAACAAAACAGAATAAGATGTATAACAGATAAACATCATATGCAATCAAAATATGAGATATGATATGGCCATGATCATCTTGCGCCTTTAATCTCCATCTCCAAAGTACTGTCATGATCTCTATCGTCACCGGCACGACACCATGATCTTCATCATATTGATCTATATCAATGTGTCATCACATGGTCGTCTCGCCAACTATTGCTCTTGCAACTATTGCTATCGCATAGCAATAAAGTAAAGCAATTATTTGGCACTTGCATCTTTATGCAACAAAGAGACAACCATAGGGCTTCTGCCAGTTGCCGATAATTTCAACAAAACATGATCATCTCATACAACAACTTATATCTCATCACGTCTTGACCATATCACATCACAACATGCCCTGCAAAAACAAGTTAGACGTCCTCTACTTTGTTGTTGCAAGTTTTACGTGGCTGCTATGGGCTGAGCAAGAACCGTTCTTACCTACGCATCAAAAACCACAATGATAGTTTATCAAGTTGGTGCTGTTTTAACCTTCGCAAAGACCGGGCGTAGCCACACTCGGTTCAACTAAAGTTGGAGAAACTGACACCCACTAGTCACCTGTGTGCAAAGCACGGTGGTAAAACCAGTCTCGCATAAGCGTACGCGTAATGTCGGTCCGGGCCGCTTCATCCAACAATACCGCCGAACCAAAGTATGACATGCTGGTAAGCAGTATGACTTGTATCGCCCACAACTCACTTGTGTTCTACTCGTGCATATAACATCAACGCATAAAACCTAGGCTCGGATGCCACTGTTGGGGAACGTAGTAATTTCAAAAAAATTCCTACGCACACGCAAGATCATGGTGATGGCATAGAAACGAGAGGGGAGAGTATTGTCCATGTACCCTCGTAGACCGTAAGCGGAAGCGTTATGACAACGCCGTTGATGTAGTCGTACGTCTTCACGATCCGACCGATCCAAGTACCGAACGTACGGCACCTCCGAGTTCAGCACACGTTCAGCTCGATGACGATCCCCGGGCTTCGATCCAGCAAAGCGTCGGGGATGAGTTCCGTCAGCACGACGGCGTGGTGATGATGATGATGCTCTATCGGCGCAGGGCTTCGCCTAAACTCCGCGATGATATGACCGAGGTGGAATATGGTGGAGGGGGGCACCGCACACGGCTAAGGAACGATTCGTAGATCAACTTGTGTGTCATGGGGTGCCCCCTACCCCCGTATATAAAGGAGCAAGTGAGGGGATGGCCGGCCTAGGAGGAGGCGTACCAAGGAGGAGTCCTACTCCCACCGGGAGTAGGATTCCCCCCTTCCAAGTAGTAGGAGTAGGAGTCAAGGAAAGGGGGAAGAGAAGAGAAGGAAGGAGGGGTCGCAGCCCCTCCCCCTAGTCCAATTCGGACTAGGCCTTGGGGGGCGCCCAACCCCTCCTCTCTCTTTCCCCTAAAGCCCAATAAGGCCCATATACTCCCCGGCGAATTCCCGTAACTCTCCGGTACTCCGAAAAATACCCGAATCACTCGGAACCTTTCCGAACTCTGAATATAGTCGTCCAATATATTGATCTTTACGTCTCGACCATTTTGAGACTCCTCGTCATGTTCCCGATCTCATCCGGGACTCCGAACTCCTTCGGTACATCAAAACTCATGAACTCATAATATAACTGTCATCGTAACGTTAAGCGTGCGGACCCTACGGGTTCGAGAACTATGTAGACATGACCTAGAACTATTCTCGGTCAATAACCAATAGCAGAATCTGGATGCTCATATTGGCTCCTACATATTCTACGAAGATCTTTATCGGTCAAACCGCATAACAACATACGTCATTCCCTTTGTCATCGGTATGTTACTTTCCCGAGATTCGATCGTCGGTATCCAATACCTAGTTCAATCTCGTTACTGGCAAGTCTCTTTAGTCGTTACATAATGCATCATTCCGTAACTAACTCATTAGCTACATTGCTTGCAAGGCTTATAGTGATGTGCATTACCGAGAGGGCCCATAGATACCTCTCGAACAATCGGAGTGACAAAACCTAATCTTGAAATACGCCAACCCAACATGTACCTTTGGAGACACCTGTAGTACTCCTTTATAATCACCCAGTTACGTTGTGACGTTTGGTAGCACCCAAAGTGTTCCTCCGGTAAACGGGAGTTGCATAATCTCATAGTTACGGGAACATGTATAAGTCATGAAAAAAGCAATAGCAACATACTAAACGATCAAGTGCTAGGCTAACGGAATGGGTCATGTCAATCACATCATTCTCCTAATGATGTGATCCCGTTAATCAAATGACAACACATGTCTATGGTTAGGAAACATAACCATCTTTGATTAATGAGATAGTCAAGTAGAGGCACACTAGTGACGTTATGTTTGTCTATGTATTCACACATGTATCATGTTTCCGGTTAATACAATTCTAGCATGAATAATAAACATTTATCATGATATAAGGAAATAAATAATAACTTTATTATTGCCTCTAGGGCATATTTCCTTCAGTAACATACGGATGACAAAGGGAACAACGTATGTTGTTATGCGGTTTGACCGATAAAGATCTTCGTAGAATATGTAGGAGCCAATATGAGCATCCAGGTTCCGCTATTGGTTATTGACCGGAGACGTGTCTCGGTCATGTCTACATAGTTTTCGAACCCGTAGGGTCCGCACGCTTAACGTTTGGTGACGATCGGTATTATGAATTTATGTGATTTGATGTACCAAAGGTTGTTCGGAGTCCCGGATGAGATCACAGACATGATGAGGAGCCTCGAAATGGTCGAGACGTAAAGATTGATATATTGGAATGCTATATTCGGACATCGAAAAGGTTCCGAGTGGTTCGGGCATTTTTCCGGAGTACCGGGAGGTTACCGGAACCCCCCCCGGGAGAAGTTATGGGCCTTATTGGCCACAGGGGGCTGGTGCGCCCCCCTTGGGCAGGAGGTTTAATTGGAATAGGTTTGTGGGGTGGTGTCCCCCTTTCCTTCTCTCCTACTCCTTCCCTTCCTCTCCTACACCAACTCGGGAGGGGGGATCCTACTCCCGGTAGGAGTAGGACTCCCCTAGGGCGCGCCATAGAGAGGGCCGGCCCCTCCCCTCCTCCACTCCTTTATATACGAGGAAGGGGGGCACCCCATAGACACATAAGTTGATCATTGATCTCTTAGCCGTGTGCGGTGCCCCCCTCCACCATAATCCACCTCGGTCATATCGTCGTAGTGCTTAGGCGAAGCCCTGCGCCGGTAGCTTCATCATCACTGTCATCACACCGTCGTGCTGACGAAGCTCATCCTCGACACTCTGCTGGAACGTGAATTCGTGGGACGTCACCGAGCCGAACGTTTGCAGATTGCGGAGGTGCCGTACTTTCGTTACTAGAATCGGTCGATCGTGAAGACGTACGACTACATCAACCGCGTTGTCATAACGCTTCCGCTTACGGTCTACGAGGGTACGTGAACTACACTCTCCCATCTCGTTGCTATGCATCACCATGATCTTGCGTCTGCGTAGGAATTTTTTTGAAATTACTACGTTCCCCAACAGAAATACATGCCTACATTATATCGATGAACTAGAGCTAGTACCGTATCGCCCTAGGTTATAACTGTCACATGATGAATGTCATCCAATAAGTCACCGATCCAATCCCTACGAATTTATCTTATATTGATCTTGCTGCGTTACTACTGCTATCATCACTGTTACACTTGTTACAAAATACTGCTATCACTGTTACCATTACCGTTACTGCTGTCACTATTGTCAAAACTATCATATTACTTTGCTACTGATCACATTGCTGCGGATAATTAATCTCCTCAGCTGCTAATACCTTCAAATATTCTTTGGCTCCCCTTGTGTCGAATCTATAAATTTGGGTTGAATACTCTACCCTCGAAAACTATTGTGATCCCCTATACTTGTGGGTTATAACTTGTGCTCACTGTTTGGTGAATGCCATGTGTGACAACAGTATAAGATGATAGTGTCCAACAGTGCTGCCAAGACCATGCATCTGAACATCTAATAAAACACCAATCATACAGAGATCCAAATGTGAGTCCATGTGTATTATCAGGACTGGCAGAGTACCAACTTTTAGATGCAGCAAAAGGATAGAGTTATGGCCTCCATGAACAAATCAATGGAGCAGCAAGAACATGATGCAAAAAGGATGAAGTGAAACGACCATGGTGATGGGGGTGCTTACCCAAGCTAGGAGCCATGGAGGCGGAGGTCGTTGGCCCAGCACCGCACCGGAGCAGACGACGGCAAGCTCAACCATGTGCGTGTCGTGGTGGTCGTCCTCGCCCATGGAGGAGGGTGGCTGCGGCACCAAATTGAAGAAACTAGTGAAGGGGCGGGGAGAGAAGAAATAAGGGGAGAGAGGAGGGCATGAATCGAGGGAGAGGAGAGCTCACCACTCCGGAGTTGGAGGCAGCCAAAACCCTAGCCGCGGGGAGGGGTCGCGCGCGAGCGCTTGCGGCTGGGAGGAGAGGATCTGGCTGGAGGGAAGGAAGCGCCGTCGCCAGGAGAACTTGTGAGTGTGCTTTGCTCCGGCGAGGGCCGCGGGAAGTAGCCGGATTCGCCCGTCGTTGGTGGCGGCGGCGAGGATTCGCGGGAGGAAGAGGAGGAAAATGAGAGAGGTTGTTCACTGGGCTGGGTTGCTTGTCTCGCTGGGCTGGGTTAGTTGTAGCGCATGTGGCGACCGCTACGACTATGTTTCTAGTGCTAGCGCGTCCTAGCAAACCCACGCTAGTAGTATGACCTGTCCGCGGGGCAACGGTCGGAGATATTTACTAGTAGCGTGCCCAAAGAAAACAAGCGCTACTGCTAATCTATACCAGTAGCGTTCTTTGTGCCTAGCGCTACTGGTAATTACCAGTAGCGTGGGGGCATAAACAAACGCTACTGTTAAACTTCTATGTATAAGCATTTTCCTTTTAGTGTCATTAATTGTTTGTGTTCAGATATGTCACCCGTTTTCATCATGCATGAACTGAATTGACCAGCAGCCCATATACACCAAAATGGGCCTCTCCTTTTTTCTAACTTCCCTACTTTAACGACATGTGTAGGCATGCCATTAAGCTCATGTACAGTGCACACGCCCATGCAATCCAATTCACTCGTGCCTCTGCCTCCCAAATTCACTCTCCTTCGATGGATTTTCATCCTCAATAGGACTCCAATCTCTCAACCTTGTTGCTTACCAACCTTGAGTCTAGATCTACTGCCATATAGAAATGAGCTCTCCAATAGGTGTTCATAATGGCTTGGATCTCTAGCGCCTGGTCTGTCCATTCTGTCTCTACATGATGTAGGTCTGGTATTACAAAAAAAACTATGCTTGATTTAAAAAAGTTCTTAATTCCTGATTAGTTTTGTGGCTACAAACACTCCAGAATATAATGATGATTAAAGTTTAATGATAGTATTTAACTCGAGTAATTTTCTATTTATGACTGTTTTAATTAGAAACTTCGAATATACTCTCTTTTTTTTGCGAGGTGAATGTCCTTGATTCATCTTTTGCACATCTGATTTAGTTATGGCTCAGAGGGTATTTTCTCTGTACATTGGTATATTGGCACATGTTTGCTAATTTTAAAGGAAGTTTGAGACGCCAAGAAATTATGTACAGTTGAAATCATGTTAGCAAACTTCCTTTATCCGCTGCAGATACGCTTGGACTCTATATATTTGCCCTTGACCTTGGTAAACTACACTTCTACGAAGTATAAAGCAACAGCACCAAGCATCAACAACATCCAACAACAATCCAGGTTCGAGTTCAAGAAAAGGGATAGGGAAGAAAAGTTAACAAGTACGGCTGGGGGTAAACTACACTTCTAGCGGGAGTGTTATTCGTTGTCGCACTTTTTATTCCCTTTTTGCACTATGCATGTACCCCTCTATTGAAGTTTTTGTTAGTCCTCGCGCTTGACTGAATAATACAACTTGAAAAACGTTTTTATATTATGGGATGGAGGGAGTAACTTACTAAGAGAAAAAATAAGGAACAATGTCATTAGAATTTACAGAAAAATATTTCTTAGTCTTTTTGGTAATATTAACAATATAATGATATACTCCCTCCGTCCAGAAATACTTGTCGGAGAAATGGTTGTAAGTAGACGTATTTTAGTTCTAGATATATCCATTTTTGTCCATTTCTCCGACAAGACAAGTATTTCCGGACGGATGGAGTATTTTGTAAGGAAAATAAAGGTCAGAGATACACCTATAAAAATGTATCACTGTCCAAAATGTCATGTATTATATACAATTGTGAAGATGGTAAATAGGACTAAAAATATCTACATGGTATAAAAATAAATACTCGGCACATTCCATGCATTTGCGAGGGCCACTCTTCTAGATTAACAAAAGAACATATATAGAAGGGCAATGGTGATGATACATATTAAACATGACTGATTTACAACATGCTCAGTTCGAGGGACATCTCATCTCCAAGCAATTACATATAGCTAGATGGACAAGGGCGGCGATGACAAGCCCTTTCCAAATTAGCAGTACAAGGTTTCAAATAGTCAGCAGAAAGACAAAACCACCACCGTACGTGGAGTTCTTCATGCTAGGATTTGCACCGTGAAGCACATATGCTAGCAAGCATCTAGCTAGCTACGCCTACACTACATGGCCTTGTTCCACATCGCTAGTGGTATTCTGAGCACGTTCTTCATCTGTGGTGTCGCCGGTGGGATGACCTTGATCCGCTGCAGCAGGTTCTCCTTCGTTCCTGGCGTCGCCGGTGGGATGATCTTGATCCGCCCAAGGTTCTTCTTGGGTGTCGCCGGCGGAGTGAACTTGATCCGCAGCACAGTCTTCTTCTTGAGTGTCCCCGCCGACACGATCTTGATCCGCATAACGTTCCTTACTGGCGGCAACGACTTTGACACGTCGTCGGTGGGGGTAGGGAGCTTGGGCTCGAACCACGGGAGCTGGAGCGCGGCGGCCGTCGTCAGCCGCTATAACGCCCTCGATGCGGCTATAGCTCCCACGTGTCGAGGCACGGCTTAGAGGCATAACCGCATTGAAAGCAATGTCGCAAGTCAGGCAATCATTACAACATCCCATGTAATACATAATAAAAAGGGGGAGATAACATAGTTGGCTTACACTCGCCACGTCACATCAGAGTACATAAATAACATCCATCAAACAAGCACTCATGGCCCGACTACGGCGCCAAAATAGAAAAGACCCCCAACATGCGACAAGGTCCTGAATCGATAACCCCAACTAGGCACCACTACTGATCATCCGGAAAAGAACATAGTATCGCTGAGAGTCCTCGTCGAACTCCCACCTGAGCTCGTAATCGTCACCTGGAGCGGAATCACCTGGACCTGCATCTGGAGTTGTAGTATCTGTGAGCCACAGGGACTCAGCAATCTCACACCCACGCGATCAAGACTATTTAAGCTCATAGGAATGGATAAGGCCAAAATGTGTGGAGCTGCAGCAAGCGACTAGCATATGTGGTGGCTAACTTATACGCAAAAGAGAGCGAGAAGAGAAGGCGAAGCACGAGCGAGAAGCTAAAGGAACATCCTGCGCAAGCATAACTCCAACACCGTGTCCACTTCCCGGACTCCGCCGAGAAGGGGCCATCACGGTAACACACACGGTTGATTCATTTTAATTAAGTTTAATTAAAGTTATCTACAACCGGACATTAACAAATTCCCATCTGCCCATAACCGCGGGCACGGCTTTCGAAAGATCAATCCCTGCAGGGGGGTCCCAACTTAGCCCATAACAAGCTCTCACGGTCAACGAAGGAATAGACCTCCACCCAAGACACACCGATCAGACTCGGTATCTCGGTACAACAAGATGATTCGGCAGGTTAAAACAAGTCCAGCAACACCGCCCGAATGTGCCGACAAATCCCGATAGGAGCTGCACATATCTCTTTCTCAGGGCACGCTCGGATAGGTCAAGCTACGAGTAAAACCAAACCTCAAGTTTCCCCGAGGTGGCCCCGCAGGCTGCCTGGTTCGGACCAACACTCAGAGGAGCACTGGCCCGGGGGGGGGGTTAAAATAAGATGACCCTCGGGCTCCGGAAACCCAAGGGAAAAAGAGGCTAGGTGACAAATGGTAAAACCAATGTTGGGCATTGCTGGAAAAGCTTTAATCAAGACGAACTATCAAGGGGTTCCCATTATAGCCCAACCGTGTAAGGGACGCAACAATCCGGGAACATAACACCGATATGACGGAAACTAGGGCGGCAAGAGTGGAACAAAACACTAGGCGAGAGGCCGAGCCTTCCACCCTTTACCAAGTATATAGATGCGTTAAGATAACATAGCAATATAATGATATCCCAACAAGCAATATAAATGTTCCAACAAGGAACGGCTCCAATCTTCACCTGCAACTAACAACGCTATAAGAAGGGCTGAGCAAGCGGTAACATAGCCAATCAACGGTTTGCTAGGACAAAGGTGGGTTAGAGGTTCAACATGGCAATTGGGAGGCTGACAAGCAAAAGGTAGGCATCGAAGCAGTGGCAAGCAAAAGAGCGAGCAAACTAGCATAGCAAAGATAGTAGTGATTTCGAGGGTATGATCATCTTGCCTGCACAGTTGTCAGAGTTGACTGGATCCTCACAAGCAAACTCAACGGGCTCCTCGGTAGCGAACTCGTCTCCCGGCTCTACCCAAAGACAAACAAGCAACAAGGACACAATCAACCACGGGCAAGACCAAGCAATATGATGAAATGACGATATGCTATGCGGGATGCGATGCGGGATGCAAAATGCAAGATATGACAGGAAATGCATGAACCTGGCATCAACTTGGAAAACCAAGTGTGCCACTGGATAGAGGGGATGAAATCGCTTGAAAACGATATAAAGATCATAGGAATCGGAGCTACGGTTTGGAAATGGCAAGCGTTTTAAGATATGACACCGGTCTGCGATTTACAGCAAGTAGGCATCTAAATGCAACGAAAAGAACATGCTACAGCCACCAAACATGAAAACAAAATATATGGCAGTGATGTACACAAGATGGTTGACAAAACACTAGCACTGAGCCATAGGCAAATTCATCCATTAAGAGGTTCAAACAAGCATGGCTAAAACGCAAATGCAAAACAGATTTCAGACTTAGTGAAATTAACACTAGTCTGAAATTTCAGATCACGAAGCCCTCTTCGGAGCAGCAAAACAACATGATAGAAAACCTGAACATGACAAGTAAGAACATGGCATGGAGCTACTCAACAAGCTTAACAAAACACCCAAAGTGACCTGGGGCCAAAAGGGTTCACAAAATACTCTACCGAGCTCACGAACATCGCTCGAACACAATCAGTTTTCAGACTTAGTGAAAACTGAGACATGCTGAAATTTAACTCACGAAGGCATGTAAACGAGCTCGATGCACTCACTACGGTGCAAGTCATGGCAAGGAAAGCATATCACCAGCAAGAAGGCACAAAGTGCTAGCTACACATGGCAAGAACGAAGGCATAGCATGCATGGAACACTAACGGTAGCATCGGCGAAATCGCAAACAAGTTGACGATCTGCCCAGATTAACAACGAAGCAAAAGTTGAGCTCGATTGAGTCAACCTAGAGCACTCCACAAATGCCAACAAAGACATGGATGGATAGAGCATAACATAAATATCAAAACTCCCTTACTGATCATCCTCAAAAGAGGCACGGATCACTAGGAAACAAGCTGGACATATAGCATCATGAACTAAAATATCCCAGACTTAGCGAAAATCACTAAGTCCCTGAAATCTGCAATCTCAGGTACCTCTCTTCGCAAGCTTGCACAAGACAACACACACATCCTAAAAATGCATGGGTGGCACCTCTGGAAAGAAGACAAAATGCTTCACAATTCATCCCAAAGGGGCACAGGCATATCATGCACGAATTAAATATAGCAAAAATGACAAAAGTGCATGATGAACTAACGGATCTGCAATTTAACTCACGAAGCCTCCTTCTAACAGCATTTTGGGTATCAAGATGACCTCAAATGCAAATGATGCAATGGAATGAAATGATGTACATGTCGAGGCGAAGATTTTGATATATCATACGCCCAAAACGGAGCTACGGTTGCAAAGTTACGGGACCTCGAACAGAGCAACATGGATCAAAAATCTAGGGACTTAGAAAAATCGGAGGGGGGTTAGGGTTTACTGTACACGCGCGGATCTGGATCTGGGCTCGCCGGGGCACGGAAGCCGAGGCGGCGCCGGCGGCGGAGCTCGAGCTCGCCGGAGCGGCGGGGTGCGCCGGCGGGGAGGAGGTCGCCGGGGGGGGCGGCGCCGGCAAGGAGGCAGCGGAGGGGCGCGGGAGCCGAGGCGGGGAGCGGCCGGGCGGCGAGGTGCCCGCGGCGGCGGCGACCTCCGGCTGGGGCGGCGACGGCGGCCCGCGGCGGCGGCCGGCCGGGGAGAAGACGGCGGCGGGGCGCGGGACAGGGCGCGGCGGCGGTTCGGGCCGCGGGGGCCCCGCACGGGCCTCGCGGGCCCGCGGGCGGCGGCGAACTGGGGACCGGGCGGCGCCACTAGGAGGCCGACACGTGGCGGCGGACGGGGAGGCCGGACATGTCCGTCGGCGGCGGTTGTGTCCGACGGCGGCCGGAGGAGTTTTTTTAGGGTTTCGGGGAGAGGGAGAGATCCGAAAACGGAGGGGTGTATATATAGGCATAGAGGGAGCTAGGAGAGTCCAAATGAGGTGCGGTTTTCGCCCACACGATCGTGATCGAACGCTCTAGGACATGGAGCAGAGTTTGGTGGGTTTTGGGCCAAATTTGGGGGGTGTTGGGCTGCAACACACACGAGGCCTTTTCGGTCCCTCGGTTAACCGTTGGAGTATCAAACGAAGTCCAAATGACCCGAAACTTGACAGGCGGTCTACCGGTAGTAAACCAAGGCCGCTTGGCAAGACTCGGTCCAATCCGGAAATGTTTAAACCCCACACAAGAAAGAAAGGTAGAAATGACCACCGGTGGAGAACGAAACGCCGGAATGCAAAACGGACAACGGGGAAAATGCTCGAATGCATGAGACGAACATGTATGCAAATGCAATGCACGTGATGACATGATAAGAGATGCACGAAAAAGAAAACAACACACGGAGACAAAGACCCAAACCCGAGAAATAAATATAACTTAGCGCCGGAGACGGCAAGAGTTGGATACAAAAATGGAAAGTATATCTGGGGCGTTACAACACTCCACCACTACGAAAAGATCTCGTCCCGAGATCTAGGACTGAAAGAACTCCGGGTACTCAGAACGGAGGTGATCCTCGCGTTCCCAGGTAGCTTCACGGTCGGAATGGTGTGACCACTTGACTTTGAGAAATTTGATTGACTTGTTGCGAGTTTTGCGTTCAGTCTCTTCAAGAATAGCAACTGGGTGCTCACGATAGGAGAGATCTTCTTGGAGCTCAATGTCCTCGAAGTTGACGGTGCGGTCAGGAGTCTTGAAGCACTTTCGAAGCTGAGAGACGTGGAACACATCATGAACATTTGCAAAGTTTGAAGGAAGCTCGAGTTGATAGGCGAGGTCGCCTCTCTTGCTGACAATCTTGAAAGGTCCCACGTATCTAGGGGCAAGCTTCCCTTTGATACCGAAGCGACGAGTACCTTTCATGGGAGAGACGCGGAGGTAAACATGATCTCCGATCTCGAAAACCAATTCACGGTGCTTACTATCATAGTAGCACTTCTGGCGGGATTGAGCTGCTTTGAGGTTATCACGAATGACTTTGCACATGTCTTCTGCTTCTGTGATTAAGTCATTACCCAGCAGCTGACGTTCACCGGTTTCGGACCAGTTGAGAGGGGTACGGCACTTCCTGCCATACAGAATTTCAAAGGGGGCCTTGCCCGAACTTGCTTGAAAGCTGTTGTTGTATGAGAATTCAGCATAAGGAAGACAATCCTCCCACTTCATGCCGAAGGAGATCACACAAGCCCTGAGCATATCTTCAAGAATCTGATTGACACGCTCGACTTGACCGCTTGTTTGAGGATGGAACGCTGTGCTGAAGCGGATGTTGGTGCCCATGGCCTTCTGAAAAGAATCCCAAAACTTGGAGGTAAAGATGCTGCCACGGTCTGAAGATATCACTTGAGGAATACCGTGCAGAGAGACAATGCGAGAGGTATAGAGTTCCGCCAATTGAGCTGCAGTGATTGACTCTTTGATAGGTAGAAAATGAGCCACCTTGGTGAGCTTGTCGATGACGACAAATATAGCATCATTGCCACGCTTGGACTTTGGAAACCAGTCACGAAGTCCATTTCAATGTGGTCAAACTTCCATTCTGGAATGGCAAGAGGTTGGAGGAGACCAGCTGGCCTTTGGTGTTCTGCCTTCACTCTTCTACAGACATCACATTCGTTCACGAATTGAGCGATCTCGCGCTTCATTCGAGTCCACCAATAAGCTTGCTTGAGGTCCTGATACATCTTCGTACTACCAGGGTGGATGGAGAGGAGAGAGTTGTGAGCCTCGTTCATGATCACCTTACGAAGTTCACCTTTGGGCACAACAATTCGATCCTCGAAAAAGAGAGTGTCCTTGTCATCAAGTCGGTAGCACTTGTACTTGGACTGACTCTTTGCAATACCAATCTTCACCTTCTTCACCATAGCATCAAGAAGTTGGGCTTGGCGAATCTGGTCTTCTAAGGTAGGAGAGACTTGAAGGTTGGCGAGGGAACCTTGAGGAACAACTTGCAGATTAAGTTTGCGGAAAGCTTCACAAAGCTCGGGTTGACAAGGCTTGAGAATCAGACTGTTGCAATATGCTTTTCTGCTCAAAGCGTCAGCAATCACATTAGCCTTGCCTGGAGTATACTCGATACTCGGATTGTACTCTTGAATCATTTCGACCCATCGAGTCTGCCTGAGGTTGAGATTAGGCTGAGTGAAGATGTACTTGAGACTCTTATGATCAGTGAAAATATCCACTTTCCTTCCCAATAGAAGATGTCTCCAAGTCAACAAAGCGTGTACAACTGCCGCCAACTCGAGATCATGAGTGGGGTAGTTCTTCTCATTAGGTTTCAACTGGCGAGAGGTATAAGCAACAACTTTCTTCTCTTGCATCAGTACAGCACCGAGACCTTGGAGAGAGGCGTCACAAAAGACCTCGTACGGCTTGGTTTCATCAGGTGGAGTCAGAACTGGAGCAGTGATCAATTTCTCTTTCAAAGTGTTGAAAGCAATATCACACTCCGGAGACCAAATGTACTTGACGTGCTTCTGAAGAAGATTTGAGAGAGGCTTGGCGATCTTAGAAAAGTTTTCAACGAATCTTCTGCAATAGCTTGCGAGACCGAGGAAACTGCGGAGTTGCTTTACGTTCTGAGGAGGTTCCCAATTCACAATTGCAGACACCTTCTCAGGATTCACGGAAATGCCCTTGGCAGAGATGATATGACCAAGATACAGAACCTCGTCGAGCCAAAATTCACACTTGGAGAACTTGGCGTAGAACTGATGTTCTCTGAGTTTGTCAAGAACCAAACGCAAGTGCTTGGCATGATCTTTCTTGTTCTTCGAGAAAACCAGAATGTCGTCGAGATAGACCAGAACGAATTCATTGGTGTAGGGGTTGAAGATGAAGTTCATCATGCGAGAGAACGTCGGAGGAGCGTTGGCGAGGCCAAAAGACATGACGGTGTATTCATATGAACCAAAGCTTGTTCTGAACGCCGTCTTGGGAATATCTTGCTCACGAATACGAATCTGATGATAACCCATACGGAGATCGAGCTTGGAGAATACTTGAGCACCCTTGAGTTGTTCGAACAGCTCATTTATGTTGGGAAGTGGGTATTTGTTCTTGATGGTCTTCTTGTTTACTGGACGGTAATCAACACAAAGTCGACTCGATCCATCCTTCTTCTTCACAAAAAGAACACCACAACCCCACGGAGAAGTACTAGGCCGAATGAGACCCAATCTTTCTTGCTCATCGAGTTGTTTCTTCAGCTCCTTCAACTCTTCGGGGCCGAGCTTGTAAGGGCGTTTGCACACAGGTTCCGTGCCAGGCTCAAGTTCAATAACAAATTCAACCGGCCGGTTTGGAGGCATCCCTGGAAGTTCTTCTGGAAAGACGTCTTGATATTCGCAAACGACAGGAATTTGCGAAATAGCATCCAATTCACCCTTCTCATTGAGAGAAAACAACCGGATGGAATTATCTCGAGCGGCAAAGACAATGACATCCTCAGACGAATGAGTCAGTTGAATCTGCCTGGCTGCACAATCAAGCTGAGCTTTATGCTTAGAGAGCCAGTCCATCCCGAGAATAAGATCGATATCGGAATTACCAAGAACCATAGGAGAAGCAAGAAACTTGAAATCGCCCATCGTGATAGCGACATCTGGCACCTCCAGACTTGCGCTCAAACGTTTGCCCGGAGAAATGATATCCATATGTTTACCCAAATGAGAAGAAAAGAACTCATGCTTGGTAAAAAATGGCTTTGACATGAAACAATGCGATGCACCCGTGTCAAAAAGAACTTTTGCAGGAATATCATTAATAGGAAGGTTACCCATAATGACATCTGAAGAATCCTCAGCCTGAGCTGCATTCAGCATATTGACCTTGGCGTGCTTGGGATTGTGCTTGACCACAGCTGTACTTGCCGATCTGACAGGAGGAGGAGGAGGAAGACGCCTCTGGTTGGTACACTTGTTGGCATAGTGACCCTTCTGTTGGCACTTGTTGCACGTGACCTCTGAAAGCGGACGGTGATACGGAGCACTCGATCTTGGCGCTTGAGACGAAGATTTGTTCTGAAAGCCTGGGTTGGGTGGGTGGGAGAAACCACTGCCACCTTTGCTCTTCTGCTGATACGGCTGACGGAACGGAGGAGGAGGAAGCCAATACTTCTGCTGCTTGACCACTTGAGTAGAGGAAGAAGGAGTAACCTCTCTGGCACGCTTCCTGGAAGCATCACATCTCATCTGAGCAGCCTCTTGCTTCAGTGCCATGTTGTAGAACTCATCGTATCTCAACGGCTCAAAGAGGACAAGAGCGAGCTGAATTTCCTCACGAAGACCACCCCTGAACTGATAGATCATACTCTTCTCATCAGGAACATCCTGCTTGGCAAAACGGGCGAGCTTCTGGAACAACTTGTTGTAGTCATAGACAGACAAAGAGCCTTGCTTCAGATTGCGGAATTCCTGACGCTTACTCTCAACCACACTTTGAGGGATGTGATGAGCGCGGAAATCTTGACGGAAATCGTCCCAAGTGATAACACGTCCACCTCTGGAATCCTTGTACTGCTGGAACCACTCTGCAGCCTGATCTTTGAGCTGGAAAGAAGCGAACTTGACGAAATCTTCAGGCCTGACGTTGCTGCATTCAAAATGCTTGCCCAGATCCACTAGCCAATCGTCAGCGTCGGTAGCCTCAACACAACCGCTGAACGTCTTTGGGCCATTAGCAAGGAACTGGTTCAGAGTAGCAAAGTGGTGCTGATTATGGCCTTGATTCCCTTGACTGCCTTGATTGCGCTCTTGAAGGATTTGCATGATCAACTGTGTGTTTGCATTAGTAGCGGCCATCACAGCTTGCCATGCTTCCGGAGGAGGCGGAGGTGGAGGCGGATTAGGATTCGGAGTCGTGCGCGTTGGAGGAGCCATCCTGAAGAGGTTGACCACCATTAGCACATAGATAGACAACAATATAGAAGCTGAATCCAACGGAATGAAAATTGCAACATATAGTCTTCACATCCGAACAAAATGAACGAATGCATCCCTCTTCAAAAGATCACACATCCATAAATTGCGAAGCCACGAAGAATTAAGGTAGAGAGATAAATCAACAAGGTACGGATCAAGAACGAATAATCGGTAAGAAATCCCAATCTCAAACCAATATCCGTGGAAGAAGAACTAGAGCTACTAGATTTCCCACCTATGAAACTCCCGAACCTTTCCGGTTATGCAATCAGGTGTTGGGGATACAGGGGAAGCACAATATCTCACCCAAACTAGCAAACCCTACATCCAGCTGTATCCATCCTTCAACACATAACCAGGAAAACTTCGGAAACCATCTACCTCAACCTTCGAAAAGCATCCGTTATACAAGTTATGGCGATACTCCCGAACTCCCGCCCCAGTACTGGGTGGCGTCGAGGTTATCTCACCAACGAACTGCATAAAAGAGATTTTCGATGTCGGCGAACATATCTCAAGTATACCAGAATTGCAACGATAAAATTGTGACGACAACACCTCGGAGCTCAACTCCCCGGGACACTGCCACAACCCCTAAAGACAGGAGGCACCAAGAACAATGTTCTCGTCACAAAACCATCGGAACAAAACCAAGATACTCGCGTGAACCTAAAAAAAATTTTAGTGAAATTTGAGAAGAGAAGAGTCAAAACTCTACGCCAGGATGCCTTACCAGAGCGATGAGGAGACTGGGAAGTAAAAGAATTCCTAAGCTCTCCGATATATAATTCCTAAGGACTCAAAACATTTTTCTAGACACAACTCGGCTGCTAAAAACGATCAAGCAATGGGGCTCCTAAGGTCGGGGATGGCTCTGATTACCAACTTATAACGCCCTCGATGCGGCTATAGCTCCCACGTGTCGAGGCACGGCTTAGAGGCATAACCGCATTGAAAGCAATGTCGCAAGTCAGGCAATCATTACAACATCCCATGTAATACATAATAAAAAGGGGGAGATAACATAGTTGGCTTACACTCGCCACGTCACATCAGAGTACATAAATAACATCCATCAAACAAGCACTCATGGCCCGACTACGGCGCCAAAATAGAAAAGACCCCCAACATGCGACAAGGTCCTGAATCGATAACCCCAACTAGGCACCACTACTGATCATCCGGAAAAGAAACATAGTATCGCTGAGAGTCCTCGTCGAACTCCCACTTGAGCTCGTACTCGTCACCTGGAGCGGACTCACCTGGACCTGCATCTGGAGTTGTAGTATCTGTGAGCCACAGGGACTCAGCAATCTCACACCCACGCGATCAAGACTATTTAAGCTCATAGGAATGGATAAGGCCAATATGTGTGGAGCTGCAGCAAGCGACTAGCATATGTGGTGGCTAACTTATACGCAAAAGAGAGCGAGGAGAGAAGGCGAAGCACGAGCGAGAAGCTAAAGGAACATCCTGCGCAAGCATAACTCCAACACCGTGTCCACTTCCCGGACTCCGCCGAGAAGGGGCCATCACGGTAACACACACGGTTGATTCATTTTAATTAAGTTTAATTAAAGTTATCTACAACCGGACATTAACAAATTCCCATCTGCCCATAACCGCGGGCACGGCTTTCGAAAGATCAATCCCTGCAGGGGGGTCCCAACTTAGCCCATAACAAGCTCTCACGGTCAACGAAGGAATAGACCTCCACCCAAGACACACCGATCAGACTCGGTATCTCGGTACAACAAGATGATTCGGCAGGTTAAAACAAGTCCAGCAACACCGCCCGAATGTGCCGACAAATCCCGATAGGAGCTGCACATATCTCTTTCTCAGGGCACGCTCGGATAGGTCAAGCTACGAGTAAAACCAAACCTCAAGTTTCCCCGAGGTGGCCCCGCAGGCTGCCTGGTTCGGACCAACACTCAGAGGAGCACTGGCCCGGGGGGGGGTTAAAATAAGATGACCCTCGGGCTCCGGAAACCCAAGGGAAAAAGAGGCTAGGTGACAAATGGTAAAACCAATGTTGGGCATTGCTGGAAAAGCTTTAATCAAGACGAACTATCAAGGGGTTCCCATTATAGCCCAACCGTGTAAGGGACGCAACATTCCGGGAACATAACACCGATATGACGGAAACTAGGGCGGCAAGAGTGGAACAAAACACTAGGCGAGAGGCCGAGCCTTCCACCCTTTACCAAGTATATAGATGCGTTAAGATAACATAGCAATATAATGATATCCCAACAAGCAATATAAATGTTCCAACAAGGAACGGCTCCAATCTTCACCTGCAACTAACAACGCTATAAGAAGGGCTGAGCAAGCGGTAACATAGCCAATCAACGGTTTGCTAGGACAAAGGTGGGTTAGAGGTTCAACATGGCAATTGGGAGGCTGACAAGCAAAAGGTAGGCATCGAAGCAGTGGCAAGCAAAAGAGCGAGCAAACTAGCATAGCAAAGATAGTAGTGATTTCGAGGGTATGATCATCTTGCCTGCACAGTTGTCAGAGTTGACTGGATCCTCACAAGCAAACTCAACGGGCTCCTCGGTAGCGAACTCGTCTCCCGGCTCTACCCAAAGACAAACAAGCAACAAGGACACAATCAACCACGGGCAAGACCAAGCAACATGATGAAATGACGATATGCTATGCGGGATGCGATGCGGGATGCAAAATGCAAGATATGACAGGAAATGCATGAACCTGGCATCAACTTGGAAAACCAAGTGTGCCACTGGATAGAGGGGATGAAATCGCTTGAAAACGATATAAAGATCATAGGAATCGGAGCTACGGTTTGGAAATGGCAAGCGTTTTAAGATATGACACCGGTCTGCGATTTATAGCAAGTAGGCATCTAAATGCAACGAAAAGAACATGCTACAGCCACCAAACATGAAAACAAAATATATGGCAGTGATGTACACAAGATGGTTGACAAAACACTAGCACTGAGCCATAGGCAAATTCATCCATTAAGAGGTTCAAACAAGCATGGCTAAAACGCAAATGCAAAACAGATTTCAGACTTAGTGAAATTAACACTAGTCTGAAATTTCAGATCACGAAGCCCTCTTCGGAGCAGCAAAACAACATGATAGAAAACCTGAACATGACAAGTAAGAAGATGGCATGGAGCTACTCAACAAGCTTAACAAAACACCCAAAGTGACCTGGGGCCAAAAGGGTTCACAAAATACTCTACCGAGCTCACGAACATCGCTCGAACACAATCAGTTTTCAGACTTAGTGAAAACTGAGACATGCTGAAATTTAACTCACGAAGGCATGTAAACGAGCTCGATGCACTCACTACGGTGCAAGTCATGGCAAGGAAAGCATATCAACAGCAAGAAGGCACAAAGTGCTAGCTACACATGGCAAGAACGAAGGCATAGCATGCATCGAACGCTAACGGTAGCATCGGCGAAATCGCAAACAAGTTGACGATCTGCCCAGATTAACAATGAAGCAAAAGTTGAGCTCGATTGAGTCAACCTAGAGCACTCCACAAATGCAAACAAAGACATGGATGGATAGAGCATAACATAAATATCAAAACTCCCTTACTGATCATCCTCAAAAGAGGCACGGATCACTAGGAAACAAGCTGGACATATAGCATCATGAACTAAAATATCCCAGACTTAGCGAAAATCGCTAAGTCCCTGAAATCTGCAATCTCAGGTACCTCTCTTCGCAAGCTTGCACAAGACAACACACACATCCTAAAAATGCATGGGTGGCACCTCTGGAAAGAAGACAAAATGCTTCCCAATTCATCCCAAAGGGGCACAGGCATATCATGCACGAATTAAATATAGCAAAAATGACAAAAGTGCATGATGAACTAACGGATCTGCAATTTAACTCACGAAGCCTCCTTCTAACAGCATTTTGGGTATCAAGATGACCTCAAATGCAAATGATGCAATGGAATGAAATGATGTACATGTCGAGGCGAAGATTTTGATATATCATACGCCCAAAACGGAGCTACGGTTGCAAAGTTACGGGACCTCGAACAGAGCAACATGGATCAAAAATCTAGGGACTTAGAAAAATCGGAGGGGGGTTAGGGTTTACTGTACACGCGCGGATCTGGATCTGGGCTCGCCGGGGCACGGAAGCCGAGGCGGCGCCGGCGGCGGAGCTCGAGCTCACCGGAGCGGCGGGGTGCGCCGGCGGGGAGGAGGTCGCCGGGGGGGCGGCGCCGGCAAGGAGGCAGCGGAGGGGCGCGGGAGCCGAGGCGGGGAGCGGCCGGGCGGCGAGGTGCCCGCGGCGGCGGCAACCTCCGGCTGGGGCGGCGACGGCGGCCGCGGCGGCGGCCGGCCGGGGAGAAGACGGCGGCGGGGCGCGGGACAGGGCGCGGCGGCGGTTCGGGCCGCGGGGGCCCCGCACGGGCCTCGCGGGCCCGCGGGCGGCGGCGAACTGGGGACCGGGCGGCGCCACTAGGAGGCCGACACGTGGCGGCGGACGGGGAGGCCGGACATGTCCGTCGGCGGCGGTTGTGTCCGACGGCGGCCGGAGGAGTTTTTTAGGGTTTCGGGAAGAGGGAGAGATCCGAAAACGGAGGGGTGTATATATAGGCATAGAGGGAGCTAGGAGAGTCCAAATGAGGTGCGGTTTTCGCCCACACGATCGTGATCGAACGCTCTAGGACATGGAGCAGAGTTTGATGGGTTTTGGGCCAAATTTGGGGGGTGTTGGGCTGCAACACACACGAGGCCTTTTCGGTCCCTCGGTTAACCGTTGGAGTATCAAACGAAGTCCAAATGAACCGAAACTTGACAGGCGGTCTACCGGTAGTAAACCAAGGCCGCTTGGCAAGACTCGGTCCAATCCGGAAATGTTTAAACCCCACACGAGAAAGAAAGGTAGAAATGACCACCGGAGGAGAACGAAACGCCGGAATGCAAAACGGACAACGGGGAAAATGCTCGAATGCATGAGACGAACATGTATGCAAATGCAATGCACGTGATGACATGATAAGAGATGCACGAAAAAGAAAACAACACACGGAGACAAAGACCCAAACCCGAGAAATAAATATAACTTAGCGCCGGAGACGGCAAGAGTTGGATACAAAAAATGGAAAGTATATCTGGGGCGTTACAGCCGCCTAGCTGGGTTGCACTCGAGAAGCCCTTTCAAGACTTGAAAGCCGTCCTGGGACAAGGTCTCCCGGGGGAAGAGGTTTCCCAGCGTGTTTGTGTTGTGCTGCTGCGCCTGCGCGGAGAAGAACACTCGCGGCACCTCGGCCGCGACGAAGTCCGGCCACGTGCTCTCGTCCGGGAAGCCAAGAACGCGGAAGATGGCCGAGAGCTGGGCGGCCCTGTCGTCCTTCTTGTCGGCCTTGAACAGCATCCTGCCGGTCAGCATCTCGGCCATGACGCATCCCAGCGACCACACGTCGACGCCCGCGTCGTAGTCCGGCCTCCCCACGAGCATCTCGGGGGCCATGTAGGGCATGGTGCCGGCGAACTCGTACGGCTTCCTCGCGGTCTTCAAGGACATGGCCAGCCCGAGGTCGCAGAACTTTAGGATCTTTCCTCCTTCCCCGACCAGGATGTTGTGGGGCTTGATGTCGCGGTGAAGGATGCCGTGCTTGTGCGTCTTGTTGGCTCCGGTGAGGAGCTGCCACATGTAGGCTTTCACGATGGCCTCCGGTAGCGGCGGCCTCTCGGACAAGAAAGCGTGGAGGTTGGGCCCGACGTAGTCCATGGCGAGGCAGAGGTTGTAGGTCTCAGGGTCGCGGAAGAGTCCGTGGGAGCCGACGACGTAAGGGTTCGGGGTGCAGGCCTCGAGGAAGCCGACCTCGTCCTGGATCTCTTTGTTGGCGGTGACAAGATCGCCGCTGCAGCGGAGGACCTTGATGGCGACGGTCTTGCCCGTGACGTGGTGGCGCGCCTTGAGGACGGCGCCGAAGCTGCCCTCGCCGAGGCAGGGCGTGTCATCGAACTCGAAGGCCGCGGTGCTGCCGATGCGGACGCGCCTCCTCTTGCAGCAGGAGATTTCTGGTTCTTGATCCGTCCCGTGGCCGGCAGCTGGTCGCTTGCCGGCAGCCATGGCGCTCGAGCTGGACTAGGGCTTCGCTTCGCGTGGACTTGATGCGGGGCTTGGCGATGGATCGGAGGTGGAAGCAGGAGATCGAGGAAAGGGGGGAGGGAGCTAGGGTTGAGCTAGAGCAACGCAAACATTTCTGTATATATAGATCGTGCATGAATGCGCGATCGACTAGGCTACGTATTGGGTACTGACCGCGCACCACCCGGATTCCATCCATCAGCCCTGCATGCGTATTCTTTAAGCAAACCGCGTGCAGATGGAGTTCGATATTACTCTGGCTATGGATGCTGATGGAGTTTGCTATGCTATCCGTATTGTGATTGTACTCGGAGTAAATCGAGTCAATTGCATGGCTAGTCAAAGGATGTTGCCCTACGGACGGGTTTAGCCAAAGTTGGAGTTGGCTGTTGTGTGCATGGCCGAGTAGGTCTCTGTGTGTGCGCGCATGTACATATATGTGGGCCCGACTATACTAATACTCCTGCATGACAAGCATTCGAGAAAATGGTTTTTCTAGCGGTTTGGGTTTCTACTCACACGATCTTGATCGGAGATTCGTGCAGTATCTGCCCGGTCAACAGAATGAACTGTGCGTATTTCGATGGGCAGTACACAACCTCAAACGATGTGTACGTCTGTACATGTCCAAAATAGTAGCAATACCATGCGGGACCCATGTTGGAACCATGCCTCACCCATATGCCCAGTAGCTAATGTTTCATTTGAACCCTATGAGTCCATGACCTAAATCGAAGTGTGTGACGGCTCTACAAGATTTCGATTAAGATTTCTCTGTCTACTTGGATGCATAGAATACAAATCCGGCGGCGTACTACCAGTTTTCAACAGCAAGTTCGATCCGCTTCCTTGTTAACAAGGTAATCCACCATCTCAACAAACGTATTGAAATCAATGACGCTCATATGTGGGCAATTTTTCACCTCCAAATCTATTCCGCTTTGCTAGCACACATTACGTGGAAAGTGTGATGTTCCAATATGAGAACGATTTCCTTTCAAATTTTGTATGCTGTTGATGTCCCGCTCACATATTACCTAAGTAGAGTATATGGTAACAAAAAAGTTGATGTTATCTTTTTTTACTGACATTGGTGTGTGCAGCATCGATTTTGTATATCGTATGTGCGACTAACATCCTCACTGTGTGCTAATTACATGCTAGTTTAATGTGTTGTTCAGTACATTGATTTGTATTATAACAATTGCAAACTCTAAGAAGTTCAACCTTGGTTAACTCCATTTTTCCATCGAATAGGCAACCTGATTTTTGCCGCGTTCCATATCTCTTAAATGTAACAATCTATACGGCTACTGTTAATGTTTGACTATTAATGTATGAGTGCACATTATAATCGCTCGTCTCAGTTATATGTTATTGCATTTTGGTTTCACTTTCTTCTAGAATGGTCTGATTGAATTGTATGTATGAAAATGTCACTGTAAAACTACTCTCTGAAACTACATTGCATAGTACGTAGTTCCTTCCCAACTAATCAAGCTGTCTCATCTGTATATTGGACATGAACAGATCGAGTGACCACTATGGTGGTCATGCATAAGCGTAGAAGGCATGAAGAAATTTTCAAATGCTTGATCGACATCTATGAACATGGGTATGCCGAATCAAACATTTATACACACTGGCGTCCAAAATATAAACAAGTAGTACAATAGATTTCAAATGCCTTCTAATAATGTTTGGCAATACTATTGCATCCACTCCCAAAAGCAATAATTGAGTTTTCGCATAAGTTCACGACTAATATTATGGATCAGCCTATCTACATTGCATAGTCTTCTGCAATTAGGTCGTACTGCGCTGGCAGCCTTGTGTTGTTGCCTTTCATTGACATTATATCCCATAGTTCTTTTCCTCTCATTACTGGAAGTGCAGCCTGCATCACAAAAATAACCACTTCTGTTAGCACATGAGTACGAACATTATGTATCATGTCAACATGGTCGACAGTAGATGGCTCATTGTTGCAGTTTTACAAGCATGCTTACATTGTTAAGAGGAGTTGCTAGTTCGTCGTGTCCATTGTAGTACAGAGCACACTACATGACATACAAAGCTGAATTTTCTCTGTGAACATCCTTGTTATAGCAATAGACATACCAAAAATACGAAAAATGTGATTTTGATGTTTACCCTTGTTCAGCATACCTGGTGCATATCTTTTCCTTGATCTTGATAGGCCATGTTTGTTTTGGCCATTTCCATCTCGGGTAAAATGTTTCAATGCACTTTGTCATCGTAAAGTGTAAGTCAATGCCTTCACATCGTGTTCATTAGCCCCAGTTTTGTTAGGGTCCAACAGATGGTTTTCCTTGTTCACTGTGTCCCATACGTACACTGATTTCGTATTGTAATAATAGTCTAGTAGAACTATTATCTGCGCGTGGATGTAGCGGTACCGACAATATGTAATGATGCCTTTCACAAATGCTGGTACCGATGATAGTACCTGTGTGCAGTATTCTACTTCATACTTGAATAACTTGCTTCTGAAAAATTCCACATACTGCTTTAGATAGGTTGGTCTGTCCTTGATTAGAGCTAGATGTTGCAAAACCAAGAGAATTCCATATGAGTTGAATAAAAAAACTTAAAGCATAGCCGTGCCACTGTGATTCACTTGTGTTTGACTTGAATTGATAAGACAGGGATGTTTGCTTATGCACCGACCAACTGTTTGGCATGAAGTGTCTAGGCTATTTCTGAAATTCTCCGAATAGTAGGTCATCGATTGCGGCACATATATGATCTAAGTAGTGCATCACAATATTCCACCGAGTACATTGCACCTAATTTGGAATTTGTTTTCATAACCGTTTCAGATATACGTATTGTTGTTGGACTATGATGCTCATACCATATGCTGCAGACAAAACACCTGATTATTAGTTCACATCCTTGATTATGCTATGTATAATATGTCTAATTCTGGGTAAAATAGATACGCTGATAGATCGTTTTCATTTTGTTTGTGCAGCCATCTCTAGAATTCTTGCTGTGTGATACTCCCTCTGTTCCTTTATATAAGGTGTATATGTTTTACCCCAACATTCCACAATGTAAGGTGTATTTCACTTTTTCTCTCAGTTTTCCATGCGTGCCCTTCCACCAACCAGTACATGCCTTTCATAATAAGTACTCCCTTCTTCCCAAAATAAGTGTCTCAACTTTGTACTAGCTTTAGTACAAAGCTGTACTAAGCTTGAGACACTTATTTTGAGACGGAGGGAGTAGTATGTAGTCCCCAATAGGAAGGTCATAAAAAAATAATCTCTCTCCTTAATTGCATGCACTCACATTTCTCTCTCTACTATCCCACTGATTGATTTTATTCTGTTGCAGCAAGATTCAGTTGCCTTTTATTAGGTCGATGCTTACTTAGTTGCCACTAACTAAGATGCTAACTACTTAATTAGTACAGGGTATTTTCGTCCAAAATTCTCCTCAGTTTTGTGCCTTGGTCACCGTGCCCAAAAAATACACACCTTACATAAAGGAAAGGAGGGAGTACCTTAGAGTCTACGTTTGATGTGTCGAACTCAAATGGTGACTTCCCGTCATATGGCAAGTGATCTGCATATCACTTCACTTAGTATTTTTAATTCAAAGATGTAGACTTTTTTAAATGGCTATGTTGTTTACCTTCGTTCCGCATTGCAAGCTGGTGTGCAGAGCAATTCATCAATGATGGCTTTGCTTCTCCTGCTTGGTGTGCTCGCAGACAGAACTCACATTTCTCATTTGGCTGACAACCTATATGCAACAGAAGCAGCATGTTAGACTTTTTTCAAATTTGTAAATCTGTTCTTGGGTGACATATAGTAATTGTATTTTCCAATATATTGTACCGGTGTAGTTGGTGTTGTGATTCTTTGACAATATGTCATGTTTACCTTTTGTATACAAGACAATCTGACCTACAAGGTGAGCATCGAGATCCAGAGAGCATTCTGCTCCCGAGATGTTAGTAATTGCAACTCTCTTTTCATGCTCCGCCTCACAGGACAATGGGCTTTTTTGTTTTTCTACCAAATGAGTTCATGACAGATAAGAATTTAAAAATGCTTGATAATTTAAGTGGCAAACCTTCTTTTTTTCCCGCGAACGCACCTTTAGAAGCTCTAATTTTTTTACCGCTGTCCTTGTATTTGGTCTTCAGGATTAATTGTCCAACTGACATGGCTTTCCCACTCCTGGTAGTTGCTGGATTTAAAATGGCATTGTGCGACCATAAAATATATTAGGAATCATTACAAAAAAATACCAGACATTTGGAAGTTTAAACAAGGTTCCTACCGCAAAACATGTCTATGAGTTTGTATCATTTATATAATTAATGTGCTTGATCAAGTAGATGTACTGTGAAACAAATCTTCTACATGCGCTTCTCAAGGCTTCTTCTTCGTCCAGTAATTCGCTGGCATTAAGTGCCTCCCTCTTTCTCTTATTGTTCAACGACTGTAAAACCTATTGCCCTTGTCTGGTAATCTAGAATAGCAAACTAGGTGTGATTCTTTGAACTGTGAATAGGAGAGTTGTTACTACATGCCCAAACGATGGTTCTATAGCTAAGATATGTAATTTGGTGGATTACATGGTGTTTCCCAAAAAGCCGGCTACTTGACCCTTCTACATAGATAGTGTCCTCCTCTATTAACTCTTGAACCACATCTTGGGTGAAGAGGGAAGCCCGTGGAAACACATTATCAAATATGTTGATGCAACTTGTTTTTAGATTGTCCAGATAGTCAACCTGCAAATTGTATAATAGAACGAAGCAATGTTTTTTGGTGTGTTCTTAAATAATCATTGTCATATAACCATATTGAACATGCTCCTATTATTTACCTGCAGATACGATGGACAACCACCAAGCTTCATATGTGGGCACTTTGCCATAATTTCAGCCTGAGCACACCTTGCCTCCTCCAGAGTTTGCTTCCTCACATATTCTGACCAGTTCAACAAATGTATCTCAGTTGGATCAACAAGTCTAGGAATGATCTCAAACTGGAATGCAATTTTTCTTCCATTTACAGCAAACAATCATGCTATTACTAAAATTGTTGCGGCAACTCTAAAACCCATCTATTCACGAAACGACATCTCAAACTGGTGTCAAGATTAAGCTACTAGGAATGATCTCAAACTGGAATCCATTTACAGCAAACAATCATGCTATTGCTAAAATTGTTGCGGCAACTCTGAAACCCATCTTGTAAAAATTATGAATTGTTTACACATGATTAATATACAAATTGTCTACGTTGTCCTAATTTTTCAGAATTTTGGAGTTACATAAGTATGGTCATTGTTCAGATTATTACAGACTGTTCTGTTTTTGACAGATTCTGTTTTCAATGCACAGTTTGCTTGTTTTCTAGTTTCTATGGCTTATATTGGTCAATACAAATTCTGGAAATGATAGAGTATAGTAGGCATTATGTGGAGAAAATTATGAATCTTGTCTTTGACAGTACCCAAGTGAATGATTTGCTCTTTATCATACTAACCTATTTCACGAAGTTCCGTTAAGTTTTGTGTGATTCAAGTTTTCAAGTTTTCGTTGAGATATCGATATGAGGAGAATAATTAAGGAGTGGCAATACCCTAAGCTTAGGGATTCCCAAGGCACCCCAAGGTAATATTCAAGGAATATCCAAGCAACTAAGTTTGGGGATGCCTTCTCTTTCATCTTCAACATTATCGGTAACCTTACTTGGAGCTATATTTTTTTTCATCACATGATATGTGTTTTTCTTGGAGCGTCATTTCATTTTGTTGAGATATGCTTTCTGTTATTTAGAATGATGTTTTATATCTTTTACTTCAGTAAAAGTTTCAAGTATAGCCTTTACCATACTTATTTGGCAAGTCTATATGTTGCTGTTTGAAAACAGAAAGTTTTCTATCATTGACTGAATTCTTCAGAAAAGTCAGAATGTGATAAAATCTTGAATTTTTTACACAGGGTGCTATAATAAAGTTTCTACTGTGTAGAATTTTTTCAGAATTTTTGGAGCTAAAGAAGTATGAATATTCTTCTATCCTTTACAGAATATTCTGTTTAGACAAATTGTTGTTATGTTTGCATATGTTTGCTTGTTTAATGATTCTATTTGAGGATATGAGTATTAAATATGTAGAGGCATTTAGTATGTATTGTTAAATATTAATTTTAGTGATTTGTTCTAGTAGGGAATGATAAGGTTTTGCATTGATTTATACTAACTTATCTCATGAGTTCTTGTCTTGTTTTGTGTGGATGAAGTTTTTGAGATTTAGGGAAACCGTGATACGAAAGGAATTAAGGAGACACAAAAACTCAAGCTTGGGGGTGCCCAAGGCCTCCAAATATATTATTCCAAGAAGTCTCAAGCATCTAAGCTTGGGGATGCCCCGGTAGGCATCCCACCTTTCTTCATCAATAATTATCGTTAGTATCGGTTGATCGAGCCTAAGTTTTTGCTTCTTCGTACAAGATGTGCTATTCTTGAATGTCATTTTATTTTGTTTTGTTTGCTATCTGAATAAAATACTTAGGATCTAAACATTTTAAAAGAGAGAGAGAGATAGAGAGAGAGAGAGAGTCCTCACATAGCTACTTAATTATTTAACTACTCATTTGACCTTCACTTATATCTCTTTGGAGTAGTTTTTCATTTACTCTTGTTCTTCACTTATATCCTAAGAGTAAATTCTTGAATGAATTGAATATCATAAATTTGAAATTATATGTTCTTCATACGCTTGTGTCATACCTAGTAGTAGCTTCACATTGGGTTTAGAAAGAAAAATCTATTGAAGTTTGACAATCACAATATTTGTCATACAAGCAATTCATAAATGATTAGTATAAGGAAGAGAACTTTCACATATAAATATATTATCATGAACATCTTCTATGATTGTGAATACCCACTAATTATTTTCAAACTTGAGCAAATTAGTTGAAGTTGGACAAGGAAGGCAAAGTAATGAGTTATGTTTGGATATATTTGCATAGAAGTTATATTTTTATGGATCCTCTAACATGTGGTCATTCATACTAAGTAGAGATACTACTTCTGCATCCAAAAACCCTTAAACCCAGTTTCTTGCCATGAGTGTCCGCCAAATCTACCTATGGATTGAATAAGATCCTTTAAGTAAGTTGTCATGGGTGCAAAAAGCAATAAAAATTGCTCCTAAAATATGTATTATCTTTTATTGCAAGAGAAAATAAGCGTTGTATGAACTTGTGACGGTAAAGAAATAAAAGCGATAGACTGCATAATAAAGGTTGCCATCACAAGGGACAATATAACGTGATGTTCCTTTTCATTAAGGGCTTGCGCAACCAAAAATAAAAAGCGCATGACGACCTCTGCTTCCCTCTGCGAAGGGGCTATCTTTTACTTTATGTATTTACTTTTATGGAAGAGCCAATAAGTATTCACTCTTATTTCAACCCCAGTTATTCTTTAGTTGGAAAGCATCATGTGGTGGGGAATGATCCAGGCATATATGGCCAGTCAAATATATCCGATCATGAATTATTATTGTTGACAATTATCTCTATGATAAATAAGTTTGGAGGCGAAGCATTAAGCCCCTATCTTTCTCTGTGTTCGATGGATGATATTTGTTCTAAAAATATGCTTTGAGTACTGGAAATCATAGAAGACTATATGAGAATTGAGTATGTGGAGCTCTTACTTAGACTTTATTGAAAATAAGTTGAATTGAATTGTTTGGTGACTAAGAACATAGGTTGTTAAGTTTCAAGAGAATGCATTGTATGAACCATAACATGTGAATTAATTGCTACTTTATCATGATGAGTTTTATGAGATGAACTATTGTTTATGATATATAATGATGCTAGAAAAAGTTATTAGAGTTACCATTGATCAAATTTATGCACTATGCTAGCATTCACACTTCATAAATTATTTCTTTTATCATTTACCTTCATTAAGCTTGAGGATGCTGATACGTCTCCAACGTATCTATAATTGATGAAGTATTCATGCCATGTTTACAACAATTTTATATAGTTTTGGTATGATTTGAATGGAACTAACCTGGAATGACGCTGTTTTCAGCAGAACTACCGTGGTGTTGTTTTTTCTGCAGAATAAAAGTTCTCCAAATGCAACGAAACTTTTTGGCAATTTTTTCGAGAACGAAAGAGGCACTAGAAGCTTCGTGGGAGGGCCAGAAGAGCCACGAGGGGCCTATAAGCCACCTGGCCACGCCCAGGGGGTGGCCACGCCCTGGTGGCTTGTGGGCCCCCTGTGGCACCTCCTAACGTGAGACCTACGCCAAAAAATCCTATAAATACAGAAACCCCCAAAAATAACCCTAGAACTTAGACTCCACCGCCACAAGCCTCTGCATCTTCGAAATACCATCTAGAGCCCCGTTTCGGCGCCCTGTCGGGGTGGGGGATCATCACCGGAGGCCATCTTCATCATCCCGGCGGACACCATGATGAGGGAGTAGTTCACCCTCGAGGCTAGGGGTACGTACAAGTAGTTATGTGTTTGATCTCTCTCTCTCTCTCTCTCTCTCATTCTTGATTTGGCACGATCTTGATGTATCGCAAGCTTTGTTAAAACAGTTGGATCATATGGTATTTTCCCCCTCTCTATCTTGTTGTGATGAATTGAATTTTTACCTTTGAGGTTTCACTATTATCAGATTGAGTACTTTTATGGATTTGAGAACACTTGACGTATGTATTGCATGTCGACACCCGGGGTGACAATGGGGTGTTCTATTGATTCGGTTGATGTATATTTTGGCACTCAACTCGCGGATTCCCGAGGTGACATTGGGGTAATCTATGCATGGTGGTTGATGCACGTTTTCGTCCTACTTTTCATGTAGAAACCTTGGGGCACTCTTTGAAGTTCTTTGTGTTGGATTGAATATTATGAATCTGAAGTTGTTTGATGCATATTCTGTGATCAACTCACGGATACTTGTGGTGACATTGGAGTATCTAGGTGACATTAGAGTTGGTTGATGTGTATCATATGGTGTTATTTTAGTACAAACTCTAGGGCTATTTGTGACACTTATAGGAATAGCTCAATAGATTGATCAGAAGGATAGTTGAGGTGTTTTCGTACCCTATAAACAATTTCATCTTATATTCTTTGCTAGATAAGAACTTTGGAGTGGTTCTTTGTGAAGCAAATATGCCCTAGAGGCAATAATAAAGTTGTTATTTTATATTTCCTTGTATCATGATAAATGTCTATTATTCATTCTAGAATTGTATTAACCGGAAACTTGATACATGTGTGGATACATAGACAAAACATCGTGGCCCTAGTATGCCTCTACTTGACTGGCTCATTAATCAAAGATGATTAAGTTTCCTAACCATAGACATGTGTTGTCATTTGATGAACGGGATCACATCATTAGGAGAATGATGTGATGGACAAGACCCATTCGTTAGCTTAGCATTATGCTCGTTTAGTTTTATTGCTACTGCTTCTTCATGTCAAATACATATTCCTCCGACTATGAGATTATGCAACTCCCGGATACCTGAGGAATGCCTTGTGTGCTATTGATACGTCTCCAACGTATCTATAATTTATGAAGCATTCATGCTATTTTATTATATGTTTTGAATGATTACGGGCTTTATTATACACTTTTATATTACTTTTGGGACTAACCTTAACCGGAGGCCCAGCCCATATTGCTGTTTTATTGCCTGTTTCAGTATTTCGAAGAAAAGGAACGGAGTCCAAACGGAATGAAACCTTCAACAGCGTGATTTTTAGGAAGAATGTGATCGGGTAGACTTGGAGTGCAAGCCATGGGATCATCAAGGGAGCCACGAGACAGGGGGGCGCGCCCTACCCTCTCGTGGGCCCCTAGAGGCTCCCCCGACCGACTTCTTTTGCCTATATAAGCCTACATACCGTAAAAACATCGATGGAGAAGATAGATCGAGAGTTCCGCCGCCGCAAGCCTCTGTAGCCACCAAAAACCTCTCGGGAGCCTGTTCCGGCACCCTGCCGGAGGGGGGATCCTTCACCGGTGGCCATCTTCATCATCCCGGCGCTCTCCATGACGAGGAGGGAGTAGTTCACCCTCGGGGCTGAGGGTATGTACCAGTAGCTATGTGTTTGATCTCTCTCTCTCTCTCGCTCATGTTCTCTCTATGGCACGATCTTGATGTATCGTGAGCTTTGCTATTATAGTTGGATCTTATGATGTTTCTCCCCCCTCTACTCTCTTGTTATGAATTGAGTTTTCCCTTTGAAGTTATCTTATCGGATTGAGTCTGTAAGGATTTGAGAACACTTGATGTATGTCTTGTCGTGCTTATCTGTGGTGACAATGGGATATCACGTGCCACTTGATGTATGTTTTGGTGGCCAACTTGCGGGTTCCGCTCATGAACCTATGCATAGGGGTTGGCACATGTTTTCGTCTTGACTTTCCGGTAGAGACTTTGGGGCACTCTTTGAAGTACTTTGTGTTGGTTGAATAGATGAATCTGAGATTGTGTGATGCATATCGTATAATCATGCCCACGGATACTTGAGGTGACAATGGAGTATCTAGGTGACATTAGGGTTTTGGTTGATTTGTGTCTTAAGGTGTTATTCTAGTACGAACTCTTGAATAGATTGATCCGAAAGAATAACTTTGAGGTGGTTTCGTACCCTACCATAATCTCTTCGTTTGTTCTCCGCTATTAGTGGCTTTAGAGTGACTCTTTGTTGTATGTTGAGGGATTGTTATATGATCTATCTATGTTATTATTGTTGAGAGAACTTGCACTAGTGAAAGTATGAACCCTAGGACTTGTTTCCTATCATTGCAATACCGTTTACGCTCACTTTTATCATTAGTTTCCTTGCTGTTTTTATTATTTCAGATTACAAAAACCTATATCTACCATCCATATTGCACTTGTATCACCATCTCTTCGCCGAACTAGTGCACCTATACAATTTATCATTGTATTAAGTGTGTTGGGGACACAAGAGACTCTTTGTTATTTGGTTGCAGGGTTGTTTGAGAGAGTCCATCTTCATCCTACGCCTCCTACGGATTGATAAACCTTAGGTCATCCACATGAGGGAAATTTGCTACTGTCCTACAAACCTGTGCACTTGCAGGCCCAACAACGTCTACAAGAAGAAGGTTGTGTAGTAGACATCAAGTTCTTTTCTGGTGCCGTTGCCGGGGAGGTGAGTGCTTGAAGGTATATCTCTAGATATTGCAATCGAATCTTTTTGTTTCTTGTTTTATCACTAGTTTAGTTTATAAAAGAAAACTAAAAAATGGAATCATCTTTTTAATATCTTTCGTGAGTATGATGAAAAGGAAAATTATGCTCAAGTGCTAGAAGAAGAATTACATAGAATGCTTGGCATGAAATATGTGAATTATGAGCATGATTGCAATGTTGTAAGTATGAATTCCTTGAATATCCATGATTCTAATTATATGCAAAGCCACAAGCTTGGGGAAGCTATGTTTGATGAATATGATATATTTTGTCCCCCAAGTTTTGATGAGCAAATTTATTATGATGAAAGCATGCCTCCTATTTATGATGATTATATAGATGAAAGTGGGTTTGGAAGAGTGTCAACTTTAGGAAGTAGTGATCCCACTATTTTGGAGGATGTTGAATCTTATTGTGATGAACATGAAAGTGGATTTGGAAGAGTGTCAACTTTATTTAGTGATGATTCCACTATTTCAGAAGAGGTTCCAATTGATTATGAGAACAAAGTTGCTATCTATGATGATTATTGTGATGACTTGTATGCTATTAGGAATAATGATAACCATGAAACTTGTCATCATGATTTTAGTTTTCAATTGGATTATGCCTCACATGATAATTATTTTGTTGAGTTTGCTCCCACTACTATTCATGAGAAGAAATTTGCTTATGTGGAGAGTAGTAAATTTTCTATGCTTGTAGATCATGAAAAGAATGCTTTAGGTGCTGGTTATATTGTTGAATTCATTCATGATGCTACTGAAAATTATTATGAGGGAGGAACATATGCTTGTAGGAATTGCAATAATGTCAAGTTTCCTCTCTATGTGTTGAAAATCTTGAAGCTATGCTTGTTTTACCTTCATATGCTAGTTGATTATTGTTCTCATAAGTTGTTTGCTCACAAAATCCCTATGCATAGGAAGTGGGTTAGGCTTAAATGTGCTAGTCATATGCTTCATGATGCTCCCGTTATGTTTCAATTCTTATCTTTTATGTGAGCATCATTGTCATCATCATGCCTAGCTAGAAAGGCATTAAAGAAAAACGCTTGTTGGGAGACAACCCAATATTTATCCTTACTGTTTTTGTGTGTTCACATGATTATGCTACTGTAGTAATCATGTTTTATAGCTTTTGTTTCAATAAAGTGCCAAGTAAGACCTTTAGGATAGCTTACGGTGATAGTTGTGTTGATCCTGCTGAAAATCAGAAACTTTTGCACCCAGTAAATTAGTTTTGTTAATTCACAGAAACGTGCTCTTGATCTGACTCTTTTTTCTCTGGATTTTTACACAAATTTCTCAGGTCTTCCTAATTTGGTAGGATTTTTGGAGTTCCAGAAGTATACGTTTGATACAGATTACTACAGACTGTTCTGTTTTTGACAGATTCTGTTTTCTATGTGTTGTTTGCTTATTTTGATGAATCTATGAGTAGTATCGGAGGGTATGAACCATATATAAGTTGGACTATAGTAGATATTACACCAATACGAATTTAGAATGAGTTCATTACAGTACCTAAGTGGTGGTTTTATTTTCTTATACTAACGGAGCTTACGAGTTTTCTGTTGAGTTTTGTGTTGTGAAGTTTTCAAGTTTTGGGTAAAGATTCAATGGACTATGGAATAATGAGTGGCAAGAGCCTAAGCTTGGGGATGCCCAAGGCACCCCAAGGTAATATTCAAGGACAACCAACAGCCTAAGCTTGGGGATGCCCCGGATGGCATCCCCTCTTTCGCCTTCGTTCATCGGTAACTTTACTTGGAGCTATATTTTTATTCGCCACATGATATGTGTTTTGCTTGGAGCGTCATTTTATTTTGTTAGTGTTTGTTTCATGTCATTTATATTAATGTTTTGCATCTTTAGTTTCAATAAAAATTTCAAGGATAGCCTTTGCCATGCTTATTTTGCTAGTATACACGTTGCTGTTTGAAAACAGAAAGTTTACCGCTGTTGCAAAAAATCCCTAGAAAAGTCAGAGCATGATATAATGTTGAAACTTTTTGCATAATGAGCTCTGATAAATCTTCTACAGCTTAGTATTTTTCTCATAATTTTTGGAGTTAGGGAAGTATTGATACTCTTGCATTCTTTACAGACTGTACTGTTTTGACAGATTGTTGTTATGTTTGCATTGTTTGCATATGTTTGCTTGTTTAATGATTCTATTTGAGGATAGGAGTATTAAATATGCAGAGGCATTTAGTATGCAATGTTGAATAATAATTTTAGTGATTTTCTACAGTAGAAAATGATAAGGTTTTGCATTTGTTTATACTAACCTATCTCACGAGTTCTTGTTGAGTTTGGTGTGGATAAAGCTTTTGATAAAAAGTGAAACCATGATATGAGAGGAATTAAGGAGAGACAAAAGTTCAAGCTTGGGGATGCCCAAGGCACCCCAAGATAATATTTCAAGAAGTCTCAAGCATATAATCTTGGGGATGCCCGGGTAGACATCTCATCTTTCTTCTTCAACAACTATCAATTAGTATCGGTTGAGCCTAAGTTTTTGCTTCTTCACATGAGTTGTGCTATCCTTGCAATGTCATTTTGTTTTGTTTTGCTTGCTGTTTGAATACAATACCAAGATCTGAAATTCTTTAATGAGAGAGAGTCTTCGCATAGTTACATAATTATTTAGCTACTCATTGATCTTCACTTATATCTTTTTGGAGTAGTTTTTCATTTACTCGTGTGCTTCACTTATATCCTATGAGTAAATTGTTGAATGAGTTGATTGTCATAACTCTGAAATTATAAATGTTTCATTTGCTTATCCCATGGGGAGTAATGACTTCACATCTAAGGAGTAGAGGTTGTAAATTTATTGAAGGTTAGCAAGCGTTGTATTGGTCATTTGAACAATTCATGAAAGAATATTGAAGGAAGAGAGATTTCATATATAAATACACTATCCTGGACATCTTTTATAATTGGGAGCACTCATTAAGTATGACATGCTAAAGAGTTGATGTTGGACAAGGAAGACAACGTAATGGGTTATGTTTTTCGCACATCTCAGTTAAAGTATATTGTCATGGATCATTCAAACATGTTGAGCTTGCCTTTCCCCCTCATGCTAGCCAAAATTCCTTGCACCAAGTAGAGATACAACTTGTGCTTCCAAATATCCTTAAACCCAATTTTGCCATGAGAGTCCACCATACCTACCTATGGATTGAGTAAGATCCTTCAAGTAAGTTTTCATCGGTGCAAGCAATAAAAATTCCTCTCTAAATATGTATGATCTTTTGGTGTGAAGAAAATAGCTTTATACGATCTTGTTATGGAAGCAATAAAAGCGATGAACTGCATAATAAAGGTCCATATACAAGTGGCAATATAAAGTGACGTTCATTCGCATTAAGATTTTGTGCATCCAACCCTAAAAGCGCATGACAACCTATGCTTTCCTCTGTGAAGGGCCTATCTTTTACTTTATGTCTTTTACTTTTATGCAAGAGTCAAGGTGATCTTCACCTTTTCCTTTTTCATTTTATCCTTTGGCAAGCACCTCGTGTTGGAAAGTCTAACGCCCCGCATTCGATGTGCCAGGTGTCTGCCAGTTATTCGCCGTAGTTGCCATGTCATTTGCTTGCGTGTTGCACATTGCCATGTCATCATATGCATTTCATATCATGTCATCATGTGCATTTCATTTTGCATACGTATTCGTCTCATGCATCCGAGCATTTTTCCCGTTGTCCGTTTTGCAATCCGGCACTCCTATGCTCCCCGGCGCCCCCCTTTACCTCTTTTTGTGAGCGGGTATTAAACTTTATCGGAATGGCCCGAGGTTTGCCAAGCGGCCTTGGTATAGCACCGGTAGACCGCCTGTCAAGTTTCGTGCCATTTGGAGGTCGTTTGATACTCCAACGGTTAACCGGGTAACCGTAAAAGCCCTCTTTTGTTTGCAGCCCAACACCCCTTCCAAAGTGTCCCAAAACCCATCTAACTCCCCTCCATGCTCTCGGTCGTTCGATCACGATCGCGTGGCCAAAAACCGCTCCCCATTTGGACTCTCCTAGCTCCCTCTACCTATATATATGTGGTCTCCCTCGAAATTCCTGCAGTCCAAACCCTAGCTTCGTCTTCCTCGCGCCGCCGGACATGTCCAGCCTCCACGTCGCCCGGACCAATCCCGGGGCGACACGTCACCCCGCCGCCGCTCCCGGCCAGTGGCGTCGCGCCATGTCGCCCACGCCCGCGCCCCACTTTGCCGCGGCCCTCGAGGCCCATCTCGGACCTGCCCGGGCCCGAGGCATCCGCCGCCGCAGCCCATCGGGGCCCGGGTCGGCCCCGCGCCACCGCCTCGCCTGCCCGCCCGCCGGCGCGCCTCCCGAGCCCCGCCTCCGGCGCGCCTGCGCCCTCCGCCCGCCGGCGCCTCCTCCATGTCGGTCCCGCCGCCGTCCCGGGGACTATCGTTGCCGCCTCCGCGGGTCGCCGCCGCCCGCCGCCTCGCTGGCCAGCGCCGCCGCGGGCCCGAGCTCGCCCAGCCGCCGGCCATGGCCTTCCGCCACCGGCCGCGCTGCCCCTCGCCCGCCGCCTATTCCTCCGCGCCTCGCCGGAGCTCGCGCGCCACCCCATGCCGGCGTCCTCCGCAGCCGGACCTCGCCGTCCCTCGCCGTCCTCCTCCGCTCCTGCCGGCGCGCCACCTCGCCGGAGGAGCTCGCCGGAGCCGCCGCCCTCGCCGGATCTGGAGGTGGACCAGATCCACCAGGCCACCCAACCAAACATCTCCCCGTTCCTGGATCCCTCCGTCCCGCACCGCGCCGTCCTGGGTTGACTTTTCGCGGGGTGAGATTTTCACTAAGTCCCAGATTTCTGACATTATCTTGCCATGTTCATCGCATTGTATCTCTGCATCCGTAGCACCGTTTCGTGCGTGTAATATGTCAAATTGTTCGCCTCGACGAGTACTTCATTTCATTCCATTGCATGATTTTTATTTGAGCTCATCTTGGTGCCCGAAATGCTGTTGGAAGAGTGCATATTGATGTTAATCTGCTGAAACTGTTATAACATGCTCATTTGTCATTTTTGCCATGATTGATGTGTGCATCCTATGAGTATGAGCTCTACATGTGTTTTGATCTATGCTATGCCATCTTTCCAGTGGTGCCAACCATGTATTTTTGTGAGTTGTGTGCTGAGTGCATCAAGCTTGTTAAGTAGGATAGTTGCTGTTGCTGTTTTTCTTGACAGATTATGTTATATTTTGTTGCTATGTAAACATGCTTCTACTAATCATTCTATGCATAATCTGGAGATGTTCTATAAACATGTTTTGATCTACATGTCTTTCTCTATCCATTCATGCCCTTGGTTGCAATTATAGCCTGCTGTATCATGTTGTAATCTTGCTCCAAAGTTGCTAAATGATGTTGCTGTCAACCTGTTAACATTAAGTTCAATGTTTCCATGATTGTTTCCTAGTGATCCATGCACCCTATGACCTTCATCTTGACATGCTTAGCTTCATAAACATGCCTTCTTACTGTTGGTTGCCTTTCCATGCCATGTATTGCTCTGTGGTGAGTGGTTCAAGCTCACCAACATGCCTACTTATTGTTATTCCTGCCATGTTTGAATCTGTAATATAACTTGCCATGTTTACATGGGTGCCATCATATTTTCTATGCCTTTTTGGCTCATGGTCAGTAAGCGTCTTTTGATCTATGGGATTAGTAGATTCATGCCATGCCTTTGTTTGCCATGATATGTTCCTGTAGCATGTTGTTTGATAGCTCTAAACATTGCAACCTGATGTTATTTCTGCAAAGTCTGAAACTGTTATTATTTGCAATCTTACCATGTGTTTTTGAGCATGATCTAGTGATTTATGGAGATGGCTCAGTGTTCATGTTTTGTTATTCTTTACCAGTAATTCATGCCCATGCCTTTTGTTATTTTTTTGGGTTGTTGTAGCTTGTTGTTTTGATGCTTGTAAGATGCCTAGTTGCTGTTTTAGACAGATTGTTACTATGACTTGTATAGTGTATGTGTTGCACCGTTGCTCCGTTTCGAGTGTGCTCTATATGAAACTTGCTTGATTTTGCATGTAGCTTCATATTACCATGTTGCATCCTTGTTTTGGTGTGTTTGCTTGATGTTTTGGTACATTCTGCATCAATGCCATGTTTAACTTGTTTTGCTCATATCTTCTAGGCCGTAGCTCCGAATCTAATGAACTTTATATGTAACTTGACTAGAATCTCGTGTAGATCATCTTGTTGCATCTTAACTTGATGTTTAACAACTTGAACATAATGTTTATTCAGTTCTGGACCAATTTCGAAATTTGCATATGAGGACTTACCGGAATTGTTATATGTTGTTCCCGGCCTCATTTTAACTTGCTTTGATGTGTTGTTCTTGTTTGCATCATCTCTTGCCATGAGTAGCTTCGTGTAGACTTTGTCATGCATCATGCTTGTTGTGCATCATGCCTTGTCCATGTGTGGTGTGTTTACTATGTTGTGTGTTTCTTCTCGATAGTTTCCGTTTCGTTGCGATCGTGAGGATTCGTTCGTCTACGCTTGGTTCGTCTTCGTGGCTTCATCTTCTTCATGGACTCGTTCTTCTTCCTAGCGGGATTTCAGGCAAGATGACCGCTACCCTGGATCTCACTACTATCATTGCTATGCTAGTTGCTTCGTTCTATCGCTATGCTGCCTTACCTATCATTTGCTCTTCAAGCCTCCTAAATTGCCATGAACCTCTAACCTTTGACTCCATTCCTAGCAAACCATTGCTTGGATATGTTACCGCTTTGCTCAGCCCCTCTTATAGCGTTGCTAGCTGCAGGTGAAGTTGAAGATTTCTCCATGGTGGACAGGATTTTGGTTGGGATATCACAATATCTCTTATATTATTAATGCATCTATATATTTGGTAAAGGGTGGAAGGCTCGGTCTTATGCCTGGTGTTTTGTTCCACTCTTGCCGCCCTAGTTTCCATCATACCGGTGTTATGTTCCCGGATTTTGCGTTCCTTACGCGGTCGGGTGATTTATGGGACCCCCCTGACAGTTCGCTTTGAATAAAACTTGTCCAGCAAGGCCCAACCTTGGTTTTACCATTTGCCTCACCACCACCTACCTTTCCCTTGGAAGTAATTAACCCAAGGGTCATCTTTATTTTAGCCCCCCCCCCTCCTGGGCCAGTGCTTGTCTAAGTGTTTGTCCGAACCGAGCAGCCTGCGGGGCCACCTCGGGGAAACTCGAGGCCTGGTTTTACTCGTAGCTTGACTTATCCGGTGTTGCCCTGAGAACGAGATATGTGCAGCTCCTATCGGGATTGTCGGCGCATCGGGCGGCTTTGCTGGTCTTGTTTTACCATTGTCGAAATGTCTTGTAAACTGGGATTCCGAGACTGATCGGGTCTTCCTGGGAGAAGGTCTATTCCTTCGTTGATCGCGAGAGCTTGTCACGGGCTAAGTTGGGACACCCCTACAGGGTTTAAACTTTCGAGAGCCGTGCCCGCGGTTATGTGGCAGATGGGAATTTGTTAATGTCCGGTTGTAGATAACTTGACAACAGATCCGAATTAAAACGCATCAACCGAGTGGGTAGCCGTGATGGTCTCTTCTCGGCGGAGTCCGAGAAGTGAACACGGTTTCTGGGTTATGTTTGACGTAAGTAGGAGTACAGGATCACCTCTTGATCATTGCTAGTTGACGACCGTGCCTTTGCTTCTCTTCTCGCTCTTATTCGCGTATGTTAGCCACCATACATTGCTTAGTCGCTGCTGCAACCTCACCACTTTACCCCTTCCTTTCCCATTAAGCTTTGCTAGTCTTGATACCCATGGTAATGGGATTGCTGAGTCCTCGTGGCTCACAGATTACTACAACAATAGTTGCAGGTACAGGTTGCGATGATCTTGACGCGAGAGCGATGTTGCTTGTTTTGGAGTTTCTTCTTCTGCTTCTTCGATCAGGGGATAGGTTCCAGGTCGGCAGCCTGGGCTAGCAGGGTGGATGTCGTTTGAGCTTCTGTTTGTGTTTCATCCGTAGTCGGATGTTGATCTTAGGTATGATGTTGTATTCGTGTGGCATTGTATGCCTCTTGTATGTATCCCCATCTATTATGTAATGTTGATGTAATGATATCCACCTTGCAAAAGCGTTCCAATATGCGGGTCTATCCTTGGTGGAACCTTCGAGTTCCTTTTGGATACGGTCGCATATTGGGCGTGACAAGTTGGTATCAGAGCCTCGACCGACCTTAGGAGCCCCCTTGATTAATCGTATAGTTTGGCTGTTGTTGAGTCTAGAAGAAAACTATTTTCGGAGTCTAGTTATATCAGAGAGTAGGGATTCTTTTACTCCTCTACCCCTTCGTCGCTCTGGTGAGGAATCTTGACGTAGGTGTTTTGAACTATTCCTCTTCCCCTTCAAATTTTTCTTTAGGTTCACGCAGTTGGTTTTCCGATCGTTGTTCCCCAGCTCTTTTATCCGGTGCATTTCTCGCCAAGTTGACTCGAGCATCTTCATCTTTGAGTTCAATCCTCAGGTGTTTTCTTTTCCCACCCGCCCACCCTTCTTGTTATTGGAACCGGAATCCGTAATCGAGTATCCATCCTACTCGTGCGAAGTCTTTGCTTTCTTCCCTCAATGATTTCAACCGGTGTTTTCTCTTCAAGATATTCGTCGATTTGCCCTTCCAGTTGCCCGTGTTTTCCCGCCCTCCCACCCTTTTCTTCCGGAGCATGAGTCTCTTTCGACCATCAATTCCATTCATGTGGAGTCTCTTCAGTCTTCCCTCAATCATTTCAACCGGTGAATTCTCGTCTCGTTCGTCATTCTTCATATCTTTTCTTTTTCCGATGCACTCGATTCAAGTTTTTCGGGTTGTTCATATTCTTTTTCCTCGGCTCAAGTGTTTTTCCCTGCTCGTTCGCCTCTCACTAGTTTATCCTTCTGGAGTGTTCAAGATATCTCAAGAGATTCGCCTGTGTTCGAATTAATTCGAGGGTGTTACCTCATTCGAATATTTCAATTGTTCCGGTGCATCATCTATCTGTTCAACAATCCTTTCCAACGGTGTTATCTCTTTTAGTGGGCCCTAACCCACAGGTCTTTTCACAGGATCTTACCTGACTCCCCTAATTCCCCGGAGTTATTCTCAATTCTTTTCAAAGTGTGACGTAAGAACGGATTCCATCAGTCACATGTCTTCTCCAAGATCTCGTTCAAATTCTTTTCATTGTTGGCTCAACCTCTCTGCTTTTCATTCTCCCGGAGTATCTCAGTAATTTTGGTGGTGTTTTTCCGTCGCCATTTGAAGACCGAAGAAGAGCTTTTCCTCTGAATCTTGTCCATTCTCCCGGAGATTCGTGGTGCTAGCTTGATGTTATCCTCTCAAATTGTTTTCCAGTCGTGCAAATTCTTTTCACCCATCCGGAGTATGTCAGGAGTTGTTTTTCCATTTCTTTTCACCGAAGGCCATCATTCCAGTTACCGTTCTCTAATTATCCCGGTGCTTCATTCAAGTGCTCTTTAATCAGAACGAGTTCTTCCCGTTCTCTTGTATCTAAATCCCCTCGAGCATATTGGTTCTTCTAATTCTTCCCGGTGATTCATACTCTTTCATCAGTCATTTCCAAATTCTAACGGTGGTTCGTTCAAGATTCTTTTCCTTGTTTATCATATTAATTCATTCGTTCTTTCCAATCCTACCGGTGGTTCATGAAGACTTTCTCAAGTTTTGCGCCATATTCCCCTTAATCCTTTTCAACAAGAATAAGTAGTATGCAAAAATCCATTGCTTGTCATCAATTTAATTTGATGAAGGATAAGCATACAATAAATCTTATTCTTATTCCATCCGAGCGAGTAATCCCTTCCTTTTCTTCAGAGTTTGTTCTTGAGGAATAAATTCTAGTTCCAAGTGTATCATCTTTTCTTTTCCGGAGTTCAAATTTCCTCGGCCATCTCGTCGGAACCTTCATCTAAATCATCACAAGGCTCATCTTATTCTTTCATCCTTCATTCTATCTCATCATCCTTTATTTTACCGGAGTACTTCATGGCGAATCTTCATGATTTATTTCATTCTTCAAGAGTTCATCAAGTACCATTCCATCCTCTCAAGCTCGTTCTAATCCTCCCATTTTTAGCCGGAGTGCTACCTAAATTCTTTCACTCTTATTCGTTTCTTTTCTCATTCTAACCACTCCGGTTAGAACGAGTCGTTTCTTAGTATATCTGATTCCGTGAGCTTTCGATTCTCATCATTCTCGTCGTTCCTCTCTTCTTCTCGAGGGCTCTCGATTCTTTGCTTCTTCGCTTGAGTTCTTGTTTCACCTCATCTTTTTTTCCTTCCGTCTCGGTCTTAAGATCTCGGGACGAGATCTCTTGTTAGTAGAGGAGTGTTGTAACGCCCCGGATTCGATGCGCCAGGTGTCTGCCAGTTATTCGCCGTAGTTGCCATGTCATTTGCTTGCGTGTTGCACTTTGCCATGTCATCATATGCATTTCATATCATGTCATCATGTGCATTTCATTTTGCATACGTGTTCGTCTCATGCATTCGAACATTTTTCCCGTTGTCTGTTTTGCAATCTGGCACTCCTATGCTCCCCGGCGCCCCCCTTTACCTCTTTTTGTGAGCGGGTATTAAACTTTCTCGGAATGGCCCAAGGTTTGCCAAGCGGCCTTGGTATAGCACCGGTAGACCGCCTGTCAAGTTTCGTGCCATTTGGAGGTCGTTTGATACTCCAACGGTTAACCGGGTAACCGTAAAAGCCCTCTTTTGTTTGCAGCCCAACACCCCTTCCAAAGTGGCCCAAAACCCATCTAACTCCCCTCCATGCTCTCGGTCGTTCGATCACGATCGCGTGGCCGAAAACCGCTCCCCATTTGGACTCACCTAGCTCCCTCTACCTATATATATGTGGCCTCCCCCGAAATTCCCGCAGTCCAAACCCTAGCTTCGTCTTCCTCGCACCGCCGGACATGTCCATCCCCGCCGGACATGTCCAGCCTCCACGTCGCCCGGACCAATCCCGGGGCGACACGTCACCCCGCCGCCGCTCCCGGCCAGTGGCGTCGCGCCACGTCGCCCACGCCCGCGCCCCACTTCGCCGCGGCCCTCGAGGCCCATCTCGGACCCGCCCGGGCCCGAGGCATCCGCCGCCGCAGCCCATCGGGGCCCGGGTCGGCCCCGCGCCGCCGCCTCGCCTGCCCGCCCGGCGGCGCGCCCGCGCCCTCTGCCCGCCGGCGCCTCCTCCATGCCGGTCCCGCCGCCGTCCCGGGGACCATCGCCGCCGCCTCCGCGGGTCGCCGCTGCCCGCCGCCTCGCTCGGCGCGCCTCGCCGGCCAGCGCCGCCGCGGGCCCGAGCTCGCCCAGCCGCCGGCCATGGCCTTCCGCCACCGGCCGCGCTGCCCCTCGCCCGCCGCCTCTTCCTCCGCGCCTCGTCGGAGCTCGCGCGCCACCCCATGCCGGCGTCCTCCGCAGCCGGACCTCGCCGTCCCTCGCCGTCCTCCTCCGCTCCGGCCGGCGCGCCACCTCGCCGGAGGAGCTCGCCGGAGCCGCCGCCCTCGCCGGATCTGGAGGTGGACCAGATCCACCAGGCCACCCAACCAAACATCTCCCCGTTCCTGGATCCCTCCGTCCCGCACCGCGCCGTCCCGGGTTGACTTTTCGCGGGGTGAGATTTTCACTAAGTCCCAGATTTCTGACATTATCTTGCCATGTTCATCGCATTGTATCTCTGCATCCGTAGCTCTGTTTCGTGCGTGTAATATGTCAAATTGTTCGCCTTGACGAGTACTTCATTTCATTCCATTGCATCATTTTAATTTGAGCTCATCTTAGTGCCCGAAATGCTGTTGGAAGAGTGTATGTTATTGTTAATCTGCTGAAACTGTTATAACATGCTCATTTGTCGTTTTTGCCATGATTAATGTGTGCATCCTATGAGTATGAGCTCTACATGTGTTTTGATCTATGCTATGCCGTATTTCCGGTGGTGCCAACCATGTATTTTTGTGAGTTGTGTGCTGAGTGCATCAAGCTTTTTAAGTAGGGTAGTTGTTGTTGCTGTTTTTCTTGACAGATTATGTTATATTTTGTTACTATGTAAACATGCTTCTACTAATCATTCTATGCATAATCTGGAGATGTTCTATAAACATGTTTTGATCTACATGTCTTGCTCTATCCATTCATGCCCTTGGTTGCAATTATAGCCTGTTGTATCATGTTGTAATCTTGCTCCAAAGTTGCTAAATGATGTTGCTGTCAACCTGTTAACATTAAGTTCAATGTTTCCATGATTGTTTCCTAGTGATCCATGCACCCTATGACCTTGCTCTTGACATGCTTAGCTTCATAAACATGCCTTCTTACTGTTGGTTGCCTTGCCATGCCATGTATTGCTCTGTGGTGAGTGGTTCAGGCTCACCAACATGCCTACTTATTGTTATTCCTGCCATGTTTGAATCTGTAATATAACTTGCCATGTTTACATGGGTGCCATCATATTTTCTATGCCTTTTTGGCTCATGGTCAGTAAGCGTCTTTTGATCTATGGGATTAGTAGATTCATGCCATGCCTTTGTTTGCCATGATATGTTCCTTTAGCATGTTGTTTGATAGCTCTAAACATTGCAACCTGATGTTATTTCTGCAAAGTCTGAAACTGTTATTATTTGCAATCTTACCATGTGTTTTTGAGCATGATCTAGTGATTTCTGGAGATGGCTCAGTGTTCATGTTTTGTTATTCTTTACCAGTAATTCATGCCCATGCCTTTTGTTATTTTTTTGGGTTGTTGTAGCTTGTTGTTTTGATGCTTGTAAGATGCCTAGTTGCTGTTTTGGACAGATTGTTGCTATGACTTGTATAGTGTATGTGTTGCACTGTTGCTCCGTTTCGAGTGTGCTCTATATGAAACTTGCTTGATTTTGCATGTAGCTTCATATTACCATGTTGCATCCTTGTTTTGGTGTGTTTGCTTGATGTTTGGGTACATTTTGCATCAATGCCATGTTTAACTTGTTTTGCTCATATCTTCTAGGCCGTAGCTCCGAATCTAATGAACTTTATATGTAACTTGACTAGAATCTCGTGTAGATCATCTTGTTGCATCTTAACTTGCTGTTTAACAACTTGAACATAATGTTTATTCAGTTCTGGACCAATTTCAAAATTTGCATATGAGGACTTACCGGAATTGTTATATGTTGTTCCCGGCCTCATTTTAACTTGCTTTGATGTGTTGTTCTTGTTTGCATCATCTCTTGCCATGAGTAGCTTCATGTAGACTTTGTCATGCATCATGCTTGTTGTGCATCATGCCTTGTCCATGTGTGGTGTGTTTACTATGTTGTGTGTTTCTTCTCGATAGTTCCCGTTTCGTTGCGATCGTGAGGATTCGTTCGTCTACGCTTGGTTCGTCTTCGTGGCTTCATCTTCTTCATGGACTCGTTCTTCTTCCTAGCGGGATTTCAGGCAAGATGACCGCTACCCTGGATCTCACTATTATCATTGCTATGCTAGTTTCTTCGTTCTATTGCTATGCTGTGTTACCTATCATTTGCTCTTCAAGCCTCCTAAATTGCCATGAACCTCTAACCTTTGACTCCATTCCTAGCAAACCATTGCTTGGCTATGTTACCGCTTTGCTCAGCCCCTCTTATAGCGTTGCTAGCTGCAGGTGAAGTTGAAGATTTCTCCATGGTGGACAGGATTTTGGTTGGGATATCACAATATCTCTTATATTATTAATGCATCTATATATTTGGTAAAGGGTGGAAGGCTCGGTCTTATGCCTGGTGTTTTGTTCCACTCTTGCCGCCCTAGTTTCCGTCATACCTGTGTTATGTTCCCGGATTTTGCGTTCCTTACGCGGTCGGGTGATTTATGGGACCCCCCTGACAGTTCGCTTTGAATAAAACTTGTCCAGCAAGGCCCAACCTTGGTTTTACCATTTGCCTCACCACCACCTACCTTTCCCTTGGGAGTAATTAACCCAAGGGTCATCTTTATTTTAGCCCCCCCCCCCGGGCCAGTGCTTGTCTAAGTGTTGGTCCGAATCGAGCAGCCTGCGGGGCCACCTCGGGGAAACTCGAGGCCTGGTTTTACTCGTAGCTTGACTTATCCGGTGTTGCCCTGAGAACGAGATATGTGTAGCTCCTATCGGGATTGTCGGCGCATCGGGCGGCTTTGCTGGTCTTGTTTTACCATTGTCGAAATGTCTTGTAAACCGGGATTCCGAGACTGATCGGGTCTTCCTGGGAGAAGGTCTATTCCTTCGTTGATCGCGAGAGCTTGTCATGGGCTAAGTTGGGACACCCCTGCAGGGTTTAAACTTTCGAGAGCCGTGCCCGCGGTTATGTGGCAGATGGGAATTTGTTAATGTCCGGTTGTAGATAACTTGACACCAGATCCGAATTAAAACGCATCAACCGAGTGTGTAGCCGTGATGGTCTCTTCTCGGCGGAGTCCGGGAAGTGAACACGGTTTCTGGGTTATGTTTGACATAAGTAGGAGTTCAGGATCACCTCTTGATCATTGCTAGTTGACGACCGTGCCTTTGCTTCTCTTCTCGCTCTTATTCGCGTATGTTAGCCACCATACATTGCTTAGTCGCTGCTGCAACCTCACCACTTTACCCCTTCCTTTCCCATTAAGCTTTGCTAGTCTTGATACCCATGGTAATGGGATTGCTGAGTCCTCGTGGCTCACAGATTACTACAACAACAGTTGCAGGTACAGGTTGCGATGATCTTGACGCGAGAGGATGTTGCTTGTTTTGGAGTTTCTTCTTCTGCTTCTTCGATCAGGGGATAGGTTCCAGGTCGACAGCCTGGGCTAGCAGGGTGGATGTCGTTTGAGCTTCTGTTTGTGTTTCATCCGTAGTCGGATGTTGATCTTAGGTATGATGTTGTATTCGTGTGGCATTGTATGCCTCTTGTATGTATCCCCATCTATTATGTAATGTTGATGTAATGATATCCACCTTGCAAAAGCGTTCCAATATGCGGGTCTATCCTTGGTGGGACCTTCGAGTTCCTTTTGGATAGGGTCGCATATTGGGCGTGACAGAAAGATCCTGATATATATATCCAATTGGATGTAAGTTAGCATGAACTATTATTGTTGACATCACCCAAAGGTGAATACGTTGGGAGGAAACACTATAAGCCCCTATCTTTCTCAGTGTCCGATTGAAACTCCATAACCATTAGTATTGCGTGAGTGTTAGCAATTGTAGAAGACTATATGATAGTTGAGTATGTGGAGTTTGCTATTCCTGAAAATAAGATGAATTGCAATTGTTTGATGACTAAGAATGAAGTTTGCTTGTTTTCAAGAAAGTTTATAGTCTATGCTTTAACATGTGAATTGCTTGTTGCTTGTTCGTGAGAAGTTTTATGAGATGAACTACTGTTATGACATATTATCATGCTAGAAAAGGTGATTGAAATTATCATTGATCAAACTTGTGCACCTGCTAGCATTCACACTTCATAAATTCTTTCTTTTATCATTTACCTACTCGAGGACGAGTAGGAATTAAGCTTGAGGATGCTGATACGTCTCCAACGTATCTATAATTTATGAAGCATTCATGCTATTTTATTATCTGTTTTGAATGATTATGGGCTTTATTATACACTTTTATATTACTTTTGGGATTAACCTATTAACCGGAGGCCCAACCCATATTGCTGTTTTATTGCTTGTTTTAGTATTTAGAAGAAAAGGAATATCAAACGGAGTCCAAACGGAATGAAACCTTCGGCAGCGTGATTTTTAGGAAGAATATGATCGTGGAGACTTGGAGTGCAAGCCAGGGGATCATCGAGGGAGCCACGAGACAGGGGCGCGCCCACCCCCTGGGCACGCCCTACCCTCTCGTGGGCCCCTCGAGGCTCCCCCGACCGACTTCTTTTGCCTATATAAGCATACGTACCCTAAAAACATCGACGAAAAAGATAGGTCAGGAGTTCCGCCGCCGCAAGCCTCTGTAGCCACCAAAAACCTCTCGGGAGCCCGTTCCTGCACCCTGCCGGAGGGGGGATCCTTCACCGGTGGCCATCTTCATCATCCCGGCGCTCTCCATGACAAGGAGGGAGTAGTTCACCCTCGGGGCTGAGGGTATGTACCAGTAGCTATGTGTTTGATCTCTCTCTCTCTCTCGTGTTCTCATCATAGTTGTAAGTCCAGCCTTGACTCACAACTGAGCTCATAATTCCACTTATCCCAGTTGCAAGTCCAGCCTCGATTCACAACTGGGCATATGTTTTGTTTTTTATCCCAGTTGCAAGTCCATGCTTGACTCGCAACTGGGCTCGTAGTTTGTTATTGTTCCAGTTGGAAGTCCACCCTCGTCTAGCAACTAGTATCGTAGTTTTGTGTAGTTGTCACAGTTGCAAGTCCACTCTCGGCTCACAATTAGACCCATAGTTTGTTTTCCATCCCACTTGTAAGTCCTCCCTTGACTCACAACTGGGACTATAATATGTTTTCATCCCAGTTGCAAGCCCACCCTCGATTCGCAACTAGGCTCGTAGTTCTCCCAGTTGCAAGTTCACCCTTGAATCGCACCAGCCCTCGTAGTTTGTGTAGTTGTCCCGGTTGCAAGTCCACCCTCGACTCGCAACTGGGCCCATGGTTTTGTTGTTTTCCTAGGTGCAAGTTCAACCTTCGAGTTGCAAAATGGGCCATTTGTTTTTATCCTAGTTGCAAGTCCACCCTCGACTCGTAACTGGTATCGTAGTTTTGTCTTGTTTTCTCAGTCGCAAATCCACCCTCGACTCGTAACATGCCCATTGTTTTTTTACATTCCAGTTGCAAGTCCATCCTCGACTCGCAACTGGGATTGTAGTTTGTTTTCATCCCAGTTGCAAGTCCACCATCGATTCACAACTCATAGTTGTCCTAGTTGCAAGTCCACCCTCGAATCGCAATTGTTCTCGTAGTTTTTTTGTTGCCTCGGTTTGCAAGTCCATCATGGGCTTAGAACCAACACCAACCTTTTTTGTTCTCCCTCCCAGTTAGAAGCCCACCGCCAACATGCAATTGGGTTTTTCTAACCTTTTCTATTTGTTGCCTTAGTTACAACCCCACCCTCATTTTTACGAGTAGGCTATCCCTTTTTATTCTTCGCCCCACTTGCAATTCCACCATTGACTTGCAATTGGGCTTCATGTTTTTTCATTGCAGTTACAAGTTCACATCAACCTGCAACTGGGTGAGCGATCGATTTTTATCCCAGGTACAATTCCATCTTCAATACGTAAAATGTGAGCCCCAACCCTCACGGTACTAGTCCACCTTTTTGCCCTTTTTACCTGCTCAACATTGTTTTTAATTTTTGGGCCCATCCCATTTTTAAAAATACGTCCCAGTTGCAAGCCCACCTTTGACTCATTTTTTTAAAATATGCAACCAAGACCATGGGGCCCAAGTTTTCATGTATTTTTTTGGAAAAGCCATCATTTATATGATTTTCAGTTCCCAACCCATTGAGTTAGTTCCCCACCTTTTTTTGAAATCTCGTAGTTGTATATAAATGAGATACACCCTTTTGAGTCATATTTTTTGTATATAAGGCTAGTTTGTTCATCAATTCAAAAAATGTTCGTATTTTTTAAAAAAGTTAGAGAATTTTAAAAAATATCTCTTTAAAAAGTTGTGTTCACCAATTCAAAAAACATTCTTATTTTCAAAATTGTTCAGAATACGCTATCGTTTTCAAAAAAAATTACAGATTCAAAAAATATTTGAGAATTTAAATTTTCTTCACAATTTTTATTATTTATTTTTTGAAATTTTAAAAATTGCCCACGTTTGACAAAAAAATGTTCATAACTTTGAGAGAGTGCTCGAATTTGAAAATTTGTTTGCAATTGTAAATTGTTTCCAAGCCTTCAAGTGATGTTCAGTTACGTCGCTGGCATTAGTTCTTTAGACCTCACGCTACTCATTTGTCACGACAACTCGTCGCTTGCAGTGGCTAGCAAGATGCGTGGTCCAACAGGAGGTATGCAGTTCAAATCGAAGAACCCGCGGCACATTCTTTTTTGCGCACGACCGCTCACTATCAGTTTGACACCAATGGGCCAGCCCCGTCGAAGAAGCTCCCATCGTTCTGGGCTGGGTATCATGGGCGACATACAAGCAGCGCAAAAAGGAGACAAACCAAACAAAAATGCAACAGTGGGGGTTTGTTTATCTGCTGATGTGGGTAGGGTTGCAAGAAAAGCTCGAGGCTCGTGAGCCGCTCGAGATCAAACCATTTTTTGACTCGACCCGAAAATAAACGAGCTGAATTTGAACACTTTATGTAGCTCGCCCAAGAAACGAGCAGATCTTGAGCCAATGTTGGCTGGCTCAATTTTAGCTCAATAGCTTGACGAATATCATTATGTTAAATGATCATGCCATATATGAAATGGAAATAAGATGATTTATTACCATATATGTTGTCCATAATTTTTCTCCATTTTATTTACCAACGAACATGAAAACTTGATTGAGTGCAGAGAAGATTTAGGCCTAATTATGGCATGTGGTCGACTATGTGTTAAATATCCTATATATTTTTGGCAAAGGTTTCCAGCATATTCACCTTAATTTTTTTTGTTTTTCATCCATAGATTTATAATTTTTACCATCTCATTTATCTCGAAACTAGCTCGAGATCGACTCGAGATCGTTACAAGATGATCACGAGTCATGTTCTATAGCTCGATCATCAGCTTCACTCAGTTTGAGCTCGCTCGAATTTTCATATGAGTTGAGCTGAGCCAACCCCAACTCACTCGAGCTCGACTCGTTTGCAGCCCTAGATGTGGGATGGTATCATACTTAAATGTTTACATTTTCAAATTTTGTTCCGAGTTTAAAAAATTGTTCCCATTTTCCAAAAATATTGTTGTTTACAAAAGATTTTCATGTTTAAAAAATGTTCATGCTCAAAATTATTCAAAGATTCAAAAAAGGTTTATGTTTTCAAAAAATGTTTTTTATTATTTAATAAGGTTCACATTTCAAAAAATGCTTACTTTTTTTTTAGAAAAACTATTGTTTTGAAGTTTCAAAAAAGCCTCAGATCTGTCACTGCTTATGACTTCATTAGGTTCCGAGCTACCTAATAGCCATGAGATCTAATTGTGTCAAGTGGATAGCCAGTTTTTCGGCTTTTTAACGTTCGAACTAATATTACAAGTGAAAAAAATGTCGCTCAACAAAAAAGAAAAACAGGGGGCCATAAACAAATACTTAGATATGACATAGTCAGACCTAACATTTATGTCTTGTTACCGTAGCCTAGTTTATTTCTAGCAATCTCCCTCTGTAGATCTTCTCCAAGATATACTCCAACGATACATGCATATCCAAGGATAAGCACCTGCCATATAACACGCAGAGTCTCCTCTGATGAGGCAAGACGCTTCAACATTCTTCAGTGTACTTCAAGTTAGATTGCTATAAGATATACTTCCTCTAACAAAATATACAATGTTTTCTGGTCTAAATTTAGACAAAAAAAACATACTTCTATTTTGATACGGAGGGAGTACAAAGTACAGTGTTGGTTGTGAATAAATTATACTCCACTTAGGTTTGAGTACACAATTTGACAAAAGCTTGGGCGCCAGACTCAAAGTTCTCTTGTCGTTTCAAAAAAAAAAAAGTTCTCTTGTCACGCATGTATCTCACATTTCTATGACTACTTCACTGTCACAATAAAACACATTGCACTGGAAAACACTTCACTGACACAACAAAACACATTGCACTGAAAAACACTTCACTGACACAACAAAACACATTGCACTGAAAAAGCCACTTTGGTTTTGCCAGCTTATTCCCCCAAAACGTAGGTGTTCATTAGCTGTTTCAGATATTCCACCATAAACAAGGGTTCTGCACAGGACCTTCGCACCAGCTTATCCTCCACCCAAATGAGCTGAGGCTTCTACGTCAGCAAGCAAGATGCCAAAGACTCACATGCTACTTACTCAGCATCACTGGTATCCAAAACAAACGCAGCACAACCTTAATGATTCTACATCTATGCTTGCACACGTTTCGCCGGTACGATGTATTTGCCCCTCGCTCCATGGCCATCTGCTATGCTGCGTATCCTGAATTGCCGTCTCACCCTAGCCTCCTCCGCCTCCAGGGAATCCTCATCACGCACAACGATAAACTGCAAAAAAAGGAAAGGAAAAAAGACATGAAACTAACAATTACTCATCTGCACATCCATGGGATTCCAAGTTTTTTGCTGACAAAATAATACCTTGTTAAATGCTTCATCTGAGATAGGCCTGTTAATGCACTTGCATCGACCATGGGGCTTGGCTTCACCCTTTTTGTACTCCACACCAGTGGGATGCTTCACATCATCACCACATTCACAGCACTCACCTACAATTATGGTCTAGTTTTGTTAATCAATATCTAATGCATAAGGTATCGGTATGCTCTTTTTATCATAACTAAGAATAACCGGAGAACCAGCTAAGCTAAGCTTATGACACTTTAGACATGCTCTAATATTAACCGGAGTAGTTAATATTCCGGTGGAAAATCTGAAACAGCTACCGAACACACCTACTCCCATGTTGTTGTGACCAAATTCTGAATTTTTCATTGTTATCTTTACCGGCGCAGCGAACACACCTACTCTTCAAGTGAATTAACAAAGTGTGAAAACAGCTAGCACTTAGTTAAATGGCACTCGGTGATACAAAGTGTGAAAATAACACAAAACTTTATCAACTTGCATATTCATAATACTGAATGGAAGAATTTATTAACTTGCATACTGATATACTGAATGGCACTTGGCTAAGCTTATGAAACTTTAGACATGCTCCAATATAGTTAACATTCTGGTGGAAAATCTGAAACAGCTAATGAACACCTAAGAAACACCGACATGTCCTGGGCATAGCGAATCCGTGGCTGATACGTATCAGTGAAGTATCCGCGATTAACGCAACAAAAACAAAGAAGATACTTCCCGATACGTGCTGGATACCTCCCATGATACTATCCCGATACAGCCCAGCCCAGTAAGAGTAAGACTAACCCTACTTATCATGGTGGTACCCCAGTCCAGCACAATCCCTCCCCAATTCATTTCCCTCCCGACCTAAACAGCGGCAGCAGCAGGCCAGCGGCGAGCTTGCGGAGGGCTCCTGCGATCCTGCCCCAGTCCCACTCGCTCCTCACCTCCTCCACGTCACCCCTGACTCCTCTCGGTCTCTCACGCAGCGGCAGCTGGCAGCAGCAGCAACTTGTGCTCCTGCTCCTCCTCCCTTTCTCTCTAATGCTACAGATATTGATGTACCATATACCATAGCTCACAAGATAACGGCTCACTAGCATGGTTTATAAGGCGGTAAAGCAACCTAAAGGATGCTTAAGCAACGCCTAAGCGCCTAAACGCACATTTAAGCGCCTAAAGCAGGCATATTTCTAAGGCACTGCCAGGGCGCCTTATCGCTTAAGCGTCTGAAGCAGGACGCTTTATAAACAATGCTGACTAGATGCCCACTGTTCTCTAGATGCAGCAGCCAGCAGCGAGGCGGCGGTGGCTCTGCAACATCTCGCCGGCAGCAAGTGAAAATAACGCAACATAATATTGTTATGGTGAATTCTGAATATGGCACTCGGTGATACAAAGTGTGAACATAATGCAATTTTCAGTAACTTGCATATTGATATACTGGATGGGAGATTAAATAGCCAAATGCAAACATACCATTATCATCGGACGAAACCGCAGAAAGACAAGTAAGCGCATACTCCTCAAATTCACCATCTGTGCATGTGATTTCAATGAAGAGAAGATTCCCGTCGTCATTCAATCCTCTTTTTGCAAGCACATTTAAATGTGAGAAGGACCTGCATTCATATTGAGAATCGTTTTCCGGAAAATGAGCTTTGTAACTCACAACCTCTTTGACTTCATATGCAAGATCCTAAAACATAAGAAAGGTAGTGAGGGAGAGCGGCGATAAAAAAAATGGAAAGAGAGAGCAAGGTAGAGAACAAACCTCGAAAAGATGGTGTTCCTCATTATGCTTGTCTAGTAAACATTTAACTACTTCCAAAGTGGGGTCAAGGTTCATCATTGCATCCAAAGCTTCCTTCGAATTCTTCCTTGTTCCATCACGCCAATATAGTTTATGCCAAACATACCTGTCCTCTTTGGAAAGCTCACCCAAGTACCTAGTTCAGATAACAATTACAAAAATAAATAAGAGATGACCAAACAACTCTTGTGATTAATTACCACAAAATGCATCATTGTTCTTGCAACCAATGAGCGCCCAGCAAACTTGATTGCTACTAGATGACAGAATGCTAATTACTACTACCAAGGTACCAAACAAGAAAAGTTGTGGCAAACAAATCAACGGTTTGCTGTTATATCACGGCAGCAGTGATCACTGACACGAGGCCAGTAAGTCCAACCCGTAAAACAACACTGGGTCAGGAACCTGAAAACGCAATCACATAGCTGAGAAAAAGTACAAGCATGACACCTCTGTTATGAATTATCAATAATAATCTCATGGTGGTCTTGGAAACAGTAGCAAATCCCGAAAGCATGACACCTCTGTTGCTCCCTCCGAAGATATTTCTGCTACTGAAAACTGTGAGGAAGGGGCATCCAGCCAATATGAATTGGATATGAACTTGCTAGCTGAGAAGGAGACAAGGAAAAAGCTGCTTGAGATGAAACAAGAACATGAGAGTGTTATCTGGGTTGAACGAGTAAATTCAGATTTCACCAAGGATTCTGCTATGTCAGAAGACTTTACTGTTGAGGATGACAGCCAGAAAGAAGATGATTTTGGTTGTACACAAGACCCAGACCATTTTGCTAAAAGGCTGGGCATTGGGACTCGGAAGATTGAGGAATTAGTGCAGAAAAACTGAGAAACAGATACATGATGATGATACTGGAGGGGAGCAACTTCATGACAAAGAAAACAGAAGCCCCACACTGGTCAGGACTACTAGTAGAGCCACTAAAACCCCTAACAGAGAAGTTCGGCTCAAGACGGTATTTATTCCTGACAAGCTGAAAGTGGACCTGCAAAACCCATTGGAAGATTTAGCTGCTGCTCATGTGGCCTGCAGAGTTCTACCAAAAAATGTTGGAAGCTGGTTTGCAATGATCTTTTACAGCTTTGTAATGTTTTCTTTGACGGTATTATTGTTATCTCTAGACTCGACTATGGAATTTTCAACCTGATTGCCAAGGGGCAGGGGGCTGACAAGATCCAAATGTATAGAACTATTTGCATGCTTAATGTGGCATTTACATTTTTTTACCAAAACCCTGATTGCCAACTAGGGGCTATGCTAGTTGCAGAGAATGTAGTGTCCAAGATTCATAATGCTTTTGTTACAGGCTGTTATATTTTAGATAGTGTAGTACTGCTACAGGAGACTTTACATTCTTTAAATAAGAGCAAACAAGCTGGTATTTTTCTTGAAGTAGGTTTTGAGAGGGCGTACGACAAAATCAATTTCGAATTTATGTTTTCAGTCCTCGAAATGAAAGGTTTCCCTAGGAAGTTTGTGCAGCGGACTAAAGCTGTTGTATGCAATGGCAAGGTTGCTAATACTCTGAATGACATGATAGGTAGTTAGTTTGCTACTAGGAAAGGGCTTAGGCAAGAAGAGCCCTTCTCTCCTTCACTTTTTAATATTGCTGCCGATGTTCTGGCTACTCTTATCAAAAGAGCCCAAGAATAAGGTTTCATTAAAGGCTTATCAGTCCCTCAGCTTTGTTGAAGTGTATATGTGGATTGTCTAGGCCTTTCCATTAGTTCGGACTTTTGGTTGTGTTGGCTAGTGCATGAAGCTTAACATGGTATCGGAGCTAAGGTCTTGAGTTCAAGTCCTGGCTTTCGCTGCCCCCCTTTGCGCACATATAGGCCTCTTGAGCCATGTCTCTGAGTCTATCCACGTGTCGACTTCCCGCATCACACGTGAGAGGGGGTGTTGAAGTGTATATGTGGATTGTCTAGCCCTTTCCATCAGTTCGGACTTTTGGTTGCGTTGGCTAGTGCATGAAGCTTGACAAGCTGCACAACGATGGTTTAGCCATATTGCAGTATGCTGATGACACCATTTTTATGCTTGAGGATGAGTTAGAGGGGGCTAGAAATCTTAAGATAATTCTGTGTGTTTTTAAGCATTTGACTGGACTTAAAATGAAGTTCTCTATTTTGGGAGGCACTGGTTAAGCAAGACATTGATGCTCAGATTTTTACCTGCACCGTGGGAGATTTCCCTTCTAGATACCTGGGCATCCCTCTGCATTATAGGAAACTCAATAATAGTGATTGGAACCTGTCAAAGAGAAAGTGGGAAAGAAAGCAGCTTCTTAGCAAGGGACTATGCTTTCTATGAGTGGTAAACTAATCTTGACTGAAACTTACTTAGGTAATGTACCTAGATTTATGATAGATGACAGAATGCTAATTACTACTCCCAAACAAGAATAAGTCATTGCAAACAAATCAATGGTTTGCTCTTATATCACAGCGGCAATGGTCCCAGTGATCACCAACAAGAGGCCATTCAGTCCTGACCCGTACAACAACGCTGGGTAAGGAATCTGAAAACACAATCACATAGCTGAGAAAAAGTACAAGCACCTTGCAGCAATCAAATCACACCAGTACCCAGTAAAATAGAAAAAGAAACGCATCCTGAGTTTCTAGAATAATTTGCTAAACAATCAAAAATAATACTTCAACGCAAAAAAATAAAAGCGAAGTTAATATGAAATCATTACTTGATTTTAATCCGATTAGCATGATAGGTGTCTATGGCCTCCTGGGTTTCTTCTAAGCTCTTAAATGGACCACCTCGATGAGGATATGTGTGAAATAAGCCATCAGCATCAACTCTCAGAAAATATTTAATGAGCAATCCAGTTGGCATCAATGCTGAAACAGATGGAAAGGGGGTTGGCGGTGATAGGGCCTCAATACGCACTGCCTGCTCAGTGTCCTCACAGCTGAAAAAACAAAATATGAATAAATTGGTGGAATATAGCAAATTTTGCAAAGATTGATACCAAGGAGAAGATGCCTCCAAGAGATCTCATTGTAATTCTTAGTTGTAGGAGTTACTTTGCAATTTCTTTGATAATGGATCGAAATCATTGTATCTGTAATGGTTGCAAGTTTGAATAAAACTATAGGTGTTTCTAAAAAAACTAGTTAACCTGACCCCTTGTCTCAAAAGAAAACCAACCTTTCTTACAAAAAGTAGTAATTATTAGTAACTAAAAAGCACTCAAAAAACCAATGCAGATTTTTAGAATAAGAGATATTTGGTCGTGATGGGGATCAAAAGAGCATTTTTTTTACAATGCCTCGTGCTCTCAAACAGAAGAATTCAAAGCTTCCCTAAAAAAGCCTTGGATAAATAGCTCTTTTTCTAATGATCTAGCTACTCTTGGACAAATAGTGAGTAGGGAACAAGAATAGGAGCTGGACAACTTTGTGACCGAGGGAACATATAATAACATGATGTAAGCAATGCTATAGGAGTTGCCATGTCACATTTTATGCTGAGTGGAAGGAGAGATGGAGGAGAGGGAACAGAAACGAGTTGCAGAGTAATAGCCGGCTGCAACACAAGCTTCAAAGAGTTTTCGTTAGAGGTGAGCGATGTATTAATGTAGTATTCCCTCTGTAAAGAAATATATGAGCGTTTAGATCACTAAACGCTCTTATATTTTTTTTACAAATGGAGTAGTATATATCTTTTGCTAACTACTCCATTTGTAAAGAAATATGAGAGCGTTTAGATCACTACTCTAAACGCTCTTATATTTCTTTACGGAGGGAGTACTATTGGATGGGCTATTAAACCAACTCTAAGTGACATGGCAATACGATATAGCCAGCAGTTGGCTCTATTATTAAGCATGTTCCGAGAGAGAATAAATCAAAGAATATCTAGATAGTTGTCTCATGGGCAATGCAAATGGACTAGCCCTCATTGAATTGGTACAGGTGTAACAGAGATTATATTCTGCATTTATATATACGAACGACCAATGTAAAACATGCAGCTATCACTACCAAATGTTCCAAGCAATTAAAAATAGAGAGCGGAGTGAGGAGATGGCGACAAGGTCATACGGTGGAGGCTGTGGCCGACTGTAGGAGAGGCCTTCCCCGTCCTTGTCATTGAAGAGTTGTCCATCCCCGTCAAAGTAGCGGCCTTCGGGAAGATTTATTGGTGTATAAGTGCGGCGAGGCGGGACGGGAGGGGGTTGTGGAGGCTGCAGCTGCTGGTGGAGAGACGGGGAGGGGGTTGGGTCGTGGAGGGGAGGGGGTCGACTTGTGCAGGCAGCAGCCGGTGGTGGAGGTGATCGGCTGGTGGTGGAGGGGAGAGGAGGGGAGGTGGCCCTGGACGCTGCGGTTGGTGGCGGAGAGCAGGGGAGGGGGGGGGGGGGGGGGGGGGGGGGTGGCTTGTGGAGGCTGCACCTGGTGGTGGAGGGGATGGGCTACGTCTGCGCGGCATGCGCGACGGCATCGGCTAGGGTTTTGGAGATTTCCTCCCGGCGTGCTTCTTCTTCTTCTCTGTTTGTTTTTTCTTCATCTTTCTTTGCTACTTCCTATTTATCGTGTGCTTCTACTTCTTCCTCTTAGCACAATCCGATGTTTGTTTGTGTAATTTCTGAGGAATGTGTCACTTCCACAAATGTCGATAGTGTACTTTGGAAAAATGTTCAACGCCAATAAAAAAAAGAAATGTTCACAAAGTGTTAAGAAAATGTTAAAATTTCAAAATAAAAATGTTTAATGTGTGCTTACAAATGTACTTCAACTAATTTAGCTGGAAAATTATTACAGTACATTTAAATGTTGCCGTTTGAAAAATATTGACAGTGTATTTTAAGAATGTATTGAAAAAAAATGTTTAATATCTGTTTTGAAGAAACGTTGACAAAAGTGTTTTGAAAATGTAAATAGCTCGAATGAAAATGACCAATGGATACTTAAGAAATATATGTCTAATAGTACTTGAAAAATATACGTAAACTAATTTAGGTGGAAAAATGCTCATACTACATTTTATAAATGTATTTTCTTTTTCCAAAATGTTGATAGTTAACTTTAAAATTTTCTTAGAAAAAAATTCAACACTTATTTTTAAGAATGTTGACCAAGATTTATGAAAATGTTGATAGCTCAAAACGAAAATGTTCAATGTGTACTTAAGAAACGTATGGGTAATACTTAAAAAATGTGCATCAACTAAATTAGGTGGAAAATGTTAATAGTAAATTTTGAAAATGTATTTTTATTTTAAAATATGGTTAACATTGTATTTAAAAATGTCTTGAAAAATGTTCAACACCTGTTTGAAAAAGAATTTTCAACCAAGTGTTACAAAAAAGGTTGACAGATCAAAAGAAAAATGTTTAATGTGTACTTCAAGAATTGTATGTGCCACACATTTCCTTAAAATGTACGTCAACTATTTTTGGTGGAAAAATGTTCATATTGAAAAACATACTTGCATTTTGGTAAAATGTTCACAGCGTGTTTTGAAAATGTATTAAAAAAGTGTTCAGCGCCTATTTTAAAAGAAATGTTCGCTTTTTGAAGAATATTTCAACACCTCTTGTCAATCATACTAAGCGAATCGCCATGTATGATACAATGGTTCAACACATCCATCCATCCTAGCATACCTAAAAATAAGTTGGCCTAAGTAACAAAACAAACATCGATAATTCATTTTTGAGCCCAGGCTCATCTGCACGCGCGCTGACGAAAAAAAATCAAAACAAATACTAGAAAAATTCAAAAAAAATCCAATTTTTTTGGTGATAGATAATTTGATGCATGAGGTCCGCTCAAATTTTCAAATCATTTGGACATCTGAGCAGCTCTCTCCGAAAAAGACAAATTTGGGGTCTGTAAAAAAGTTTACTGTTCACTCACTGTTCTGACCCGATTTGTCTTTTTTGCTGAGAGCTACTCAGATGTTCAAATGATCTGAATATTGGAGCGAACCTCACGCATCAAATTATCTACTACACGAATTTTTTTGGAATGTTTTGATTGTTTCTAGTACTCCCTCCGTTCCACAATGTAGTGCCTATAGATTTTTTTTTTAAATCAAACATTACAAACTTTGACCATATTTATGGAGAAAAGTAGATACATCTATAATACCAAATGCACATCATTGGATACATCATAAGTTATATTTTCAGAATGTACATGTTTGGTATTGTAGGTGTAGAGAATTTTCTCTATACACTTAGTCAAAGTTGACAAAGTCTGACTTGCGAAAAAAATTTATAGGTACTACATTGTGGAATGGAGGGAGTATTTGTTTTGAAATCTTTTTTCTATCTGGGTGCAGATGTGCCTGGCACCGAAACGCCGTTCTCGACAAATATTAATTATCTCTATGACTCCCCACAAAAAAATTATCTCTATGACCACGAATAGACACACTAAATAGGGTACAGTTGTCTGCTACCTCGCTGCTAGCTAAGCAAGCATGAAGGTAGCAAGCATGCAAAACAAGCAACTTCTTTTTAACCTTTTTAAAACCACTATTTTTCTTCTTCCTCATCGCCTACCTCCACTACCCACGGCCGGCGAGCGCTACCGCACACCGCTCTGCCCTCAACCTCCTCCCACCGTCAGCGATCCCTTGCATCACCATCCTAATAAGATAGATAATGAGGTTGTGGCTTCTCCCTAAGATAGATATGAGTCTATGACTTCCCCATAAGATAGATAGCGGGGCTGGTTCTCCGGTGAGGTGCGGCCTCCCCATCTCATGCGCTCGGGAAGAAGGAAGGAAGAAGGAAAAAGTGTCTGGCGTAACAAAAAGATTTAGGTACCTTAAAAATAGTAAAACCAAAAAAATCAGGCGCATGCTTACACGGACATGCATGCACACACGTACACCTACTCGGACATGCACAACACAGCAAACTGGCGGCAACATCCTTTGAATGGAAAGACCAGACGCTAGGGATCTTCAAGTCATTATGAACACCTATTGGAGAGCCTGTTGTAGCTAGGTTATGTGTCAGTAGATCTAACCTAAAGGTTGGAAAGTGACTAGGTCAAGAGATTGAAGTCCCTTTCAGGACAAAAATCTATATACAAAGAGAGCGATTTTAGGAGGCAGAGGCATGAGTGAATTGGATTGCATGGGATGTGCATTGTACATGGGCTTAATGCCATGCCTAGATGTGCCATCAAAGTAGGGAAATTAGAAGGAAAAAATAAGAGAGGCCGATTTCAGCGTATATGGGCTAATGGTCAATTCAATTCATGCATGATAAAAGTGGGCGATACACGTGAACACAAACAACTAGGGATGAAAACACCGATTCGAACACCATGAATCAAATAAACCAGAAATATCAGACGACCCAATTCAGTTTAGTTCTCTGTTTTTGGTATAAAAGTAGGATCCTGATAAGTGCCACACGTGTGGTATAAAGCAATTCCGTCCTGACTTTTTTGAGGTAAGTTTAGTTACCTGAGGATGGCAACTTTAGTTGTGAAGCATGGCAACTTTTTATTTGGATGGCAAGTTTCAGTTGTTTTGGTTTTCAGTGCGGTGTTGCTTCGTACCACACATGTGACACTAATTGTTTGGATAAAAGAATTCACCTCTAACCATAATAGCCCGCAAATAAAAAAGTAACTCATGACCGAGAAATGGCGCGGCAAAGCCTACGTCACCCTCTAATTGGACTGAAAGCAGACGGAAATAGTATAGTCGGGCCACGCATATGTACATGCACACACAGACCTACTCGGATATGCACACCACAGCCAACTACAACTTTGACTAAACCTGTACCCAGAAAAAAAAACACTTTGACTAAACCTGTAGGTAGGGCAATCCTTTGACTCGTAGTTCAAGCTAGCACAACATGCAATCCATGCAATTGACTCGATTTACTCCGAGTCCGAGTAGAATCACAATCGGGATAGCATAGCTAACTCCATCGGTTGTGCATGGCTGGTCGATGGAATCCGGGTGGGTTCGTATACACGTACGCAAGCGACAAGGAAACAAGTTATGCATGGTGCCGGTTAATACCCAATACGCCGCCTAGACGAAAACGAGCTCACATATCTTAATATATACTCCATACAGAGAAATGTTTGCCTGGCTAGATCTCAACCCTAGCTTCCTTCCCCCTTTCCTCGATCGTCTGCTTCCACCACCGATCCAATTGCGCAGCGCACCCCGGCAACCAGTCCACGAGAAGCGAAGCAGTCTAGCTCGAGCGCCATGGCTGTCGGCAAGCGACCAGCTGCCGGCCACGGGACGGATCAAGAACCAGAAATCTCCTGCTGCAAGAGGAGGCGCGTCCGCATGGGCGGCACCGCGGCCTTCGAGTTCGAGGACACGCCCTGCCTCGGCGAGGGCAGCTTCGGCGCTGTCCTCAAGGCGCGCCACCGCGTCACGGGAAAGACCGTCGCCATCAAGGTCCTCCGCTCCAACGGCGATCTTGCCGGCGCCAACAAAGAGATGCAGGACGAGGCCGACTTCCTCGAGGCCTGCAGCCCCAACCCTTACGTCGTCGGCTCCCACGGACTCTTCCGCGACCCTGAGACCTACAAGCTCTGCCTCGCCATGGACTACGTCGGCCCCAACCTCCACGCTTTCCTGTCCGAGAGGCCGCCGCTGCCGGAGGCCATAGTGAAAGGCTACATGTGGCAGCTCCTCACCGGCGCCAACAAGATGCACGGCAAGGACCGCATCGTCCACCGAGATATCAAGCCGCAAAATATCCTGGTCGGGGAAGGAGGGAAGATCCTCAAGTTGTGCGACCTCGGGCTGGCCATGTCCTTGAAGACCGCGAGGAAGCCTTACGAGTTTGCCGGCACCATGCCCTACATGGCCCCCGAGATGCTCCTGGGGAAGCCGGACTACGACGCGGGCGTCGACGTGTGGTCGCTGGGATGCGTCATGGCAGAGATGCTGACCGGCAGGATGCTGTTCAAGGCCGACAAGAAGGACGACAGGACCGCCCAGCTCTCGGCTATCTTCCGCGTCCTCGGCTTCCCGGACGAGACGACTTGGCCGGAGTTCTTCGCGGCCGAGGTGCCGCGAGTGTTCTCCTACGCGCAGGCGCAGCAGCACAACACGCTGGGAAACCTCTTGCCCCGGGAGACCTTGTCCCAGGACGGCTTCCAAGTCTTGAAAGGGCTTCTCGAGTGCAACCCAGCTAGGCGGCTGACGACGGCCGCCGCGCTCCAGCTCCCGTGGTTCGCGCCCAGGCTCCACACCGACGACGTGTCAGAGTCGTTGCCGCCAAGAAGGAGGAACGTTCTGCGGATCACGATCGTTCCGGCGGGGACACTCAAGAAGAAGACTGTGCTGCAGATCAAGTTCGCTCCGCCGGCGACACCCAAGAAGAACCTTGGGCGGATCAAGATCATCCCACCGGCGACGCCAGGAACGAAGAAGAACCTGCGGCGGATCAAGGTCATCCCACAGGCGACACCACAGATGAAGAACGTGCTCAGGATACCACTTGCGATGTGGAACAAGGCCATGCAGTGTAGCTTGATACCACCTACGGTGCAAGTCGTAGCATGAAGAACTCCTGTTATTTTGGAAAGGGCTTGTCGTCACCCTTCTCCATCTAGCAATGTAATTTCTTGGAGATGATGTACCTCGAACTAATCATGTTGTAAATCGGTCATGTTTAAGTATATATCATCATCACCATTGCCCTTCTATATATGTTCTTTTGTTTATCTAGCAGAGAGTTGCGAGGGCATCATCCTGAGTGCATCAAATGTGCTAAGTTCTTGCGTACTTTTTTTACCATGTAAATATTTTTAATCCTATTTACCGTCTTCCTTGCATAATACATTTCTATAGGTGTATCTCTGACCTCTATTTTCCATATACTCCCTCCGTTCCAAAATACTTGACTTCCATTTGTTCAAAAATGGATGTACGTATATACTAAAACATGTCTAGATACATCTATATTTTGACAAAGTGAAGGCAAGTACTCCCTCTGTTTTTATTTAGTTCGCATATTAGCTTTGGTCAAAGTCAAGCTTTACAAACTTTGACCAAGTTTATAAACAAAAATATTAAGATATACAATCACAAATCAACAACATTGGATTTATTATTGAATGTACTTTCACATCATATAAATTTATTATGATAAATATCTATATTGTTTTCTATAAACTTGGTCAAACTTTACGAAGTTTGACATTAGTCAACTCTAATATGCAGAGCAAATAAAAATGGAGGGAGTATTGTGGAACGGAGGGAATTAAATATATCACTATATCGTTAATATTACCAAAATGAATTGTGAAATATTTTTCTGAAAATTCAATTCACGCTGATCCATATTTTTCTTCTTCTTAATAGGCTATTATCCAGTGCTATATTTTTAAAATAATATGTTTTTTCATTAATTCGAGAAATAATACGCGGTATTGAAATTTTTCAATAATAACACACTGTTAGCTTAATTAGGTGAAGCTGATTGGATCCAGTCAGACACGGCGAAGCCGATTATGGTCCAGTCGGCATTGCCAAAGCCGACAACAACTAATCTGTTTTAGCGAAACACGATTAGTTGCCGTCGGCTCTGGCAATGCCGACAGCCACATGCAATGTTGAAGATGGTGTTTTATCTAATGAATTTTTATCCAAAGATTTGTTGCAGTATCGGTATGTCTGTGTTTTATCTTTTGTCCTATGGCATTGGTGATCTATTATGATTGATATGAATTGCATGTAAGTGTTATCCTCTTGTGTTAATGTATAAGCATGCATGTATGTTGGATCACACTTGAGGGTTAGAGTGATAGATATCATCGCATCTGAGTATAGGAGTCAAAGCATATGGGATAAAAAGGACTCATCAAACTTAATGCTATGGTTGGGTTTACTTTAATAAATTCTTAGTACTTGGGGATGCTTACAATGCTTTCAATCATAAGTACATGTTAGTCAATGAATTTTTAAGCATCTTAGCATATAAAACCGCAAGTTTGTCTATCTATTATTTTATCATAGCCAACGGCCTAGGATCAATTCCGCACCACCTATCACCACTACTTGCACACTCGATCTCTTTTATTTTATTTGCAACTTTATATTTAGTACCTAAATTTTATTTACATGCACTTCATAATCTTGCATACTGCCTCTTTTGCATTGCAAATTATCTTTTTGTTTCTTGCAAAATATCTTTTTTTAGAGTCTAGGTAAAGCAAACGCTTGGTGTACGAAAGGTTATATCAGGGAAGATCGAGGCTGAGAGAATAGGATTCTTACCTTTAGCTCCCTTGGGATATCAATGCTTGATACTTCCACCTCCACATTGGAAAGTGCTACAATAGTCCCCTACACTTAGGGATGATCAAGCTCTTTTCTGGTGCTGTTGTTGCCAGGAAGCATGGCGCTAGGTTGAATATTCTCTTCTGCATTTTTTTGCTTTATCCCTAAGTAATTTTTAGTGTTCTTTATTTCTTGCTTTGTTTTCTATCTTCCAATGGGTAGAAGCACACAAAAAACTTGTACTTACCAATAAATGAGTTGAGGAGCCTCCTAAATCCTCACTGTTGAAGAAAGTTACTACTTGCATTATTTTGAATCAATTTGTGCTTGTGCTAAAAATCTAACTACTTAGTATGAGGAAATCAGTAGGAGAGCATGGTTTTTTTTGTAAAACACCGCTTATCTAAAAAACAAAACACTTATAGGATTTGCTAAGGGAATTGGATGACCATGCTAGTGTTTCAATTGAAAGTATGATATAACTTGTTGCTCTTGAATACGTACTGAGCACTTTGCATTCCAGTGTTCGCATAAATGTAATGACACACTAGCATCTCATGTTAGAAATATTATGATACTATTGTAAGGGCATATTTATCCCTAAGTGTTTTGGTGATTGATGACAATGCGTGTGCGGACTAATCGTGTGCCTTGAGTCCCTCAGATACTTCATCATTAGGCACAAGACAATTCGGTGCCCCTCGGAGACTGTTGAAACCGGCGTTGTTCTACGTTTCTCTTTGGTGGAGTTGAGTCGTAGGAGAGCCGTACTATTAAGAGGGGGTCCGCGTCGGAAAGGTAGGGTGGAATCACACGTACACTTGTCCCTCCTTTCCTTGCACTTTGGAGCTACCCGTCGTTATCTTGGTTGTGTGGAAAACTGGCGACTACTGCTGTACTTGCGGTAGTACCGCAGGTACAAGCGGTAGTACCGCGGCGTGTCACGGTACTTCCGCCCCTTCGGTGCGGTAGTACCGCGGCACCCTGGCCTAGTGCCGCTCCGGTGCGGTAGTAGGGGCGGATGTAATTTTTTACATCCGCGCCCCCCACGGTAGTACCGCTCGTCCAGCGTGGTAGTACCGCGGGGGCCCACGGTAGTACCGCTCCCTAGGAGTCGTAGTACCGTGGCCCTTCGACCTAGTACCGCAGTGTCGCGGTAGTAGGCGCGGATGTAATTTTTTACATCCGCGCCGACCACGGTAGTACCGCGCCTCACAAGCGGTAGTACGGCGTCGGGTTTTTGCACCACCCTAGTTTCTGCGGAAGTAGGCACGGATGTAATTTATTCCATCCGCGCCCTTCCCAGGCCGTGAACCTCCTGCCTTGCGGTAGTACCGCAAGGGGGAGCGGTAGTACCGCCCCAGCGGTAGTACTGCTCCTTCGTCAGGCTTGTTCCGGCCTGTGCAGTTGCCACGGTAGTACCGTGGTCGTCCACGGTAGTACCGCGCGGCGTCGCGGTAGTACCGCTTCCTTGGAGCGGTAGTACCGTGAGTCGCGGGCAGAACATGTGGATAACGGTTGGATTTTTTCCACGACTATATAAGGGATGTCTTCTACCTCTAGTTGACTACCTCTTCCACCTCTAAGCTCCATTGTTGCTCCAAGCTCCATTTTCGCCCGATCTCTCTCCCTAGCCAATCAAACTTGTTGATTTGCTCGGGATTGGGTGACAAGGGCCCGATCTACACTTCCACCAAAGGATATTTGATTCCCCCCACTTATCCCTTGCGGATCTTGTTACTCTTGGGTGTTGAGCACCCTAGACGGTTGAGGTCACCTCGAAGCCATACTCCATTGTGGTGAAGCTTCGTGGTGTTGTTGTTGTTGGGAGCCTCCGATTGTTGTGGAGATTGCCCCAACCTTGCTTGTAAAGGTTCGGTCGCCGCCTTCAAGGGCACCAATAGTGGAATCACGGCATCTCGCATCGTGTGAGGGTGTGAGGAGAATACGGTGGCCCTAGTGGCTTCTTGGGGAGCATTGTGCCTCCACACCGCTCTAACGGAGACGTACTTCCCTTTGAAAGGAAGGAACTCCGGTAACACATCCTTGTTGGGTTTCGTAGTAATTTCAAAAAAAATTCCTACGCACACGCAAGATCATGTGATGCATAGCAATGAGGGGAGAGTATTGTCTACGTACCCAACGCAGACCGACTGCGGAAGCGATGACATGACGTAGAGGAAGTAGTCGTACGTCTTCTCGATCCAACCGATCAAGCACCGAAACTACGACACCTCCGAGTTCGAGCACATGTTCAGCTCGATGACGATCCTCGGACTCCGATCCAGCAAAGTGTCGGGGAAGAGTTTCGTCAGCACGACGGCGTGGTGACGATCTTGATGAACTACAGTAGCAGGGCTTCGCCTAAACTCCGCTACAGTATTATCGAGGAATATGGTGGCAGGGGGCACCGCACACGGCTAAGGAATCGATCACGTGGATCAACTTGTGTCAACTTGTGTGTTTAGAGGTGCCCCTGCCTCCGTATATAAAGGAGGAGAGGAGGGGAGGCTGGCCGGCCAAGGGGGGGAGGAGCAGGAGAGTCCTACTCCCTCTGGGAGTAGGATTCCCCCTCCAATCCTAGTCCAACTAGGATTCCTCGGAGGGGAAAAGAGGAGGAGGGGGCCGGCCACCTCTCCTAGTCCTAATAGGACTAGGGGAAGGGGGGGCGCGCAGCCCAACTAGGGCAGCCCCTTCTCTTTTCCACTAAGGCCCACTATGGCCCAAATAGCTCCCGGGGGGTTCCGGTAACCCTCCCGGTATTCCGGTAAGATCCCGATTTCACCCGGAACACTTCCGATATCCAAATATAGGCTTCCAATATATCAATCTTTACGTCTCGACCATTTCGAGACTCCTCGTCATGTCCGTGATCACATCCGGGACTCCGAACAACCTTCGGTACATCAAAATGCATAAACTCATAATATAACTGTCATCGTAACCTTAAGCGTGCGGACCCTATGGGTTCGAGAACAATGTAGACATGACCGAGACACGTCTCCGGTCAATAACCAATAGCGGGACCTAGATGCCCATATTGGCTCCTACATATTCTACGAAGATCTTTATCGGTCAGACCGCATAACAACATACGTTGTTCCCTTTTGTCATCGGTATGTTACTTGCCCGAGATTCGATCGTCGGTATCCAATACCTAGTTCAATCTTGTTACCGGCAAGTCTCTTTACTCGTTCCGTAATACATCATCTCACAACTAACATATTAGTTGTAATGCTTGCAAGGCTTATGTGATGTGTATTACCGAGAGGGCCCAGAGATACCTCTCCGACAATCGGAGTGACAAATCCTAATCTTGAAATACGCCAACCCAACATCGACCATTGGAGACACCTGTAGTACTCCTTTATAATCACCCAGTTACGTTGTGACGTTTGGTAGTACCCAAAGTGTTCCTCCGGTAAACGGGAGTTGCATAATCTCATAGTCATAGGAACATGTATAAGTCATGAAGAAAGCAATAGCAACATACTAAACGATCGGGTGCTAGGCTAATGGAATGGGTCATGTCAATCAGATCATTCTACTAATGATGTGACCTCGTTAATCAAATAACAACTCATTGTTCATGGTTAGGAAACATAACCATCTTTGATTAACGAGCTAGTCAAGTAGAGGCATACTAGTGACACTTTGTTTGTCTATGTATTCACACATGTATTATGTTTCCGGTAAATACAATTCTAGCATGAATAATAAACATTTATCATGATTATAAGGAAATAAATAATAACTTTATTATTGCCTCTAGGGCATATTTCCTTCAGTCTCCCACTTGCCCTAGAGTCAATATTCTAGATTACACTGTAATGATTCTAACACCCATGGAGCTTTGGTGCTGATCATGTTTTGCTCGTGGAAGAGGCTTAGTCAACGGGTCTGCAACATTCAGATCCGTATGTATCTTGCAAATCTCTATGTCTCCCACCTGGACTAGATCCCGGATGGAGTTGAAGCGTCTCTTGATGTGTTTGGTCCTTTTGTGAAATCTGGATTCCTTTGCCAAGGCAATTGCACCAGTATTGTCACAAAAGATTTTCATTGGACCCGATGCACTAGGTATGACACCTAGATCGGATATGAACTCCTTCATCCAGACTCCTTCATTTGCTGCTTCCGAAGCAGCTATGTATTCCGCTTCACATGTAGATCCCGCTACGACGCTTTGTTTAGAACTGCACCAACTGACAGCTCCACCGTTTAATGTAAACACGTATCCGGTTTGCGATTTAGAATCGTCCGGATCAGTGTCAAAGCTTGCATCAACGTAACCTTTTACGATGAGCTCTTTGTCACCTCCATATACGAGAAACATATCCTTAGTCCTTTTCAGGTATTTCAGGATGTTCTTGACCGCTGTCCAGTGATCCACTCCTGGATTACTTTGGTACCTCCCTGCTAAACTTATAGCAAGGCATACATCAGGTCTGGTACACAGCATTGCATACATGATAGAGCCTATGGCTGATGCATAGGGAACATCTTTCATATTCTCTCTATCTTCTGCAGTGGTCGGGCATTGAGTCTTACTCAATTTCACACCTTGTAACACAGGCAAGAACCCTTTCTTTGCTTGATCCATTTTGAACTTCTTCAAAATTTTGTCAAGGTATGTGCTTTGTGAAAGTCCAATTAAGCGTTTTGATCTATCTCTATAGATCTTAATGCCTAATATGTAAGCAGCTTCACCGAGGTCTTTCATTGAAAAACTTTTATTCAAGTATCCCTTTATGCTATCCAGAAATTCTATATCATTTCCAATCAGTAATATGTCATCCACATATAATATCAGAAATGCTACAGAGCTCCCACTCACTTTCTTGTAAATATAGGCTTCTCCGAAAGTCTGTATAAAACCAAATGCTTTGATCACACTATTAAAACGTTTATTCCAACTCCGAGAGGCTTGCACCAGTCCATAAATGGATCGCTGGAGCTTGCACACTTTGTTAGCTCCCTTTGGATCGACAAAACCTTCTGGTTGCATCATATACAACTCTTCTTCCAGAAATCCATTCAGGAATGCAGTTTTGACATCCATTTGCCAAATTTCATAATCATAAAATGCGGCAATTGCTAACATGATTCGGACGGACTTAAGCATCGCTACGGGTGAGAAGGTCTCATCGTAGTCAATTCCTTGAACTTGCCGAAAACCTTTTTGCGACAAGTCGAGCTTTGTAGACAGTAACATTACCATCAGCGTCAGTCTTCTTCTTAAAGATCCATTTATTCTCAATTGTTTGCCGATCATCGGGCAAGTCAACCAAAGTCCATACTTTGTTCTCATACATGGATCCCATCTCAGATTTCATGGCTTCAAGCCACTTTGCGGAATCTGGGCTCACCATCGCTTCTTCATAGTTCGTAGGTTCATCATGATCTAGTAGCATGACCTCCAGAACAGGATTACCGTACCACTCTGGTGCGGATCTTACTCTGGTTGATCTACGAGGTTCAGCAGTATCTTGATCTGAAGTTTCATGATCATTATCATTGGCTTCCTCACTAACTGGTGTAGGTGTCACTGAAACAGTTTTCTGTGATGAACTACTTTCCAGTAAGGGAGCGGGTACAGTTACCTCGTCAAGTTCCACTTTCCTCCCACTCACTTCTTTCGAGAGAAACTCCTTCTCTAGAAATGATCCATTCTTAGCAACGAATGTCTTGCCTTCGGATCTGTGATAGAAGGTGTACCCAACAGTTTCCTTTGGGTATCCTATGAAGACACATTTCTCCGATTTGGGTTCGAGCTTATCAGGTTGAAGCTTTTTCACATAAGCATCGCAGCCCCAAACTTTAAGAAACGACAACTTTGGTTTCTTGCCAAACCACAGTTCATAAGGCGTCGTCTTAACGGATTTTGATGGTGCCCTATTTAACGTGAATGCGGCCGTCTCTAAAGCATATCCCCAAAAAGATAGCGGTAAATCAGTAAGAGACATCATAGATCGCACCATATCTAGTAAAGTACGATTACGACGTTCGGACACACCATTACGCTGTGGTGTTCCGGGTGGCGTGAGTTGCGAAACTATTCCACAGTTTTTCAAATGTACACCAAACTCGTAACTCAAATATTCTCCTCCACGATCAGATCGTAGAAACTTTATTTTCTTGTTACGATGATTTTCAACTTCACTCTGGAATTCTTTGAACTTTTCAAATGTTTCAGACTTATGTTTCATTAAGTAGATATACCCATATCTGCTTAAATCATCTGTGAAGGTGAGAAAATAACGATATCCGCCACGAGCCTCAATATTCATCGGGCCACATACATCGGTATGTATGATTTCCAACAAATCTGTTGCTCTCTCCATAGAACCGGAGAACGGTGTTTTAGTCATCTTGCCCATGAGGCACGGTTCGCAAGTACCAAGTGATTCATAATCAAGTGGTTCCAAAAGTCCATCAGCATGGAGTTTCTTCATGCGCTTTATACCGATATGACCTAAACGACAGTGCCACAAATAAGTTGCACTTTCATTATCAACTCTGCATCTTTTGGCTTCAATATTATGAATATGTGTATTACTACTATCGAGATTCAATAAGAATAGACCACTCTTCAAGGGTGCATGACCATAAAAGATATTACTCATATAAATAGAACAACCATTATTCTCTGATTTAAATGAATAACCGTCTCGCATTAAACAAGATCCAGGTATAATGTTCATGCTCAACGCTGGCACCAAATAACAATTATTTAGGTCTAATATTAATCCCGAAGGTAGATGTAGAGGTAGCGTGCCGACTGCGATCACATCGACTTTGGAACCGTTTCCCACGCGCATCGTCACCTCGTCCTTTGCCAGTGCCCGCTTATTCCGTAGTCCCTGTTTCGAGTTGCAAATATTAGCAACAGAACCAGTATCAAATACCCAGGTGCTACTGCGAGCTCTAGTAAGGTACACATCAATAACATGTATATCACATATACCTTTGTTCACCTTGCCATCCTTCTTATCCGCCAAATACTTGGGGCAGTTCCGCTTCCAGTGACCAGTCTGCTTGCAGTAGAAGCACTCAGTTTCAGACTTAGGTCCAGACTTGGGTTTCTTCTCTTGAGCAGCAACTTGCTTGCCGTTCTTCTTGAAGTTCCCCTTTTTCTTCCCTTTGCCCTTTTTCTTGAAACTAGTGGTCTTGTTAACCATCAACACTTGATGCTCCTTCTTGATTTCTACCTCCGCAGCTTTCAGCATTGCAAAGAGCTCGGGAATAGTCTTGTTCATCCCTTGCATATTATAGTTCATCACGAAGCTCTTGTAGCTTGGTGGCAGTGATTGGAGAATTCTGTCAATGACGCAATCATCCGGAAGATTAACTCCCAATTGAATCAAGTGATTATTATACCCAGACATTTTGAGTATATGCTCACTGACAGAACTGTTCTCCTCCATCTTGCAGCTATAGAACTTATTGGAGACTTCATATCTCTCAATTCGGGCATTTGCTTGAAATATTAACTTCAACTCCTGGAACATCTCATATGCTCCATGACGTTCAAAACGTCGTTGAAGTCCCGATTCTAAGCCGTAAAGCATGGCACACTGAACTATCGAGTAGTCATCAGCTTTGCTCTGCCAGACGTTCATAACATCTGGTGTTGCTCCAGCAGCAGGCCTGGCACCCAGCGGTGCTTCCAGGACGTAATTTTTCTGTGCAGCAATGAGGATAATCCTCAAGTTACGGACCCAGTCCGTGTAATTGCTACCATCATCTTTCAACTTTGCTTTCTCAAGGAACGCATTAAAATTCAACGGAACAACATCACGAGCCATCTATCTACAATCAACATAAACAAGCAAGATACTATCAGGTACTAAGTTCATGATAAATTTAAGTTCAATTAATCATATTATTTAAGAACTCCCACTTAGATAGACATCCCTCTAATCCTCTAAGTGATTACGTGATCCAAATCAACTAAACCATGACCGATCATCACGTGAGATGGAGTAGTTTTCAATGGTGAACATCGTTATGTTGATCATATCTACTATATGATTCACGCTCGACCTTTCGGTCTCCGTGTTCCGAGGCCATATCTGCATATGCTAGGCTCGTCAAGTTTAACCTGAGTATTCTGCGTGTGCAAAACTGGCTTGCACCCGTTGTAGATGGACGTAGAGCTTATCACACCCGATCATCACGTGGTGTCTGGGCACGACGAACTTTGGCAACGGTGCATACTCAGGGAGAACACTTCTTGATAATTTAGTGAGAGATCATCTTATAATGCTACCGTCAATCAAAGCAAGATAAGATGCATAAAAAGATAAACATCACATGCAATCAATATAAGTGATATGATATGGTCATCATCATCTTGTGCTTGTGATCTCCATCTCCGAAGCACCGTCATGATCACCATCGTCACCGGCGCGACACCTTGATCTCCATCGTAGCATCGTTGTCGTCTCGCCAATCTTATGCTTCCACGACTATCACTACCGTTTAGTAATAAAGTAAAGCATTACATCGCGATTGCATTGCATACAATAAAGCGACAACCATATGGCTCCTGCCAGTTGCCGATAACTCGGTTACAAAACATGATCATCTCATACAATAAAATTCAGCATCATGCTTTGACCATATCACATCACAACATGCCCTGCAAAAACAAGTTAGACGTCCTCTACTTTGTTGTTGCTTGTTTTACGTGGCTGCTACGGGCTTAAGTAAGAACCAATCTCACCTACGCATCAAAACCACAACGATAGTTTGTCAAATAGACTCCGTTTTAACCTTCGCAAGGACCGGGCGTAGCCATACTTGGTTCAACTAAAGTTGGAGAGACAGTCGCCCGCAAGCCATCTCTGTGCAAAGCACGTCGAGGGAACCGGTCTCGCGTAAGCGTACGCGTAAGGTTGGTCTGGGTCGTCTCGTCCAACAATACCGCCGAACCAAAATATGACATGCTGGTAGGCAGTATGACTTGTATCGTCCACAACTCACTTGTGTTCTACTCGTGCATATAACATCAACATCAATAACCTAGGCTCGGATGCCACTGTTGGGTTTCGTAGTAATTTCAAAAAAATTCCTACGCACACGCAAGATCATGTGATGCATAGCAACGAGGGGAGAGTATTGTCTACGTACCCAACGCAGACCGACTGCGGAAGCGATGACACGACGTAGAGGAAGTAGTCGTACGTCTTCTCGATCCAACCGATCAAGCACCGAAACTACGGCACCTCCGAGTTCGAGCACACGTTCAGCTCGATGACGATCCTCGGACTCCGATCCAGCAAAGTGTCGGGGAAGAGTTTCGTCAGCACGACGGCGTGGTGACGATCTTGATGAACTACAGCAGCAGGGCTTCGCCTAAACTCCGCTACAGTATTATCGAGGAATATGGTGGCAGGGGGCACCGCACACGGCTAAGGAATCGATCACGTGGATCAACTTGTGTCAACTTGTGTGTTTAGAGGTGCCCCTGCCTCCGTATATAAAGGAGGAGAGGAGGGGAGGCTGGTCGGCCAAGGGGGGAGGCGCAGGAGAGTCCTACTCCCTCTGGGAGTAGGATTCCCCCTCCAATCCTAGTCCAACTAGGATTCCTCGAAGGGGAAAAGAGGAGGAGGGGGCCGGCCACCTCTCCTAGTCCTAATAGGACTAGGGGAAGGGGGGGCGCGCAGCCCAACTAGGGCAGCCCCTTCTCTTTTCCACTAAGGCCCACTATGGCCCAAATAGCTCCCGGGGGGTTCCGGTAACCCTCCCGGTATTCCGGTAAAATCCCGATTTCACCCGGAACACTTCCGATATCCAAATATAGGCTTCCAATATATCAATCTTTACGTCTCGACCATTTCGAGACTCCTCGTCATGTCCGTGATCACATCCGGGACTCCGAACAACCTTCGGTACATCAAAATGCATAAACTCATAATATAACTGTCATCGTAACCTTAAGCGTGCGGACCCTACGGGTTCGAGAACAATGTAGACATGACCGAGACACGTCTCCGGTCAATAACCAATAGCGGGACCTAGATGCCCATATTGGCTCCTACATATTCTACGAAGATCTTTATTGGTCAGACCGCATAACAACATACGTTGTTCCCTTTTGTCATCGGTATGTTACTTGCCCGAGATTCGATCGTCGGTATCCAATACCTAGTTCAATCTCGTTACCGGCAAGTCTCTTTACTCGTTCCGTAATACATCATCTCACAACTAACATATTAGTTGTAATGCTTGCAAGGCTTATGTGATGTGTATTACCGAGAGGGCCCAGAGATACCTCTCCGACAATCGGAGTGACAAATCCTAATCTTGAAATACGCCAACCCAACATCGACCATTGGAGACACCTGTAGTACTCCTTTATAATCACCTAGTTACGTTGTGACGTTTGGTAGTACCCAAAGTGTTCCTCCGGTAAATGGGAGTTGCATAATCTCATAGTCATAGGAACATGTATAAGTCATGAAGAAAGCAATAGCAACATACTAAACGATCGGGTGCTAAGCTAATGGAATGGGTCATGTCAATCAGATCATTCTACTAATGATGTGACCTCGTTAATCAAATAACAACTCATTGTTCATGGTTAGGAAACATAACCATCTTTGATTAACGAGCTAGTCAAGTAGAGGCATACTAGTGACACTTTGTTTGTCTATGTATTCACACATGTATTATGTTTCCGGTAAATACAATTCTAGCATGAATAATAAACATTTATCATGATTATAAGGAAATAAATAATAACTTTATTATTGCCTCTAGGGCATATTTCCTTCAATCCTCGTCTCCACCGGCTCCACTCTTGGTTATTTCGTGCCTTTACTTTCGCAAGCTTACTTGTTGTTACATCTCTTGCTTGCTTGCGTGCTAGTTGATATTGCATCATATACGTTGCTCACTTAGTTGCACATCTAGACAACCTATTTGTTGCAAAGTTTAATTTGGTAAAGAAAAGCTTAAAAATTGTTAGTTGCCTATTCACCCCCCCCCTCTAGTCAACCATATTGATCCTTTCAATTGGTATCAGAGCCTCGTCTCTTTATTAAGGACTTTGTCGTCTGAAGAGTATGGTTGACACCAACGATGGTGCGGAGGAACACTCCGGTGTGAATCCCATCTCGTCTTCGGCCGAAGGGGGAACCTCGGTCTCTCGTGAGGAATTCAATGTGGTTTTAGACACATTGAAAACCTCCATGGCGGCCGAGGTTAAAAGCATGTTTAATGATTTTCTAGAGGGACTTAAACTATCTACCGCGCCTATGAAAGTGGGTGATCCTACTAACAAGGTGACGGATGCTATCTCCGACAAGGGGGAAGCTAACAATGAAAAGAGTCCTTCTACTAGTGGTAGAAATGGCACCGGCATCTTTTCCCATGTGGAACCCCCGGTCTATAGAGGGCCAATCCCCTCCACTCATTTGAATTATGCCGGTCCACCTCCTAAATATGAGAAACATGAAGATTTTGATAATTGGGTCTATCGCTTTAAGCGTCATTTGAAGCATGTGAATACTAACCTTTGGAGAATCATTGAAGAAGGTTTTTACCCTCATGACCCAAGCAACTTCACCCCTCGAGAAGACGTGAACAATCAATTCAATGAGAGTGCTCTCTTCATCATCCAAGATGCAATTCTTCCCGAAGATCTCCCTCATCTTTGACCCCATGTCGTGGCTAAAGAAGCATGGAAATGTGTCGAGGGTCTCTACCGTGGAAGTGCTAGCATTCAACGCTCCAACTATGAAGGGGTGCAAGATGAAGCCGATGAGTTTGCAATGAAAGAAGATGAAGAACCCCGTGAGCTCTTCTGAAGAGTGACCAAACTCGCGGTAGCACTTCGAGATCATGGAAGCAAGGACACGGATGACAATTGGATCAAGCGGAAGTTCCTCAAGGCCATGATGCCATACAACAAGGCCATGTCCTCCGTCATTCGTCAACGACCGGACTTCCACACCATGACCTCAAGTGAAGTGTTGGATGAGTTCGTTGCAATGAGAATCTTGGACAAGACCGCCGACAATGCGGTGCTCCATTCTCAAAGAGCAAAGAAGCCTAACCTTGCTTTGAAGGCCAATGTTACTATGGAAGAAGAGGAAGAAGTGGAAGATGAGGAAAGCAACCCCGAAGACACCAAGTTTGACTATCATGAGCACATGGCCCTTGCTTCAAGACAATTTTGGAGCAAGAAGAGCTCAAGACCCAACTTCAACAAAAACAACTCAAGTGGCGTGAAGGGCAAGCAACGAGTTAGAACTTGCTTCAACTGTGGCAATGTGAGCCATTTTGTTGCGGATTGTCCTTACGAGAAGCGGGAAGACAATGGTGGCAAGTTCATTCGGAAAGACAAAGCCAAGTCCTTCCCCAACAAGAACAACTTCGCCAAGAAGACTCCCACTTGTGGGTTGGTGGTTCAAGAAGAATACCAAGAGGATGACGATGATGATGAAAATGAAGAAGCAACGGCCATGGCGTCCATTGCCATTGCTACTCCCCGGGTGTCTCTCTTCGAATCACCCAATGAAAACATCACCGCTAGATGCCTCATGGCTAAGGCTTCAAACAAGGTAACCCCCAACATCACAACCACCATCATTACTAATCCCTCCGTGGAGGATTGCATTGATGGACATGTTGAGTCTAATGAGGAAGTGAATGAATTTGAGTCTTTTATGAGTAAGCTCAAGGGAAAGTCCAAGAAGCACTTTGTTGCTCTCTTGGAACAACTTGGTGAGGCCAATGACATGATCGAGGCTCACGAAGAAACCATCTCCAAGATGGAAGGTCATAGTCGTGACTATGCCGATGAGATATCGGATCTCTCTAATGCTCTTGAGGAAGAGCGTGTGCATCATTTGACTCTCGAGGAGTCACACAATGATGACCATGCTAAGTTAAAGAAAGATCTTGATCATGCTCTTGTCATGTCTCGTGTGCTAACCTCCGAGAAGGCTAAACTTGGGGTTGATCATGCTAGACTCAAAGAGGAGTTTGAGATACTTGACAAGGCCCACAAGGTCTTGAAGGGTACTCATGCTAGCCTCAAAGAGTCTCATGCTCAACTCCAAGTTAAGCTAATTAAGGAAAATGCCACCTTTCCTCATATGGTATTAATTGATAATGCATGTGCTACTAACCCTTGTTGTGAGCATGTGCATCTTGTGGGGGAAAATGCCAAGTTGAAGGATCAACTTGAGAAGGGCCTTGTGTCTTGCATTCAAGGTAAGAAAAACCTCGACGATCTTTTGAGCAATCAAAAGGAAGTTGTGGCCAAAGAAGGAATTGGGTTTGCACCCAAGTCCAAGAGCAAGAAGAAGAAGAACAACAAGGCCAATCGTCCTCCTCCTCTCAAACAAACGTTCGTGAAAGAGGGAGAGGGTGCTTCTAAGAAGAAGGAGAAAGTGAAGGAAGTTGATGTCCAAAAGGGCAAAAGCATTTCCTCAAACAAAGCCGGCGACTTTAACCCTTCATATGTGTTGTGTCGTGCTAGTGATGGACATGTTTATGCTAGATTTGTTGGTTCTTCTTATGAATACATTGAATGGTCTATTTGGGTTCCCAAGACCCTTGTTACTAACATCAAAGGACCCATTACTAAATGGGTACCTAAAACCAAGCATTGATCTCGTGTAGGTGTTTGCTTCCGGTGGGGGATCATGGTTGCTCGATAGTGGAGCAACAAATCATATGACCGGGAGCAAGGACTTGGTGGTGGACGTGCAAGAGATTCCATCTATGCCCACCAATGTCGAGTGGGGTGATGCATCACATTCTAAGGTATTGGGTCTCGGCAAGGTTGTCATTTCTCATGATCTAACGATCGAGAAAGTCATGCTTGTTGAGTCCCTTGCATTCAATTTACTTTCTCGTCAACTTGCACTCATGGGCTTTGCTACATTCTTTGATATTGATACCGTGGCCCTCTTGTGGAGCAAGAATCTTAAAGTAGCCTTCGTTGGGCATGTCGAGAATGGTCTCTATGTGGTTAACTTTTCGGAGCGACCCACTAAGACCGCGACATGCCTAATGGCTAAAGTTGACGTGGGATGGCTTTGGCATCGCCGTTTAGCCCACGTCAATATGAGATCTTTGCAAAGTCTTCTAAAGGGGGACCATGTCCGTGGACTAACAAATGTTAGTTTTGCCAAAGATCGTGCTTGCAATGCTTGTATCGAAGGAAAGCTTCATGAAAAGGCTCACCCTCCCTCAACCATCATCTACTCGAAGAGACCCTTGGAGCTCCTTCACATGGATCTCTTCGGGCCTCCATCTTTTGATAGTCTTGGAGGAAGAAAGTATTGCTTGGTGATTGTGGATGATTATTCAAGATACACTTGGGTATACTTCTTCAAGAGGAAGAGTGAGACCCAACAAACCGTCATCAACTTTGCAAATGAAGCTCAACGTCAACATGATGCAAAGATCTTGACAATAAGAAGCGACAACGGCACCGAGTTCAAGAACTACACCTTGGATGAGTTTCTTAGTGATGAGGGGATCAAGCATCAATATGCGGCACCTTATACCCCTCAACAAAATGGTGTTGCGGAGAGGAAGAACCGGACGTTGATGGATGCGGCAAGGACCATGATGGCGGAGTTCAAGTCTCCGTACAACTTTTGGGCCGAAGCCATCAACACCGCATGTCATGCATCCAATCGGCTCTATCTTCGCAAAGGCTTGAACAAGACTCCTTATGAGATTCTCACCGGCAACAAGCCCAACCTCAAGTACTTCCGGGTGTTCGGTTGTAAGTGTTTCATTCTCAAGAAAGGTGTTCGGTTGTCTAAATTTGAGGCTAGAGCTCATGAGGGCATATTTGTTGGTTATGCTACAAACTCTCATGCTTACCGTGTCCTCAACAAGTCCACCGGACTCATTGAGGAGACGTGTAACGTGGAGTTTGACGAAAATAACGGCTCCCAAGTGGAGCAAAGTGGTACTTGTGATATAGGTGATGAAATTCCTCCCCAAGCCATAAGAAGAATGGGTATTGGTCAAATCCTACCCATTGAGGAACCCCTTGTGGCCGAAGGAGAAGGACAATGCTCTACTCAAGTAGAGCCATCACTTCATCAAGACCCACACGCTTCCGAAGAACAAAGTGAAGGCCCTCAACCTCGTGAACAAGACCAAGGGCAAGATCTACCTCAAGACGGTGGTGAACCTCTAAATGATGCCCAAGGTCAAGTTCTCCCCCTCGAGCGAGTTCAAGATCAAGAGCAACCTCAAGATCAAGAACAAGCTCAAGACAGCGCTCAAGATGATCAAGTCAACCCTCCTCCTTCCACACCCGAGGAGGAATTAGAGCGTCGTGCCGCGAAGATTGCTTCCAAGCTCACCACCCAAGGCCATCTCATGGAAAATGTGGTTGGAAGCCTAAGAAAGGGGGTAAGCACTCATAGACAATTGGCAAACTATTGTGAACATCACGCGTTTGTCTCTTGTGTCGAACCCCAAAAGGTCTATGAGGCACTCGAAGACTCGGATTGGCACAATGCCATGCATGAAGAACTCAACAACTTCGAGTACAACAAGGTGTGGAGATTGGTGCCAAGACCATCTGGGAACCACAACGTCATTGGAACCAAGTGGATCTTCAAGAACAAGCAAGATGCTCATGGGAACATCATTCACAACAAGGCAAGATTGGTAGCACAAGGCTACTCCCAAGTCGAGGGTATCGACTACGGTGAAACCTTTGCTCCCGTTGCTCGTCTTGAATCCATTCGTTTGCTGATTGCTTATGCTTCCCATCACAACTTTAAGTTGCAACAAATGGATGTGAAAAGTGCTTTTCTTAATGGTCCTATTAATGAGTTGCTCTATGTCAAGCAACCCCCCCCCCCCGGGTTCGAGGATCCCTACTTTCAGGATCATGTGTATCAACTTGATAAGGCACTCTATGGCCTTAAACAAGCCCCACGTGCGTGGTATGACCACCTTACCGAGTTGTTACAAGATCGTGGATTTGAAGTGGGGCTAATCAACCCCACTCTTTTTACTAAGAAGGTCAACGGGGAGTTGTTTGTATGACAACTATATGTTGATGATATTATCTTTGGTTCCCCTAACAAAGCTTTCAATGAAGAATTTGCCGCTCTCATGACCTCCAAGTTTAAGATGTCTTCGATGGGAGAGTTGAAGTTCTTCCTTGGTTTCGACATCAAACAAAGAAGAGAAGGAACCTTCATCAACCAAGACAAATACACTCAAGACATGCTTAAAAGATTCAAGCTAAGTGATGTCAAGCCGGCTACTACACTAATGCCTACCAAGTGCCAACTTGACATCGATCCCAATGGTAAAGCGGTGGATCAAAAGGTATATCGCTCCATGATTGGCTCCTTGGTTTACCTTTGTGCATCTAGACCAGATATCATGTTGAGTGTCAGGATGTGTGCACGTTTTCAAGCCGCACCAAAGGAAAGTCACTTTGTGGCGGTCAAGCGAATCTTTCGATATTTGGCTCATACCCCAAACTTTGGCTTATGGTACCCAAGAGGAGCAAACTTCAAGCTTGAAGGTTTCACGGATTCCGATTGGGTGGGAGACAAAGTGGATAGGAAGTCCACTTCCGGAGGGTGCCAATTTCTTGGTTGCTCCTTGGTAAGTTGGTCTTCCAAGAAGCAAAGTTGTGTGTCTCTCTCGTCCACCGAAGCGGAGTATGTGGCGGCCGGTAGTTGTTGTGCTCAACTCCTATGGATGAGGCAAACTTTAAAGGAGTACGGTGTCATTTGTGACAAAGTGCCTCTTTGGTGTGATAATGAAAGTGCCATCAAGATTTCTCTCAACCCGGTGCAACACTTCAAGATGAAGCACATTGAGATTCGGTATCACTTCATCCGGGATCACATTAGGCGAGGGGAGATCGAGCTCAAGTATGTCAACACTCATGATAACCTTGCAGATATTTTCACGAAGCCCTTGGATGAAGCAAGATTTCGCGAGTTAAGGCATGAGCTAAATATCATTGATTTGAGCAATGTGACTTGAACCCGTGCACCCCCACCACACTCAACTTGTTGTCTAGTTTAGGTGTAGGCAATTTTTTACTGCCGCTTGGTTGAGCGGTACTACCGCCTCGGCGCGGTACTTCCGCCCGAGCGGTACTACCGCGATGACCCGCGGTACTACTGCGCCGGTTCGAGTGCGTGGGGATAAGGACGGTCAGGGGGAGTTCTAACTCCCCATACCCATTCGTCCTCCTTCTCTCCATGTCGTCTCTTCCTCTCCCGTGCTCACGAACGGAGCTGGTGTTCATCGCCGGATCTCCTCCACCGGCTGCCCTCCCGTGATTCCGTCCAGTGGGATCGTTCCCCACCACGTGCTCTTGCTATGAACCAAGGTTTTTCCCCAAATCCTTCTCCTTTTTGATTGTGTTTGCTCTTTTAGGTTTTGGGGGAGGCTTGTATGTTCTTGAGATTCCTAGACTAAATCTCTGCAAGAGTAGGATGAAGGAGTATGGTATTGCATAGGATTTACACTTGTATTGTTGTCTTGCACTAGATCTGATCACCGTAGCACCGCCATGGCTTCGCGGTTCTTTTTTAGATTCAAATCCTGTTAGATCTGACGCGACGCGGTACTACCGCCCATAGGGAGCGGTACTACCGCTCGCACGGTACTACCGCCCCTAGGGCGCGGTACTACCGCGCACCGTGCGGTACTAAGAGTCTACTACTGCCCCAGCCACGGTACTACCGTGACCCCTCACGGTACTACCGCGTCTGAAGCTGTACTAATCCTTTAGTACCGCAAACCGTGGCAGATCTACTGTGGCTCACATCTATCGCATGCCAACTTTCTCCTATACCTTCTATGGGTTTCATGTGTTGTCTTATGGCCTTTGCATTGATTCTTTTCGCCTTTTGTTTTGGTGCTTTGCGTGTGTATCTCAGGTGGTGGCTCTCGCCGGTCCAATCCCATTCGTGACACTAGCTCCAAGCGTCTGCGCAACCCAGGAGAAGTTCCCGAGGGATCGTCTGCGTCCAAGCGAAATGTCAAGACCACAGCTAGCAAGCACAAGGAGCCTGCCAGGGGTATGGATGAGATAGGCCATACTGAGTATGTCCGTCTCAGGCAACTTCACCCCTATGTGCACCCGCGCTCCACTGTCAGAGGTTGTGAGCTGTTCTGGAACAAGACCCAAACCCAAATCTACTTGGATGTCATCAAGAACAAGCAGAATATCTATGTGGAGGTGAAGTGGATTGATATGCACCACATGAGGAAGGACAAGTTTCGTGACTACTTTGGGGAGGCTCTGGACTTGGTGGAGCAGTTTGGAATTGAGCATGTGATCTCTTTCCACCTGGACTATGACCCTGAGATCATCTGTCAGTTCTTTGCCTCAGTGTTTTTTCACTCCAATGATGAAAGGAGGATGACCTGGATGACCAATGGCCGCCAACTGTCTTCTACCTGGAAGGAGTTCATGGATTTGCTTCAGGTTCCTGATGATGGGCTTGACACTCCAGTGGGTGTTCGCCCTCATGGCAATGCTGACTCTGCCAACAAGGACAAGCTCACCCCGTTCATGGTTGAGAAGACGCTCGCCACTGGCAAGAAAGTTTTGGTTCTCAACTCCTTCCTGGATATCATGTACCGCATCTTCCGCAACTCCTTGTTCCCACGCATCGGTGACAAAGACAAGGTTCATGCCTATATGGTGGACATGATGCTTATTTGCCAGGAGGCTCGCTCGTCTCAGACTCAACCACTGGATGTCTCTCACATCATGTGGTGTGAGCTTCGGTTTGCGGTGTTCAACCGCAAGGTACCTATTTATGGGCCCTACCTATTTCTGCTGATTTCAAAGACTTGGGAGAAGATGTACCCTGAGGAGGAGTTCCTGGCTCCAGACTGGATTCGCCATGAGCCCATTTGTCTGTGGATCAAATCCAACTGGGCCAACACCGCTACTCGTGCTGAGGCGTCTGCTGCTAGGGCTGCTGTTGATGAGGATGATGCTGGCGCCGAGGATGTTGCTGAGGACCGTTCTGCTAGGCCCTCTCAGAGTGTCTCTAGGCCATCATGGGCCACGAAGTTGAAGGATAAGATGAAGTCTCTTTTCTGCATGCAGGCCAAGGGGCAGTACAGGGCTCACGTGGAGTCCAAGGAGAGTCGTCGCCGGCACAACAAGGTCTTACAGCTCTATGGCGAGGAAGTGTCTGGCGGGTCTGAGGAGCACATCACTCCTGAGACCGAGTGGATGGAGAAGCAAGGATATAGGTGGACTGATTCTGAGGAGGAGGTCGAGGAGTCCATTCCAGCTGCAGAGGCGTCTGACGAAGAGGCTTGGGACGACTTCTCTGCTTGAGCCACCTCTTGTGTGTGTAGGTGTCCTCTCTGCCTTTTTGGCGTCTCGATGCCAAAGGGGGAGAGAGTGTAGGGATTTGCGAGTTTGCGAGTCGTGTGTGTCGTGTGTTTGCTGCTTTCTCAGTTGAACTCTTTGCTGCTTTTCTCGTTTGAACCTTGGTTATCTTACTTCGTATGGTGTAAGACATATGCACTCTATCTATCCTAGCAAGCTTGTATTATATTGTGCTATCTTCATGCTTTGCTATGCTTATTATCATGTCTTGGTCTCTAAAATATAGGGGGAGTGTTGATCCTAGTCTGTGTGCCATGAAGTCCAAAGCATTCATCTAAAGTGCACACATCTAGGGGGAGCCCGTCTATATTTTAGAGAGGTGGGATTTGCCCCTGCTCTAAATTGTCTTATCTTTGTGCAAATCCCGTGTTGTCATCAATCCACCAAAAAGGGGGAGATGTTGGGGAACGTAGCAGAAATTCAAAATTTTTCCTACGCATCACCAAGATCAATCTATGGAGAGACCAGCAACGAGTAGATAGGGGAGTGCATCTACATACCCTTGTAGATCGCTAAGCGGAAGCGTTCAAGTGAACGAGGTTGATGGAGTCGTACTCGTCGTGATTCAGATCACCGATGATCTAGTGCCGAACGGACAGCACCTCCGCGTTCAACACACGTACAGCCCGGTGACGTCTCCCACGCCTTGATCCAGCAAGGAGAGAGGGAGAGGTTGAGGAAGACTCCATCCAGCAGCAGCACAACGGCGTGGTGGTGATGGAGGAGCGTGGCTATCCTGCAGGGCTTCGCCGAGCACCTACGGGAGAGGAGGAGGAGAACTTGGGAGAGAGGGAGGGGCTGCACCAAAGGCATAAGGTGTGAGAGGCCCTCCTACCCCACTATATATAGGGATCCCAAGGGGGGGGTGCGCCAGCCCCTAGGAGATCCAATCTCCAAGGGTGCGGCGGCCAGGGGAGGAGTCCTCCCCCCCAAGGCACCTAGGAGGTGCCTTCCCCTGCTGGGACTCTTCCTTTAGGGTTTCCCCAGGCGCATGGGCCTCTTGGGGCTGGTGCCCTTGGCCCATGTAGGCCAAGGCGCACCCCCTACAGCCCATGTGGCCCCCCGGGGCAGGTGGCCCCACCCGGTGGGCCCCCGGGACCCTTCCGGTGGTCCCGGTACAATACCGATGACCCCGAAACTTGTCCCGATGGCCGAAACAGGACTTCCTATATATAAATCTTTACCTCCGGACCATTCCGGAACTCCTCGTGACGTCCGGGATCTCATCCGAGACTCCGAACAACATTCGGTAACCACATACAAGCTTCCTTTATAACCCTAGCGTCATCGAACCTTAAGTGTGTAGACCCTACGGGTTCGGGAGACATGCAGACATGACCGAGATGTTCTCCGGTCAATAACCAACAGCGGGATCTGGATACCCATGTTGGCTCCCACATGTTCCACGATGATCTCATCGGATGAACCACGATGTCAAGGACTTAATCAATCCCGTATTCAATTCCCTTTGTCTAGCGGTATGGTACTTGCCCGAGATTCGATCGTCGGTATACCGATACCTTGTTCAATCTCGTTACCGGCAAGTCTCTTTACTCGTTCCATAACACATCATCCCGTGATCAACCCCTTGGTCACATTGTGCACATTATGATGATGTCCTACCGAGTGGGCCCAGAGATACCTCTCCGTTTACACGGAGTGACAAAATCCCAATCTCGATTCGTGCCAACCCAACAGACACTTTCAGAGATACCCGTAGTGTACCTTTATAGCCACCCAGTTACATTTTGACGTTTGGCACACCCAAAGCACTCCTACGGTATCCGGGAGTTGCACAATCTCATGGTCTAAGGAAATGATACTTGACATTAGAAAAGCTTTAGCATACGAACTACATGATCTTGTGCTAGGCTTAGGATTGGGTCTTGTCCATCACATCATTCTCCTAATGATGTGATCCCGTTATCAACGACATCCAATGTCCATGGTCAGGAAACCGTAACCATCTATTGATTAACGAGCTAGTCAACTAGAGGCTTACTAGGGACATGGTGTTGTCTATGTATCCACACATGTATCTGAGTTTCCTATCAATACAATTCTAGCATGGATAATAAACGATTATCATGAACAAGGAAATATAATAATAATCAATTTATTATTGCCTCTAGGGCATATTTCCAACAGTCTCCCACTTGCACTAGAGTCAATAATCTAGTTCACATCGATATGTGATTAACACTCAAGGTCACATCCCCATGTGACTAACACCCAAAGAGTTTACTAGAGTCAATAATCTAGTTCACACTTACCATGTGATTAACACTCGATGAGTTCTGGGTTTGATCATGTTATGTTTGTGAGAGAGGTTATAGTCAACGGGTCTGAACCTTTCAGATCCGTGTGTGCTTTACAAATCTCTATGTCATCTCCTAGATGCAGCTACCACATTCTATTTGGAGCTATTCCAAATAACTGTTCTACTTGGAGCTATTCTAAATTGTTGCTCCATTATACGTATCCGGTATCTCTACTCAGAGCTATCCGGATAGGTGTTAAGCTTGCATCGACGTAACCCTTTACGACGAACTCTTTTACCACCTCCATAATTGAGAAAATTCCTTAGTCCACTAGTTACTAAGGATAACTTTGACCGCTGTCCTGTGATCCATTCTTGGATCACTCTTGTACCCCTTGACTGACTCATGGTAAAGCACACTTCAGGTGCGGTACACAACATAGCATACTGTAGAGCCTATGTCTTAAGCATAGGGGACGACCTTCGTTCCTTTCTCTCTATTTTGCCATGGTCGAGCTTTAAGTCTTAACTTCATACCTTACAACTCAGGCAAGAACTCCTTCTTTGACTGATCCATCTTGAACACCTTCAAGATCACGTCAAGGCATGTGCTCATTTGAAAGTACCATTAAGCGTTTTTGATCTATCCTCATAGGTCTTGATGCTCAATGTTTAAGTAGCTTAATCCAGGTTTTCTATTGAAAAACACCTTTCAAATAACCCTATATGCTTTCTAGAAATTCTACATCATCTCTGATCATCAATATGTCAACAACATATACTCATCAGAAATTCTATAGTGCTCCCACTCACTTCTTTGGAAATACAAGTTTCTCATAAACTTTGTATACACCCAAAATCTTTGATCATCATCAAAGCATACATTCCAACTCCGAGACGCTCACTCCAGTCCTCAGAAGGATTGCTGGAGCTTTGCATACTTATTAGCATATTTCAGGATAGACAAAACCTTCCGGTTGTATCACATACAACCTTTCCTCAAGAATTGTCGAGGAAACAATGTTTTGACATCCTATCTGCAAGATTTCATAAATAATGCAGTAATTGCTAATATAATTCCAACAGACTCTTAGCATCGCTACGAGTGAGAAAGTCGCATCGTAGTCAACTCCTTGAACTTGTCGAAAAACATCTTAACGACAAGTCGAGCTTTCTCAATGGTGACACTTACCATCATTGTCTGTCTTCCTTTCAAAATCCATATGTACCTAACAGCCTTACGACCATCAAGTAGTTCTTCCAAAGTCTACACTTTGTTTTCATACATGGATTCTCTCTCGGGTTTTATGGCCTTGAGCCATTTATCGGAATCCGGGCCCACCATCGCTTCTCCATAGCTCGTAGGTTCATTGTTGTCTAGCAACATGACTTCCAAGACAGGATTACGTACCACTCTGAAGTAGTACGCATCCTTGTCATCCCACGAGGTTTGGTAGTGACTTGATCCGAAACTTCATGATCACTATCATAAGCTTCCACTTCAATTGGTGTAGGTGCCACAGGAACAACTTCCTGTGCCCTGCTACACACTTGTTGAAGTGACGGTTCAATAACCTCATCAAGTCTCCACCATCCTCCCACTCAATTCTTTCGAGAGAAACTTTTCCTCGAGAAAGGACCCGATTCTAGAAACAATCCCTTATTGCTTTCGAATCTGAGACAGGAGGTATACCCAACTGTTTTGGGTGTCCTATGAAGATGCATTTATCCGCTTTGGGTTCGAGCTTATCAGCCTAAAACTTTTTCACATAAGCTTCGCAGCCCCAAACTTTTAAGAAATGACAACTTAGGTTTCTCTAAACCATAATTCATACGGTGTCATCTCAACGGAATTACGTGGTGCCCTATTTAAAGTGAATGTGGTTGTCTCTAATGCCTAACCCATAAACTATAGTGGTACTTCGATAAGAGACATCATGGTATGCATCATATCCAATAGGGTGCAGTTATGATGTTCGGACACACCATCACACTATGGTGTTCCAGGCTGTATCAGTTGTGAAACAATTTCCACAATGTCTTAATTGTGTGCCAAAACTCGTAACTCAGATATTCATCTCCATGATCATATCATAGGCATTTTATCCTCTTGTCACAATGATCTTCTACTTCACTCTGAAATTACTTGAACCATTCAATAATTCAGACTTGTGTTTCATCAAGTAAATATTCTCAACATCTACTCGAATCATCTGTGAAGTAAGAACATAACGATATTCACTGCATGCCTCAGCACTCATTGGACTGCACACATCAAAATGTGTTACTTCCAACAAGTTGCTATCTTGTTCCATCTTACTGAAAACGAGGCTTTTCAGTCATCTTGCCCATGTGGTATGATTTGCATGTCCCAAGTGATTCAAAATCAAGTGAGTCAAAACGGTCCATTTGCATGGAGTTTCTTCATGCATATACACCAATAGACACGGTTCGCATGAACTTTCAAAAATGAGTGAGTCCAAAGATCCATCAATATGGAGCTTCTTCATGCGTTTTATACCGATATGACTTACGTGGCAGTGCCACAAGTAGGTGGTACTATCATTACTATCTTTTGGCATGAACATGTGTATCACTACGATCGAGATTTAATAAACCATTCATTTTAGGTGTAAGACCATTGAAGGTATTATTCAAATAAACAGAGTAACCATTATTCTCCTTAAATGAATAACCGTATTGCGATAGACGTAATCCAATCATGTCTATGCTCAACGCAAACACCAAATAACAATTATTTAGGTTTAACACCAATCTCTTTGGTAGAGGGAGCGTGCGATGCTTGATCATATCAAGCTTGGAAAAACTTCCAACACGTATCGTCAGCTCACCTTTAGCTAGTCTCCGTTTTATTCTGTAGCTTTTATTTCGAGTTACTAACACTTAGCAACCGAACCGGTATCTAATACCCTGGTGCTACTAGGAGTACTAGCAAAGTACACATTAACACAATGTATATCCAATATACTTCTATCGACCTTGCCAGCCTTCTTATCTACCAAGTATCTAGGGTAATTCCGCTCTAGTGACTATTCCCCTTATCACAGAAGCACTTAGTCTCGGGTTTGGGTTTTACCTTGGGTTTCTTTACTAGAGCAGCAGCTGATTTGCCGTTTCATGAAGTATCCCTTCTTGCCCTTGCCCTTCTTGAAACTAGTGGTTTCACCAACCATCAACAATTGATGCTCCTTCTTGATTTCTACTTTCGCGGTGTCAAACATCGCGAATACCTCAAGGATCATCATATCTATCCCTGATATGTTATAGTTCATCACGAAGCTCTAACAGCTTGGTGGCAATGACTTTGGAGAACCATCACTATCTCATCTGGAAGATCAACTCCCACTCGATTCAAATGATTGTTGTACTCAGACAATCTGAGCACAAGCTCAACAATTGAGCTTTTCTCCTTAGTTTGCAGGTTAAGAAAGTCATCGGAGGTCTTATACCTCTTGACATGGGCACGAGCCTGAAATCCCAATTTCAGCCCTCGAAACATCTCGTATGTTCCGCGACATTTCGAAAAACGTCTTTGGTGCTTCAACTCTAAACCGTTTAACTGAACTATCACGTAGTTATCAAAACGTGTACAAACGACGTTTGGGGTTCAGCACACTGAGCGGTGCATTAAGGACATAAGCCTTCTATGAAGCAATGAGGACAATCCTCAGTTTACGGACCTAGTCCGCATAATTGCTACTATTAACTTTCAACTAATTTTTCTCTAGGAACATATCTAAACAGTAGAACTATAGCGTGAGCTACGACATAATTTGCAAAAACCTTTTGACTATGTTCAGGATAATTAAGTTCATCTTATGAACTCCCACTCAGATAGACATCCCTCTAGTCATCTAAGTGATTACATGATCCGAGTCAAACTAGGCCGTGTCCGATCATCACGTGAGACGGACTAGTCATCATCGGTGAACATCTTCATGTTGATCGTATCTTCTATATGACTCATGTTCGACCTTTCGGTCTCCGTGTTCCGAGGCCATGTCTGTACATGCTAGGCTCGTCAAGTTAACCCTAAGTGTTTCGCGTGTGTTCCGAGGCCATGTCTGTACATGCTAGGCTCGTCAACACCCGTTGTATTTGAACGTCTGAATAAAACACCCGATCATCACGTGATGTTTTGAAACAGCGAACTGTCGCAACGGTGCACAGTTAGGGGAGAACACTTCTTGAAATTGTTGTAAGGGATCATCTTATTTACTACCGTCGTTCTAAGCAAATAAGATGTATAAACATGATAAACATCACATGCAATCAAATAGTGACATGATATGGCCATCATCACTTTGCTCCTTTTGATCTCCATCTTCGGGGCTCCATGATCATCATCGTCACCGGCATGACACCATGATCTCCATCATCATGATCTCCATCATCGTGTCTTCATGAAGTTGCCTCGCCAACTATTACTTCTACTACTATGGCTAACGGTTAGCAATAAAGTAAAGTAATTACATGACGTTTAAGTTGACACGCAGGTCACAAATAAATAAAGACAACTCCTATGGCTCCTGCCGGTTGTCATACTCATCGACATGCAAGTCGTGATTCCTATTACAAGAACATGATCAATCTCATACATCACATATATCATTCATCACATCCTTTTTGGCCATATCACATCACATAGCATACCCTGCAAAAACAAGTTAGACGTCCTCTAATTGTTGTTTGCATGTTTTACGTGGCTGCTATGGGTTTCTAGCAAGAACGTTTCTTACCTACGCATGAACCACAACGTGATATTCCAATTGCTATTTACCCTTCATAAGGACCCTTTTCATCGAACCCGATCCGACTAAAGTGGGAGAGACAGACACCCGCCAGCCACCTTATGCAACTAGTGCATGTTTGTCGGTGGAACCGGTCTCACGTAAGCGTACGTGTAAAGTTGGTCCGGGCCGCTTCATCCCACGATGCCGCCGAATCAAGATAAGACTAGTAACGGCAAGCATATTGAACAATATCGACGCCCACAACTACTTTGTGTTCTACTCGTGCAAAGAATCTACGCAATAGACCTAGCTCATGATGCCACTGTTGGGGAACGTAGCAGAAATTCAAAATTTTTCCTACGCATCACCAAGATCAATCTATGGAGAGACCAGCAACGAGTAGATAGGGGAGTGCATCTACATACCCTTGTAGATCGCTAAGCGGAAGCGTTCAAGTGAACGAGGTTGATGGAGTCGTACTCGTCGTGATTCAGATCACCGATGATCTAGTGCCGAACGGACAGCACCTCCGCGTTCAACACACGTACAGCCCGGTGACGTCTCCCACGCCTTGATCCAGCAAGGAGAGAGGGAGAGGTTGAGGAAGACTCCATCCAGCAGCAGCACAACGGCGTGGTGGTGATGGAGGAGCGTGGCTATCCTGCAGGGCTTCGCCGAGCACCTACGGGAGAGGAGGAGGCGAACTTGGGAGAGAGGGAGGGGCTGCACCAAAGGCATAAGGTGTGTTTGAGAGGCCCTCCTACCCCACTATATATATAGGGATCCCAAGGGGGGGGGTGCGCCAGCCCCTAGGAGATCCAATCTCCAAGGGTGCGGCGGCCAGGGGAGGAGTCCTCCCCCCCCCCCAAGGCACCTAGGAGGTGCCTTCCCCTGCTGGGACTCTTCCTTTAGGGTTTCCCCAGGCGCATGGGCCTCTTGGGGCTGGTGCCCTTGGCCCATGTAGGCCAAGGCGCACCCCCTACAGCCCATGTGGCCCCCCGGGGCAGGTGGCCCCACCCGGTGGGCCCCCGGGACCCTTCCGGTGGTCCCGGTACAATACCGATGACCCCGAAACTTGTCCCGATGGCCGAAACAGGACTTCCTATATATAAATCTTTACCTCCGGACCATTCCGGAACTCCTCGTGACGTCCGGGATCTCATCCGAGACTCCGAACAACATTCGGTAACCACATACAAGCTTCCTTTATAACCCTAGCGTCATCGAACCTTAAGTGTGTAGACCCTACGGGTTCGGGAGACATGCAGACATGACCGAGATGTTCTCCGGTCAATAACCAACAGCGGGATCTGGATACCCATGTTGGCTCCCACATGTTCCACGATGATCTCATCGGATGAACCACGATGTCAAGGACTTAATCAATCCCGTATTCAATTCCCTTTGTCTAGCGGTATGGTACTTGCCCGAGATTCGATCGTCGGTATACCGATACCTTGTTCAATCTCGTTACCGGCAAGTCTCTTTACTCGTTCCATAACACATCATCCCGTGATCAACCCCTTGGTCACATTGTGCACATTATGATGATGTCCTACCGAGTGGGCCCAGAGATACCTCTCCGTTTACACGGAGTGACAAAATCCCAATCTCGATTCGTGCCAACCCAACAGACACTTTCAGAGATACCCGTAGTGTACCTTTATAGCCACCCAGTTACGTTGTGACGTTTGGCACACCCAAAGCACTCCTACGGTATCCGGGAGTTGCACAATCTCATGGTCTAAGGAAATGATACTTGACATTAGAAAAGCTTTAGCATACGAACTACATGATCTTGTGCTAGGCTTAGGATTGGGTCTTGTCCATCACATCATTCTCCTAATGATGTGATCCCGTTATCAACGACATCCAATGTCCATGGTCAGGAAACCGTAACCATCTATTGATTAACGAGCTAGTCAACTAGAGGCTTACTAGGGACATGGTGTTGTCTATGTATCCACACATGTATCTGAGTTTCCTATCAATACAATTCTAGCATGGATAATAAACGATTATCATGAACAAGGAAATATAATAATAATCAATTTATTATTGCCTCTAGGGCATATTTCCAACAGGAGATTGTAAGGGCATATTTATCCCTAAGTGTTTTGGTGATTGATGACAATGTGTGTGCGGATTAATCGTGTGCCTTGAGTCCCTCAGATACTTCATCATTAGGCACAAGATGATTCGGTGCCCCTCGGAGACTGTTGAAGCCGGCGTTGTTCTACGTTTCTCTTTGGTGGAGTTGAGTCGTAGGAGAGCCGTACTATTAAGAGGGGGTCCGCGTCGGAAAGGTAGGGTGGAATCACACGTACACTTGTCCCTCCTTTCCTTGCACTTTGGAGCTACCCGTCGTTATCTTGGTTGTGTGGAAAACTAGCGACTACTGCTGTACTTGCGGTAGTACCGCAGGTACAAGCGGTAGTACCGCGGCGTGTCACGGTAGTACCGCCCCTTCGGTGCGGTAGTACCGCGGCACCCTGGCCTAGTGCCACTCCGGTGCGGTAGTAGGGGCGGATGTAATTTTTTACATCCGCGCCCCCCACGGAGTACCGCTCGTCCAGCGCGGTAGTACCGCGGGGGCCCACGGTAGTACCGCTCCCTAGGAGTTGTAGTACCGTGGCCCTTCGACCTAGTACCGCAGTGTCGCGGTAGTAGGCGCGGATGTAATTTTTTACATCCGCGCCGACCATGGTAGTACCGCGCCTCACAAGCGGTAGTACGGCGTCGGGTTTTTGCACCACCCTAGTTTCTGCGGAAGTAGGCACGGATGTAATTTATTCCATCCGCGCCCTTCCCAGGCCGTGACCCTCCTGCCTTGCGGTAGTACCGCAAGGGGGAGCGGTAGTACCGCGCCAGCGGTAGTACTGCTCCTTCGTCAGGCTTGTTCCGGCCTATGCAGTTGCCACGGTAGTACCGTGGTCGTCCACGGTAGTACCGTGCGGCATCGCGGTAGTACCGCTTCCTTGGAGCGGTAGTACCGTGAGTCGCGGGCAGAACATGTGGATAACGGTTGGATTTTTTCCACGACTATATAAGGGATGTCTTCTACCTCTAGTTGACTACCTCTTCCACCTCTAAGCTCCATTGTTGCTCCAAGCTCATTTTCGCCCAATCTCTCTCCCTAGCCAATCAAACTTGTTGATTTGCTCGGGATTGGGTGACAAGGGCCCGATCTACACTTCCACCAAAGGATATTTGATTCCCCCCACTTATCCCTTGCGGATCTTGTTACTCTTGGGTGTTGAGCACCCTAGACGGTTGAGGTCACCTCGAAGCCATACTCCATTGTGGTGAAGCTTCATGGTGTTGTTGTTGTTGGGAGCCTCCGATTGTTGTGGAGATTGCCCCAACCTTGCTTGTAAAGGTTCGGTCGCCGCCTTCAAGGGCACCAATAGTGGAATCACGGCATCTCGCATCGTGTGAGGGCGTGAGGAGAATACGGTGGCCCTAGTGGCTTCTTGGGGAGCATTGTGCCTCCACACCGCTCTAACGGAGACGTACTTCCCTTTGAAAGGAAGGAACTCCGGTAACACATCCTCGTCTCCACCGGCTCCACTCTTGATTATTTCGTGCCTTTACTTTCGCAAGCTTACTTGTTGTTACATCTCTTGCTTGCTTGCGTGCTAGTTGATATTGCATCATATAGGTTGCTCACTTAGTTGCACATCTAGACAACCTATTTGTTGCAAAGTTTAATTTGGTAAAGAAAAGCTTAAAAATTGTTAGTTGCCTATTCACCCCCCCCCCCTCTAGTCAACCATATCGATCCTTTCAACTATGATATAGAATGAATTGTAGAATTTGTTATCCGTATGGTTGCTTATCAGATTCTGGAATTCAAGGAACTTCTTTCAAGATTCGGAGACATTTTCTAAATCATGAAGATTATTTAAATTAGCAAACATATTTTGAAATTCACAAATATTTTCTAATTTTGCAAACATTTTATAAATTTATGAAGACTTTTAAAATTTGCTGACATTTTTGAAATTCATGAACATTTTTTGTTCAAATATTTAAAGAATTTTACTATTTAAATGTCTTTAAAATTTGTGAAGATTTTTTTATTTTTTCAACACATTCAAATATTCCCTCTACTTTTTAAAATTTCCTTTCCTCTATGTTTTTTTATCACTTCCCCGGATGGCTGAGGACCAATAGGGTGTCTGGCCAGCCAACTGAAGCAGCGTCCTGGGCGTGCGACTTTTGTCGTCTTTTGATGCATTGCGTGCTCAATAGAACCTCCCGCGCATGTGGGTTATTTCACCGTCGGGGGAGGGCAAACTGGTTTTCTACTTCATGCGTTCGTGAAAGGGTGCAAGCCAACTTGCTGGTTCTATGCTGAGCGACCGGGTCGCCGCTTTGTTTGTTTTTCTATTTCTCCTCGGATGGTGGATTCACGGTGGAAGACCAACATCGTGCTAGCATTGGGGGAGAGCTAATAACGGAAATACCACATGTTGGAGATCCAAACCAACAAGCACATATTGAAGAGTTATTGTAGCTAAGCTCTGTGGCAGTAGACCTAACCTCAAGGTTGGGAGGCCAATAGGTGAAGGAAATATGCCCTAGAGGCAATAATAAAGTTGTTATTTATATTTCCTTATATCATGATAAATGTTTATTATTCATGCTAGAATTGTATTAACCGGAAACTTAATACATGTGTGAATACATAGACAAACAAAGTGTCACTGGTATGCCTCTACTTGACTAGCTCGTTAATCAAAGATGGTGAAGTTTTCTGGCCATAGACATGAGTTGTCATTTGATTAACAGGATCACATCATTAGAGAATTATGTGATTGACATGACCCATCTGTTAGCTTAGCACGATGATTGTTTAGTTTGTTGATATTGCTTTCTTCATGACTTATACATGTTCCTATGACTATGAGATTATGCAACTCCCGAATACCAGAGGAACACATAGTGTGCTATCAAACATTACAACATAAATGGGTGATTATAAAGATGCTCTACAGGTGTCTCCGATGGTGTTTGTTGAGTTGGCATAGATCGAGATTAGGATTCGTCACTCTGATTGTCGGAGAGGTATCTCTGGGCCCTCTCGGTAATGCACATCACTATAAGCCTTGCAAGCAATGTGACTAATGAGTTAGTTGTGGGATGATGTAGTACGGAACGACTAAAGAGACCTGCCGGTAACGAGATTGAACTAGGTATTAAGATACCGACGATCGAATCTCGGGCAAGTAACATACCGATGACAAAGGGAACAACGTATGTTGTTGTGAGGTTTGACCGATAAAGATCTTCGTAGAATATGTAGGAACCAATATGAGCATCCAGGTTCTGCTATTGGTTATTGACCGGAGATGAGTCTCGGTCATGTCTACATAGTTCTCGAACCCGTAGGGTCCGCGCGCTTAACATTCGATGACGATCGGTGTTATGAGTTTATGTGTTTTGATGTACCGAAGGTAGTTCGGAGTCCCAGATGTGATCACGGACATGATGATGAGTCTCGAAATGGTCGAGACATAAAGATTGATATATTGGAAGGCTATGTTTGGACACTAGAAAGGTTTCGGATGAGTTCGGGCATTTTCCGAAGTACGGGGGGTTACCGGAACCCCCCGGGGAGTTAATGGACCATGATGGGAGAGAGGAGGAGGCGACCAAGTGCGAGGCATGCACCCCCCAAGCCCAATCCAAATTTGGGGGGGGGGGGGCTTTCCTTCTCTCCTTCTCCCTCTTCCTTCTTCTCCTACTCCAACTAGGGAAGGGGGGGAACCTACTCCTACTGGGAGTAGGAATCCCCCTTGGGGTGCGCAGTAGAGAGGGTCGGTCCTCCCCTCCTCCACTCCTTTATATACAGGGGAGGGGCACCCCATAGACACACAAATTAACAGTTGTTTTAGCCGTGTGTGGTGCCCCCCTCCACAGATTTCCACCTCGGTCATATTGTTGCAGTGCTTAGGCGAAGCCCTGCGTCGGTAACATCATCATCACCGTCACCATGCCGTCATCCTAACGAAACTCTCCCTCGGCCTCAGCTGGATCAAGAGTACGAGGGACGTCACCGAGCTGAACGTGTGCAGATCGCGGAGGTGCCGTGCATTCGGTACTTGATCAGTTGGATCGCGAATACGATCGACTACATCAACCGCGTTACTTAATGCTTCCGCTTTCGGTCTACGAGGGTACGTGGACACACTCTCCCCACTCATTGCTATGCATCTCCTAGATAGATCTTGCATGATCGTAGGAATTTTTTTGAAATACTGTGTTCCCCAACAATAGGTTGAAAGATTGGAGTTCTTTTGGAGATAAAAACCAATGCAAGGAGAGTGATTCTGAGAGGCGGCGGCATGAATGAATTGGGCTGTGTGTTCATGTGCATCGGACATGTGCCTGGGGCCATGCCTACACATGCCAACAAAGTAGGGAAGTTGGAGGAAAAGGGTCTATTTCAATGTATATAGTCTGATGGCTAGGTCGGTTTATGCAGGATGAAAACCGGTGATACACCCTAACACAATCAATTAGGCATGGAAACATCCCACTAAACTCCATAAATGATGAACCAGGAATACTAGTCAACTGAATTCAGTTTGGTTCTTTGATTTTCAATGTAAAAATTCTCACCTCTAACCGAAATAGCCTGAAAAAGAAGACATAGCTCAATACAAAGGACCGGGGTGGCAAAGCGTGCATCACCCTCTAGTTGTTTTTATGGTTGATAAAGTTGAAATTGATGATGTTTCTAGTGTTATTAAATCTTGTAATTATGAGAGCCTTGGACATTTTTAAAAAGTAAGTGACAATGCTTATATTGTTGATCTAAGAGAGAGTCTATGCTTCCCAAGAAGAGATTAATGTTTTGTAGAAATCAACAAGTGAGATCAAGGAAGAAGAAAATTTTGAAAAGAAGTGCTCATTAGATGAAAAAGATGAGGAGAGTGAAGAACAAAATGAGTAAGACCGTATTAGTTACCCATGACCACCTCATAATGATAGTAACTCTCTAACTCAAGCTATGCTTTATCACCCTCCATGGTTATCGGAGGATGACTATGTTACTAAAATGCAAGATCCTTTGAACTCATTAGATGATAATTCCCTTTTTGATGACTTTGTTGCTTGAGGTGATGAATACTATGATGCACCTATAGAAGAAACTTATGGAGATGAATACGATATTCTGGTTTATGGTAAGAATACACTTGATAAAGTTGCTCACACATTTGATAGTCCTATCTTGCTCCCGAGCTCTCTCAACTACACTTTTAGAGGTGAAATTTGTTTACGCTAAGGAGTATATTTGTGGTTTGAAATTTACTTGTGCTCATGATGATTCTAATGAAAATTACATTGTTGACCTTGCTGCTACTACTTGTCATTATTATGAGAGAGGAAGGAATAAGTACCCACTTTATGTCTCTAATACACTAAAATTGCAAGCAACTGCTTCTACCATGCATTAAACTTTACTCTATGTTAATGTTTGTTACTGTATGCCATGCGAATGCACAGGGTGAGGGTTAGGATTCAATATTACATGCTCTATGTTACTTTGTGTTCTCTACTTAGATCCAAATCTTTATTAATTATAACTGGATTTGATATATCTTGATATCCTGGTGGAAAGACTAAATGAGCACTTTATGCCTAGCTATATGACTTTGAAGAAAGAGCTGCCAGATAGGCAACCCAGAAGCTTTAGAGAGTAATTTTCACTCTATAAAGTTTCCAAAAATTAAAAATAAAGAGGAAAACTGAAAACTCTTTCAGAATAGAAGTGATTGGAAAGATGAGCATCATCGAAGTGGGGGTCGACCTTGAACATTTTGCCCACGGAAACAATGTAAATATTTTATCATAGAAGCTTCTCATAAAAATAATTTTCCCCCTGTATAAATCATTGTATTAGGAAAATAATCTGTCAAGATTTACCTTTAGCATGTTCAGTTTGCAAGTATTTGTGGTGGTGTGCTCAAATCATAGTTTTGCATGATGCTACTGTTTGGTTTATCAAAAATCAACCGAACATCATAGAATCATAAAAAAAATCACACAATCTAACATTATAGGTTCTCTAATATGTACTAAATTTTTAGAGTTGTCTTAGTTCTATAAGTCCTCTTTTCATATTTTATGGACTGACCTACTCACAAATTTGTGAATGAAGAGATCTCACCACCTCATGAGGGCTCCCTTCTTCACGATCGATAATGACACCGCTGCCAAGACTTCTTTGTCGCCACCCATCAACCACAATTAGTCTTGGGAGATGGTAGACCTCTCACTTTTTGGTATCTTCATGCCGCGGGGGGGGGGGGGGACATGGGTCTGGACTAGCTTTGGCGCCAGGAGTGTATTTTCTTGTGTTACATTGCCCAACTACTTTGCTTCCTATCTTATTGGCATGTAAAATATAAATCTCCTGTGGTGACCTAAACATGTATTCTACTTTTGCATTTACGCTTCATGTTTATGCTTTACTGCATATTTTGAGGTCACTGACATGTACATTGCGATTGTTTGTGCGTTAGTAGCGAGCATATATATTATTTTATGGGACATTTACATCTATGCCCTTAACTCGAACCCACTACTCAGTTTTGCCTCTAATTTTTAGGTATGCTCAGTTTTGCCCCTCCGCCGTTAGTATCACTTATAGAAATGCCCTTTTGCGCCGTTATCGTCTGGTCAAAGGACTTTGACCATCCAGAAAAAAATAGCAAAAAATTCAAAAAAATCTGAAATTTTGTGGGATCGAAGATAGTCATGTCCGCAAGGCGCGTGCAAATTTGTGTGCCGTTCGGACACCCTGGGAGCTCGTGGCAAAGGAAATCATAAATTTTGTACGCATGTGAACAATAAATTCAAAAAAACAGAAAAAAATCAAAAAAATATGAGATTTTGTGGGACTGAAGATACTTAGGTGCACAAGATCTGTGCACATTTTTGTTGTGTTTGGACATCGTAGGAGCTTGTGGAGCTAAAATGTGCACAGATCTTGTGCACCTAAGTATCTTCAGTCCCACAAAATTTCATATTTTTTGATTTGTTTTTCTATTTTTTTCGAATTTACTATTCACATGCGTACAAAATTTATGATTTCATTTGCCACGAGCTCCCTGGGTGTCCGAACGGCACACGAATTTGCAGGCGCCTTGCGGACATGACTATCTTCGATCCCACAAAATTTCAGATTTTTTTTTATTTTTTTGCTATTTTTTTCTGGGTGGTCAAAGTCCTTTGACCAGACGGTAACGGCGCAAAAGGGCATTTCTATAAGTGATACTAACGGTGGAGGGGCAAAACTGAGCATACCTAAAAATTAGGGGCAAAACTGAGTAGTTGGTTCGAGTTAGGGGCAAAACTGGAATTGGCCCTTTTTATTTTATTCTCTCTGCACTCCACCGGATTTGCACAGTATAGAAGACTTTCTAATATACCCAAATGATCGTGCATTTACATTCCACAAAAAAATTATTAATAATGCACAAATTTAAAGGGAGCTCTCGCATAGCATATGATTCTCAAGATCATGATTACATTTTGTGCGACGATTTGAAAGTGCATCCTAATCCCTTAGGTGGATTTTGTTAATTAATGTCACCATGCGCCTCAATGGACTGGACGAATGGACGGGAGTGAGTTTTCTTTCACCCACCCCCAATTGGTAAGGCCCGCATGGATAGAATTGGGCCAAACGAGTCTCCTACCCATTATTAATGATGTGGCAAGGTGACGGGTCTCATATCTATATCTATATCTAGATCTATATCTATATAAAAAGACCCAAAGTGGCAGATTCAAACCATCTCAACCGTCAAATCATGTGATCTAGCGGTTCAAATCGCTCCAATGTTGAGCACCAAACATGTTTAACGCTCTAATTACCCATCACTGCCATTGGTTATAAACATGTTTAGACTCAACGCTATCCCATGAAATCTGCCATGTAATTAATATCTTACCATTCCCGCAAAGAAAGCAATTAATATCTTACCAAATATTAATGTGCCACAAATATACCTTACCTAATATAGTGTGCCACTAATATCCTACCTAATACGTGGATTGCACGTACATAATTACTAGTAGAAAGAAATGAGTTATGGGAGGCGACAACGAGGTGAAGACTTGACAAAAACTTAGGCTATCGTCGCACACGGGCTTTAGTCCAATTTCTTCGCTTGAGTTGGTGGCACATCCATAATTTGAACCGGGAGATGGATAGTGGCACAAACCTAATTTTCCCTTCTTTTTTCTGCACATGATAGTAATCTGTATAAGGTTCAAACAAAAATTACAGACACACACTTCGTACACCGATGTACATGTAAAAGAAATTCATAGTTTCCCAAAATATGAAAGCGAGCAAAAGCAACCAGTTAGGTGAACAGTACATTTTCCGACTACAGAGCACACATTGGGTTCACTGCTTCGCTCGACTGAAATCATTGGGATAGTCAAGACAGAAGCATAGAGCACTATAACAGAATTCGACCGACCGGTAGACTGCTGATATCAAACAGCATATTCCCCGCGTTTGTTTGACCATATTCGTCGCATTACAGTGAACATAAAATGCGCCAGCATAACCATTTCAGCTTTAACGTGTATCTTTACTCAAACAAGTTAAGAAAATGCTTGTTTAAGTGTAGTGACAGTAGGTAGGTTACATATGTGATTGCATGGCACGTTCGGATCTGTACAGCAACAAGCTAGTGCTAGGGCTACTCTGCTGACGCGATGTGCTGCAGCATGAACGACCTTGTCTTGCCATCTGGTGTTAGCCCAATGCTCCGCATTTTTGTGTACACCCTCCTGGCTAATCTGATCTTGCCACGCAAACAAAGCCCGTGTATGACCGTGTTGTAGATCGAAGAATCTGGAGCGACCTCCTGCAATGTTCAGAACTATTCAGTATGGAAATGAATGGCGATTCTAAAGAACCAAAACTGCGGTCAAGTTTGACCAAATCAAAAACGTGAGTGGCAAATCTCGAACGGTTAGCTTAAATGGTTACATATATGATGGTTACTGCTGATATCCAGTAGGCAAAGCCAAAATGTCAAGTCAAAACTTCATTAAAGGTTTAATTCAATTGTAACTTACGACCATGCAATGTACTCCCTTCGTTCCTAAATATAAGTCTTTTTAGATATTTCACTATGGACTACATACAGAGCAAAATGAGTGAACTACACTTTAAAATATGTCTATATACATCCGTATGTAGTTTGTAGTGGAATCTCTTAAAAGACTTACATTTAGGAACGGAGGGAGTATCAGTTCTTTTAGGCTAGCAAATGTGAACGCCAAACAGTCAAGTAGAAAATAAAGCCATGTGTGTCCAAGTGAATTTCATTTGTGCAAAGAACAGAACTCCACTTGGAACAACAAATTCTAGAAAGATAAGCACTCACACAGTTATATGTGACAGGACTTCCTTTCATATTGCGAACAAAGACTACGAAAATCAAAGCTTAGGCAAGAAGCTACTTAAGATTTTCATCTGATTAACCCATACTCCTAAAACTTGCTGCTCACTCTCAGTATGGAAGAACCTTACTACAGCAGACAATAGACTTATATCTTAGCTTAACAGTGTTGATTTTCTTAGTCAATTGACCCTGGGAGGTTGCAACTTTTCCGTAATGGTGATGTAGCTTTGAAGAATTGAGAATCGAAGCACCAAATGTTTAGATACTAGAACACTAGAGTAGTCCATAGAAATGCTATGGGAAATTCAAAATCATTACCAGCTAAAAAAAGGGCAACCTGGTGCATGTAGCTCCCGCTTGCGCAGGGTCCACTCAACAGAAATAAAACAACAAAGAAAAAAATAGTACCTCCAGTATATCCTCTACTTCGTCCCAAAGAGATCCCCAAATGCAAGCTCTTATAACAGATAAATGTGTGAATGTGTCTGGTGAGCACCTTTCATGAGTCATACGCCGGTATACTTTCAGAGCAACTTTTGGCTCACAAGCAACCTCACAAGCACGTATCACGTGATTGTAAGAGACCGCTGAAATTTGCAGTCCGCTTTTTTCCATCATCCACAACAATTGCAAAGCATGCTCCCATTGACCAAGTCTTTCACAAGACATCAAAGCTATGTTGTAGAGATGACTGTTTAAGACTGATGGATGCTTGGATTTAATTCCTTGGAAAAGCTCTAGGGCGTCCCAGCATCGACCAGACCTATACAACGCTGACAGCAATGCGCTCCATGTATATTGATCAGGCTCAAGTTCTGAAGATGTTAGAAGATGGTACATCCTAAAGGCGAGCTCATCTTCACCAGCCTTCCCAAGTGAGTTGATAACCGAATTAAACACAATGATATTGGGCTTCATGCCAGCACTCAACATTTTCCTAAATGTGGCCAGCGCAAACTCCCACCTCCCTTCTTTGGTGCAAGAAGCAATGATGGCCTTCATTATATCTTCACTTGGATCAAGCCCGTTGCAGAGCATTTCCTCATAAGCAGCAATTGCTAACTCAGACTGTCCACATTGCACAAATGTGCTAACCAACAAATCATAAGTCATCAAGGTTCCACTTAAAGAGTTCTCAGCTAGCCTTCCCCACAGTTTCTCCACTTGCCTCCAGTCTTTCGCTCTTCCGCACGCAGATATCATAGTGTTGTAAACAATCACATCAAGGGTTTCCCTCGATTCATTGCACTCCTCAATCTCACTGAACATTTGCAAAGCAGAGATATAGCCCTCGCTCCTCGCAACAGCCTTGAGTATCAAGGTGTATGTGTGACCAGTTGCCAATCCTTTCCCCTTCATGAACTCATACATCTTCATCGCATCCACGGAGGAACCTCTGCGGACAAAACTGGCCAAAAGGGAGTTACAGGCGTGCGAGTTGGGCTGAAGGCCGGACGCCAGCATTGAATCAAACAGCTCTATGGCACTCCTGACCTTGTTGGATTGGCTGAGCTTCATCAACCTTCTGGACAGCAATTCCTCGTCCCTCTCTTCCAGGAAGTGGAGCCTTGATCCCTCATGCTCGAATTTATCCGCCGGCTCTGAAGCTGGCGCGGATGGCACGCTTCTCGCGACCACAGGGTCCTTCTCCACGGCAGCCGGCCTCGCCGGACGCCGCCGGAGCCCGTGCCTCTGGTGGTAATCGAAACCAGCAGCACCAGATCGCTCCTCTTCCACGCCCCGAACCCCCAAGCCGGCCTCCTCCTTGTCGGTGACATCAGATTCGAGGACGCACGGGGCCGCTCTGCAAACACACGCCCCTCTCGCCGTCACCGTGCCGCCGCTTACCAGACGGGCGTCACCTCTGCTCCGGCCGCTGGTCGCTGGACGGACTCTCGTGCCCTGGCCGCCCTTCACGCTACGGCGAGGCAGTTCCTGGCTGAAAGAACCGCGGCTTGTGCTGCAACCGCTCCAAACTGCAGCCATACCCACGCCAAATGGAGATGGGATACAGGGATTTCAATCACCAGAGTCGAGCAGTGGACGGAGCACCTTCCGGGCAGTCCGCCCTCCGCATTGGCGAACCTGCAGCCGGAGGGGCTCGCAGCGCCGCCGCGCCGCGAATGAACCCGCGCTAGGACTCGATGCGCGTAGCTGGGGGGATGGGTGGAGATGATGATGCAGGAATGGAGGGGAATCAATCGAAGCAGATGCCCCGCCTTCCCCGACAGGCGCGACAGAGAAGCTCGCGCGCGAGGCGCCTCCGGTGTGCTCCGGTTCCAAATTGCAGCCGGAGGAGGCTGAGGAGGAGTGTGCCTTATCCCCTTTTCCCCTCTCCATCTTACTTCCCTCTCTTTACAGTGGCCCCAACCGAAAATCCGTTTTTCATCAGTTTTTTAATCCAAATATAGGACTCGAATTTGAAAATTCTCCAAGAAAGATCTATGACTGCTAGATTTTCAAATAAGACATCAAGATAGTGGGAAGTTTTCCATAGTAGACGTGATAGCGATTATCTTAAATTCCGACCGAAGCGCACCCCAAATGGCTAGGAAAACAAGGTTGACGATGTGGTAGAGGGTCACGAGGTGCAGAGTTTCTAGCCACCGTAAAAAGAATACTGTGGACGGAGATAAGACCAACAGTCGCAACTATTGAGATAGGAAAAGGATGAGTACCAGATTATTACTCGTCTCAATGTTGTCAAAAAAGTCATGGTCTCCTGATGTAGTATGAATTCGTCTTAGTATCAAATATTAAAGTGTTGTGCTGCATTCGACTATCGTCTCGTCGTGTCGATAAATTCCTACTCTTTCCAACATGACCTCGAAGGTCCTTGGAGATGTGAAATCTATGGTTGACCACCCATGATTGCGGGTAGAAGAGAGTTTCTAGTGTTGTTTGACGTGGCCAAGGAAGACAATCGACGGCATGAGGTGGATGGGAGCTATCGAAGGGTATGGCAAAGCCGCGTGTGGTTTGAGAAAACATAAAGCTCCTTGTCGCACCGTGTTGACATTCCTCCTTCTCTGTACATGTGGTATAACCAACGAAATGATGACTTCCTATCGCTCTGAATCCTTTGTAGGCTGCGTCGTTAGGATGCTACACTTTGGTGTGACGCCTCTCAATGGATTGAAGAGGAGATGTGAATGTGTGGATCGCCTCCCTCAAAGATCGTCATGGCTAGTGCGTGCTCTCTTGCTTCTTGTCATTGTGTCCCTCCTCTTTTGTAAAACTCGATGCAGGCTTTGGCCACAATTTCATAAAATATATTCAGGTGGGTGATGCATGCATTTTGCATCACATTCTACTTAGTGTTTTTGCACTGTAGAACTAGAATTTTCTGCATTTTACCATGGTCCCTCGCCCATTTTTGTCTGATTTCACCAAGACCTTTGGAATCAGAAGATTTGAAGAATTACTTGAAAACCCCCTTATTTTGGTGGAAAATATGTTGATTGGATGTAATGGTGTTGGGTCAACTCCCTTCACACGAAGATGTGTTGGCAGCCCAACATCAGCCTACATAAGTCAAACACACGTGAACCATTGATCTGATTTGCATCCAACGTTTGTGAGTGCTTCCCCGTGAAGGGAGCAAGGAGAAAACCCTAGGCACTACATCCAGCTGGTGGCCTTTGCCATTGTGAGAGCAAGAGAGAGCACACAAGAGAGCAACACAACCTGTGAGAGAGTGAAGAACAAGAAAAGAAGGTCCTTTCCAGATCTGTTGCACCTGACTAGACAATGTTCAAGTTGGTGATTGGAGGGTCAAATGTGATTGGATTGGCACCAAAATTGGTGAACTCGTTCCTTACTATGAGTATTTTGATCTGGTTAGCTGGTTTGAGGATTGGTTCAGCGGAGTATCGGATTTGAGAGTGATTTTGTCAGTTCGAGCTGCTACAATTTTAATACCGAGTAGTTTTGGGAGACGAACATATTGGAAAAGAAAAAGGTGTCTGGTTGAGCTGAAATTTTAAGGGGATCTCCAAAACTCGTTGGCTATCAAATTTGGTGTTGTTTGGTTCAGCGGTTTGAGAGAAGTTTGCAAAATATTGAAGGGGACAGAAGTTGTGTAAACTCTGCTTTGCTGAAATCTTACCTCTTGTGGTTATTGTTATTGCCGGTTAGCAACGTGGAGAGTGTGTTGTAAATATCTCCAGAGCTTCTAGAGAAGACTTTGTACTCACCATTCCCATAGTGAAGTGGTGTGGACCGATCGGTCCACAACCGAGTTTTGTATTCCTCAACTTGAGGATGTTTTTCCACGTTAAATCATGTGTCATATGTGCACGTTGTTTATGTTATTTCACTCCTTACTTGTTGGTTCAAACTATTCTCAAAGTTCACTACAAGCGAAGAGGGTTGGTTAGTGTGCATATTTGTCGTGTTGGTGAATTTGTGCATCGCATCTTTGTTGTCAATCCCCAACAGTGAGAACTGTAAGTGCATCTAGTGCCCCTTAGTGATTTTGGTGTATTGAAGACTTATATGTTAAGGGACTGATGCGTTTGTGAGTGTACACAGGTCTATAAGTCTATGAGGAGTTTGATATTTACAGAGAAAGTCGACCCCTAAAAATGAAGTTCTTCAACTGAAGACTTTGGATTACTGAAGGCTTTCTGAAGACTTTGAAAGTGAAGAAATTGGTGTGACCTTCAAGACTTGACAATCATTCGAGGAACATGAAGCGTGAAGACTTTTGTTTTCGTAGTTTCATTTTCTCTTTCTTGAGTCATAGGAAACACCGTACTGTTAAAGGGGGTCGACGAAATACTAAGGAAAAATTTTCATGTGATGGTCAACTCAAAATCCTACACCTACCAATCCCTTCGAGTGAAGCCATTAGAAATCTCATACAATTCAGTCATATTCTTCAGTGACAGAGACGAAGTTCTTCTAGTCTCTGAGGAATTTGTTCTGACTGAGGAGTTAGGAATTCGCCAGTGCGGATTGCCTACACAGTGAGGAACATGATAGCCCTGAGGAATTTGAGAGTCAAAATTCCGACCGTTGCTGTGCTATGCGCCAGCTGTCCCAAAATATCTACCCACCTAACAGTCCTATCATTGAGGGGCATTTATGTCTTATCATGTCGGGCTGCTCTCTAGGCTATAAATAGCCGCCCCCTACAACCACTAGCTGGTTGGCTGCTCCGAGAGAAACTGACACTTGTCATTTGAGAGCATCCCATCCTCCGAGGACTTTGAGCCAAAATCATCAAGTGAGGAAAACCCAAACCCAACACACCTACAACCCAAAGTGATTGAGCATCACTGAAGAGATTGATCCTGCATGGACCCGACGCTTGTTACCTTTGAAGACTGTGCTTCTTCCAGACGGTTAGGCATCATGGTCTAGAGCATCCAAGAGGAATTGTGGATCGCCAAGTGACCTAGTCTGTGAAGGTTTGGAAGTCACCTGAAGACTTACCACGAGTGATTGGGCGAGGTTTGTGTGACCTTAGCTCAAGGAGAATACGGTGAGGACTGTGTGTCCGGGACTGTGTGTCCTCAAGTTTAAATACTCAGCCGCTCCAACCAGACGTACAACTGAGACAGCAGTTGGAACTGGTCTACCAAATCATTGTCTTCACCAAGCTTACTGGTTCTATTTCCTCAACTCTTTCATTTCCTCATTTTTGTTGTTGTGTACTTGTTCATATCTGTTTGAAGACTTTGACTGAAGACTCTCTCAATTTCCTCAGTTCAATTTCTTCAGTCTATCCGTCTTCATCCTGTGTTATCATGTGCTTACGCTTTCTGTACTCTGTGCTTGTCTTCATTTCATCATGGTGACTATGCTTGTGTTCTGTTATGTTTACTTTTGAGTACTTATTCCGCTGCAAGTAGTTCTTCATTTAGGAATTTCCTCACCAGCAAATTCCTTAGTGAAGAATTCAAAAAAATCGCCTATTCACCCCCCCTCTAGTCGATATAATGCACTTTTAATTGGTATCAGAGCAAGGTACTCCCTTGTTCTATGTGATTTTGGTCTAACCGCCTGGAGTTTTAGTTATGTCGACCGCAGGTGTGACCAAGGTCTCTACTGGGTGTCCTACCTTCGATGGAACGGACTACCCCTACTGGAAGAATAAGATGCGAATGCATCTTGAGGCAATTGATAACGATCTCTGGTATGTTGTGGAAAATGGTGTTCCCTCAGTCACACCTTCTCTGAACGCTACTGATGTGAAGAGATTCAAGCAACTCGATTCTCAAGCAAAGAATATCATCTGTGGCCATCTGAGCAAAGGGCAATATGGAAGAGTGAGTGCTTTGGAAACTGCTAAGCTTATCTGGGATAGGCTGTCCAAAGTGAATGAAGGAGTCTCAACTCAACGTGACTCTCGTGTTGACGTTCTTTGCAACCTCTTCAACCGCTTCAAAAGACTTGACAATGAAAATGTTCAACAAACCTTCGATCGCCTCACTGACATCTCAAATGAGCTTCAAGCGCTTGGCGCCACTAACATCACCGACCATGAGGTGGTGAAGAAATTGTTGAGATCGCTCGATTCTTCATTTGATACTCTGGCACTGATGATTCAAGAACATGCTGATTACAAGTCACTTGATCATGCTGATATCCTCGAGAGGCTAAATACTCATGAGTTCCAGCTTGCTGAGAAGAGAAATCCCTATGGTTCGAGCTATGGCAGACCACGTGCTCTGAAGGTCAAGGCAGTCTCTGAGTCTGAAGATGAAGACTCTGCTAGCAGCCTTGATGATCCTGAAGAACTGAGCCAGGAACTAGCACTGCTCATGAAGAAATTTCAGAAGTTCTCAAGACGTAGTCGCTTTGGAAAATCCTCAAGGAGCAATGATTCCTCATCCAGTGACTACAAGAAGATACTATGCCACAAATGCAAGAAACCTAGTCACTACATCCAAGATTGTCCTCAGTGGGATAAGGAATCAAAGAAGAAGAAATACTAGGATTACAGTTCTGATGTCGCAAAGAAGAAGAAGAAACCTTCAAAGTCTTCATCATCAAAATCCTTGAAGTCTTCATCACACAAGAAGAGTAGCTCCAAGAAGGCTCGGGCATTCATTGGCAAGGAAATGGACTCTGAGGCTGAATCTGAGGAATATGAGGATGAGGAGGCATCTGAGGAGTCTGAGTCTGGTGTGGCGAGCCTAGCTCTCGTACTACATTCGTCAACAAGTCTATCTTCAACCCTAAAGAAAATGGCATCACCAACAAGGTTGATGAAGACAATGATGACTACGCTCCCACCTATTGCTTCATGGCAAAGGGTGCCAAGGTAACTAAATGCGCCTCCTCTGAATCTAGTGAGGATGAATCTGATGAAAACCTCAAGCCCGGCTACTCTAAACTTGCTAAGATTGCTGTGAAACAACAAAAGGCTTTTGAAAAGGTTCAAAACATGCTAGATAAAAGTGATGATATGTTGGGTGAAGAAATGGATCCCACTAAAACCTTGACTGAAAATCTTCAGAGACTTCAGTCCAAGTTTGACAACCTTCAAGGTCATCATAACTATCTCTTATCTGATCACGAGAAGCTTTCTTATGAATTTCTTCAAAGAAAGCAAGATCTTGAGAAGCTAAGAGTGAGTTATGAAGATCTTCAGAAGGAGCGTGATTCATTACTTGCTCAACAAATCAGCGCTACTTAGGAAGAATTTGTTCCTCCATGTTTGAAGTTCATTGAACATGAATCTGCTAATTCTTCACCTGAATGTTCAAATGCTTCTAATGCTACAAATTCTTCATTTATCTCTGCTATCACTAATTCCTCATCTGAGGACATTGCTAGTATCACTGATGATGCGGGGCTGAAGGAATTGTACATGACAGGCATGTACAAGAGCCTCAAAGGGCATCAGACTCTTTATGATGTGCTTAAAATGCATATCCTAAACAGGAACCCTAGGAAAGAGGGTATTGCCTTTGAGAGGAAACTCAATGCTGATGGAACATATTGGAAGCCTGAGCAGTACCCCAAAACCTCATGGGTTGCTGCAAAGGGACCTCCAGTTGATCCATCCAATTTATCTGGCTTTACATGTGAATCTCCTCATCCTTCTGATGAGTCATTTGAATCCAACTATAAACTATTCAAAAATCAGAATGGTGAAGTATTTGCTAGATATGTTGGCACTAACTGCAGGAACGGTTCCCCTATGAAGAAAATCTGGGTTCCCAAAAGTTGCCTTGAAAGTCTTTAGGTGAATGTCCTCATGACCCCACCTGTGAAGAATAGGAATGCCATGTCAAATTCTTCATATGGATCCAAGTCCTCATAGGGACCAAATTCCTCATGTGGATCAAATTCCTCAAAAGGATCAAAGTCCTCATATGATCATCATCGTGCTAACCCCTCTGTTTCACAGGGTAGAGCTAAGGGCTATGAATATGAGCATTATTCTTCTAATCATTATGTTCATAAGTCCTTGAAGAATTTCTCTGCTTATTCATATGCTTACCCTAACCCCTCTTATGTGAAACGAAGTGGACTGGCTTCTATGCCACCTTTCTCATATGGTGCTTGCAGAGTGATGAATTCTTTGCCACCCCTTCAGATGTGGGTGGTGAAGAAAAAGAACTAATCTCTTATGCAAGTTCAGGTCTCTAGACGTTCTCTAAACGTCTGAATTGTTGAGACCTGAAAATTGCCTGAAAGGACGCTGGCTAATCATGAAGAAATGAACTTTCATTTCTCACGTCTTCATACTGTTTTATATGTTCTATTGCTTGATGAAATTGATCTGATGATATTGATATCATATTCTTCACTGATGAAGTATATGAGTTCGTAAGATGCACTAATTCATCTACAGGATGATCAACCCAAAGCCAATGAGTGGGTCCTCGATAGTGGATGTACGAATCACATGACTGGTGACAAGAATCTATTGATGGATGCTCCTTTATCACCATCGCATATGAAGCATATCATCTTTGCTGACAAAGGAAAAAGTCAGGTATTGGGTCTAGGTAAGGTTGCGATCTCAAAGGATCGACACATGGACAAAGTCATGCTTGTCGAGTCCTTAGGATACAACCTCATGTCTATCTCAATGCTTTGTGATCTCGATATGGTTGTTGTCTTTGGCAAATATCGTTGTGTTGTGATCATGGAAGCTGACAATTCCAAAGTCTTCGAAGGCTTTAGGAGAGGAGACTTGTACATTGTTGATTTCTCTATAGGACCACAACCAGCCATATGCCTACTTGCAAAAGCTTCAGAAGGCTGGCTATGGCATCGACAACTTGGTCATGCTAGCATGAGGAATTTGCACATGCTTGCGAAGAAGAAACATGTCATTGGCATTGAGAATGTCAAATTCCTCAAGGATCACTTATGCGGAGCCTGTGAAGCTAGAAAGATGACAAAGGCCAAGCATCCAGCAAAGACTATCATGACTACCACTCGACCATTTGAATTGCTTCAGATGGATCTCTTTGGTCCTAATCATTATTTTGCTGTTACAAATGATGCATCTCTATATGGCTTTGTTATTGTTGGTGATTATTCTCGTTACACATGGGTGCACATTGTCACTTACAAACATGAGGTGTAGGAAGTCTTCAAACGATTTTCCTCGAGGGCTTCAACCAACTTTGGTGTAAAGATCAAGCACATCAGAAGTGACAATGGGACCGAGTTCAAGAATTCTAGTCTTGATGACTATCTTGATGAACTTGGTATTACTCATGAGTTATCTGCTCCTTATACTCCTCAGCAGAATGGCGTCGTGGAGCGCAAGAACAAGACTCTTGTTGAGATGGCTCGCACTATGATTGATGAATACAAGACGCCTCGTCGTTTCTGGGTTGAGGCAATTGATACTGCGTGCCACATCATCAACAGAGTATATCTTCACAAATTCTTCAAGAAGACTGCTTATGAACTCCTCACTGACAAGACACCCAATGTGAGTTACTTCAAAGTCTTCGGTGCTAAATGTTGGATTAGAGATCCTCATCACAATTCTAAATTTGCACCGAAAGCACATGTGGGTTTTATGCTTGGTTACGGAAAGGACTCGCACACCTACAAAGTCTTCAACAACATTCTCCACAAGGTTGTTGAAACTGTAGATGTGCAGTTCGATGAAACTAATTGCTCGCAAAGAGAGCACCTACCTTCTGTGTTAGATGAACCAGCACCCGAGGAATCTATCAAGTTCAAGGCTACTGAGGATGTCATTCCTACTGAAGAATCTGCTGAAGAATTCATTCCAGAACGTAAAGAACGTCGAGCTGGTGCACCAGAAGAAAATGGTGCCGAGGAAAATGCTCCTGGAGAAAATGCGGATCAAATTCCTCGAAGACAACCCGCTCATCGTCGTATTGCAAACGAAGTGCAAGTCGAGAAGATAATCGATGACATTGAAGTGAAGGAAATATGCCCTAGAGGCAATAATAAAGTTATTATTTATTTCCTTATTTCATGATAAATGTTTATTATTCATGCTAGAATTGTATTAACCGGAAACATAATACATGTGTGAAAACATACACAAACATAGTGTCACTAGTATGCCTCTACTTGACTAGCTTGTGAATCAAAGATGGTTAAGTTTCCTAGCCATAGACATGAGTTGTCATTTGATTAACGGGATCATATCATTAGGAGAATGATGTGATTGACTTGACCCATTCCGTTAGCTTAGCACTTGATCGTTTAGTATGTTGCTATTGCTTTCTTCATGACTTATACATGTTCCTGTAACTATGAGATTATGCAACTCCCGTTTACCGGAGGAACACTTTGGGTGCTACAAACGTCACAACGTAACTGGGTGATTATAAAGGAGTACTACAGGTGTCTCCAAAGGTACATGTTGGGTTGGCGTATTTCGAGATTAGGTTTTGTCACTCCGATTGTCGGAGAGGTATCTCTGGGCCCTCTCGGTAATGCATATCACTATAAGCCTTGCAAGCAATGTAGCTAATGAGTTAGTTACAGAATGATGCATTACGGAACGAGTAAAGAGACTTGCCGGTAACGAGATTGAACTAGGTATTGGATATCGACGATCGAATCTTGGGCAAGTAACATACCGATGACAAAGGGAACAACGTATGTTGTTATGCGGTTTGATCGATAAAGATCTTCGTAGAATATGAAGGAGCCAATATGGGCATCCAAGTTCCGCTATTGGTTATTGACCGAGAATAGTTCTAGGTCATGTCTACATAGTTCTCGAACCCATAGGATCCGCACGCTTAACGTTACGATGACAGTTTTATTATGAGTTTATAAGTTTTGATGTACCGAAGGAGTTCGGAGCCCCGGATGAGATCAGGGACATGACGAGGAGTCTTGAAATGGTCGAGACATAAAGATCGATATATTGGACGACTATATTCGGAGTTCGGAAAGGTTCCGAGTGATTCGGATATTTTTTGGAGTACTGGAGAGTTACGGGAATTCGTATTGGGCCTCAATGGGCCATACGGGAAAGGAGAGAAAGGGCCAAAAGGGTGGCCGCACCCCTCCCCTTGGACTAGTCCGAATTGGACTAGGGAGGGGGGGCGCCCCCTTCCTTCCTTCTCCTTCTCTCTTCCCTTTCCTTCTCTCCTACTCCTACTACATGGAAGGGTTCCTAGTTCTACTAGGAAAGGGGGAATCCTACTCCCAGTGGGAGTAGGACTCCCCTAGGGCGCGCCATAGAGAGGGACGGCCCTCCCCCTCCTCCACTCCTTTATATACGGGGGCAGGGGGCACCCCATAGACACACAAGTTGATCTACGGATCGTTCCTTAGCCGTGTGCGGTGCCCCCCTCCACCATATTCCACCTCGGTCATATCGTCGCGGAGTTTAGGCGAAGCCCTGCACCGGTAGAACATCATCATCGTCACCACGCCGTCGTGCTGACGGAACTCGTCCCCGACGCTTTGCTGGATTGAAGTCCGGGGAACGTCATCGAGCTGAACGTGTGCTGAACACGGAGGTGCCGTACGTTCGGTACTTGGATCGGTCGGATCGTGAAGACGTACGACTACATCAACCGCGTTGTCATAACGCTTCTGCTTTACGGTCTACGAGGGTACGTGGACAACACTCTCCCCTCTCGTTGCTATGCCATCACCATGATCTTGCGTGTGCGTAGGAATTTTTTTGAAATTACTACGTTCTCCAACAGTGGCATCTGAGCCTAGGTTTTATGCGTTGCTGTTATATGCACGAGTAGAACACAAGTGATTTGTGGGCGATACAAGTCATACTGCTTACCAGCATGTCATACTTTGGTTCGGCGGTAATGTTGGATGAAGCGGCCCGGACCGACATTACGCGTACGCTTACGCGAGACTGGTTCTACCGACGTGCTTTGCACACAGGTGGCTGGCGGGTGTCAGTTTCTCCAACTTTAGTTGAACCGAGTGTGGCTACGCCCGGTCCTTGCGAAGGTTAAAACAGCACTAACTTGACGAACTATCGTTGTGGTTTTGATGCGTAGGTAAGAACGGTTCTTGCTCAGCCCGTAGCAGCCACGTAAAATTTGCAACAACAAAGTAGTGGACGTCTAACTTGTTTTTGCAGGGCATGTTGTGATGTGATATGGTCAAGACGTGATAAGATATAAGTTGTTGTATGAGATGATCATGTTTTGTTGAAGTTATCGGGAACTGGCAGAAGTCCTATGGATGTCTCTTTGTTGCATAAGATGCAAGTGCCAAATAATTGCTTTACTTTATCGCTATACGATAGCAATAGTTGCAAGAGCAATAGTTGGTGAGACAACCATGTGATGACACATTGATATAGATCAAGATGATGAAGATCATGGTGTCGTGCCAGTGACGATAGAGATCATGACAGTACTTTGGAGATGGAGATCAAAGGCGCAAGATGATCATGGCCATATCATGTCACATATTTTGATTGCATATGATGTTTATCTATTATACATCTTATTCTTGCTTTGATTGACGATAGCATTTTAAGATGATCTCTCACTAATTATCAAGAAGTGTTCTCCCTGAGTATGCACCGTTGCCAAAGTTCATCGTGCCCAGACACCACGTGATGATCGGGTGTGATAAGCTCTACGTCCATCTACAACGGGTGCAAGCCAGTTTTGCACACGCGGAATACTCAGGTTAAACTTGACGAGCCTAGCATATGCAGATATGGCCTCGGAGCACGAAGACCGAAAGGTCGAGCGTGAATCATATAGTAGATATGATCAACATAGTGATGTTCACCATTGAAAACTACTCCATCTCACGTGATGATCGGTTATGGTTTAGTTGATTTGGATCACGTGATCACTTAGATGACTAGAGAGATGTCTGTCTAAGTGGGAGTTCTTAAGTAATATGATTAATTGAACTTAAACTTATCATGAACTTAGTCCTGGTAGTATTTTGCAAATTATGTTGTAAGATCAATAGCTTGCGTTGTTGCTTTCATATGTTTATTTTGATATGTTCCTAGAGAAAATTGTGTTGAAAAATGTTAGTAGCAATGATGCGGATTGGATCCGCGATCTGAGGTTTATCCCCATTGCTGCACAGAAGAATTATGTCCTTAATGCACCGCTAGGTGACAGACCTATTGCAGGAGCAGATGCAGACGTTATGAACGTTTGGCTAGCATATGCAGATATGGCCTCAGAACACGGAGACCGAAAGGTCGAGCGTGAATCATATAGTAGACATGATCAACATAGTGATGTTCACCATTGAAAACTACTCCATCTCACGTGATGATCGGTTATGGTTTACTTGATTTGGATCACGTGATCACTTAGATGACTAGAGAGATGTCTGTCTAAGTGGGAGTTCTTAAGTAATATGATTAATTGAACTTAAGTTTATCATGAACTTAGTCCTGGTAGTATTTTACAAATTATGTTGTAGATCAATAGCTCGCTTTGTTGCTTTCATATGTTTATTTTAATATGTTCCTAGAGAAAACTGTGTTGAAAAATATTAGTAGCAATGATGCAGATTGGATCCGTGATCTGAGGATTGTCCTCATTGCTGCACAGAAGAATTATGTCCTTAATGCACCGCTAAGTGATGGACCTATTGTAGAAGCAGATGCAGACGTTATGAACGTTTGGCTAGCTCAAAATGATGACTACTTGATAGTTTTGTGCACCATGCTTTATGGCTTAGAATCGGGACTTCAAAAATGTTTTGAACGTCATGGACCATATGAGATGATCCAGGAATTGAAGTTAATATTTCAAGCAAATACCCGAGTTGAGAGATATGAAGTCTCCAACAAGTTCTATAGCTAAAAGATGGAGGAGAATCGCTCAACTAGTGAGCATGTGGTCAGATTGTCTGGGTACTTCAATCGCTTGAATCAAGTGGGAGTTAATCTTCCAGATAAGATAATGATTGACAAAATTCTCTAGTCACCATCACTAAGTTACTGGAACTTCATGATGAACTATAGTATGCAAGGGATGACGAAAACGATTCTCGAGCTCTTCGTGATGTTGAAATCGACGAAGGTAGAAATCAAGAAATAGCATCAAGTGTTGATGATTGACAAGACCACTAGTTTCAAGAAAAGGGCAAAGGGAAAGAAAGGGAAACTTCAAGTAGAATGACAAACAAGTTGTCACTCCCATGAAGAAGACCAAAGCTGGACCAAAGCCTGAAACTGAGTGTTTACACTGCAAAGGAAATGGTCACTGGAAGCGGAAATGCCCTGAATATTTGGTGGAGAAGAAGGATGGCAAAGTGAACAAGGGTATATTTGATATACAGGTTATTGATGTGTGCTTTACTAGTGTTTACAGTAGCCCCTGAGTATTTGATACTTGTTCGGTTGCTAAGATTAGTAACTCGAAACAGGAGTTACAGAATAAACAAAGACTAGTTGAAGGGGAAGTGACGATGAGTGTTGGAAGTAGTTCCAAGATTGATATGATCATCATCGCACACTCCCTATACTTTCGGGATTAGTGTTAAACCTAAATAAATGTTATTTGGCGTTTGCGTTGAGCATGAATATGATTTTATCATGTTTATTGCAATACGGTTATTCACTTAAAATCAGAGAATAATTGTTGTTCTATTTAAATGAATAAAACCTTCAATGGTCATACACCCAACGAAAATAGTTTGTTGGCTCTCGATCGTAGTGATGCACATATTCATAATATTGATGCCAAAAGATGCAAAGTTAATAATGATAGTGCAACTTATTTGTGGCACTGCCGTTTTGGTCATATCGGTGTAAAGCGCATGAAGAAACTCCATAAAGATGGATTTTCGGAATCACTTGGTTATGAATCATTTGATGCTTGCGAACCGTGCCTTTTGTGCAAGATGACTAAAACTCCGTTCTCCGGAACAATGGAACAAGCTACTGACTTATTGGAAATAATACATACCGATGTATGCGATCCAATGAGTGTTGATGCTCGTGGCAAGTATCGTTATTTTCTGACCTTCACAAGATGATTTGAGCAGATATGGGTATATCTACTTGATGAACCATAAGTCTGAAATAGTTGAAAGGTTCAAAGAATTTCAGAGTGAAGTGGAAAAATCATCGTAACAAGAAAATAAAGTTTCTGCGATCTGATCGCGGAGACGAATATTTGAGTTACGAGTTTGGTCTTCAATTAAAACAATGTGGAATAGTTTCACAGCTCACGCCACCTGGAACACCACAACGTTATGGTGTGTCCAAACATCGTAACCGCACTTTATTGGATATAGTGCGATCTATGATGTCTCTTACCGATTTACCATTATTGTGTTTGGGTTATGCATTAGAGACAGCTGCATTCACGTTAAAAGGGCACCATCTAAATCCGTTGAGATGACACCATATGAACTGTGGTTTAGCAAGAAACCCAAGTTGTCGTTTCTTAAAGTTTGGGGCTGCGATGCTTATGTGAAAAAGTTTCATCCTGATAAGCTCGAACCCAAATCGGAGAAGTGCGTCTTCATAGAATACCCAAAGGAAATTGTTGGGTACACCTTCTATCACAGATCCGAAGGCAAGATATTCGTTGTTAAAAATGGATCCTTTCTAGAGAAGGAGTTTCTCTCGAAAGAAGTGAGTGGGAGAAAAGTAGAACTTGATGAGGTAACTGTACCTTCTCCCAAATTGGAAAATTGTTCATCACTGAAATCAGTTCCAGTGATTTCTACACCAATTAGTGAGGAAGCTGATGATGATGATCATGAAACTTCAGATCAAGTTACTAGAGAACCTCGTAGGTCTTCCAGAGTACGGTCCGCACCAGAGTGGTACGGTAATCCTGTTCTGGAAGTCATGTTACTAGACCATGATGAACCTACGAACTATGAGGAAGCGATGATGAGCCCAGATTCCGCAAAATGGCTTAAGGCCATGAAATCTGAGATGGGATCCATGTATGAGAACAAAGTGTGGACTTTGGTGGAGTTGCCCGATGATCGGCAAGCCATATTGTATAAATGGATCTTCAAGAGGAAGACGGACGTTGATAGTAGTGTTACTATCTACAAAGCTCGACTTGTCGCAAAAAGGTTTTTGACAAGTTCAAGGTGTTGACTACAATGAGATTTTCTCAACTGTAGCGATGCTTAAGTCTGTCCGAATCATGTTAGCAATTGCCACAATTTATGAAATCTGGCAAATGGATGTCAAAACTGCATTCCTTAATGATTTTCTCAAAGAAGAGTTGTATATGATGCAACCAGAAGATTTTGTCAATCCTAAAGGTACTAACAAAATGTGCATGCTCCAGCGATCCATCTATGGACTGGTGCAAGCATCTCGGAGTTGGAATACACGCTTTGATGAGTTGATCAAAGCATATAGTTTTGTATAGACTTACGGTGAAGCCTGTATTTACAAGAAAGTGAGTGGGAGCACTACAGCATTTCTGATAAGTATATGTGAATGACATATTGTTGATCGGAAATAATGTAGAATTATTCTGCAAAGCATAAAGGAGTGTTTGAAAGGAGTTCTTTAAAATAAAGACCTCAGTAAAGCTACTTACATATTGAGCATCAAGATCTATTGAGATAGATCAAGACGCTTGATAAGATTTTCAATGAGTACATACCTTGACAAGATTTTGAAGTAGTTCAAAATGGAACAGTCCAAGAAGGAGTTCTTGCCTGTGTTGCAAGGTCTGAAGTTGAGTAAGACTCAAGACCCGACCATAGCAGAAAATAGAAAGAGAATGAAAAATCATTCCCTATGCCTCAGTCATAGGTTTTATAAAGTATGCTATGCTGTGAACCAGACCAATTGTATACTCTGCCCTGGTTTGGCAAGGGAGTACAATAATGATCTAGGAGTAGATCACTGGACATTGGTCAAAATTATCCTTAGTGGAATAAGGATATGTTTCTCAATTATGGAGGTGACAAAAGGTTCGTCGTAAAAGGTTACGTCGATACAAGTTTTGGCACTGATCCAGATGACTCTAAGTCTTTAATATGGATACATATTGAAAGTGGGAGCAATTAGCTAGAGTAGCTCCGTGTTGAGTATTGTAGACATAGAATATTTGCAAAATACATATGGCTCTGAATGTGACAGACCCGTTGACTAAACTTCTCTCACGAGCAAAACATGATCATACCTTTGTACTCTTTGGGTGTTAATCACATAGTGATGTGAACTAGATTATTGACTCTAGTAAACCCTTTGGGTGTTGGTCACATGACGATGTGAACTATGGGTGTTAATCATATACAGATATGATTATTGGTGTTAAGTCACATGGCGATGTGAACTAGATTATTGACTCTAGTGCAAGTGGGAGACTGAAGGAAATATGCCCTAGAGGCAATAATAAAGTTATTATTTATTTCCTTATTTCATGATAAATTTTTATTATTCATGCTAGAATTGTATTAACCGGAAAAATAATACATGTGTGAATACATAGACAAACATAGTTTCACTAGTATGCCTCTACTTGACTAGCTCGTGAATCAAAGATGGTTAAGTTTCCTAGCCATAGACATGAGTTCTCATTTGATTAACGGGATCACATCATTAGGAAAATGATGTGATTGACTTGACCCATTCCGTTAGCTTAGCACTTGATCGTTTAGTATGTTGCTATTGCTTTCTTCATGACTTATACATGTTCCTGTAACTATGAGATTATGCAACTCCCGTTTACCGGAGGAACACTTTGGGTGCTACCAAACGTCACAACGTAACTGGGTGATTATAAAGGAGTACTACAGGTGTCTCCAAAGGTACATGTTGGGTTGGCGTATTTCGAGATTAGGTTTTGTCACTCCGATTGTCGGAGAGGTATCTCTGGGCCCTCTCGGTAATGCACATCACTATAAGCTTTGCAAGCAATGTAGCTAATGAGTTAGTTACGGAATGATGCATTACGGAACGAGTAAAGAGACTTGCCGGTAACGAGATTGAACTAGGTATTGGATACCGACGATCGAATCTCGGGCAAGTAACATACCGATGACAAAGGGAACAACGTATGTTGTTATGCGGTTTGACCAATAAAGATCTTTGTAGAATATGTAGGAGCCAATATGAACATCCAGGTTCCACTATTGGTTATTGACCGGAAATAGTTCTAGGTCATGTCTACATAGTTCTCGAATCCGTAGGGTCCGCACGCTTAAGGTTTCAATGACAGTTTTATTATGAGTTTATGAGTTTTGATGTACCGAAGGAGTTCGGAGTCCTGGATGAGATCGGGGACATGACTAGGAGTCTCGAAATGGTCGAGACGTAAAGATCGATATATTGGACGACTATATTCGGAGTTCGGAAAGGTTCCGAGTGATTCGGGTATTTTTCGGAGTACCGGGGAGTTACGGGAATTCGTATTGAGCCTCAATGGGCCATATGGGAAAGGAGAGAAAGGGCCAAAAGGGTGGCTGCACCCCTCCCCTTGGACTAGTCCGAATTGGACTAGGGAGGGGGGCGCCCCCTTCCTTCCTTCTCCTTCTCTCTTCCCTTTCCTTCTCTCCTACTCCTACTACATGGAAGGGTTCCTAGTTCTACTAGGAAAGGGGGAATCCTACTCCCGGTGGGAGTAGGACTCCCCTAGGGCGCGCCATAGAGAGGGCCGCCCCTCCCCCTCCTCCACTCCTTTATATACGGGGGCAGGGGGCACCCCATAGACACGCAAGTTGATCTACAGATCGTTCCTTAGCCGTGTGCGGTGCCCCCCTCCACCATATTCCACCTCGGTCATATCGTCGCGGAGTTTAGGCGAAGCCCTGCACTGGTAGAACATCATCATCGTCACCATGCTGTCGTGCTGACGGAACTCGTCCCCGACGCTTTGCTGGATTGAAGTCCGGGGAACGTCATCGAGCTGAACGTGTGCTGAACACGGAGGTGCCGTACATTCGGTACTTGGATCGGTCGGATCGTGAAGACGTACGACTACATCAACCGCGTTGTCATAACGCTTTCGCTTTACGGTCTACGAGGGTACGTGGACAACACTCTCCCCTCTCGTTGCTATGCCATCACCATGATCTTGCATGTGCGTAGGAATTTTTTTGAAATTACTACGTTCTCCAACATGAAGCACGAGGTCGTTTCACACGCTCAAAAGCTTCACATGTGTCTAACTTTTGTGGGCACTTTGCTTTTGTCTCTATCACAGAGCCCACTAAGGTAGATGAAGCATTTCTGGAGCCTGAGTGGATTCAAGCTATGCAAGAAGAATTACATCAGTTCGAGCTCAACAACGTCTGGGAACTGGTCAAACATCCAGATCCTCGCAAGCACAACATCATTGGCACAAAGTGGATCTACCGCAACAAGCAAGATGAAAATGGCCTTGTGGTGAGGAATAAGGCACGGCTTGTATCTCAAGGCTACACACAGGTTGAAGGAATTGTTTTGATGAAACATTTGCACCTGTTGCTAGACTTGAGGCTATTTGCATATTACTTGCTTATGCTAACCATCATGATATTATCTTACAACAAATGGATGTGAAAAGTGCATTCATCAATGGTAAGCTTGAGGAAGAAGTATATGTTGCTCAACCCCCAGGTTTTGAAGATCCAAAGCATCCTGACAAAGTCTTCAGACTCAATAAGGCCCTGTATGGCCTCAAGCAGGCCCCTCGGGCGTGGTATGATACTTTGAAGGAATTCCTCATGAAGAAAGGCTTCAAACCCGGTTCACTCGACCCAACCGTTTTCACTAAATCTTATGATGGTGAATTGTTTGTGTGCCAAATTTATGTTGATGATATCATTTTTGGTTGTACTAACCAACATTAAAGTGATGAATTTGCCTATATGATGAGTGAAGAATATCAAATGTCTATGATGGGAGAATTGAAATTCTTTTTAGGTCTTCAAATTCGTCAACAGCGCAATGCCATATTCATATCTCAGGAGAAATACCTCAAAGATGTATTGAGGAAATTCAGCATGCAAGATTGCAAAGGGGTCAAAATTCCAATGCCCACAAATGGTCATCTATGCACTGATAAAAATGGTAAAGACTTCGATCAAAAGGTATACCGCTCCATGATTGGCTCTTTATTGTACCTATGTGCATCTAGGATGGATATTATGCTTAGTGTTTGCATGTGTGCCCGATTTCAAGCTACAATGAAAGAATCACACCATAAGGCTGTGAAGCATATTCTTCGATATCTAGCTCACACACCAACACTTGGACTATGGTATCCCAAGGGCTCCTCGTTTGATCTCATTGGATATTCATGAAGGAAATATGCCCTAGAGGCAATAATAAAGTTATTATTTATTTCCTCATATCATGATAAATGTTTATTATTCATGCTAGAATTGTATTAACCGGAAACATAATACATGTGTGAGTACATAGACCAACATAACGTCACTAGTATGCCTCTACTTGACTAGCTCATTAATCAAAGATGGTTATGTTTCCTAACCATAGACATGTGTTGTCATTTGATTAACGAGATCACATCATTAGGAGAATGATGTGATTGACTTGACCCATTCTGTTAGCCTAGGACTTGATCGTTTAGTATGTTGCTATTGCTTTCTTCATGACTTATACAAGGTTCCTACAACTATGAGATTATGCAACTCCCATTTACCGGAGGAACACTTTGTGTGCTACCAAATGTCACAACGTAACTGGGTGATTATAAAGGTGCTCTACAGGTGTCTCCAAAGGTACATGTTGAGTTGGCGTACATCGAGATTAGGTTTTGTCACTCCGATTGTCGGAGAGGTATCTCTGGGCCCTCTCGGTAATACACATCACTTAAGCCTTGCAAGCATTGTAACTAATGAGTTAGTTACGGAATGATGTATTATAGAACGAGTAAAGAGACTTGCCGGTAATGAGATTGAACTAGGTATTGGATACTGATGATCGAATCTCGGGCAAGTAACATACCGATGACAAAGGGAACAATGTATGTTGTTATGCGGTTTGACCGATAAAGATCTTCGTAGAATATGTAGGAGCCAATATGAACATCTAGGTTCCACTATTGGTTATTGACCGGAAACAGTTCTAGGTCATGTCTACATAGTTCTTGAACCCGTAGGGTCCGCACGCTTAAGGTTTCGATGACAGTTTTATTATGAGTTTATGAGTTTTGATGTACCGAAGGAGTTCGGAGTCCCGGATGAGATCGGGGACATGACGAGGAGTCTCGAAATGGTCGAGACGTAAAGATTGATATATTGGACGACTATGTTCGGAGTTCGGAAAGGTTCCGAGTGATTCGGGTATTTTTCGGAGTACCGGGGAGTTACGGGAATACGGGGGAAGAAGTATATGGGCCTTATTGGGCTTTAGGGGAGAGGGAGAGGCAGGCCGCGCGGCCCCCCATTGACTAGTCCGAATTGGACTAGGGGGAGGGGCGGCGCCCCCTCCTTCCTTCTCTTCCCTCTTCCCCTTCCTTGTCTCCTACTCCTACTACTTGGAAGGACTCCTAGTTGGACTAGGAAAGGGGGAATCCTACTCCCGGTGGGAGTAGGACTCCCCTAGGGCGCGCCATAGAGAGGGCCGGCCCTCCCCTCCTACACTCCTTTATATACGAGGGCAGGGGGCACCCCATAGACACACAAGTTGATCTACGGATCGTTCCTTAGCCGTGTGCGGTGCCCCCTCCACCATATTCCACCTCGGTCATATCGTCGCGGAGTTTAGGCGAAGCCCTGCGCCGGTAGAACATCATCATCGTCACCACGCCGTCGTGCTGACGGAACTCATCCCCGACACCCTGCTGGATCGGAGTCCGGGAAACGTCATCGAGCTGAATGTGTGCAGAACACGGAGGTGCCGTACGTTCGGTGCTTGGATCGGTCGGATCATGAAGACGTACGACTACATCAACCGCGTTGTCATAACGCTTCCACTTTCGGTCTATGAGGGTATGTGGACACACTCTCCCCTCTCGTTGCTATGCATCACCATGATCTTGCATGTGCATAGGAATTTTTTTTGAAATTACTACGTTCCCCAACAGTGGCATCCGAGCCTAGGTTTTATGTATTGATGTTATATGCATGAGTAGAACACAAGTGAGTTGTGGGCGATACAAGTCATACTGCTTACCAGCATGTCATACTTTGGTTTGGCGGTATTGTTGGATGAAGCGGCCTGGACCGACATTACGCGTACGCTTACGCGAGACTGGTTCTACCGACATGCTTTGCACACAGGTGGCTAGCGGGTGTCAGTTTCTCCAACTTTAGTTGAACCGAGTGTGGCTACGCCCGGTCCTTGCGAAGGTTAAAACAACACTAATTTGACGAACTATCGTTGTGGTTTTGATGTGTAGGTAAGAACGGTTCTTGCTAAGCCCGTAGCAGCGACGTAAAACTTGCAACAACAAAGTAGAGGACGTCTAACTTGTTTTTGCAGGGCATGTTGTGATGTGATATGGTCAAGGCATGATGATATATTTTTTGTATGAGATGATCATGTTTTGTAACCGAAGTTATCGGCAACTGGCAGGAGCCATATGGTTGTCGCTTTATTGTATGAAATACAAACGCCTTGTAATTGCTTTAATTTATCACTAAGTGGTAGCGATAGTCGTAGAAGCACTAGACGGCGTAAACGACAACGATGCTACAATGGAGATCAAGGTGTCGCGCTGGTGACGATGGTGATCATGACGATGCTTCGGAGATGGAGATCACAAGCACAAGATGATGATGGCCATATCATATCACTTATATTGATTGCATGCGATGTTTATCTTTTATGCATCTTATCTTGCTTTGATTGACGGTAGCATTTTAAGATGATCTCTCACTAATTATCAAGAAGTGTTCTCCCTGAGTATGCACCGTTGCCAAAGTTCGTCGTGCCCAGACACCACGTGATGATCGGGTGTGATAAGCTCTACGTCCATCTACAACGGGTGCAAGCCAGTTTTGCACATGCGGAATACTCAGGTTAAACTTGACGAGCCTAGCATATGCAGATATGGCCTCAGAACACGGAGACCGAAAGGTCGAGCGTGAATCATATAGTAGACATGATCAACATAGTGATGTTCACCATTGAAAACTACTCCATCTCACGTGATGATCGGTTATGGTTTACTTGATTTGGATCACGTGATCACTTAGATGACTAGAGAGATGTCTGTCTAAGTGGGAGTTCTTAAGTAATATGATTAATTGAACTTAAATTTATCATGAACTTAGTCCTGGTAGTATTTTACAAATTATGTTGTAGATCAATAGCTCGCTTTGTTGCTTTCATATGTTTATTTTAATATGTTCCTAGAGAAAACTGTGTTGAAAAATATTAGTAGCAATGATGCAGATTGGATCCGTGATCTGAGGATTGTCCTCATTGCTGCACAGAAGAATTATGTCCTTAATGCACCGCTAAGTGATGGACCTATTGTAGAAGCAGATGCAGACGTTATGAACGTTTGGCTAGCTCAAAATGATGACTACTTGATAGTTTAGTGCACCATGCTTAACGGCTTAGAATCGGGACTTCAAAGACGTTTTGAACGTCATGGACCATATGAGATGTTCCAGGAATTGAAGTTAATATTTTAAGCAAATACCCGAGTTGAGAGATAGGAAATCTCCAACAAGTTCTATAGCTAAAAGATGGAGGAGAATCACTCAACTAGTGAGCATGTGATCAGATTGTCTGGGCACTACAATCGCTTGAATCAAGTGGGAGTTAATCTTTCAGATAAGATAGTGATTGACAGAGTTCTCTAGTCACCATCACCAAGTTACTAGAACTTCGTGATGAACTATAGTATGCAAGGGATGACGAAAATGATTCCCGAGCTCTTCGTGATGTTGAAATCGACGAAGGTAGAAATCAAGAAAGAGCATCAAGTGTTGATGATTGAAAAGACCACTAGTTTCAAGAAAATGGCAAAGGAAAAGAAAAGGAAACTTCAAGTAGAATGACAAGCAAGTTGTCACTCCCGCGAAGAAGCTCCAAGCTGGACCAAAGCCTGAAACTGAGTGCTTACACTGCAAAGGAAATGGTCACTGGAAGCGGAAATGCCCTGAATATTTGGTGGATAAGAAGGATGGCAAAGTGAACAAGGGTATATTTGATATACAGGTTATTGATGTGTACCTTACTAGTGTTTATAGTAGCCCCTGAGTATTTGATACTTGTTCGGTTGCTAAGATTAGTAACTAGAAACGGGAGTTGCAGAATAAACAAAGACTAGTTAAGGGTGAAGTGACGATGTGTGTTGGAAGTGGTTCCAAGATTGATATGATCATCATCGCACACTCCCTATACTTTCGGGATTTGTGTTGAACCTAAATAAGTGTTATTTGGTGTTTCCGTTGAGCATGAATATGATTTGATCATGTTTATTGCAATACAGGTATTCATTTAAGTTAGAGAACAATTATTGTTCTGTTTACATGAATAAAACCTTCATTGGTCATACACCCAATGAAAATAGTTTGTTGGATCTCGATCGTAGTGATACACATATTCATAATATTGATGCCAAAAGATATAAAGATAATAATGATAGTGCAACTTATTTGTGGCACTGCCGTTTGGGTCATATTGGTGTAAAGCGCGTGAAGAAACTCCATGAAAGATGGATTTTCGGAATCACTTGGTTAATCATTTGATGCTTGCGAACCGTGCCTTTTGGGCAAGATGACTAAAACTCCGTTCTCCGGAACAATGGAACGAGCTACTGACTTATTGGAAATAATACATACCGATGTATGCGATCCAATGAGTGTTGATGCTCATGGCAAGTATCGTTATTTTCTGACCGTCACAAGATGATTTGAGCAGATATGGGTATATCTACTTGATGAAACATAAGTCTGAAATAATTGAAAGGTTCAAAGAATTTCAGAGTGAAGTGGAAAAATCATCGTAACAAGAAAATAAAGTTTCTGCAATCTGATCACAGAGACGAATATTTGAGTTATGAGTTTGGCCTTCAATTAAAACAATGTGGAATAGTTTCACAGCTCACGCCACCTGGAACACCACAACATTATGGTGTGTCCGAACGTCGTAACCGCACTTTATTGGATATGGTGCGATCTATGATGTCTCTTACTGATTTACCAATATTGTTTTGGGGTTATGCATTAGAGACAGCTGCATTCACGTTAAAAGGGCACCATCTAAATCCGTTGAGACGACACCATATGAACTGTGGTTTAGCAAGAAACCCAAGTTGTCGTTTCTTAAATTTTGGGGCTACGATGCTTATGTGAAAAAGTTTCATCCTGATAAGCTCAAACCCAAATCGGAGAAGTGCGTCTTCATAGAATACCCAAAGGAAACTGTTGGGTACGCCTTCTATCACAGATCCGAAGACAAGATATTCGTTGCTAAAAATGGATCCTTTCTAGAGAAGGAGTTTCTCTCGAAAGAAGTGAGTGGGAGGAAAGTAGAACTTGGTGAGGTAACTGTACCTTCTCCCTAATTGGAAAATAGTTCATCACTGAAATTAGTTCCAGTGATTCCTACACCAATTAGTGAGGAAGCTAATGATAATGATCATGAAACTTCAGATCAAGTTACTACAAAACCTCGTAAGTCTTCCAGAATACGGTCTGCACCAGAGTGGTACGGTAATCCTATTCTGAAAGTCATGTTACTAGACCATGATAAACCTACGAACTATGAGGAAGCGATGATGAGCCCAGATTCCGCAAAATGGCTGGAGGCCATGAAATCTGAGATAGGATCCATGTATGAGAACAAAGTGTGGACTTTGGTGGACTTGCCCGATGATCGGCAAACCATAGAAAATAAATGGATCTTCAAGAGGAAGACGGACGTTGATAGTAGTGTTACTATCTATAAAGCTCGACTTGTCGCAAAAAGGTTTTTGACAAGTTCAAGGTGTTGACTGTAATGAGATTTTCTCAATTGTAGCGATGCTTAAGTCTGTCCGAATCATGTTAGCAATTGCCGCATTTTATGAAATTTGGCAAATGGATGTCAAAACTACATTCCTTAATGGATTTATTAAAGAAGAGTTGTATATGATACAACCAGAAGGTTTTGTCAATCCTAAAGGTGCTAACGAAGTGTGCATGCTCCAGCGATCCGTCTATGGACTGGTGCAAGCATCTCAGAGTTGGAATATACGCTTTGATAAGTTGATCAAAGCATATAGTTTTGTACAGACTTACGGTGAAGCCTCTATTTACAAGAAAGTGAGTGGGAGCACTACAACATTTATGATAAGTATATGTGAATGACATATTGTTGATCGGAAATAATGTAGAATTATTCTGCAAAGCATAAAGGAGTGTTTGAAAGAAGTTCTTCAAAAGAAAGACTTCAGTAAAGCTACTTACATATTGAGCATCAAGATCTATTGAGATAGATCAAGACGCTTGATAAGATTTTCAATGAGTACATACCTTGACAAGATTTTGAAGTAGTTCAAAATGGAACAGTCAAAGAAAGAGTTCTTGCCTGTGTTGCAAAGTTATGAAATTGAGTAAGACTCAAATCCCGACCACAACAGAAAATAGAAAGAGAATGAAAGTCATTCCCTATGCATCAGTCATAGGTTCTATAAAAGTATGTTATGCTATGGACCAGACCTATTGTATACTCTGCCCTGTTTTGGCAAGGGAGTACAATAGTGATCTAGGAGTAGATCACTGGACATTGGTCAAAATTATCCTTAGTGAAATAAGGATATGTTTCTCGATTATGGAGCTGACAAAAAGGTTCATCGTAAAGGGTTACGTCGATACAAGTTTTGGCACTGATCCAGATGACTCTAAGTCTTAATCTGGATACATATTGAAAGTGGGAGCAATTAGCTATAGTAGCTCTGTGCAGAGCATTGTAGACATAGTATATTTGTAAAATACATACGGCTCTGAATGGGACAAACCCGTTGACTAAGCCTCTCTCATGAGCAAAACATGATCACACCTTAGTACTATTTTGGGTGTTAATCACATAGCGATGTGAACTAGATTACTGACTCTAGTAAACCCTTTGGGTGTTGGTCACATGACGATGTGAACTATGGATGTTAATCATATACAGATATGAATATTGATGTTAAATCACATGGCGATGTGAACTAGATTATTGACTCTAGTGCAAGTGGGAGACTGAAGGAAATATGCCCTAGAGGCAATAATAAAGTTCTTATTTATTTCCTCATATCACGATAAATGTTTATTATTCATGCTAGAATTGTATTAACCGGAAACATAATACATGTGTGAGTACATAGACCAACATAACGTCACTAGTATGCCTCTACTTGACTAGCTCATTAATCAAAGATGGTTATGTTTCCTAACCATAGACATGTGTTGTCATTTGATTAACGAGATCACATCATTAGGAGAATGATGTGATTGACTTGACCCATTCTGTTAGCCTAGGACTTGATCGTTTAGTATGTTGCTATTGCTTTCTTCATGACTTATACAAGGTTCCTACAACTATGAGATTATGCAACTCCCGTTTATCGGAGGAACACTTTGTGTGCTACCAAACGTCACAACGTAACTGGGTGATTATAAAGGTGCTCTACAGGTGTCTCCAAAGGTACATGTTGAGTTGGCGTATATCGAGATTAGGTTTTGTCACTCTGATTGTCGGAGAGGTATCTCTGGGCCCTCTCGGTAATACACATCACTTAAAGCCTTGCAAGCATTGTAACTAATGAGTTAGTTACGGAATGATGTATTACAGAACGAGTAAAGAGACTTGCCGGTAACGAGATTGAACTAGGTATTGGATACCGATGATCGAATCTCGGGCAAGTAACATACCGATGACAAAGGGAACAATGTATGTTGTTATGCGGTTTGACCGATAAAGATCTTCGTAGAATATGTAGGAGCCAATATGAACATCCAGGTTCCACTATTGGTTATTGACCGGAAACAGTTCTAGGTCATGTCTACATAGTTCTCGAATCCGTAGGGTCCGCACGCTTAAGGTTTCGATGACAGTTTATTATGAGTTTATGAGTTTTGATGTACCGAAGGAGTTCGGAGTCCTGGATGAGATCGGGGACATGACGAGGAGTCTCGAAATGGTCGAGACGTAAAGATCGATATATTGGACGACTATATTCGGAGTTCGGAAAGGTTCCGAGTGATTCGGATATTTTTCGGAGTACCGGGGAGTTACGGGAATACGGGGGAAGAAGTATATGGGACTTATTGGGCTTTAGGGGAGAGGGAGAGGCAGGCCGCGCGCCCCCCCATTGACTAGTCCGAATTGGACTAGGGGGAGGGGCGGCGCCCCCTCCTTCCTTCTCTTCCCTCTTCCCCTTCCTTGTCTCCTACTCCTACTACTTGGAAGGACTCCTAGTTGGACTAGGAAAGGGGGAATCCTACTCCCGGTGGGAGTAGGACTCCCCTAGGGCGCGCCATAGAGAGGGCCGGCCCTCCCCTCCTACACTCCTTTATATACGGGGGTAGGGGGCACCCCATAGACACACAAGTTGATCTACGGATCGTTCCTTAGCCGTGTGCGGTGCCCCCCTCCACTATATTCCACCTCGGTCATATCGTCGCAGAGTTTAGGCGAAGCCCTGCGCCGGTAGAACATCATCATCGTCACCACGCCGTCGTGCTGACGGAACTCATCCTCTACACCCTGCTGGATCGGAGTCCGGGGAACGTCATCGAGCTGAACGTGTGCAGAACACGGAGGTGCTGTACGTTCGGTGCTTGGATCGGTCGGATCATGAAGACGTACGACTACATCAACCGCGTTGTCATAACGCTTCCGCTTTCGGTCTACGAGGGTACGTGGACACACTCTCCCCTCTCGCTGCTATGCATCACCATGATCTTGCGTGTGCGTAGGAATTTTTTTTGAAATTACTACGTTCCCCAACAATTCAGACTCTGACTATGCTGGTGATCATGTGGACCGCAAGTCAACGTCAGGCACATGCCATTTCCTCGGACGATCTTTGGTCTGTTGGTCCTCGAAGAAACAGAACTGCGTATCACTCTCCACTGCAGAAGCTGAGTACATTGCTGTTGGATCGTGTTGTGCTCAATTACTATGGATAAAGCAAACACTCAAGGACTATGGCATCAACGTGAAGAATGTGCCTCTCTACCGCGACAACGAGAGCGCTATCAAGATTGCTCATAACCCAGTTCAACACTCAAAGACCAAGCACATCCAGATTCGTGATCATTTTCTTCATGATCATGTGTTGAAGGGCGACATCTCCATCGACCACGTTAGCACTGGAGACCAGCTGGCCGATATCTTCACTAAGCCCTTGGATGAGAAGAGATTTAGCAAGTTACGGTGTGAGCTAAATATCGTAGAATCTTCGAATGTTCTCTGAAATGGACACACATCCTGACACTTATGCTGACTTGATGACTTAGATGCGCAACACACAAAGTAAAATTATATATATGAGTTTATATATATATATATATATATATGAGTTTATGTTAAAACACACAAACTAACCCTCTAAGTGTGAAGAAATTAATGAAGAAATTGATTCTCGGAGCCCTACGACAATTGTACGCGGTGTTTGAAATCAATTTTCTTATACGGTGGGTTACGCCACTAACCAAAGTTGAAAATCTTCAATTTGAGTTTTTCTTCATTTTTGAAATTCCTCAGTCTTTCAAATTCTTCAACTTTGCATTGTCTTCACTCTTTCCGGCGTTGTTCTTCATTTGAATATATATATATATATATATATATATATATATATATATATATATATATATAGGGAAAATTCATCCTGGGTGAGGAATAGTTATTTCTTCACCCCTCTCTATTTTAACATGAATACACAGTAATTTTATGTTCCGTAAATTTTGTCTTATTTCAGACATAAAAAAACGTAAGAAAATATATAATCTCCGTAAAAAATATTTTATATTACGCAAATTTCAAACGTAAAAATATAGTGTAAAATGTACATAAAATGTAATTTTTCTGGTCTTATGACATTTTTTTACGCCAAATTTTATGCAGTGAATCAATATGACTGTAACTATTTGTATTTGAAACATAATTTATTTATGAAATGATCGTAAGATTACCTCGGATAAAGAATAATGTATTCTGGACCCTGGGTGATGAATAGTAACACTATATATATATATATATATATATATATATATATATGAGTTTATGTCCTCTACAGCATTCACTTATTGCTAATTCTTCAAGTTGATTTCTTCTGCTAAGTGAATGTGGTCGGACCCCTCTATGCTAAACTCAACCCAGTCTGTTCACAAATTTTTCATGTGCGTTCTATTTGAAACTCGTTCAAAATCTTCACTGTATCCTTGACAGCTGAAGAAATTGCGAACGGAACTTTTAACTTATCTTATCTAAATTTTCGGCTTTGCCGCTCAAACCGTTCTGCATCCCACGACAATACTTATTTATTCACCCACGATCCTACACGATCGCCACCTCTCAGTACGTGGCTGACACATGTCAAGCGAATGAGAAGGGCCAGGGGCACGTTCGTTCGATTTCCTCGGGCGTACAGTTTTTCACTCCCACTATAAATACCCCCGCCTCTTTCACACTTCATTTTTACTCCGCTCGTTCTCACTCCCGCTCGATCTTCCCAAACCCTAGCTCCGCCGCTACTTCATCGTCGCCGGTGAGGAAGAGCTTCACTGCCTCGACCTCGTCGCCGTCGTACTCGCGACAGTTGCGGATTTCTTCACTCCACCGCCGTCGTAGTTGTCTTCCTCTACCGAGTTAGGGCATGGAAGATCTGAACTGGTGAACTTCACATCTACACTTCCCAGTTCGTCGTGTTCTTCATCAAGGGTAATTAAAAGTTACTTTTTCTACCCTCCTTGATTCAATTGTTTTCTTGAAAATCTTCAAAGGTGTTTATTCTTCAAGTCACACACTAAACACCTCACATGTCATCTGCTCTTGATTCATTTCTCTAAGCAATGATTTTCTTCAAGATTCCTCAATTGTGTGGATTTTCAGTCTATACAACTCAATTGTGTGGATTTCTCTAAGACAAAGAACGCTTAGTGAAATTCTTCAAGACTTATCTGGTCAAATTCCTCAAACCTATTATTTTTGAAATCCCTTCTCAGAACGCATATGACCTCTCCAAATTCCTCGCAACTATACTCTGTTCACAGGTACACATGTCCGCTGCTGAATCTCTAGGTTCTCATCAACTTAACTCATTTGCAGCGTTCCTCGAAGAAAAGTTGCACACTTCTTCAAAAACTTCAGTTGTTCATATTCCTCAGCTGAAGAAAATGGCTGCCGAAAGAAGCCATGGAAGGGTGGAAAGAGGCCTGAGGTCAACACATCATTTGAGATACCTGATGACATTTACGATGGATACTGCACACCCCCTGAGGAAGACAAAAATCAGCGCAAGGTGCGCATTCAAAAGATTGAGAGGAGATGGGCACGGGAATGGAGGGACTACAGATACGTCACTCCCAAGTATATGAAGAAATTCGCACTCAACCCTCCATGCCCAAGACCTCCATTGGCACCAGGCCAATTGGCAGATCCCGCCAGCCTCAAGCGCGGTGAGGACTATCCTGATGAATGGGCAAAGCGCCAGACCAAACTGACCAAACAAGCAAAGGAAGCAGTGAGGAAATTTAATGAAGATTCTGTTGTTGCTGCTATCGCTGTTGAGGCCTCTGCTAGTAAGCCGAAGAAGGCGATGCGTAAGAAGCCTGCGCATAAGCCAAGTGCTTCTACCTCAATGCCCTCACAGCCATGTTCCTCAGCAATGCCCTCAAGGCTAGATTCTTCAAAGCCCTCACGGCTAATTCCTCAATCTGCTCCTCCTTCAAAGTCTTCAGCTCCTCCGACAAAGTCTTCAGCTGCTCCGACTAAATCCTCTACACCTGTGCATCTCGCCACGTGCCAAAGGACCGCAGGCATCTCAATTGCCTCAGGAGCATCTGCAAGTTCCTCAGCTGCACCAAATTCCTCAGCTGGCCCCTCTATGCTGAAGAAAAAGGCCACTGCTAGATGAGGCCTTCGACCAAGTCCTCACAAGAAGTAGATCGCCTTTCAAGTGCCCTCTGATGACGATGAGGCTGATGATGAAGAACTTGCTGAAATCATCAGAGACAGGCAGGCCAGGACCGCTAGAGCCAAAGGCAGCAATGTGCCACTGTTATTGGATCCAAAGATGATCCTAGACTTCATTGATCTATGGCACAAGGACCCAAACACGCCTTTGCCGGAGATGAACCTCACTCCTGGTCAAAGTCATGTTTTGACTGCGTTCATTGAAGAAGAGAAGTGGAAATTTGAAGAAGGAAGAAGATTGAAGAAAGCGCAGTACAAGAAGCAGCGCTACCTAAAGGACAATGTCCTCACTCTTACCTCTGATCAACTCGTTGCCTTGCAAGCTGAAATCAAGCAACTGAGTGATGAATTCAATCGCTACTATGCTGATTGGAAGGGCGCCAAGGTCCGGTTCGTCAAGTTAACGAAGACATTCACTTCAAGTGTTGCTGCTCCTGTGCACATTGAAGTCACTTCGGCTGAAGCATCTGCTCAGCCTACCGAAGAACATGCCAGCACCGCTGATGAAAATCAGGCTGCTGAAGAAAATGAAAGTACCAGGGCTGATGACTGCATTTCAGCCGCTGAAGATATTGCCAGGGCATCCACTAGTGGTGCTCCTGAAGAAAGTGAAGAAGTCAGGGCAACTGCATCAGTTGCGCCTGAAGAAACTGAACCAAATTCCTCTGCTCCTCCTGCGCCTACACCAACTCCAATTCTTCCATCTGCATCAGATGCGAAGAAGAACAAGGCTGCAGAGCGTGCAGCTGTGAAGAAAATAAAGGCATCAACTTCATCAGATTCTTCAGCTTCGAAAAAGATGAAGCCGTTGACAAGCTCAATTAACAACCCAATTGATGTCGTTCCTGTCTCATTCATGCCATCAAAGGACCTTGTTCCTTTTGGTGAAGATTATGTGATTCCAAGTGAATCCAATGAAGAGAATCCTTCTGCTGCTTCGTCAGAGCAGTTGGATGAAGAAATTGAAGTGGATGAAATCCCTTCAACTCCAGTTGTCTCCTCGCCTATGCCTTAGTTCACTGCTGAAGAGGCCGGTGTTGAAGAAATGGAAGATAAGGATGTGGATATTGGCTGTACCACACCTGTGTTGAATGATGACTTTTGGGAAAGTCAGCACCCCAACTCTCCGATGTTCACTCCACTTCAAGCAATTCCTCAGTCCCCTGCTGCTACTGAAGTACAAATGGGTTCTGAAGAACCTCATGCAACCCCATCTGTCCATGAAGAAATTCCAGCCACTAGTGCTGAAGAAAATGTAAATGAAGAATTGAAGACCCAAGCTGCAGCTGAAGAAGAACCTGAAATTCCTCAGTCTGTGGATCCTGAGATTGTGATTCCTGAGGTGGTGATGCAATTGACTGACACTCCTCAGCCCAAGCCAAAGGATCCCTTCTCAAAGAAGCAGAAATTCAAGGCTGATGATTTCTTCGGCGAGCATGTTTTCTTCGCTGAATTCAATCCTTATGACAATGCTCGTCTTAGAAGGAAGCATTTCTGGACTGCCAGCCAGGCCAACTTCTATTCTTCACTGCTTTTCAATAATGACAAAGTCTTCGACCACGAGCATATTCCTCACGTGGACATGGAATCAATGCCTTGCTTCTCTCAAGTCCTCAGTATGCTTCATGATGCAGGCTTGCTCAACTTTTTCCCAGACATTTTTGATTGGAATGAAGAGCTTATTATTCAGTTCTATGCAACACTTCACATTACAGGTGATGCTGATGATATCAACACTTGGGTGTTGGACTGGATGACCGAAAACACTCATTACAAGGCACCAGCCTCTGAATTGCTTCATGCCCTGCCAATCAATCCTCCATCTGAAGGTGCTCATTGTCTGTACCACGAGCCTGACCTCACTGCTCATTGTATGCAAGTGCTCATGTAGCCTCTAAAGCCTGGTCAAGCCCCAACAATCAAATTCCTCATGAAGGAATTGATGTATGTGCCAAGAACCGTCTATCGCATTCTGACGAAGACTATGAGTCCAATCAAAGGTCACGACTCATCCGATGAGGAAATTGTTGGTATCATGAAGAATATGCTATTCAACATCATGCATAGAATCCCTATATCTTATCATGATTTCTTCATGAGGACTCTGGCGAATGTTGCACTTTCTCCATTTGAGCTGAAGCCTTATGCTCCTTGGATCATGAGATTCCTCGGAACAAGGTCTTCACTCAACTACAAAGCTGACTTTCAGAATCACCTCAGCTACTTGCCACCGATTGAGGTCCTCAAGCGGACATATTCCTCAGCTGATGAGAAGGGCAAGGCACCAGCTATTATTGATGAAGGTATTCGTCCATTGGATGGCCAGTTCCACAAAGATGCATCTTATTCCACCAATGATGACTCTGCCACACATGATTCTGCTGCCAATGCATCCAAGCCAAATCCTCAAGCCACTGCTCCTCGTGTGATGACTGACCGAGAGCGGCTTCTTAGTCTTCACTAGAAGGTGGATCCAAACCATAAATGGGTTAAGCGTCAGTTTGGCTCTATTCTTCACAACATGACTTCTACACATAATGCAGTGAAGAAAAACCATTACTACCTCCATGAAGTCTTTGATCACACCTGAGCTATTCTGTCACATCTCTATGGTGAAGAAGATCTGAAGCAAATGGGCTTCAAGGAACATTTTGACTGGTCTGCTCCTCCGCCGAAGCGATTCAAGAAGGTCAAGGTTCCTTCCTTGGTCGCCAGTTCATATTCTTCATCACGCGACATGGACGCGTATGAAGACTTGGACGACACTGCGGCAGGCCCTACAACGACTCAAGACCCCAACAATGCTGGCGCTCCTCCATCTTCATGATATTCGTCAGGGGCGTTAGTCCTCATTTTCAACCCTTTTGGTCATTTGATGACAAAGGGGGAGAAATTTGAGTTAGTCTTCAAGCGGGTCTATCTTACATGGGCGTTTTTTTCTAAGTTACAACTCTCGTTCTTTTGATGACTTTGCTGGATCGAGTTGTAATCTTAAACTCAATGGTGGCCTGATACTTTTGCTGAGTTCTTCTACATGATTATTCCTCATAAATGTTTATGTACGCATGCTGAATTACATTAGTCACCATATTTCATCATGCATTTCAAATTCTTCATACTATATATTAAATGCGTGTATGAATTACAAGATATAGGGGGAGATCTCCATGATTATACTCTTCAAGTGTGCATTGCTTCAAAAGCAAATTCCTCGCTATGCACATCTTCAGGGGGAGTTCTTCGATATCTTGCAATCAAATTCCTCAATATCCGTATTTACACTTCATATGTTTATCCCCGTTGAAAACTTAACCTATATTGTCATCAATCACCAAAAAGGGGGAGATTGTAGGTGCATCTAGTGCCCCTTAGTGATTTTGGTGTATTGAAGACTTATAGGTTAAGGGACTGATGCGTTTGTGAGTGTACACAGGTCTATAAGTCTATGAGGAGTTTGATATTTACAGAGAAAGTCGACCCCTAAAAATGAAGTTCTTCAACTGAAGACTTTGGATTACTGAAGGCTTTCTGAAGACTTTGAAAGTGAAGAAATTGGTGTGACCTTGAAGACTTGACAATCATTCGAGGAACATGAAGCGTGAAGACTTTTGTTTTCGTAGTTTCATTTTCTCTTTCTTGAGTCATAGGAAACACCGTACTGTTAAAGGGGGTCGAGGAAATACTAAGGAAAAATTTCCATGTGATGCTCAACTCAAAATCCTACACCTACCAATCCCTTCGAGTGAAGCCATTAGAAATCTCATACAGTTCAGTCATATTCTTCAGTGACAGAGACGAAGTTCTTCTAGTCTCTGAGGAATTTGTTCTGACTGAGGAGTTAGGAATTCACCAGTGCGGATTGCCTACACAGTGAGGAACATGATAGCCCTGAGGAATTTGAGAGTCAAAATTCCGACCGTTGCTGTGCTATGCGCCAGCTGTCCCAAAATATCTACCCACCTAACAGTCCTATCATTGAGGGGCATTTATGTCTTATCATGTCGGGCTGCTCTCTAGGCTATAAATAGCCGCCCCCTACAACCACTAGCTGGTTGGCTGCTCCGAGAGAAACTGACACTTGTCATTTGAGAGCATCCCATCCTCTGAGGACTTTGAGCCAAAATCATCAAGTGAGGAAAACCCAAACCCAACACACCTACAACCCAAAGTGATTGAGCATCACTGAAGAGATTGATCCTGCATGGACCCGACGCTTGTTACCTTTGAAGACTGTGCTTCTTCCAGACGGTTAGGCATCATGGTCTAGAGCATCCAAGAGGAATTGTGGATCGCCAAGTGACCTAGTCTGTGAAGGTTTGGAAGTCACCTGAAGACTTACCACGAGTGATTGGGCGAGGTCTGTGTGACCTTAGCTCAAGGAGAATACAGTGAGGATTGTGTGTCCGGGACTGTGTGTCCTCGAGTTTAAATACTCAGCCGCTCCAACCAGACGTACAACTGAGACAACAGTTGGAACTGGTCTACCAAATCATTGTCTTCACCAAGCTTACTGGTTCTATTTCCTCGACTCTTTCATTTCCTCATTTCTGTTGTTGTGTGCTTGTTCATATCTGTTTGAAGACTTTGACTGAAGACTCTCTCAATTTCCTCAGTTCAATTTCTTCAGTCTGTCCGTCTTCATCCTGTGTTATCGTGTGCTTACGCTTTCTGTACTCTGTGCTTGTCTTCATTTCATCATGATGACTATGCTTGTGTTCTGCTATGTTTACTTTTGAGTACTTAGAGCAACTCCAATGGGGCGACCCATTTCGTCCGCGGCCGTCCGTTTGGGTCGACGCGGACAAAAAAGGTGGCCCAACGCGCCGACCCAAAGGGACGCGCGTCCTTTTTTCGTCCGCGGGCGACCCATTCCCGGCCCATTTTTGAGCCTGATTTGCGTTGGTGCACACACGCGACGGACGCGCGTGAGGTTGCCTACTTCTGTCCCCGGGCCCGCTAGTCTGTGGCACATTGGCCTCCCTCCCCCTGCCAACAAGCAACCCTCGCCCCCCGCCTCCTCCGTCACCGACACCGCCGCCCATTTTTGCGGTGACTCTTCCTCCAGCTGCCGCCGCCTCCACATCCACCCAGCAACGCCGCCCCTGTCCCCAGTCACGCACCGCCGCCGGGGAGCAAACTGGTTTCCGCCGCCGCTTCCCCCACCGCACAGCCGCCCAAGACTAAAAGACGCCTCGTCGCCCCCGCCACATACGACCGGCACGCTCTTCGGACGCTGTCACACTCGTCGGACACCGGCCGGGCAGCTAGCTGGTCTGTGCGCGCCGTGTCTCCCCTCGTCGACAGTCTCCTTCTTCGACGCCCGCAAGCTGTTCGACAGTTTGCCAAGGTACGAAAATGGACTCCGCCGACGAGTTCTTTTTCCACAATTTCTTTTGCGACTCCGATGATTCGTCGTCCGATGACGAGGAGGAGATATTGGCTGCCGTGTTGGTCCATCACCACCTCAACAACCAGCGACCGTTGTTCCATGGCTCAATTCCGGGCCACCTTCCGGCGTTGAATCGTAACCAAGAGAGCGGACATTTCCTTCTCTGGAAGGACTACTTTGATACAACAAACCCGTTGTTCAAACATCACCAATTCCGCCGCCGGTTCCGTATGAGTAGGCATGTTTTCAACCGTATTAGAGAGGGAGTGGTCGGCTATGATGACTACTTCGAGTGCAAAGAGGATGCTGTCGGCAAGATTGGTTTCTCCTCTTATCAAAAATGCACTGCCGCCATCCGAATGCTTGCATATGGAGTGCCCAGTGATCTCATTGACGAGTACGTCTGTATGAGCAAGTTTACATGCCTAGAGTCCCTGTATAAGTTCTGCAAGGCTGTGATTGTTGTGTTTGGCCCTGAGTACTTGAGAGAGCCGACAGCTGCAGATACAGCCCGTTTGTTGGCGATCAATGCTAGCAGGGGCTTCCCGGGGATGCTTGGCAGCATAGACTGCATGCATTGGGAGTGGAAGAACTGCCCTTCTGCTTGGCAAGGGCAGTATAAGGGACATGTCAGGGATCGCACTGTCATATTAGAGGCCGTGGCATCTCAAGATCTCTGGATCTGGCACTCTTTCTTTGGCATGGCTGGATCACACAATGATATCAACGTGCTTCAGCGCTCGCCGGTGTTTGCTAGGCTTGCCGAAGGCAACAGCCCACCGGTGAACTTTACTGTCAACGGCCACAACTATGACAAAGTGTACTATTTGGGTGACGGTATCTGTCGGTGTCAAAACCGGCGGATCTCGGGTAGGGGATCCCGAACTGTGCGTCTAGGTGGATGGTAACAGGAGACAAGGGACACGATGTTTTTACCCAGGTTCGGGCCCTCTCGATGGAGGTAAAACCCTACTCCTGCTTGATTGATATTGATGATATGGGTAGTACAAGAGTGGATCTACCACGAGATCAAGGAGGCTAAACCCTAGAAGCTAGCCTATGGTATGATTGTTGTAATGGTTGTTGTCCTACGGACTAAAACCCTCTGGTTTATATAGACACCGGAGAGGGCTAGGGTTACACAGAGTCGGTTACAACGATAGGAGATCTACATATCCGTATCGCCAAGCTTGCCTTCCACGCCAAGGAAAGTCCCATCCGGACACGGGACGAAGTCTTCAATATTGTATCTTCATAGTCTTGGAGTCCGGCTGACGATGATAGTCCGGCTGTCCGGACACCCCCTAGTCCAGGACTCCCTCAGTAGCCCCCAAACCAGGCTTCAATGGCAATAAGTCCCGCGCGTATATAGTCTTCGGCGTTGCAAGGCGGGTTCTCCTTTAAGTTCCATGTACCTACCGAACAGTGTCCGGCTTTCTTATCAATGTCGCGCTTCTTGGCTTCCACGCCCAATAATGGCCTTCTTCCACGCGTTGCACGAATGCGAAAAGCCAGGGTATCTTTTATGTTTTACCCCCTAGCTGCGCAAATAACCTGCTTATAAGAGAGGCAAGAATCCAGATCCAAATCACACCATCTTCCTTCCGCGAGTACCCATAGGAGAGCTTCTGACCAAAGATCCATTCCATCATGGAACGTTGACGCGGCTCCTCTTCTCGCGCTCCCAGCCCTCTGCCAGGAGATTGGAGGAGATGTTCTGTCCCGCACAACGAGCTGGTGACGCTCCAAGCGGAGGGATATCTCCCTCCGGCCTTCATGGTTCCGGTTCGAGCCGGGCTGGCCACCTACAAAGGTGGGAAGCAAGCGGAGGCTACCCCAAGTCCCAACAAAGGGGAGCGGGTATGCTTCGTCCCCTATCTGATAAGGGGGCTCAGACTTCCTATACATCTGTTCCTCCGTGGGCTCCTGGAGTTCTACGGACTCCAGCTCCACCACCTCACGCCCGCCTCTATCCTGCATATCGCGGGTTACGTAGCTCTTTGCGAGCTATTTCTGGGCGTCGAGCCCCATTTCACGCTGTGGAAGAGGTTGTTCTGCCTTGTACCCCGCTCTCACGAGGGGTCCATATATCAAGTGGGCGGTGCCGAAATATGGCGCATCGCCGGGACCGGATATCCGTCCGGAACCCCTAAGAAGGCGTCCGAAGACTGGCCTTCAGAATGGTTTTACGTAGAAGACGCTCCGCTGCCGGACCCTGTTCGGATCGGCCTCCCGGAGTTCAGTAATGCTCCTCTGAAGAAACGCTTTAGCTGGCGCCCACGGAGCCCCCAGCTGGAGGAAGACAAGAGCGTCCATTATTTGATGGGCCGGATAAGGTTACTGGCCCATTCCGGGTTGACCATGATTGGAGTCATGGCAACGTGCATTATGCGAGGGGTGCAGCCGCTGCAATACAGGGGCCACCCTATGTGGGATTTCAACGGGGAGGACGATGCCACCCGTCATGGCCGCAAAGGGCCGGGATCGGCCGAAGACCTGGCGAAGATCCTGTCCGGCCTGTATAAGGGGGAGAAGGAGGATTTCCTCCAGACGAGCCCGTTGAATGGGTTCTCCATGAATAACCCTCGGAGTTGGGTAAGCGAACACCTTGAGTGCCCGACCCATGCTTTCAAAGTTTTAAGTTTCTTATATTATGCTTTCGACGCAGGAGCTGCGTCGGGTTGTGGAGGGCATGCTTAGTCCAGCTCCGCAACCCGAGGAGAGATCCCAGGATCCGGCCTCCGAAGAGGACCTGGACATAAAGGTGGAGCTAATTGACGGGGTGTTCCACCAACTCAGCATGGACAATGCTTTGGTCGCCATTACGGCTGACTACCCCGGCCTATATCCGGCTTCCCAGGTGATTGTGACCGAAGTCCTGACACCATTATTTCTTCCTTGCTCATTTCTGACCACCGTAATGGTGTTTTGCAGGAGGCGCCATCAAGGCGGGAAGCCGAGCCCGCAGCGGCTGACCAACAAGGGTCAGTCCGGCCCAGTAGGCGGAAGAGGAGCGCGGCGCGGATTGAAACGTCGCCGCAAAGGTATAGCTCACGGTTCGTTATTTAGAGCAACGTTCCTAGGAAGCGTTTGAGTGCTCATGACTTATGTAGGAGAAAAAGCGCCCGCCGGACTGCGGGCGTAGAGGTTGCCGACCCAGCCAAGCTCCAGCACCTGGTCTGGAGGGGGAGGCGAGCGTAAGGCGCGAGCCGGATACTCCTCCAACGGAGGATGCCGACAGACTGTCCGCCACCAAGTCTGAGGTGGAGAGCGCCATGAACCACAGGCGCCGCCGGACAATTTTTCATGATGCGTGCTTCTCCCCTGAGGCGTTGAATGCCTTTAACGCGGGGGACGCGCACCTTCGTGCTGCTCAAGATGGTTTGACCAGAGCCACGGAGCAGTATGTAAAAGACATACGAGTAAGAGATTTTAATAGTTGTATATGCCAGTAGCCCCCGAGACTTAAAGTAGTTGTATTAACTGATTTAAGGATCATTTGAAATGCAGGATCTTACAAAGAAGAATACCCAACTGTCTCAGGAGCTGCAAGAGTGTAAGGCCCAACTTGAGGCCGCACTGGCTGCCGCAGGAGGAAACACAGGGATCCCTCCTGGTAACACATTATTTTTTTTTAAAAGATAAGTGGTGTGTGGCATGCGCGCAAGTCTAATAATGACATTGCAGGTGCTGCCGGACAAGATCCGGACAGGCAAGAACTACTGCGCCAGCTGAAGGCCGGCGAGAGGGTGCTGACGAGGGTGCAGCAGGAAAGGAATAAGCTCCAGGATGCCCACGCCTAGCTTGGAGAAGAGCTGAAAGGTGTTCGGGCCGAGCTGTCTGGCTCCGTTAAGGAGAATCAGCGGCTTCGTCGCGACATCTATAGTAAGTGCTTGAGCGAGCTCCTTTGAAAAGAAGAGTTCGGCGAGGAAGTCAATTGACAAAATATGTCTGTAGGTGTACTCACAGGTCGCCCTACGGAGGAGATGCCCGTATCAACGGGTGATCAACTTCCCGAGCTGTTGCAACTGCTCGAACGAGTTCGGCAGGCAATGAGCAGCGTCGTCCAGGCTTTATGGCCAGCCCTCTCCCTACCCGAGGGCCTTGGGGAGCTTGCGGAGAAGCTTCAGGGAGTGTGGCAGCGCTTCCGTTTATGGAAGATTTCGGCCTGTCGCCAAGGTGCCAGGGAGGCCTGGGCCATGGTGAAGACGCGGTACAAGAAGGCGGATCCCAACCACATGGCCGAGGTCGGACCTGTGGGACCCGATGGGAAGGAGATCCCTGTGAGTTTAGTATACGGCCAAGTAGAGTTGGCCGCAAAATTTTCCCAATGGGACTGTAAATTAGACAGCCTGTTAGACGGGATTGAGGAGGAATACAGTCAATCGATTTGACAATGTATTTTAAAATGACATGTGAAATGCCTTCTAGCCGGATTGTAGATCGTTTGTCTTTGCCGACCTTTTCGCTTCAACCTCGGGACCCTAGAGTCCGGAGTGTGTCCGAATACCTTCTCGGTTAAGAAATAACCGGGGCATGCATGGAGACCAGGCGTAGGGGTCATTAGTGCTTTATCAGACAAGTGCCCAACTAGTTATGTTATATTACATGGTTAGTAAGAAACATCTTCCAGGGAGAATAGTTCCGTTAAGGGTTTCTTTCGCTGGGAGGCATGCCCTAAAGTGCATGTCCGGACTGCGAAAAGAGCAGGATAACATCTGGGGGCAGATAAATAAATTGGTAAAAAAATCATCTTTCAAGTCACCGACCGAATATTCCCTTAGGAACACTAGCTTTCGGCTTCACCCAGTCTGAGGTACACATCCGGCTGACCCGGCAGTAACAATCGCAGAGGTGCTCCCTTTACCTCCTAGCCGAACAATCGGGAACGTAGGGGTAAGCACAGGAGCCAGGCAACCCAGCTTGGCCAAAACTTAAGTCATATCGATGCATATACTGGTGAATAAAAGGTACACGTGGAAGTTTGACACGCGTGCTGGGCATGAAGCCCTTATAATTAAGCTTCTGGTAAGGAAGCCCCCAGGTATAATGAGTGCGGATAGCACATCAATTGCGTGCGAACGATGCGCAAGTAAGCCTTTTTAAGGCTTTGATGAATAGGGGTGAGAGAAAAAAGAGAAACAAAAGACAGCTGAAGTGTAAAAATTTGGACGGGGGAAGGGGACAAACTCTTAGTCCGGCGCTAGGCGTAGAATCTTCGTAGGCGGGCTGCGTTCCATGGGTTCGGCTCGAGTCGGTTGTCCGACGCATTTCGTAGACGGTACGCTCCGCCGGTCAAGACTTGATCGACAATGAAGGGGCCTTCCCATTTGGGCTTGAGCTTGTCCTTTTTCTTGTCCGGCAGGCGTAGAACTAGTTCGCCAACGTTATAAGTCTTGGTCCGTACTTCTCTGCTTTGATATCTTCGAGCCTGGTGCTGATAGAATGCGGAACGAGCCTTGGCGACGTCGCGTTCTTCCTCCAATGCATCCAAGCTGTCCTGCCGATCCAGTTCGGCTTCTCTTTCTTCGTACATGCGCACTCGAGGTGAGTCATGAATGATGTCGTAGGGCAGAACTGCCTCTGCGCCGTATACCATAAAAAATGGTGTGAATCCGGTAGTACGGTTGGGCATTGTCCGCAGCCCCCAGAGTACGGAATCGAGCTCCTCTACCCAGTGCGTGTCAGATTTCGTAAGGGACCGCACTGGTCTGGGTTTGATGCCGCTCATTATTAGACCATTTGCTCGTTCCACTTGACCGTTGGTTTGAGGATGATAGACTGAAGCGTAATCGAGCTTAATGCCCATATTTTTGCACCATGATTTAACCTCATCGGCCGTGAAGTTCGTGTCGTTATCGGTGATGATGCTGTGGGGGACACCATAACGGTGTACTACCCCGGATATGAAGTCTATCACTAGTCCGGACTCTGCCGTTTTAACTGGCTTGGCCTCTATCCATTTGGTGCATTTATCCACCATGACCAATAGGTACCTTTGCTTGTGGATTCCCCCTTTAAGGGGTCCAACCATGTCAAGCCCCCAGACCGCGAACGACCAGGTAATGGGTATAGTTTTGAGGGCGGTGGGTGGCATATGGCTCTGATTAGCAAAGAGCTGACAACCAACGCATCTTAGGACTAAGTCCTGAGCATCTGCCCGGGCCGTCGGCCAATAAAATCCTGTACGGAATGCCTTTCCTACAAGGGCCCGGGCTGCGGCGTGGTGTCCGCCTAGTCCAGCATGAATTTCAGCCAGAAGGTTTCGCCCTTCCTCTTCGGAGATACACCTTTGAAGGACTCCGGTTGTGCTTTTCTTATAGAGTTCTCCCTCATGGACCTTGTAGGCTTTGGATCGCCGAACTATGCAGCAGGCCTCATTTTGGTCTTCGGAAAGTTCCTGCCTAAGCAAGTAGGCTAGGAATGGCTCTGTCCACGGGGCGATTACTGCCATTATGTTGTGGGCTGAAGGTGTTATTTCATCGGCCGGATCGCCGATTATGTCAGATTGCTCTGTGTTGGTTGGTGCGGCTGCTTCCGGTTTGTTATTCCCAGACTCCTCTTCCCATAGTACGGATGGCTTAAACAGCTGTTCCAGGAAGATGTTTGGAGGGACAGCGTCACGTTTTGCGCCGATGCGTGCCAATACGTCGGCCGCTTGGTTATTATCCCTGGCTACGTGGTGGAATTCAAGTCCTTCGAACCGAGCTGACATTTTAAGGACAGTGTTACGATAGGCTGCCATTTTCGGATCCTTGGCGTCAAAGTCTCCATTTACTTGGGATATTGCAAGGTTTGAGTCCCCGCGCACCTCTAGGCATTGAATGCCCATGGAGATTGCCATCCGAAGGCCATGTAAGAGGGCCTCGTACTCGGCTGCGTTGTTGGAGTCCGTGTACATTATCTGAAGTACGTATTGGACTGTGTCCCCAATTGGGGACGTCAATACGACGCCAGCCCCCAATCCGGCCAACATTTTGGAGCCGTCGAAGTGCATAATCCAATTGGAGTATGCGCCGTACTCTTTAGGGAGTTCGGCTTCATTCCACTCAGTGACAAAGTCAGCCAAAACTTGCGACTTTATAGCTCGCTGAGGTTTGTAAGTTATATTGAATGGTAAGAGATCAATGGCCCATTTTGCAATCCTTCCCGTCGCATCGCGGTTGTTTATAATGTCATTTAGGGGTACTTCGGAGGCCACTGTTATCGAACACTCTTGAAAGTAGTGTCGGAGCTTCCGGGATGCCATGAACACCGCATACGCTATCTTTTGATAGTGCGGGTAACGGGACTTGCAGGGAGTTAAAGTAGTGGATACGTAGTACACTGGTTTTTGAAGAGGGAATTTATGCCCTTCTGTCTCTCGTTCTACGACGAGTACCACACTTACAACTTGATGTGTTGCCGCGATATATAACAACATTGGTTCGCCCAGGTTAGGCGCAGCCAGGACCGGATTTGTTGCCAATATGGCTTTTATTTCTTCGAGTCCGGCAGTGGCAGCATCCGTCCACTCGAAGTGTTCGGTGCGTCTAAGGAGGCGATAGAGGGGCAATGCCTTTTCTCCCAAACGGGAGATAAAGCGGCTTAGAGCCGCCACGCATCCAGTCAATTTTTGGATCTGTTTGAGGTATTTTGGAATATCCAGCTGTGACAGAGCTCGGATTTTGTCCGGGTTTGCTTCAATTCCTCTACCAGATACAATGAAGCCCAGGAGCTTTCCGGCTGGTACGCCGAAAACGCATTTTTCCGGATTCATCTTGATGTCATATGCTCGGAGGTTGTCGAATGTGAGCCTCCAATCGTCTACTAGAGTTTTGACGTGTTTGGTTTTGACGATTACGTCGTCTACGTATGCCCCTACTGTTTTGCCGATCTGGGTAGCCAGACATGTCTGAATCATGCGCTGATATGTTGCGCCGGCGTTTTTAAGTCCGAAGGGCATCGTGTTGAAGCAAAATGGTCCATATGGAGTAATGAATGCCGTTGCGGCTTGGTCCGCTTCCGCCATCTTGATTTGATGGTAGCCGGAGTATGCGTCCAGGAAGCACAATGAATCGTGCCCTGCGGTAGCATCGATTATTTGGTCGATGCGGGGGAGGGGGAAGGGGTCCTTTGGGCAGGCCTTGTTGAGGTCTTTAAAATCGACACATAGGCGCCAGGATTTGTCCTTCTTTGGTACCATTACCAGGTTTGCTAGCCAATCTGGATGTTTGATGTCTCTGATGAATCCGGCTTCCAGTAGTTTGGCTAGTTCTTCTCCCATTGCCTGTCTTTTGGGTTCAGAAAATCGTCGAAGAGCCTGTTTGACTGGCTTGAACCCTTTTAGGATATTTAGGCTATGCTCTGCCAATCTGCGTGGGATTCCCGGCATATCTGAAGGGTGCCAGGCGAAAATGTCCCAATTTTCCCGAAGGAATTCTCGCAGTGCGGCGTCTACATCAGGGTTCAACTGTGCCCCGATGGAGGCCGTCTTTGTCGGGTCCGTTGGATGGACCTGGAATTTTACTATTTTGTCCGCTGGTTTAAAGGAGGTGGATTTGGATCTCTTATCGAGTATCACACCGTCCCTATTCACCGTAGAGCGCAGCGCGGTGAGTTCTTCTGCCGCTAGGGCTTCGGATAGTGCCTCCAGGGCTAATGCGGCTGTCTTGTTTTCGGCGCGGAGTGCTATGTCCGGGTCACTAGCAAGAGTGATGATCCCGTTGGGTCCGGGCATTTTGAGCTTCATGTACCCGTAATGGGGTATAGCTTGAAAAATTATGAATGCCTCTCGTCCTAATATAACGTGATATCCGCTGCTGAACGGGGCCACTTGGAACGTGACTTCTTCAGACGTGTAATTGTCCGGCGAGCTGAACACCACATCAAGTGTGATTTTTCCGGTGCAGCGCGCTTCCTGGCTAGGGATTATTCCTCTGAAGGTTGTGCTGCTTCGCTCAATGCGGCTCCAGTCTATTTCCATTTTTTGCAGAGTTTCCTCGTAGATGAGGTTTAATCCGCTGCCGCCATCCATGAGTACCTTGGTAAGTCGAAAGCCGTCCACTATTGGACTAAGGACCAATGCGGCTGGTGCTCGGGCTGTTCGGAATTTAGGTTCGTCGCTAGCGTTGAAGGTGATGGCCGTGTCGCTCCAAGGATTTGCTGTTGCTACTTGGTAGACTTCGGCGAGGCTACGGATTGTTCGTTTCCGCATATTGTTTGATGCGAAAGTTTCGAAGACTGTTGATACCGTACCGGTATTGTTGGGGTGGTTTTCCGGGGCTAGAAGCTCCTCGCCACTTTTGGCCACCTGCCGTAATATCCAACATGCTCGAAGGCTATGTGTTGGGGTGGCGCCCTCTGTACTGTGAATTTTACAGGGTCCGCTAAGCCATCCCTCCAGTACGGTTCCGTGCCCTTTATGGGGTTTTTGCTTTTTGGTTTTTGTACCTGGTGCCTGAGTGTAATGCACCCTTTTGTTGCGGCCTAGGGTTGTATTCGGGGCCGGATTGTCCCAGAAGTTATTTTCGGTTTTCCGGAAACTCTCCATCGCACAGGACTTTCGTACTATGGACGCCAGGTCGGCAAAGCGTGTGATTCCACGACGGCTGACGGCGTTCAAGATTCCCTCGTCCGTGCAATTATTGCAAAAAATTGAGATTGCGTTATCCTCTCGGCAGTCCTTTATCCTGTCCATAACCAGGAGGAATCTGGCCCAGTAATGATGTACTGTTTCAGCAGGCTCTTGCCGGATTAGAGATAGATCGCATATATCTGGGTGGGTGGGTGGAATTGAGTCCGAAACCCTACCCATCTCAAGGCTCAAGGGCCGAGAAGTTTCATTGGAAGCTTGGAAAGTGGAACGTTGTCCAACGAGTCCGATCCGATGTCTGACTTTAGGTTCAGCGCTTGATCGAAGTCCGTCCCTCCGCGGGAATCCGGCATGGAGGGTTCGGAAGCCCGGACATGACTAGTTTTCAATATAGGAGAAGAGTCTCCGCGATGTTCCTCTACCACCGCGACGTGGTGGGTAACCTGGGGAGAGTTAATCTCTCTCAGATCGGTTTTAAGCCCAATCTGATTGTAGTCTGTAGCGACTCCCAGGGTGGCAATGCGATCCAAGAGTTCGTTTACGGACGAGAGCTCTGTTGGATCCAGCTGCTCGGCGAATTCCGAGTTGATGTGAAGATTGCTTTTGATGACTCGAGAGGTCATCGTCGAAGCGGTGGCCGAACAGGCGGTCATGAGAAAACCACCTGGCCGGATAGTTTGGCCGGCGGCCAAGGCTCCTTTGGCGAAGATACCGTCCTTGAAGACGGGAAGAGGCATCCTTCCTATCGGCGACGGCACAGAGGAACTCTCAATGAAAGCACCAATGTCGGTGTCAAAACCGGCGGATCTCGGGTAGGGGGTCCCGAACTGTGCGTCTAGGCGGATGGTAACAGGAGACAAGGGACACGATGTTTTTACCCAGGTTCGGGCCCTCTCGATGGAGGTAAAACCCTACTCCTGCTTGATTGATATTGATGATATGGGTAGTACAAGAGTGAATCTACCACAAGATCAAGGAGGCTAAACCCTAGAAACTAGCCTATGGTATGATTGTTGTAATGGTTGTTGTCCTACGGACTAAAACCCTCCGGTTTATATAGACAACGGAGAGGGCTAGGGTTACACAGAGTCGGTTACAACGATAGGAGATCTACATATCCGTATCGCCAAGCTTGCCTTCCACGCCAAGGAAAGTCCCATCCGGACACGGGACGAAGTCTTCAATCTTGTATCTTCATAGTCTTGGAGTCCGGCTGACGATGATAGTCCGGCTGTCCGTACACCCCCTAGTCCAGGACTCCCTCATTATCTATCCTCAGTGGACCACTATTGTTAAGACAATACCCGACCCTGTTTGAGAGAAAAGGAAAAGATTTGCCCAAGAGCAAAGAGTGCTAGAAAGGATGTCGAGCGTGCCTTTGGTGTTTTGCAATCTCGATGGGGCATCGTTCGGTATCCTGCTAATACTTGGAGCACGCAGAAACTATGGGAGGTGATGACTGCTTGTGTGATCATGCACAATATGATCGTAGAAGACGAGCGCCCGGAACGTCTGTACGATCAAGGCTTTCAGTTTCAGGGTGAGAATGTTGTGCCTGAGCATGGAGTAGCGGCAACATTTGAGCAGTTCACTCAGTTTCATGAAGACATGCGTGATTGGGAAACTCACGTGCAACTGCAAAATGATTTGGTTGAGCATATGTGGACTCATGTTGGCAACCAATAGATGTATCTACTTTTATTCGTTCGTAAAACTATGTGAAACATTTTTATTTTTATTTGGCCTGTAAACTATACTATTTATTTGGACGGACTATTTTGTTTGTTTTAAATTTTCATTTCACAATATGTTGAATGCAATGCAAAATTGGGCTGTCAGGCGGCCACGCCTGCACATATGGGTCGGCGCGTTGGGCGCGCTACCGACCCATATGAAAAATAGGGCGGACACCGGGCGGGCGGCCGACCCAAACGGACAAAAAGCGGACGAAATCGCCGTCCGTTTGGGTCGGCCCGTTGGAGTTGCTCTTATTCCGCTTCAAGTAGTTCTTCATTTAGGAATTTTCTCACCAGCAGCAAATTCCTCAGTGAAGAACTCAAAAAAATCGCCTATTCACCCCCCCCCCCTTCTAGTCGATATAACGCACTTCCATACAAAGAGATGGACCTCGGGAAGAAAACATCACCTCATTTGGAGGTTTCAGAAAAGAAGACGACCGACATTACGACCGCACTTGCTTGTACTGCCGGTCGTACCATTTGCTGCCGCCTTCTCCTAGTCGACTACTTCCACCCTCGAGCAATTGAATTTGTCATACAACAAACAGAGAGACTCAACCACATGAACTAGTGCCAAAAACCTCGCGGCTAGTGTATAATGAGCTAATATCATCTCCTACTCCCTCCATTCCGAAATAGATGACCCAACTTTATACTAACTTTATACTAAAAATTAGTATAAAGTTGGGTCATTTATTTTGGAACAAAGGGAGTACTTGCAAAGTAAAAAAGTAAAAATATCACAGGGACTTGCAAGGGTACATTAATTGTCATGTCTTGTCGCTTTTCCTTTTGGTCTATTGGTCGTAATGCGTGCATCGTCTGGTGCAAAGGTGACGAGAGTTTGCTCTGCATTTTGTAACCTGGTAGGTCTTTCGCTAGAAGCCTAGAACAAAATCTTGGAAGTTGGAAATCGGAGCCCCTTCTTGGGACAGAACGTAGCACATCATCAACTTTTCCCTTTCTAGCTAGTAGGATCCCACCTACCGCACCAGGAAAGCGCAGAGTGGCAAATCTAGCATCAAGCAACCATTGTACTAGAACGGATCCAGCACTCACAATATAAAACGATAAAAAAAAGCAAAATTAGATTCCATTATCCAAAGAAAGTGGCCAATTAGCCATGTACAGAGCACGAGAATCCTGCATAATTAGGCAGGGGTAATGCACGAGAAGATGCTAGTAATTTGCATTAAGGAAAGCTCTCATTCCTAGGCTAGCTGTCATATTTGACTTGAGCAGAAGGCAGAAGGTGGGATTCTTCTTGGAGGGCAGCGCAAACCCAAAAGGGGATAGATTCTTGAAGGCTTCCATGAAGCTAAAGCAATCCCATCTGGAAGGCTCCAATACAAAGTGCTCTTTGCCTGCCTCCAAGACAACAGTTTCCTTGCCCCTCCTCTGTCCATCTCCCCCTCTCTCATCCTCACCACCTCCAAATACAAGCAAGCCATAGTTAAATAAATGCAAGGCTTGGTGCCCCTTGGCCTTGGAGCTGCTTCTTCTCTACAAATACATTGCGCGGCATGGACGGCAACTTGAAAGCGCTGAGGTAAAGAACTGCGGCATCTAGAGCCGGGCTTGCTAAAAGCTTGGTTGATTAACTGTGAGCTTCTTCTCCATGCTTAAGTTTGATTTCATCTCGGAGCGATGAGTTTTATGTTTTCTGCTTCCAAAAAAATCCTTTATGTTCTTCTTGTCTTCGTCTTTATGAGGGCTTCAAAGTTTTCCAAGCCAAAAATAAATAAAAGTTGATCCTTCCCTTTTAGTTTAGTTTACTTGTTCTTAGATCATCCTTTTGCAGGGTTCAGTTTTCTGGAGTAAACAAGAGGGACAAAGGTGGTAGGGAAGATTCAATAATACTGCCACAAGAAAACTCAGCTCTTGGAAGAGGTATGTGATCAAGAATTGCTCTTTCAGTTTACAAACATAGTACAACTGCAAAAATCATTATTGTTATTTTGTTCAGTAAAAGTAGATTTCAGTTAGATTCCTGTCCCGTCACACTATGATCAAATCAGTTAATCCACACTGTAAAACATATACTATGGAACCGTCAGATATTCAGATGCTATGAGCAAGGAAACTACTCTTCAAACAGATCATGTCAGAAACCAGCTATAGGTTTTTCCTAATTGTCTTCATGCCGAACTGAATTTTTGTTAGAAGAAACAAATCCATCATATGATGAACCAAACAAACCAAAAAAAGGTACAAAGAACCTGACTGGCATTGCCACCTTCCAGCACAAATGGATAGCGGCGACGAATACAACGCTATATTCGCAGCCACAATTGCCGCGGCGGCATACGCAATCGCAGCAGAAGAAGAGAAGCAGAAGGCCAGCCCCATTCAGCCGCCAACCAAGAGAGGTGAAAGCATGAGAAAGCCTACAGGAGGCAGCAAGATCTCAAGATGGTTCAGTGCCAAAGAGCGTGCAGAAGATGCTGACGAGGGACCTGGTACTCTTATCTATTGCCCATTAACACAATCCCTTGTCACTTCTACTCTACTAATAAAACCTCTTATAACAATGTTGCGTCGCATCATCGTTTCAGCCAATGTATCGGTAAGGAGGCCGCTGAAACCAGAACAAAGGAAGCCCGGAGGCGTGGGTTCAGACCAGAAGGTGCCATTGCCACCTCCACCAAAGATGCATGATTCTTCTGTGGGTGCAAAAAAGGCTCCGGGTTCCTCCAGAAAATCACCAGACAAGAAAGGAAGCAAGAGGTTTGAGCAGGAGCAGGCAGTTCAGAGGGTGCCATCCGCTGTCAGGCCAGCAACATCGTATCAGTCTAGGCGGAACGACGATGGCGCAGCTGGAGTAACTGCTATTGCCGGCACACAGACCAAGGCTGATGCATGGGAGAAGGAAAGGCTTGCTAGAGTCAGGGAGGAGTGAGTATAAATATTTTAGTTTTTGCTGATTATTTGATGCGGCTACAGCTAACATAACCGCCGAATTTAGGTATGAAAAGATGATGGAGACCATAGCCGAGTGGGAGACTGAGAAGAAGGTGAAGGCCAAGCGCCAAAAAGAACAGAAAGAGGTTTTTGTTGATTCGAAAGCATAATTTGATAGAGAAGAGCAGCATGTTTCTCTTTCTTTTTAGAAGAATAGGGCACTGTGTTTTTCATTGTTATGATTAATTATTTTATTTGCGAGGGGAGATGGGGTACAAAACCTTATGTGCAAAACCAAATCATTATCATGATTCATGATGCAATTAGTTACTAAATGATGGGGCTGAAGGAACTGAGAATTTGCTAAATTGCAGGTTACGTTGGACAGAAAGAGAGCGAAACAACTGGCAGAGTACAATCAGGAAATGACAAGGATCAACAAAATTGCTGGAGGAGCAAGGTCAATGGCTGGGGAAAGGAAATACGAGGATGAGAAAAAGATCAGAGAGAAGGCCAAGAAGATACGTTCAACAGGGAAGTCTCCCCGTGGATGCTGCTTTTGAGACATTGCCATTCAACAAAATTTGAAACGAGATGAACGGCGCGGCTTGAATGCGATATAAGTCTCACGACAGCCATGTATTGTATTATAAAACGTATTTGGTTTGATGAGTGATAAGAGTGTAGAGTTACATCCAACATGCAATTGCATTGCATCAGGATCAATATAAAAAAGTTTGAAGGGTGTGGATGATGAAAAGTACCAAGGAATTATCTGTGCATACATCTTCAAGATGAAGCAGGGACTGTATGAAAATAGGCATTGCAACAGAGCACGTTTAGGAGCTCCCCTGCATCAGCTCTAGGCCTATAACATACAAATACACCCACCAGGATAGCAAATTCAAACCCAAGATTAAGAGCAGCATGCTTGTAACAAATTTCAAACCAACACTTGTATTATAGAACTTCACAAATCCAAGCCAACAAAAGCACACTTTGTTTTGTTTTCTTGGTGTCTCAATCGATGTACATTGAAATATAATTGAAAACACTATCTGCATGAAGCCCCTTGGCTATGCACTGTAATAATCCAAACCTTTGGGCAAATGTTACTTCTCGCTAAAAGAGATGCAACACACAAGCTATACAAAAATACTCTTCACTCAATCCAGTTTCGGAGGAAAAAGAAGATTCCAGAACATTAATGAGAAAATTTGGTGATTCCGTAAGATGTGCATAATCTACAATGGCTCATCCCGTGGCTTTTCATCTTCATTTTTTTTTGACTGTGAAGACAGTAGGAAAGGCTCCTACTGCATATATATTACTAAAACCTCAGGGGGTACAATTACATGTGTGATTTACATACATGGGTGGTTGTGGCACCACCATGGGGCACCCTAGTTTACAAGACACCTACTGTATGGACCCAAGTATGGCAGATACAATATGTTGTTTGGAAGGTTTCACTCTATATCTAAGATTGTCAAAGTCCAACTTAAACCTCTGTTTCCAGGAAGCAACTGATGGCTTAATTTTCCTAAAGTGGTGGTTGTTTCTCTCCTTCTAGAGACTCCAGGCCGACGTCAAAAAAATATCCATCCACATCTTTCTAGGGTGCACGGTCTTTTGATGTTTGATCATGTCAAGTCTGTCATGCTGCAAAGACCAGTTGAAGCCAAGATGTAGCCAGCATTCCTGACTAAATGTGCAGTGAAAGAAGAGGTGTTCCACCGTTTCTTCAACATGTTGGCCACAGAGGAGGCAGTCAAAGTTTGTCCCAATGTTGTAGTGCCTCCTCTTGAGCATGTTTCTGGTGTTGAGGCGATCAACCAGCAGGAACCACCCGAATGTTTTGAGCTTGGGAGTACACTTTGCTTTCCATAACCAACCGAAGGCTTCATGGGCAGTTACATCTCTGAAGTAGAATCTGTAGTATGATGATGTCTGGAAAGTATTGCCGCCCCAAATACACTGCCAGGTGTCATGTTCCTCCGTAAGAGTGTTTTCGGCCACTTCAAGTTGGATGGATCGCAGCTCATCACGGGCCTGAATAGAGAGCGGGAGTTGAAAGTTTTCCTGCAGATGGGGGGACGTGAAAATGTGTTGGACCGAGACATCTTCAGAGATAGCATATGAGTAGGCTCTCGGGCAACTATCAGCATATATGGACTGGCTCCAATTATCTTTCCAAAAGAGCGTAGAAGATCCATTCCCAATTTTTACGTGCGTGACGCCGCGATATATGGGCATTAGCTGAGTTAAGTCTTTCCACCAGAAGGAGCCACATGCATCATGTGCATGAGGGATGGAGTCACCATAGTAGGAATCCCAAATGAGATGTACCCAAGGGATATCATGCCTGTTGTAAAACTTGTGGAGAAACTTAAGCAGCAAAGCGTCATTCTGTATTTTGAGGTTGACAACTCCCAGTCCACCATTTTTCTTAGGCCTGCAGACCATGTCCCAAGCCGCAAGAGAATTGCTCTTGGTCCCATCCTCGGTCCGTTTTTGCCATAGGCAATGCCTTCTGATCTTGTCTAGTTGGGCCACAATTTTTGGTGGGATGCGAATGGTACCCATAGTGAACATGATAAGAGAGGTTACCAGCGAATTCATTAGAGCAAGTTTCCCCGCGTACGACATTAGAGACATAGCAGCCGTAATGTTTCTTTCTGCTTTGCAAACAAGCGGAGCCAGATCCAGCACGGTCGGACGAGTGGTGCCTAGGGGCAGCCCCAGATATGTGAACGGCATGGAACCCACTGTGCAACCTAACAGCTCAGCCAGTTCTTTGCATTTGTCAGGAGGCGTGTTAATTGGCACAAGTGTGGACTTATGGAAGTTGATTTTGAGCCCTACTGACATGGCGTAATCCTCCAGAATTTCCTTAATCTTGGTGAGTTGTCGGGTGCAAGCTGGCAGGATGATGAGTGTGTCATCCGCGTATTGGATAACTGGGTAATCCCCGTTAGTGTCACGTTGGATTGGTAAGTCCAGGATATTATTCCGAAGAGCCTCGTTGATTGCAGATTGAAGGAGATCCGCAGCTATAACAAATATCAGAGGCGAGAGGGGGTCACCTTGTCGCACACCGCACTTGCATAGGAAAGAACTTCCTGGAGTACCATTTAGAATGACTGAGGATTTGCCAGAATTGAAGATACTTTGCATCCAGTGGAGCCATTTGTCATTGAAACCCACTTTTTTCATAATGTGGAGCATAGCCGAGTGTTGAATAGTGTCAAAGGCTTTGGCAAAATCAAGTTTCAGTAGGATAATCTCATTTTGCGAGGCTTGACACTGGTGAATATACTCGAAGGCCCACGCTAAGCAGTCATGTATGGATCGACCACGCAAGAACCCTACTGATTACGGTGGACTATCTGCAAGATGATTTTTTGGAGACGATTGACCAGTAGTTTGGTGATCAGCTTAAGGCAACAATTGAGCAAAGTGATTAGGCGGAAGTCATTGACCGTCTCCTGGGAGGCATTCTTTGGTATCAGAGTGATATAACCATAATTTAAGCTTTCAAGATTCAAGTCTCCTCTGTGAAATTCATTGCATAAGCTGTAGAAATCATTTTTAATGATAGGCCAACAAGCTTTCAGAAAGGCTCCATTGAAACCATCCGGGCCCGGGGCTTTGTCCGGGGGCATTTCCTTAATCGCAGCATCAATTTCATGCGTTGCAAACGGGGCAGTGAGGCTATCAAAGTCCACTTGGTGACGGAGCAGAGACGATAGGTTGAGTTTCATGTTAGGTTTCGAGCAAGAACCCAACCTTTGTTTGAAGGCTTGAAATAAGATAGCTTCTTTACTTGCATGATCCTTGACAGCAAACCCATTTTCAGATTTTAGGGTAGCAATGCAGTTTCGTCTGAATCGTTCCGTGGCAACAGCTTGAAAAAATTTCGAGTTTTCGTCGCCAAACTTAATCCAACGGATTGTGCATCTCTTCTTCCAGTACTCCTTTTGGTAACTAAGGAGTCGTAGGAGGTGTTTTTTGAGGATTTTTCTGAAGTTACGCTCAGGGATCGAAAGTGTACGTCATTCTTCAAGACTATCCAGCTCAAGAAGGGCCTTATTTGAGTTCTCAATGGCAATTTTTAGGCGGGAAATCTTTTTGTTCCAGTGGGATAGGGCGTATCTGACAGCTTTCAGCTTTTGACAAAGGATCGAAGCTGCATTTTTGTCTTTGCCAAATTTTATGGGTTTATTCCAAGCATCCTCCACAGTCTGCATGAAGCCAGGGTGCGCAATCCAGTAGGTTTCAAACCGGAAGATCTTGCTCCGGGGGATTGTGGATTGAATGACCACGGAGCAGGGAATGTGATCAGATACAGGGCGGCCCAAAGGGTTTACCATGGTATTGGGGAAGGATGTCGTCCAGTTGAGCGAGGTAAAGAACCAGTCTAGTTGTTCCAGCAGGGGGTTGATCTGCATGTTCGACCAGGTGTAAGCCCTACCTTTAATAGGAAGTTCAGTTAAGTCTTGCTCACGGATGAAGTTGTTGAAAGTAAACATATCCTGGGCGTTTCCCCCTGGTAGGTTTCGATTGTCAGGCGATCGAATGAAATTGAAATCTCCAAGCAGTAGCCAATCTTCAGTCGGCGGGATTGTCAAGTCAAACAACCATTTAGTGTAAGTATTACGCTGCTCCCCTTGACACGGGCCGTAGATGTTAACCAACGTCCAAGTATGCGCATTTTGAGTGGAAGTGAAGGTGACGCCTAACGCAAATTGTTCCTCAAAGGCGATCGTACCAGAGAAGAGAGCACTATTCCAGATCGTAACAATTCCCCCCGACGCTCCGACAAACGGGATATACGCAAATTTATCAAAGCGTTTCGGACAAATCAACTTGAGAGTGCTAGCATCAAACGTCTGCATTTTAGTCTCTTGAAGACAGATAATCGCACATCCACTAGACTGGATCGCATTAGATAAGGCTAAGCGCTTTTTGTCCGCATTAAGACCACGAATATTCCAACAAAGTACGTTCCACGACTGCAAAAGAGCCATTAAGCGAAGAAATAAAGCGAGGAATCAAGCTGAGGTTGATGAAGAGGTCCCCGCCGGGTCTTCAGTGAAAGCAGCAACCGTGAGCTCCTCCTCCGGGATAGCACATAGATTTGTGCCAATGGCTTGCATTGTGGCAATGTCAGTTGGAGGAGGGAGATCTTCAGGAGCCATCTGATTTGAAGCAGCAGTTGCAGGACCAGCAGAGACGGCTGTAGGAACAGTGCGCGGTTTTACCTTGGATTTAGAGACCTTGGCTTCAGACAGAGAGGTGGTGCGAAATCCATCATATTTGTTAGTACGAGTGCTGCGACGGAGAGTGGAAGTGTCAATGGGGACTGGCGCCTTTCCTTTGCGTTTATGAGCTGAAGAACCCACTGCACTGATTGTAGTTTCAGAAATGGCACCTGTCGCAATCTGAAGCAGGCCAGTCTGAGTTTCAGAGTGATGTGCAGCCAAGTCCATGAGGTGTGAATCAGTCTCCGAATCAGAACTGAAATTGTTGGTTTGTACCACCACAGTGGCAGAATCCTCAGTTTCAGTCAGCAGCACATGAGAAGCTTCCATGGAGCCCTGTGGCTCCAGCCTGGACTGATCAACAAGTGGTGCCTGGCTGTCAGAAAGTTCCTCAATGAGCACTGATGCAGTAGTTGCCGGAGCAAGCAGAGTATTTTGTGAGAATTGAATGCCAGTAGGGCCAGCAGTGACCTGAACTTCAAAGTGCATAACCTCGTGTCTGAATCCAAAACCAGCAGCCCATGGTCCCCTTGTAGCAAGTATAGGCCGGATGGCATTGAAAAGTGCAGTATTGAGTTGCTGTCGGGGAACAGGGTTGGCCAAAAGGATTTCCATGAGGGAATCGCCCTGAGCAGATAGACCAAAGCGCATACCTTGGTCATGAATGTCGACAGAGATGGTAACCACGTCAGCAGCAACAGATGGAGCCGCCAGAGCAGCAGAAAAGGCTCCTGGAGAAGTCACTGGCATAACAAGCAAGTCGGAGACAGTGGCATCAGAGTCTTCCGAGGATGTATATTCAGAAGATTCAGTAATCGCCTCATGCCATGCTTGCATAGGATTGTCAGTGACATTATTGTCAGGAACCACTCCATGCATAACAGTCAAACCCTGAGAGGCCAGCCAGGCTTGGAAGTTCATTAGGTGGGGTGGCATAGGAGGAGCTGGAGGTTCAGGCCAGGGAGCCCACCCTTGGTTGGGAGCTTCTGCATTGTTGTGATGCACAGGGTGATTGGGGGCAGCATTCTGTACCAGCCAGTTGTGAACTTGCTGCTGGTAAAGTTGTTCAGCAGTGAGTTCAGGCCCGAACTGAGGATGTGGATTGCCATCTGCGGGAGGAGGTTCTTCATTTGGAGGCAGCACATCAGGCAGCAACCCATTCCAGTCACTGCTTCTCAAAATAGTAACCTGGACCGTCCAGCAGTCTCGTGCACCTCCCAACTGCCAAACAATAAAACTCTTGGGCACGAGATTCAGACGGATAACGCGAGCTTTGATGAGCATGTACCGTCTATCCTGGCGAGGATTGTACCAATTGACAAGAGATCCATAACCCCCTAAAGCCTTGGTGATGTAGTAGTCTGTTTGGTAATCGTAAGGAAATCCAAAAAACATCAACCAAATCTCTGGGCCAAATGAGGTAGTGCGTCTGTTAAGAGCTTCATTATGCGGCACAAAGGTGATAAGCAAATCCTCCTCCTCAAGCTCTAGCGGGGTATTGACAGCCGTATCTCTCAAGAAAGAACTTGCAAAACCAAAGATTCCAATACCCAGAGGATGATCACTACATTCAGTGGTAAAAAGATGCGCTTCATGCAGCAAACCTTCAATCGCCGTTCGAACGGCAGCCCGGCGATGCAGAGGAACATATGCGCTTGCTTCCGCAATCGCCAAGAAGTCGTGGTGAGTTACCTGCCTGTGGTGTAGTGGGATTGCTATCCTGGAGAAGTATCACCGTTTCAAAAGCACCAACCAAAGCTTTTACCTTGCTTTTCCTAGACTCCACAAGCTTGCTTGCAGTTTCTTCTATTACATTGTTGAACAGTCCCTGCGCATCCTTCTTGTCTTGTGTATCTTGATGCCTCAGTTTCACTGAAGGAGATTCCAAGTCAGGCTCAGTAGGAACACCATTATTTCTGGTATTCCTCTTATAAATCCTTCTCACTAGCTGACCTTCACCATTTGCAACTTCATTGGCAGCTCTTCTTCTAAATACGAGTCTTCTCGGGCCATTACTGTCTGGTGTGAGTTCTACAATTTTACCCCTTTTAAACTTCAATTTGTAAGGTGTGGTACTAGCATCATCTGGGTGAAGTGATGAGATCCTTTGCAGCCTTTGGCCTTTAGCCTTTGAAGATTCATCATTTGGGTTGATTGCTTCTCCTTCATCTTCTGCATCAAAGTCATCTAATTCAATTAACTCATAATCATATTCTTCATAATTCTCATCATCTGATAGTTCTTCCACTAACTGTTGAGCAACAATCATTGATTTCAGTTCATCCTGTTCAGAGGTGTCATTGTTATGGACACTTGCTAACTCATCGGTTTGTAGATTAGAATCAATTGGCACAGGCTCTGATTGCTCCAGAAGTTCACCATCGGATGAAGTTTCTAAAATTGATTGGCAATGAGATGTACTATTAATATTCCCAACATCGTCAATTTCAGCAGCCTCGACATTTTCAGCTACATTTCCTGTAGTGCAATCGAGGCAATACTCAGGATCCTCAGCATGTTTTTCATCAACTGCCCACAGTTCTGGAGGTCCTTGAAGGTCTTCATGAGCACCCATGTCCTCCTTATTTTCAGTGATTACAGACTCCACACTAGCACTGACTTTCACTCGATCAGCTTCCATTCCCGAGCTACTTTCAGTTAATGCAGAATCATATACATCTGCATTTTGCACAGCTGTTAATTGTTTGGGTAGCTGGCAGAGAGCTGCATCATCTGTTCGGATGTCTTCATCCGTTGAAGCTCGACCATTAGTGGAATTTTTCTCTGGTTGCATATGCTCTAGATCCGGTTTACTGAGCATAGTCTTGAGTTCTTGATTATCAAATGATAGCTGCAATTCAGCAGCAACGGGGAGTTCAGAGACCAATGGTTCACTCACTTCATTACTTTCCACCACACCATCCTCTAAACTGAATCTACTTGTTTCTTTTGGTGCTGGTTGAGATTCTTCTACATATTCTGTGGCATGTGAAGACATTTCTGCTAGCGCTGACTCCACAAGATGGCCTGTAATAGATGAACCTTGCACATCATCTTCATCTGTTTCAACAGAAGCAGTCAACTCAGACTGGACAGAAGACGATATTTCAGACATATCCAAGCCATCCTCTGAACCGATTCTGCTTTCTTCTTTTGGTGCTGTTTCAGATATGTCTCCATATTCTGTGGCATCTGGAAACAGCTCCACTACTGTTGACTCCACATCACCTTCTTGTAATTCAACAGATGCAATAAACTCATCTTCAATGGAGAATGGTGTTCTGGGCACATCTGAGCGTTCCTTGCAATTGATACTTGCATTGCTGGACCTCATAGTTTTACCAGTATTGCTTGTACGCTTGCCAGTAATAATTGCTGGTGAAGAAGGAACCTTTCCTTTCAGAGTACTTTTATCTCTTGAAGATACAAGATTATTAGAAGCCTGAGATGACACAGGAACTTTCTTAATCAAGTTCAGTTTAGTAGGAAGTGAAGCTGGTTTCTTAACTAACGGTTGCTTGAGAGTAGTGGCCTTCTCCACAGTTCTAGCTTTTTCCTGCAGTGTCTTCTCTGGCAACTTTGAACCCTTGACTGGCATTGCTGCTTTTTTATCAAAATTGGGTACTCCACTGGAATACCTTGGATTAGCCAAAGTCCTCTGGGTAACCATTGGATGTTTCTTTCTGCCATCAGAGTTCACGTTTTTATGATCTGCTGATGAAGCGATGCGTGGAACCAAGTGTTCTGATGATGCAGCGCCTCTTAAATTTTCTGATTTTATCTTGTTAACAACACGATCAGCTTCACCCAGTGATATACTCGACTTGACTAGTGAAATATTTCTTCTGTTCCTGACATCCTTGGGTGCATCTAAGATAACTGACCCATGCAGTGTCAAATTATTTGAATGAGTTGGAAGTTTCTTTCTTCTCCCCCCTGAAAGCAGAAGCTTTTCTTCAGAAGGATTCCTGTGTCCATGCTTGCATAAATCATGACATGAGCCTGTAGAAGGTCTTAGATAGCGTGATACCGTCTTCTCATTCTTTTTCGAATCTGAAGCTGAAGCTGAACTCGTAGGAGTGGTGGTACCAAATGAATTTCTTCTTTCCAAAACTTTGGACATTTAGGCCTTCCAGTAGCTGAGATAATGCTTGTCTCAGCTGAGTGTTATTCCTTTTGAATTGGAGAATATCTAAAATGCTGTAACAAAGAGCATGTGTTATTAATCAGAACTTGCATAACCACAGAAAAAAAGGTAATTTTAAACAAAAATAGTTAGCATCACAGAACTGTACCGGTTTCAATCACTTAAATAACCACACAAATTTGAGATACCTGACCTGAATCTTATCTGTGAACACTGCACGCTCTAGAGTAAGGCAGTATGCATCATCTTAAATTACAGTTATGGTCACCTGAATAGCATGTGTGCGATTTGATCCCAACTGCTTACTGGCAGGGAACTTTTTTGCATGCAAAAAACATGTTGCACCTCATCCTAGTTATTAACTTTCAAAAGAATTTATAGTGTGACAATTGATATGCTGCTGCTGTTGTTGGGGGCAAACAGTATCATAACAAGGCAAATGGAAATTCTTCCTACAAGGTTGAAGTGCTTGAAGCCAAACTGAAAGATTAAAGAAAAAAAGTCTTAAGCACAACCTAGATAAAACGCCGTCACATGAGTAGCATACCTCCCAAAAGAAGATATCGAGAAGTTCGATGTTCACACCTCTGACAACAATTATTGAAGAGTGTATCCAAATCTGATTCCCGAGAAAAATAATAGGCCTGAAAGTGCAAGGGGATAAGGTCATTTTGGCATCAATAATGTCAATATCCACTATTCACATATTAATTGAGGATAAAGAACAATAAAGTGCCCATCCTCGCAACTAGCTTGCACTATCATTTATTTCTTCACCAACTGTTATTGTACCTGCTGCACTACTGATTTTTTTTTTATAAAAATTGAAAGAAAAAAGGACGATCATAAAGATATTGACAAGCTCTTCACGACTGAAATGATGGAAATGGAACAGACAAGTGGATGACATAACACCTATTTCTTTGATATAACAGAAGGGAAATCAAGACTTCACGAGTTCAACCGTCCATGTCTAGCACTAGCACAAAAGAGTTGATCCAACTACCCCTGTCTTACCTGATATTGAATAAATCCAAAAATACTAATGACAGTACAGTATACAAGAGCAGAAGTGAAAACCAAAAAGTCCATACGCAATGGTTATATAAATCTTGCTGTATCTTATTCTTAAGCTACCCTCCAAGACCCCTCCCTATGTTTCCAAGGAAATAAAATCCTCCAGGATCCCACTTCCCATCAAACGTTCAGCACCCAATTAATGATCATTAACAGCAACAGGACCAGCTTTTTTCTAGCCAAGCTGTCATAGATCCAACAGTTCCACCCCACAGTTTTCCAGCTAGGAACTGCGAGGACAAAAAAGCACAAGCTGCCAACCAAAACCCCTACGGAGACAGGAGAAACCTACGCTGGTCAAGCTCAAAGGTGGCTGACAGTCTGACACCTTTTCGACGGAATGCTCTAATCTTGCAGTTGACAGTGAGATTATTGAGTTACTAATCAGACCATTGGAGCAGAACATTTCACGCGAAATTTAGGAACACGCAACACAGGCAACTTGATTGGGAACTTTGGGCAGAATAAATGTAACCAGCGAATTTTAACAGGCTATTTTTATTCTCTGTGCTGGAAGAAAACACAGCTTTTGCAGGTTCCCAATGTAATCATTGGGGGAAGAGCTGAAACGGGGACAGAAAGATCAACAGACCGGTCAATGCAGCGATTGCACGTCGAAATTCCATAGTTTTCTGCATCGTATTCTCTCGCATGCAAAAATCTCGCCTTCCGCAGTAGGCAGTAGTAGTACACACTTTACCTCGACCGAGTACCTAAACCAACCCCGACGCATCGCTGAATCCAAAGAAACGCTCCCGGCGGGTGAATCGCGCAAATCAAAACCCCACCCAACGAAAGCAAGGATCCGCACCGAGAAAATCGTGGCGGCAAGATCATCCATACCTTGGGCTTCGGGAGACAGAGGCCCCGATCGGAGCCTCCCTCCCCGCTGCGAGCGCGAAGGCGACCGAAGCGGGAGCGGCAGCGGGGGAGGAAGGAGGAGGAGGTGGCGGTGGTGGCGACGCAGGCAGCTGGGCTGGGGCTGGGCAGGCGGGCTCCCCCTTCTCCTTCTCGAGGAAGGAAGTCGTGCGCGCAACAACCAAAAGAGAGAGAGAGAGAGGGAGGGAGGAGAAATGCGTAAACCGTCTGTTTCACTACTGCACGTAGCGTATCGTCTTCGCGGCGTTTTCCGCAACGCCTGTGCTGTTTTGCTGCCTGCCTTCCCCGCAGATCTGGTGCGGGGCCCGGTTACAAGCAGTGTGACAGAAGGTTTTTAGCAAAGACTAGTCAATGTGGACGTTAATTTGGAAGTATATTAAATGCATGCGGATATTAAGTAGGATATTATTTGTGTGTTATTACGTGATTAGCATGCGGATATTAAGTAGGATATTATTTGTGTGTTATTACGTGATTAGCACTATATTGGCATGAAATTAACTGCATGCTAAACGTGTTGAGCGCTCGACATTGAAGCAGTGTAGGTTGTTGGATTGACATGATTTAATGGCCAAATTAATTCGATCTGCCCCTTTGGGTCTTTTTATATTGGTGTAGATATAGATACCGGATATCGTCGGGGCCAAAAACGTTGTACAACCAAACCCTTCAAAATCACTTCATATGTCCAGCCTGTCTCGCACATCTCAAACCCAGCCCATCACATACGGGACGGATATCGGTACGCCCGTACGTGCTCGTGCTCGTACCCGTTCGTCACCAAAAGTGCAAACCTCTAGCCCCCCCTCTCGTTTCCTACAGTCTGCGTCGCCACAGCTTCCCTATCCTCGTCCCCTTCCGCTTCGACCCCACCGGCCTCCCTTGTCCGTCAAAAGGTTACGTATTACAAACTGCTGAAGTCGGAGCACCAGGTAGAGATAGTAGCCGAGATGCGCATCACCGGTGCACGTCGCGCCACTCACATTGCGGAGGAGGAGGATGTAACTGGCGGAGGAGAAAGCCGTCATGTAGGAGGAGGCGGACATGGAGCAGGTGGAGGAAAAGTTCCACCTCGCCCAAGCCGGGAGGCGCATTCAGAGGCCGAGCACGCGGTTGCTACCACCTTCGCGACACTTGTCGCCGATCTCGTCCTTGTGGCCGAAAACCAGGCCATCCTAGAGTTGCTCCAGTCCGAGTGGGAGATGGCGTCGAACCACTCACATCCGCAATGTGAGGCGGGAGCAACTGTTCGTGGAGGAGGAGTGATACGTCTTCAACGTATCTACTTTCCCAAACACTTTTGCCCTTGTTTTGGACTCTAACTTGCATGATTTGAATGAAATTAACCCGGACTGACACTGTTTTCAGCAGAACTGCCATGCTGTTGTTTATTGTGCATAAAACAAAAGTTCTCGGAATGACCTGAAAATCCACGGAGATAACTTTTGAAAAATATAAAAAATACTGGCGAAAGAATCAAGGCCAGGGGCCCACACCCTATCCACGATGGTGGGGGGCGCGCCCTCCCCCCTGGGCGCGGCCCCTGTCTCGTGGGCCACCTGATGCTCCACCGACCTCAACTCCAACTCCATATATTCCGTTTCGTGGAGAGAAAGTTTCATCGCGTTTTACGATACGGAGCCGCCGCCAAGCCCTAATCTCTCTCGGGAGGGCTGATCTGAAGTCCGTTCGGGGCTCCGAAGAGGGGGATTCATCGCTGTGGTCATCATCAACCATCCTCCATCACCAATTTCATGATGCTCACCGCCGTGCGTGAGTAATTCCATCGTAGGCTTGCTGGACAGTGATGGGTTGGATGAGATTTACCATGTAATCAAGTTAGTTTTGTTAGGGTTTGATCCCTAGTATCCACTATGTTCTGAGATTGATGTTGCTATGACTTTGCTATGCTTAATGTTTGTCACTAGGGCCCGAGTGCCATGATTTCAGATCTGAACCTATTATGTTTTCATGAATATATGTGAGTTCTTGATCCTATCTTACAAGTCTATAGTCACCTATTATGTGTTATGATCCGACAACCCCAAATTGACAATAATCGGGATACTTCTCGGTGATGACCGTAGTTTGAGGAGTTCATGTATTCACTATGTATTAATGCTTTGGTCCGGTTCTCTATTAAAAAGAGTCCTTAATATCCCTTAGTTTCCACTAGGAACCCACTACCACGGGAGGGTAGGACAAAAGATATCATGCAAGTTCTTTTCCATAAGCACGTATGACTATATTCGGAATACATGCCTAATTACATTGATGAATTGGAGCTAGTTCTGTGTCACCCTATGTTATAGCTATTACATGAGGAATCGCATCCGACAAAATTATCCATCGCTGATCCAATGCCTACGAGCTTTTCACGTATTGTGCTTTGCTTATTTACTTTTCCGTCGCTACTGTTACAATTACTACAAAACTGCTATCTTTACTTTTGCCATTGTTACCATTACTATCATATTACTTTGCTACTGAATACTTTGCTGCAGATACTAAGTTATCCAGGTGTGGTTGAATTGACAACTCAACTTTTAATACTTAAGAATATTCTTTGGCTCCCCTTGTGTCGAATCAATAAATTTGGGTTGAATACTCTACCCTCGAAAGCTGTTGCGATCCCCTACACTTGTGGATTATCAAGACTATTTTCTGGTGCCGTTGCCGGGGAGCATACCTCTATTCTTTGAGTCACTTGGGATTTATATCTGTTCATCACTGTGAGGAACTTGAAAGACGAAAGAACTAATATTTTTCCCTCAACTACGAGGGGAGGTAAGGAACTGCCATCTAGCTCTGCACTAGATTCTCCTTCTGTTTTGAGTAAGCTTGCGACACCTAAACCTGCTACTGCTATGAATTCTGATATGTCGCATGTTATTGATGATGCCACTTCTGCTATACATGATACTTATGATGAAACTATTTCTGTGCATGATACTACTTTGCCATTAGGTGAATTTCTTGATGACCAACTTGCTAGGGTTAGAGAGAATGAAATTATTGAAGATGCTATTATTGATGATAGTGATGATGAAAGTTCTCCCCCTGATTATGTTATGGATGAGGAAGCTGCTAGAGCTATCTTTGCTTGCAAATATAGATATGATCTTAAGAAGTTATTAGCTAAATGGAAGCAGCAATCTCTTAATGCTAAAATGAAACCTGACCCCGCTTTTGCTACTTCACCTATCTGTGTTACTGATAAGGATTATGAATTCTCTGTTGATCCTAAAATAATTACTTTGGTTGAATCTGATCCTTTTTATGGCTATGAATCTGAAACTGTTGTGGCACATCTTACCAAGTTCAATGATATAGCCACCCTGTTTACTAATGATGAGAAATCTCGCTATTATTATATCCTTAAGATATTTCTGTTCTCATTAAAGGGTGATGCTAAAACTTGGTTTAATTCTCTTGATCCTGGTTGTGTGCATAGTCCTCAGGATATGATTTATTACTTCTGTGCTAAATATTTCCCTGCTCATAAGAAACAAGCTGTCTTGCGGGAAATATATAATTTTGTGCAAATCAAAGAAAAGAGTCTCCCGCAAGCTTGGGGGAGGCTTCTCCGATTACTTAATTCTTTGCCTGATCATCCTCTTAAGAAAAATGAAATACTTGATATCTTTTATAATGGACTAACCGATGCTTCCAAGGACTACTTGGATAGTTGTGCTGGTTGTGTTTTCAGGGAAAGAACAATCGACCAAGCTGAATTACTATTGAATAATATGTTGACTAATGAAAATAATTGGACTCTTCCTGAACCAATTCCCAAGGCAATTCCTGAGTCAATTGAGCCAACTCCTAAGCCTATTCCTAAACCTACTCCGAAGAAGAGGGGCGTTCTATTTCTCAGTCCTGAAGATATGCAAGAGACAAAGAAATCAATGAAAGAAAAAGGTATTAAAGCTGAAGGTGTTAAGAATTTACCTCCTATTGAAAAAATACATGGTCTTAATTTAGCGCATGTTGAAGAACCACATTGTCTTGATAACCCGACACAAGTAGTAAAGGTAAATTCTCTCTATAGATATGATAAAGTTGATATTCCGTCTACTAAATTTCATTGCCCATGCTTAGATGAATTTGATGACTTTATGGCTAGGCAAGAAAGTTTTAATGCTTATGTTGGTAGAGAATTAAAGAATAATGCTTTCGAGATGGGACGCTTGAGTGATTATATGGCTAGAGTTAAAGGTGAACTTAAACTCATTAGCAAATATGCTTCTATGGTTACCACACAAGCTGAGCAAGTACTTAAAGTACAAAGTGATTTGCTTGATGAATTAAATAATAAACATGACTTTGTTGTTAGAGTGGCTACTAGAACTGGTAGAATGACTCAGGAACCTTTGTATCCTGAAGGCCACCCTAAGAGAATCGAGCAGGATTCTCAGAGAAATAATTTAGAGGCGCCTAGTTCTTCTACAAAGAAGAAAAATAAAAACGATAGGACTTTGCATGCTTCTAGTGAACCTGTTGTAGACACACTTGAGAATCCTAATGATATTTCTATTTCTAATGCTGAAACACAATCAGGTGATGAACATGAACCTAGTAATAATGTTAATGATAATGTTCATGTTGATGCTCAACCTAGCAAAAATAATGATGTAGAGATTGAACCTGCTGTTGATCTTGATAACCCACAATCAAAGAATCAACGTTATGATAAGAGAGATTTTGTTGCTAGGAAGCACAGTAAAGAAAGAGAACCATGGGTTCAGAAACCCATGCCCTCTCCTCCTAAACCATCCAAGACAAAGGATGATGAGGATTTTGAGCGCTTTGCTGAAATGATTAGACCTATCTTCTTACGTGTGCGCTTAACTCATATACTTAAATTAAATCCTTATGCTAAGTATATGAAGGATATCATTACAAATAAAAGAAAGATATCAGAAGCTGAAATTTCCACCATGCTTGATAATTTCACTTTTAAGGGTGGAATACCAAAGAAACTTGGAGATCCAGGGGTACCAACTATACCATGCTCCATTAAAAGAAACCATGTTAAAACTGCTTTTATGTGATCTTGGAGCCGGTGTTAGTGTTATGCCTCTCTCTTTATATCGTAGACTTGAATTGAATAAGTTGACACCTACTGAAATATCTTTGCAAATGGCTGATAAATCAACTGCTATACCTGTTGGCATTTGTGAGGATGTGCCTGTTGTGGTTGCAAATGTCACTATCTTAACGGACTTTCTTATTCTTGATATTCCCGAGAACGATAGTATGTCGATTATCCTTGGTAGACCCTTTTTGAATACTGCAGGGGTTGTTATTGATTGCAACAAAGGCAATGTCACTTTTCATGTTAATGGTAATGAGCATACGGTACACTTTCCGAGGAAACAATCTCAAGTTCATAGCATCAATTCTATTGAAAAAATTCCAACTATCATTATTGGAGGTTTTGAATTTCCTCTTCCTACTGTCAAGAAAAATTATGATATTCTTATTGTTGGGGACGTTCATATCCCCGTTGAGGTAACTTAGTGTTATTCGAAATTTCTCCGGTTCCGTGTTATTCCGAATGAGTTTGTTAACAAGACTTGATCAACCTTGTTAGTGGATTCATTTTGATGATCATGAGATGGATGAAACTAGAAGGCACAACCTTCTGTACCCTCTTTTTACTTTCTGTTATTTAGAATAAATAAAGCAAAAATAATATTATCTGTCTATTTTCCGAATTATCCATGCAATAAAAAAATATCCCGAAAATAAACGTGCTCCAAATGCCCTGCAAATTTAGTATGGTTTTTTTATGGAATATTTGAGGATTTTAGGCACTGAAAACACTGTAGGGGGGGGGCAAGCACCTGGCCACGAGGGTGGAGGGTGCACCCACACCCCCTGGGCGCACCCCTGATACGTCTCCAACGTATCTATAATTTTTCATTGTTCCATGCTATTATATTACCCCTTTTGGATGTTTATGGGCTTTATTTTACACATTTATATCATTTTTAGGACTAACCTACTAACCGGAGGCCCAGCCCGTATTGCTGTTTTTTTGCCTATTTCAGTATTTCGAAGAAAAGGAATATCAAACGGAGTCCAAACGGAATGAAACCTTCGGGAGCGTGATTTTTGGAACGAACGTGATCTAGAGGACTTGGAGTGCAAGTCAAGAAGCAGCCGAGGCCTCCATGAGATAGGAGGGCGCCCCCCCTATAGGGCGCGCCCCCTGTCTCGTGGGCCCCTCGGGCAGCCACCGACGTACTTCTTCCTCCTATATAAGCCTACGTACCCCGAAAACATCGAGGGAGCCAGCGAAACACAATATCCACCGCCGTAACCTTCTGTATCCGCGAGCTCCCATCTTGGAGCCTTCGCCGGCGCTCCGCCAGAGGGGGATCAACCACAGAGGGCTTCTACATCAACACAATAGCCCCTCCGATGAGTTGTGAGTAGTTTACCACAGACCTACGGGTCCATAGTTATTAGCTAGATGGCTTCTTCTCTCTTTTTGGATCTCAATACAATGTTCTCCCCCTCTCTTGTGGAGATCTATTCAAAGTAAACTCTTTTTATGGTGTGTTTGTCGAGATCCGATGAATTGTGGGTTTATGATCAAGTTTACCTATGAATAATATTTGAATCTTCTCTGAATTCTTTTATGTATGATTGAGTTATCTTTGCAAGTCTCTTCGAATTATTAGTTTGGTTTGGCCTACTAGATTGATCTTTCTTGCCATGGGATAAGTGCTTAGCTTTGAGTTCAATCTTGCGGTGTCCTTTCCCAGTGACAGCAGGGGCAACAAGGCACGTATTGTATTGTTGCCATCGAGGATAAAAGATGGGGTTTATATCATATTGCTTGAGTTTATCCCTCTACATCATGTCATCTTCTTGCTTAATGTGTTACTCTGTTCTTTATGAACTTAATACTCTAGATGCAGGCAGGAGTCGGTCGATGTGTGGAGTAATAGTAGTAGATGCAGGCAGGAGTCGGTCTACTTGTTGCGGATGTGATGCCTATATACATGATCATGCCTAGATAATCTCATAATTATTCGCTTTTCTATCAATTGCTCGACAGTAATTTGTTCACCCACCGTAATACTTATGCTGTCTTGAGAGAAGCCGCTAGTGAAACCTATGGCCCCCAGGTCTATCTCTTATCATATTTGCTTCCAATCTACTTTTGTTTGCATCTTTACTTTTTGCATCTATATTATAAAATACCAAAAATATATTTATCTTATCATACTATCTCTATTAGATTTCACTTTCGCAAGTGGCCGTGAAGGGATTGACAACCCCTTTATTGCGTTGGTTGCGAGTTCTTTGTTTATTTGTGTAGGCGCGTGGGACTTTTGAGGAGCCTCCTACTGGATTGATACCTTGGTTCTCAAAAACTGAGGGAAATACTTATGCTACTATTGCTGCATCACCCTTTCCTCTTCAAGGAAAACCAACACAAGCTCAAGACGTAGCAAGAAGGATTTCTGGCGCCGTTGCCGGGGAGGTCTTTGCTCAAGTCAAGACATACCAAGTACCCATCACAAACCCATCTCCCTTGCATTTACATTATTTGCCATTTGCCTCTCGTTTTCCTCTCCCCACTTCACCCTTGCCGTTTTATTCGCCCTCTCTTTCCCAATCTCCTCTTCTTTCTTTCACTTGCCTTTTTCTGTTTGCTTGTGTGTTAGATTAGTTGTTGCCATGGCACAAGATAATACCAAATTGTGTGATTTCTTGAATGCCAATAATAATGATTTCCTTAGTACTCTGATTGCTCCTCTTAATGATGTTGAGTCTTGTGAAATCAATACTGCTTTGTTGAATCTTGTTATGAAAGATCAATTCGCCGGCCTTCCTAGTGAAGATGCCGCTACTCATCTAAACAACTTTGTGGATTTGTGTGATATGCAAAAGAAGAAAGATACGGATAACGATATTGTTAAATTGAAGTTATTTCCATTTTCACTTAGAGATCGTGCTAAAGTTTGGTTTTCGTCTTTGCCTAAAAATAGTATTGATTCTTGGAACAAGTGCAAAGATGCTTTTATCTCTAAGTATTTTCCTCCCGCTAAGATTATCACCCTTAGGAACGATATTATGAATTTTAAACAACTTGACCATGAGCATGTTGCCCAATCTTGGGAAAGAATGAAATTGATGATTGGCAATTGCCCTACTCATGGTTTGAATTTCTGGATGACCATACAAATTTTTTATGCCGGTTTGAACTTTGCTTCTAGAAATCTCTTAGATTCGGCCGCGGGAGGTACGTTCATGGAAATCACGTTAGGAGATGCTACAAAACTTCTTGATAATATTATGGCTAATTATTCTCAATGGCACACCGAAAGATCTTCTAGTAAAAAAGTGCATGCTATAGAAGAAATCAATGTTTTGAGTGGAAAGATGGGTGAACTTATGAAATTATTTGCTACTAAAAATACTCCTCTTGATCCCAATGATATGCCTTTGTCTACTTTGATTGATAATAATAATGAATCTATGGATGTGAATTTTCTTGGTAGGAATAGTTTTGGAAACAATGCTTATAGAGGAAACTTTAATTCTAGACCGTTCCCTAGTAATTCCTCTAATAATTATGGAAATTCCTACAATAATCCTTATGGTAATTTTAATAAGATGCCCTCTGATTTTGAGAATAGTGTGAAAGAATTTATGATTTCTCAAAAGAATTTTAATGCTTTGCTTGAAGAAAAATTGCTCAAAGTTGATGATTTGGCTAGGAACGTGGATAGACTTTTGCTTGATGTTGATTCTCTTAAACTTAGATCTTCTCCTCCTAAGCATGATATCAATGAGTCTCTCAAAGCTATGATAATTTCCATTGATGAGTGCAACGAAAGAACTTCTAGATTGCGTGCTAAGAAAGATTGCTTTGTAAAGGCGCGTTCTTCTAGTTTCCATGAAAATAATGATGAATATCTTAAAGTTATTGCTGCATCTCCTATTAGATCTATGTTTTGCAATACGAATCTCTACTCCTAATGGAGCAGTTGGTAGTCTCGCTTCCAGGGTTTTTTCGTCCCACCACTTTCGTCCGGTTTTTTTATAGGTTAACCGTCGTAGATTTTTTTCGATGCTGGTTTCTTATTCATCGGTTTATTTACCCCTCAGCTCTTTCCTTGCAAATCAGCACTTTCCAAACGTGCATGCAATCACATATCTAAATTTACTAACTTATCCAAATCAATCGATACCTTCCATTATTGCAAATTTCTTTAGGAAACAAATAATAGATTTTAAGGAAACAAATAAAAGATTTTAAAGACGCATCATACTTTACTAACAATGACTAAAAATCAAATCTAAATTAATTAACCTTACCTTAAATCACTCAATCACTTTAATTAGAAAACATTTTCTTTCCTAACTGCACCCCACTTAGTGTGCACATAACAATCCGAAGTAATTAGAGTCACATGATTGAATCCATTTATTTAGAGCGACATGATTGCGTTCTGGGATGGAGGCCATGATTTCGTCGAGGTCGTTGCTGCCTCCTACACTCAGGGTGTGTCGCCAAGATCGAGGCGAGCATGAGGAGCTGTGGCCACCGCCATGGTCACCCCATCGCAGGGGATGGAGCACACCGTCGGCCTACAGCTTGTGGAGATCACTGTTGCTCTTCAGGTCGCGTGGTGACCGGATCTTGCCGATGTGTTCCTCCCCGACGACCTCCTCTTCGCTCGGTTGGCCGGCATTGATCTCGCCACTACTGCCCTCAACTTCTCTGCCTCGAGCTCGACGGTCAGCCACCATGGATCCACCAGCTGGAGGGTCACGTGAACCAGCCGTCCTCCCACGCTGCAGCGGCGAGAAGGTGACATGGCTCTCCGTACACGAAGAGTGGAGTTCGGTCAAGTACTTATATACTTGGCCTCTACTGCTGATCCATGTACATGGAGAAGAACAGACAACCGCTCATTCATGCTTCGTTCCACTCCTTTGCGCTACATTACTGGAGGTGACATTTTCCTATATCTCTATGTTGTAACAAGCCTGCTGCCTGCATAGTTAATGGATTTTTTATTTAAATTTATCGCTGCTTAGTGCTTTGTTGCAATTGTTCACCCAAGATTCTTATATATAATCTGAGTGTATGTAGGCATACTTAGCTTTGTTATTCCATTTTTTCTGGCGCATAGAAATAAGAGTATTGTCCAGGTTAGGTATTCAATTGAGTATGGTATTCTGATTGCTATCAGAATGTCTTTTCTATGCATGTGATTTCTCACATCTGGTTATAATATTTGTGAAGGCGTGCATTGCACGTGCACTTGGAAGCGGGCCCGTGGCCCGTGCTGGACGGTGCCGACACCGACCCGAGCCACCTTGTCCGCGTATTCTTGGAGCTGTGGCTGGTCGATTTACATGAAATTAATTCCCACAGTTCTGGTGGCAAATATAATACACATAATCCATATTGTTATGCACTAGCGTGTATGTGTGAAATAGATGGATTATGGTCCCGTACCCAATAAGATGGATATGTGTGTGTGTTAGAGAGAGAGGGAGAGGGGGATAGAGAGTGAGGAAGAGGGAGGGAGAGTGTGTGTCTGTGTGTGTGTGAGGATTTGATGGTAAAAAAGGTCACCAATATCGTAATATTGAACTCTTAAAGTTAATGTGGCCCCGTTGCAACGCATGGGCGTTCTTCTAGTCTTGATAATTATGGGACTGATGATGAGTCAACTTTACCTAGAAGGCGTCCCAAGAATTCGGATTTTTTAGATCTTAATGCTAAATTTGGTAAAAGTGGGATTGGAGAGATCACAACTTTAAATAGTATTGTACCCACTATCTCGGATTTCAAGCAATTTGATTATGATAATTGTTCTTTAGAAGGTTGTATTTCCTTGTTGCAATCCGTTGTTAATTCTTCTCATGCTTATAGTCAAAATAAAGCTATTACCAAACATATTGTTGATGCCTTAATGCAATCTTATGATGAAAAACTTAATTTGGAAGTTTCTATACCTAGAAAACTTAATGATGAGTGGGAACCTACTATAAAGATTAGAATTAAAGATCATGAGTGTTTTGCTTTGTGTGATTTGGGTGCTAGTGTTTCCACGATTCCGAAAACTTTATGTGATATTTTAGGTTTCCATGATCTTGATGATTTCTCTTTAAATTTGCACCTTGCGGATTCCACCATTAAAAAGCCAATGGGAAGAATCAATGATGTTCTCATTGTTGCAAATAGAAATTTGGTGCCCGTAGATTTTTATCGTTCTTGATAGAGATTGCAATCTTTCTTGCCCTATTATTCTTGGTAGACCTTTCCTTAGAATGATTGGCGCGATTATTGATATGAAGGAAGGGAATATAAGATTCCAATATCCATTAAAGAAAGGCATGGAGCACTTTCCAAGAAAGAAAGTCAAATTACCTTACGAATCTATCATGTGGGCTACTTATGAATTTAGTGCCAAAGATGGCACTACTTAGATCTATCTTCGCTTTTGGGCCTAGCTAGGGGCGTTAAACGATAGCGCTAGTTGGGAGGCAACCCAATTTTCTTTGTGTTTTTTGTTTTCGTTCCTGTTTAGTAATAAGTCTTGCATCTACTTTCTGTTTAGATGTGTTTTTATCTTTTAATTAGTGTTTCTGCCAAGTAGAACCTATAGGATAACCTATGATGATAGTTGATTTGATTCTGCTGAAAAACAAAAACTTTGCGCGCACGAATTTAGTTTTGTTAAATCACAGAAATGTGCTTTTTCGTTGATTCTTTTCTCTGCTGATCAATAAACAAAATTTCCAGGACTTCCTATTTTGGTAGGATTTTTAGACTTCCATAAGTTTGCGTTAGCTACAGATTGCTACAGACTGTTCTGTTTTTGACAGATTCTGTTTTTCGTGTGTTGTTTGCTTATTTCGATGCATCTATGGCTAGTAAAATAGTTTATAAACCATTGAGAAGTTGGATTACAGTAGGTTTAACACCAAAATAAATAAAGAATGAGTTCATTAGAGTACCTTATGTGGTGGTTTTGTTTTCTTTCACTAACGGAGCTTATAAGATTTCCTGTTGAGTTTTGTGTTGTGAAATTTTCAAGTTTTGGGTAAAGCTTTCATGGACTATGGAATAAGGAGTGGCAAGAGCCTAAGCTTGGGGATGCCAAGGCACCCCAAGATATTCAAGGATAGCCAAAAGCCTAAGCTTGGGGATGCCCCGGGAAGGCATCCCCTCTTTTGTCTTCGTTCATTGGTAACTTTACTTGGAGCTATATTTTTATTCGCCACATGATATGTGTTTTGCTTGGAGCGTCGTGTATTATATTAGTTTTTGCTTTTTAGTTTACCACAATCATCCTCGCTGTACACACCTTTTGGGAGAAGCCTATTTGATTAGAATTTGCTAGAATACTCTATGTGCTTCACTTATATCTTTTGAGCTTGATAGTTTTTTGCTCTAGTGCTTCACTTATATCTTTTAGAGCACGGTGGTGACTTAATTTTGTAAAAATTGCTAGTCTCTCATGATTCACTTATATTATTTTGAGAGTCTTTTAGAACAGCATGGTATTTGCTATGGTTATAAAATTGGTCCTAGAATGGTAGGCATCCAAGTTGGGTATAATAAAAACTATCATAGGAAGTGAATTGGATGTTATGATCGATTTGATACTTGATAATTGTTTTGAGATAGGGAGGTAGTGATATTAAAGTCATGCTAGTTGGGTGATTATGAATTTAAAGAATGCTTGTGTTGAAGTTAGCAAGTCCCGTAGCATGCACGTATGGTTAAAGTTGTGTAACAAATTTGAAACATGAAGTGTACTTGGCTTGTGCATCCTTATGAGTGGCGGTCGGGGACGAGCGATGGTATTTTCCTACCAATCTATCCCCCTAGGAGCATGCGTGTAGTACTTGATTTTTGATGAATTCTAAATTTTTGCAATAAGTATATGAGTTCTTTTGACTAATGTTGAGTCCATGGATTATACACACTTTTACCTTTCCGCCATTGCTAGCCTCTTCGGTACCGTGCATTGCCCTTTCTCACCTTGAGAGTTGGTGCAAACTTCGCCGGTGCATCCAAACCCCGTGATACGATACGCTCTATCACACATAAACCTCCTTATATCTTCCTCAAAACAGCCACCATACCTACCTATTATGGCATTTCCATAGCCATTCCGAGATATATTGCCATGCAACTTTCCACCGTTCCGTTCATCATCATGACATACATTACTTTTGTCATATTACCATTGCATGATCATGTAGTTGACATCGTATTTGTGGCAAAGCCACCATGCATTATTTTTCATACATGTCACTCTTGATTCATTGCACCATCCCGGTACACCGCCGGGGGCATTCATTTAGAGTCATATCTTGTTCTAGTTTCGAGTTGTAATTCATATGTTGTAATCAATGAAAGTGTGATGATCATCATTATTAGAGCATTGCCCAAATAAAAAAAAGAAAAAGAAAAAAAGGCCCAAAAAAATAAAAATAAAATAAAAAGGGCAACGTTACTATCTCTTTTTCCACACTTGTGCTTCAAAGTAGCACCTTGTTCTTCATGTAGTGAGTCTCATATATTGTGCTTCAAAGTAGCACCTTGTTTTTCATATAGTGAGTCTCATAAGTTGTCTTTTTCACTAGTGGGAATTTTTCATTATAGAACTTGTCTTGTATATTCCTACGATGGGCTTCCTCAAATGCCCTAGGTCTTCGTGAGCAAGCAAGTTGGATGCACACCCACTAGTTTTCCTTTGTTGAGCATTCATTTATAGCTCTAGTGCATCCGTTGCATGGCAATCCCTACTCCTCATGTTGACATCAATTGATGGGCATCTCCATAGCCCGTTGATTATCCTCATCAATGTGAGACTTTCTTCTTTTTTGTATTCTCCACACAATCCCCATCATCATATTCTATTCCACCCATAGTGCTATATCCATGGCTCACGCTCATGTATTGCGTGAAGGTTGAAAAAGTTTGAGATTATTTAAGTATGAAACAATTGCTTGGCTTGTTATCGGGGGTATAGAAGTTGGGAACATCTTTGTGTGACGAAAATGAAGCATAGCCTAACTATATGATTTTGTAGGGATAAACTTTCTTTTGCCATGTTATTTTGAGAAGACATGATTACTGTGATTAGTATGCTTGAAGTGTTACTATTTCTTTTATCAATATGAACTTTTATTTTGAATCATTTGGATCTGAACATTCATGCCACAATAAAGAAAATTACATTAAGAATTATGCTAGGTAGCATTCCACATCAAAAATTCTCTTTTTATCATTTAGCTACTCGAGGACGAGCAGGAATTAAGCTTGGGGATGCTTGATACATCTCCAATATATCTATAATTTTTGATTGTTCCATGCTATTATATTACCCCTTTTGGATGTTTATGGGCTTTATTTTACACATTTATATCATTTTTGGGACTAACCTACTAACCGGAGGCCCAGCCCATATTGTTGTTGTTTTTTTGCCTATTTCAGTATTTCGAAGAAAGGAATATCAAACGGAGTCCAAACGGAATGAAACCTTCGAGAGCGTGATTTTTGGAACGAACGTGATCCAGATGACTTGGAGTGCAAGTCAAGAAGCAGACGAGGCCTCCACAAGATAGGAGGGCGCGCCCCCTGTCTCGTGGGCCCCTCGGGCAGTCACCGACGTACTTCTTCCTCCTATATAAGCCTACGTACCCCGAAAACATTGAGGGAGCCAACGAAACACAATTTCCACCACTGTAAACTTCTGTATCCGCGAGATCCCATCTTGGAGCCTTCGCCGGCGCTCCGCCGGAGGGAGAATCGACCACGGAGGGCTTCTACATCAACACCATAGCCCCTCCGATGAGTTGTGAGTAGTTTACCACAGACCTACGGGTCCATAGTTATTAGCTAGATGGCTTCTTTTCTCTTTTTGGATCTCAATACAATGTTCTCCCCCTCTCTTGTGGAGATCTATTCGATGTAAACTCTTTTTGCGGTGTGTTTGTCGAGATCCAATGAATTGTGGGTTTATGATTAAGTTTACCTATGAATAATATTTGATTCTCCTCTGAATTCTTTTATGTATGATTGAGTTATCTTTGCAAGTCTCTTCGAATTATCAGTTTGGTTTGGCCTACTAGATTGATCTTTCTTGCCATGGGAGAAGTGCTTAGCTTTGGGTTCAATCTTGCGGTGTCCTTTCCTAGTGACAGCAGGGGCAGTGTCGTGGTACTACGGCTGACAATAGAATAGGGGGTAGGTATGGAGAGGCAAGATCCTAGCTATTGAGTAGCTGTATACGCAAGGGATTTACGAGTTCAGGCCCTTCTCGGAGGAAGTAACAGCCCTACGTCTCGGAGCCCGGAGGCGGTCGACTGGATTATAAGCGTATGAGTTACAGGGGTGCGAACCTTTCTGCCAGTGGAGGGGGGTGGCTTATATAGTGTCTGCCAGGACCCCAGCCAGCCCACGCAGCCGAGGGTTTAAAGTACATTAAGGCCTGGCGTTACTGGTAACGCCTTACATAAAGTGTCATCATGGCCATAAAGACTACTTAATTACAGACCGTTTGGATACAGAGTGGCTCTTGATCTCCTGGTGGTCGAGTGAGTCTTCATGGTCGAGTGTCTTCGAGTCCGTCGAGTGGAATCCCTCTTGGTCGACTGGAAGGCAACTTCTTCTAAAGATGTCCTTGGGAAGGGTACCTTAGACAGGTACATGACCCTACCCTAGGTACATGACTTCATTATTAGCCCCCGAATGGATCGAGGTTTCAGTGAGGAAGGAGTTGATAATTTTTCCGACCTGTTTTTTGTGTTCGGAGTATGTCTCACTCTGGATCAATGACTTTTTAGCGATGGCATCAACTTTTCTTTCAGTCGCCTTGATCCATTCTTTTCCTCTGTCGAGTGAACTTTCTGAACTTGGTGGATTTCCGAGCGACGGATCGTAGGAAATCTACTGTATGACAAATTGCTCTGCTGTTGACGGATTTAGCGGGATCCGAATTTTGGGAAGCGCACGAAGCAGAGAAGACCGCGGTACTCGGATGGGATAAGGTAGAGACGCCTCGATTTCCGTGCCACCTTTTTCGCCACGTATGGCGCACGCGACTGTTTAGGGATTTGACAGGATCGCTCGGGCCTACCGGTCAGCCACTTGAAATTGACCTTATATAAGGCGTCAGACGGGGTTTTTTTGAACAGTGCATCTCCATTCCCCTCTCCCCCTTGCTAAACCTTGCCCGCTGCGCCCGCTTTCATCCCCGCTCAACTGCTCCTCGCGCGCCTCACCGGCGACGATGGTGAAGGAGAAGACGGCGGCCTTGGAGCGAGCGAAGAAGGCGACGACGACGGCGAAAGTGAAGGGGAGAGCGACCAGTCGGGGCGGATCTTCGTCGCGGTCCCGCCTGCCGCAAGGCTGGGTCCAAGGAGATTGGATCCGCTCGACCATCACCCAGAGGGATCTCGACGATCTGGCCAATGAGGGACTGATCTCTCATGGGTCAGCAAGAATTCTGGGGACGGAGTGGCAACCGCAGCCACAGGAGGGTGAGTGTGTCCTCTTAGCCACTCATGTAGATCGTGGATTCTCTCTATCGCCGAATCTTTTCTTCCGAGGGTTTCTGAACTTCTTTGGGGCACAACTCCATCACTTCACTCCCAATTCCATTGCCTATCTCACCGCTTTCGTGTCTCTGTGCGAAAACTTCCTGGGTTGTCGGCCGCACTGGGGTCTCTTTAAGCACATATTCACTTGTCGTTCTCAGACGGTGAAAAAAGCGAGTCCGAATGACGAGAGGACCAAAGTAATCCAGATGTGTGGGGGTCTTGGGGTCCAAATGAGGAGTAAGAGTGCTTTTCCAGCCATGACCCTTCCCGAGTCGGTTAGAGGGTGGCAGTCGACCTAGTTCTACTACCAAGACGAGTCGACACCGGGGCAGTCGACTGGTCTCCCTCCATTCTCCATGGACCGAGTGAACAAGCCATCTTCCCTGAAGGTACTTCCGGAGGAAAAGGCTCAGGTTAAAATGTTGATGGAGCGTGTAGTTCAACTCATTCGCGAAGGGGTCACTGGCATGGATCTTTTGGAGGTTTTTCTTCGACGGCGCATTCAGCCACTCCAGTATCGAGGCCACCCGATGTGGTTGTACTCTGGTACCGAGGACACCACTCGGGTCCACCCAGAGGAGGTCGACGACGCCACACTGGAGAGGTGGATGACTGCCATCATGGGGAACAAGGACAACCCTCATGGGGCTAGGAGGATCCCACCGCTCGACCAGTCTTATGAACCAGACACGGTATGACCACTTATCCCCGACTGTGATCCTGTTTCATTCATTTTGTTTCACTACAAATTGGTCGACTGACCTTTGTCTTGTTTTTCTTGTCTTCCAGGCTACCACTGAGTTGTATTTGATACCCAACGGGGCGCAGGCACCGACTGAGGAGGAGGAAGGAAGTGGAGGTGAAAGTCAAGAGGAGTGGGAATCGGATGGCGATGAGGGTGATGAAGATGATGGCTCCGACGAGGAAGAGGAGGAGGAAGAGGAGGAGGAAGTCGCGCCTCCCTGTTCCGAAAGGAGATCCAAACTTGTCCATGATCCTGCAGTCGAGCGTGGCAAAGGAGTCGCGCCTGTTGTTCAATCGACCAAGCGTAGTCGGACGACCTCTCCAGTGCCGACTGAAAAAGCACCGAAGAAATCTCGAGTGGCGCTGTCAAAACCGACGAAGGCCTTGCCGAAGATGAAGATGGTGATTCCCACTATCTCTGGGTAATGACGTAACTTGCATCTCCTTGTTTCTCATGGATTTACTCTTGGTCGATTCGTTAGCTGACCGACTGATTTCTGAAACTGTAGTGCTGCTACTTCTGATACCTCGACCAGACCTGAAGACCACGAAATGGAAGATGCTATCACTTCCAAACCTGGTACGAACTTTGTAGTTTCGCCTTCAGTCGGTAGGGTCTTTGTTCTTAATTTTGACTCTATTCTGCAGCTCCAACTAAAGTCGTCATTGACCTTCCCGATGACGATGACGAGGAACCACTGAGGCAGAGGAGGAATAGGAAAGCGTCTGCTGGCAAGGCAACTCAGGTCCTGTCGGCACCCGAGACGTTGGTTGTGGAAGGGAACAACGTCACTCGGCCTACCGTATCTTTTGCGGTGCTGCTGACGAGTGCACGCCCTTCGTCGTCGAGTGTTGATCAGCCTTCACTTTTCTTGACCCACCACGTCCCAGAAGACCAAGCAAGCGCTGCTAAAGAAGCCATACGTCAGGCGGGGGTCATGATGGAGAAGGCAATCCGAGACGCCAGTCAAGCGGCTTATGACGCCAGTTCAGCTCTTCAGAGCAATGTTCAGGTTAGTCGATCACCGCCTGTTCTGTTAGGATATGATACCTGAACACTTTTCTTTCTGAAAATCTTAGTATCTGTCGTACACCCACTGAGTGCGTCGATTGAAATTCTGGATTGGTGGGGGCACGCTGAGTGCACCCACTGGGTGTAGTCCCCAAGGCTATGGTCTGCTGGCAGTCGATCATAGTCTTTATGTCTTAAGCTTTTTATTTACTCGATCAGGTCGAATGGAATCATAGACCGGTGGGGGCACGCTGAGTGCACCCACTAGGTGTAGTCCCCGAGACTGTGGTCAACCGCTGGCAGTCGGTTACAGTCTGAAGAACACTTCTCCTTTTTTTGTGGCTATCTGCTGGTGGTTAGCCTTTTTGTCTTTTTTTTGGTCGACTGATCGACTCTAGCTGATAGAACTAGTGGGGGCACGCTGAGTGCACCCACTGGGTGTAGTCCCCGAGACTACGGTCGAATGTTTAGATTCGGCTGTGGTCTTAGAAATGCTACAATTTTTCCTTAGTCACCCGGAAGTGACCTATCTTTGACGTCTGTCGATTGGTTCTTCGCAGAAATCTTGTGAGCTTGTAGCTCGTTACACTGAGTTGGAGAATAAGCATATCCAGCTCGAACTTGATCTGAAACTTGTCCAGGAGAACTTCACGAAGGCAAAGGAGGAGGCAAAAGGTATGTTTGGTGAGAGCCTTGACGACTGCCTTTGTTTCTTGTTCATTCCCGAGTCTGGTCTCACTGTGATTTTGCAGATAAACTGAGGGGTTCTCTGAAGAAGAAGGATCTTGACCTCGCTGAGGCGCAGAAAGCAGCTTCAGAGAAAACCAAGCTCGCAGAAGAAAATCTGGCCTCAATTACCAAGCTTGAAGAGGAAAATACCAATCTGAAAGATGCTCTTGATGCGGCCAACAAGGAGGTTAGTCGACTGAAGAATGACAAGATTGCTTTGAGTGACAAGGCCAGCGAGTTGGCGGGAAAGAAGAATGATCTGGAGGATTACCTGGGAGGACTCGCCAAGAAGCTATTCCTCATGCTCGAAGGTAATCCTTTGTATCAGACAGGCCTTTTTACTATGATCTTGCCATCAAACTGCTGTCTTGACTTTGGGGTTGTGTCTGCAGAGTTCTGCCAGAATTTTGAGGAGGAGACTGGTCGACTGGAAAAGAGCCTAGATCCCATCAACTCTCCTGTGAAGGACGAAGCCGCCATGAATGTGCTCCGACTTGAGTCTCGTGTTGCTGCTGTTGTCGACTATCTTGCAAGGCCGAAGGTTGCAACTTCTCGCATCGACACAACACTCTGGCCAGGAGAAACACTTCAGAATGACCTTGAGTCTCTGATGACTCGACTGAACGATGTTCCAAGTCGAGTGCAAGAATGGAAGAAGTCTTCTGCCAGGTGTGGTGCAGACGTTGCTCTATCTCTGGCCCGTGTTCACTGCAAGGAAGCGCGAGAGGACAAGATGGCAGCTCTCAAGGTGGCCAATACCAAGAAGCATGATTTCCGATCCTTCATGGAGACCTTCATCACCGCTGCCACTCGGATCGCAGATGGAATCGACCTGGACGAATTCGTTGCGCCTTCCAGCCCTCCACAGGAGGGGTAAAAAACTTCTATGCTTGATGCTTTAAATTTGCCTCGGTATGCCGAGTGGTTTTTGTAACCGATAACTTTAACAAGCTTAGCTCCTGAGCACTTCTGGTTCCGTAAGACGTTATCTGAACTTGGATTCGACGTTGAATATGTTTGCATCTGGTTTGAGGTGTCCTTTTGCAGGCTAGGGTGAAGCACATATTGCAATCGACTTGTACCTCATCACTCTTAGGCGAGCACTGGGCTGCAGCTAAGCCCCCGAGTGGGAGGTTTGTTCTCCACTCGGCAGGATTTTCAAAAACTTAGGCGAGCGCTGGGCTGTAGCTAAGCCCCCGAGTGGGGGGTCTGCTCTCCACTCGGTAAGATTTTCAAAAACTTAGGCGAGCGTTGGGCTTCAGCTAAGCCCCCGAGTGGGAGGTCTGCTCTCCACTCGGTAGGATTTTCAAAAACATAGGAGAGCGCTGGGCTGCAGCTAAGCCCCCGAGTGTGAGGTCTGCTCTCCACTCGGTAGGATTTTTGTGGTGTACCTCTGAAGAAGAAGGCATCAATCGACCTGCGCCTCGTCTTCCTTGTGGAGCGCTCATTATACTTGTGGCGTAGCTCGGAAGGAGAGGGTAGCAGTCGACCTGTACCTCGTCTTCCTTGCGGAGTGCACATTATACTTGTGGCGTAGCTCGGAAGAGGAGGGTAGCAGTCGACCTGCACCTTGTCTTCCTTGTGGAGCGCACGTTATACTTGTACTTAGGCGAGCGCTATGCTGCAGCTAAGCCCCCGAGTGGGAGGCTGGCTCACCACTCGGCAGGATTTCGTTGAAACTTAGGCGACTGGACTGCAGCTAAGCCTCCGAGTGGGAGGCTGGCTCACCACTCGGTAGGATTTCGTTGAAACTTAGGCAAGTACCTAGACTGCAGCTAAGCCTCCGAGTGGGCGGCTGGCTCACCACTCGGTAGGATTTTATTTAAACTTAGGCGAGTACTTGGACTGCAGCTAAGCCTCCAAGTGGGAGGCTGGCTCGCCACTTGGTAGGATTTTATTGAACTTAGGCAAAACGGATTCGCAGCTAAGCCTCCGAGTGTGAGGCCGACTCATCACTCGGTAGGATTTTTACAAACTTAGGCGAAACGGATTCGCAGCTAAGCCACCCAGTGGGGGGATCTTTGTGTAAACAAAAGTAACAACAATCACTGGGAAAATTATAACACTATTGTCTTTGAAAAATGAACTACAGAAGTACTTTTATTACATTTTCGAGTGCATACTTAAGTGTAAAAGGGGCGGAGCAGCTCCGCGTTCCAAGATCGGGGCTCGTCGATCTGGTGCTCGACATTGTAAAGACGGTATGCTCCATTGTGGAGAACTTTGGTGATGATGAAGGGGCCTTCCCAAGAAGGAGCAAGCTTGTGTGGCTTCTGCTGATCCACTCGGAGAACCAAATCCCCTTCCTGGAAGGCTCGACTCCTCACGTTTTTGGCGTGGAAGCGACGCAAGTCCTGCTAGTAAATGGTCGATCAGATCAAGGCCATCTCCCTTTCTTATTCTAGAAGGTCGACTGCGTCTTGCCAGGCTTGTTCTGCTTCAGCTTCGGTGTAGAGTTCGACTCGGGGAGCGTTGTGAAGCAGGTCACTCGGCAAGAACGCTTCGGCTCCGTAGACCAAGAAGAACGGAGTTCTCCCAGTCGACCGGTTAGGTGTGGTCCTTAATCCCCAAAGTACTGACGGAAGTTCGTCGACCCATGCACCAGCTGCATGCTTGAGGTCGCGCATCAATCGGGGTTTCAACCCTTTGAGAATCAAGACATTTGCTCGTTCTGCCTGTCCATTCGACTAAGGGTGAGCGACTGAAGCATAGTCGACTCGTGTGCCCTGAGATGTGCAAAAGGCTCTGAATTCCTCGGAATCAAAGTTTGACCCATTGTCAGTGATGATGCTGTGAGGAACTCCATATCTGAATATCAGCTCTCTGATCAAGCTGACAGCAGTGCCGGCATCAAGATTCTTGATGGGTTTAGCCTCAATCCATTTGGTGAACTTGTTGACTGCCACCGGCACATGGGTGAAGCCGCTTCTGCCTGTCCTCAGAGGTCCAACCATATCCAATCCCCATACAGCGAAAGGCCAGACGAGTGGTATGGTCTTTAAGGCCGAGGCGGGCTTGTGTGACATATTGGAGTAGAATTGACATCCTTCGCACTTGTCGACTATCTCCTTCGCCATTTCATTCGCTCTTGGCCAGTAAAATCCGGCTCGGTATGCTTTGGCCACAATGGTCCGAGAGGACGCATGATGGCCACAGGTCCCCGAGTGGATATCATCAAGGATTATCCGACCTTCTTCTGGCGTTATACATTTCTGACCAACTCCAGTCACGCTTTCTCTATACAACTGTCCCCTTATCACGGTAAAGGCTTTAGATCGGCGGACGATCTGTCGAGCCTCTTCTTCATCCTCTGGGAGTTATTTCCTTAAGATATACGCGATATATGGCACTGTCCAATCGGGAGTGATCACCAACACTTCCATGATCAGGTCGACCATTGCTGGAACTTCAACTTCAGTCGGATCTGTGACACTTTTAGGCTGCGGAGCTTCTTCGGTAAAAGGATCTTCTTTAACTGATGGAGTATGGATATGTTCCAAGAACACGTCACTAGGAATGGCTTCTCTCTTGGAACCTATCTTCGCCAAATCATCAGCCACTTGATTCTTCAGTCGGGGTATATGATGGAGCTCTAACCCTTCAAATTTCTTTTCAAGCTTTCTCACTGCATTGCAGTATCCAGTCATGGCTGGGCTTCTAACGTCCCACTCCTTCATCACCTGATTGACCACCAAATCTGAGTCGCCATAAACCATAAGGCGACGGACGCCGAGTGAAATGGCCATGCGCAACCCATATAAGAGTGCCTCGTATTCTGCTTCATTATTGGAGGAATCAAAGTGGATCTGGAGCACATATCTGAGCTTATCTCCTCGGGGGGAAACCAAAACTACCCCAGCACCGGAACCATTTAACATCTTAGAGCCATCAAAGAACATGGTCCAATGCTCTGAGTGAACTTGAGTCGGCTGCTGTTGTTCAATCCACTCGGCAAGGAAATCTGCTATTGCTTGGGACTTAATGGCTTTCTTTGCCTCAAACTTGATATCAAGGGTAAGGAGTTCAATCGCCCATTTCGCCACTCGACCAGTCGCATCTCTGTTGTGCAGAATCTCTGACAGTGGGGCGTCACTGACGACTGTAATGGAATGATCAGAGAAATAATGAGCAACCTTCTTCGTGGTCATGTAGATCCCATACACGAGCTTTTGATAATGAGGGTATCTTTGCTTCGATGGGGTCAAAACTTCGGAAAGATAATACACTGGGCGCTGAACTTTGAAGGCTTTCCCTTCTTCTTCCCGCTCGACCGTAAGTACTGTACTGACGACTTGTCCTGTGGCTGCAATGTAAAGCAACAGAGGCTCTTTGCTGATTGGAGCAGCAAGCACCGGTTGGGTGGAGAGCAGAGCTTTTAGCTCGGCAAACGCTGCATCAGCTTCTGGAGTCCACTCGAACTTGTCTGACTTCTTCATCAGTCGGTAAAGAGGCAATGCCTTTTCACCGAGGCGAGAGATGAATCGACTTAACGCGGCCAAGCATCCAGTAAGCTTCTGGACATCGTGCACACGCACAGGGCGTTTCATTCGGAGTATAGTGCCAACTTTTTCTGGGTTAGCGCCGATTCCTCGTTCTGAAACGAGAAAACCGACTAAGTTTCCACCAGGAACTCCGAATGTGCACTTTGATGGATTAAGCTTGATATCATACCTCCTGAGATTGGCAAATGTTTCAGCGAGGTCAGTCAACAGGTCGGAACCCTTTCATGACTTGACCACAATATCATCCATGTACGCTTCCATGTTTTGACTGATTTGAGTGAGTAAACACTTCTGAATCATCCTCATGAACGTGGCTCCGGCATTCTTGAGACCGAATGGCATGGTGACATAACAGAAGCACCCGAATGGAGTGATGAAAGTTGTTTTGATCTCGTCGGGTCCATACAGACGGATCTGATGGTACCCGGAATAGGCGCCTAGAAAAGACAATCTCTCACATCCCGCAGTCGAGTCGACAATTTGGTCAATGCGAGGGAGAGGAAAATGATCTTTTGGGCAGGCACGATTGATATGTTTGAAATCAATGCACATGCGAAGTGACTTGTCCTTCTTGGGGACCATGACAACATTGGCGAGCCACTCGGAGTGGTATATCTCTCGGATAAACTCTGCTGCCAGGAGCCGAGCCACCTCCTCGCCAATGGCCTTTCTCTTCTGGACGGCGGACCATCGAAGATGTTCTTTGACAGGTTTTGCTTTTGGGTCGACTCGTAAACGATGCTCAGCCAGCCCCCTGGGAACACCCGGCATGCCAGTAGGCTTCCATGCAAAGATGTCCCAGTTCTCACGGAGGAACTAGATGAGCGCTTCTTCCTATTTAGAGTCGAGTGTTGTGGAAATATGAGTCAGAGCCGCACTGGGGTCGGTCGGGTGAATATGAACGGGTTCCGTCTCACCAAACGACTGGAACGCTGACTCTGTGGCGGGCTTCTTGGCCCGCAATAAATCACTCGGATCTGCATTTTTCTTATATTCTTCCAGCTCCAGCACTGTTATCTGAGAATCGGCAATCTTTGAGCCCGTCTGAAAGCACTCTTCTGCCTTTTTCCGATTGCCAGTGATGGTGATCACACCCTTGGGGCCAGGCATCTTCAGTTTGAGGTATACATAACATGGTCAAGTCATGAACCGTGCATAAGCTGGCCTGCCCAAAATAGCGTGATAAGCACTCTGGAAATCCACGACTTCAAATGTTAGCTTCTCTTTGCGAAAATGCTTCGAATCGCCAAAAACCACATCAAGAGCTATTTGGCCGAGTGACTCAGCCTTCTTTCCAGGAATGACTCCATGGAAACTCATGTTGCTGGAACTGAGTCTGGACATCGGAATGCCCATTCCCTTCAGTGTCTCCGCATACAAAATATTCAGTCCACTGCCACCATCCATCAAAACCTTAGTCAGCCGAGTGCCTTCAACGACTGGGTCGACCACCAAAGCTTGCCTCCCAGGGGTGGCTATGTGTGTCGGGTGATCAGACTGGTCGAATGTAATGGCGGTCTGAGACCATTTCAGATAGCTGGGTGTCGCCGGAGCAACCATATTCACCTCACGGTTGATAACTTTCAATCGACTTTTGCTCTCCACATCAGCAAAAATCATCAGGGTGGAATTGACATGGGGGTATCCTTCATCACTATCCTCTTTGTCCTCAGCCTTGTCCGACTCCTTTTCCTTATCCTTGGGTTGTTTTCCTTGAAACTGCTGGATTAAGAGTCGGCACTGGTGAGTGGTATGTTTTGGGTAGATGAAGTTACCGTCTTCGTCTTTCTTCGTGTGGATGTGACATGGCAGATCCATCACGTCGTTTCCTTCCTTATCCTTTACCTTCTTGGGGTTCCAGGATCCTTTGGGCTTCCCTTTGAATTTGCCCTGAGTCACGGCCAGAGCTTCTCCAGGAGCAGCTGGCTCGGCTTTCCGCTTCTGCTTCCGACTAGAGTTTCCTTTTTCCGACTGACTCGGCTTGTACTTGCCACTCCAGAGTCGATCCTCTTCTTCACCATTGGCATATTTCGTGGCAATCTCCATCATTCGACTCAGGGTCATATCTCCGGTCCGACCAAACTTCAAACTTAACTCTCTGTTCTTAACACCATCCTTGAAGGCACAGACTGCTTGGTGATCAGATACGTTCTCCACCGCATGATGCAAGGTGATCCATCTCTGGATGTAATGTCTCAGGGTCTCATTTGACTTTTGCACGCAGACGTGCAGCTCTGTCAGTCCTACTGGTCGCTTGCAAGTTCCCTCAAATGTCCTGAAGAACACTCGGGAAAGATCCTCCCAAGTGTAAATGCTGCTAGGAGCTAACTGATTCAACCAAGCCCTGGCCGAACCCTCCAACATGAGTGGTAGGTGTTTCATGGCCACCTCATCATTGCCACCGCCAATCTGTACAGCCACTCGGTAGTCTTCGAGCCAAGTTTCGGGCTTGGACTCACCAGTGAACTTACTTACCCAGTCGCCAACCTGAAGTTGGGAGGGATCACCGCGGCTCTGATGGCTCTGCTAAAACATTCTGGACTTGAAACATGGACTCGGCTGCTGGTGGGCGCATCTCTGTCGTGGCCATCTTGATGAGCTCTGTTCCAGTCGACCAAACCTTGCACGATAATGGATCTCGCGTCAAAGCCTGGTTCCCTGGGGTCGACCGGAGCTCTCCGCCCAACACTGTACTGGCGTCTGTCATCTTGCTGCCGAGGGGCGTAAGACCCACCCCTTGGGGGAGGAGTGGGCACTCGACGCCGATCATCACGATCGAATCGGTCATCATACTGATCACGTTGACCCCCACGTCCCTCACGCTGCAGAGGTGATCTTGGGCTATGAGCCGACTGGACTGTATTCGCAGTGACGGATCGACTGTGAATCCTATTGCGTGACTGTGACACAGCTGAATTCTGATCTCCTGTTGCCCGGAGCAAATCTCGGATCTGCATCAAGCCTCTGCCAGCCTCCGACTGAGAGGGCTGAATTGACTCGGCTATACGGGCTGCAGCTGCTAGATTCTGAGTTGGGGTTCGATATACCTGAGTCGGTGGTGGAAAGAGTTGACGTCGACTGGAGTCGGGTACTCGTTGCCGCGCGCGCTCATTATCGGTGTCAAAACCGGCGGATCTCGGGTAGGGGGTCCCGAACTGTGCATCTAGGTGGATGGTAACAGGAGACAAGGGACACGATGTTTTTACCCAGGTTCGGGCCCTCTCGATGGAGGTAAAACCCTACTCCTGCTTGATTGATATTGATGATATGGGTAGTACAAGAGTAGATCTACCACGAGATCAAGTAGGCTAAACCCTAGAAGCTAGCCTATGGTATGATTGTTGTTCGTCCTATGGACTAAAACCCTCCGGTTTATATAGACATCGGAGAGGGCTAGGGTTACACAGAGTCGGTTACAATGGTAGGAGATCTACATATCCGTATTGCCAAGCTTGCCTTCCACGCCAAGGAAAGTCCCATCCGGACATGGGACGAAGTCTTCAATCTTGTATCTTCATAGTCTTGGAGTCCGGCCGATGATGATAGTTCGGCTATCCGGACACCCCTAGTCCAGGACTGCCTCAGTAGCCCCTGAACCAGGCTTCAATGACGACGAGTCAGGCGCGCATATTGTCTTCGGCATTGCAAGGCGTGTTCCTCCTCCGAATAATTCGTAGAAGATTGTGAACGCCAGGATAGTGTCCGGCTCTGTAAAATAAATTCCACATACCACGGTAGAGAGAATAATATGTACACAAGTTCAATCTGCTGACGTATTTTGTGGCGTGATGTCACACCACTACCAAGCTTTTACTTGAATCGTTTTTATTATACCACCTCAGCGCGTTTAGCGAAGCGGTTTCCTTGGCACGTCTTGTCGAAGCAGAGATCGTGTTCCCCTTATTTCGGGATTCCCATCAATACGGACGTGGGTAACCCAACCGCGCCATTGATTGTGGCGTTTGGGAGATAAGCGAGTTTTACCAGGCCGGTGGGGACGCACAGTTTTCGTCCGCCCATATACAAGGGGATAAGGATCCACCTCTTTTACCTATGCCTTCTTCCTCCTTTGCTTATCCATCTCCGCGCACTCGAGCTCCAGCGCCCAAGTCCGCACATCTCACCTCAACCTTCTCCAGCCATGTCCGAAGCGGGAGGCAAGTGGAAGGCCTCTTCCGTTACGGAGGGGCACATCGAGAAGCTGCGCAGCGCCGGATACCTGTCCAGTGACATCGCGCACCGGCTGCCCGACGAGGGGCAGCTCATGCCCACCCCTAGGCCCCATGAGAGGGTCGTATTCCTTCCCCACTTCCTCCGCGGACTGGGCTTTCCACTCCACCCCTTCGTCTGGGGGCTCATGTACTACTACGGCCTGGATTTCCACGATCTGGCCCCAAATTTCATCCTCAATATCTCGGCATTTATCGTCGTGTGCGAGGCCTTCCTCTGCATCCAGCCCCACTTCGGCTTGTGGCTAAAGACCTTTAACGTCAAGCCGAAGGTTGTGAAGGGCAGCCAAGCGGAGTGCGGAGGCGCCATTGTGGGCAAAATGCCCAACGTCACTTGGCTCGAGGGTGCCTTCGTGGAATCCATCAAAGGGTGGCAATCGGGGCGGTTCTACATCACCGAGCCGCGTGACCCTAAATGGGCAACGGCCCCCGAATTCAGATCTGGCATCCCCATGCAGCTCACCTCCTGGAAAGAGAAGGGATTGCTATGGGGTAGTTCGGAAGAGCTGACCGGACTCCAGTCCTGTCTCCAGACCCTGGTGAACAAGAAGCTCAAGCTTGTCAATGTGATCCAGGTCATGCTCGTCCACCGGATTCTCCCCTGCCAGCAACGGGCCTTCAATTTGTGGGAGTTTGATCCGGCACAGCACCGGACCTTGAATGGGCTCTTCGACACGACGTACGAAGCTGCCTGGAGGGTGCTGTTAAGGGCGCTGAAGCTCCCGCATCCGCAACCGAAGATTGCGGATTCAGCATGCAGCGCCCGGCCGGCGAGGTAAGCTATGTTATCCTTTATGGGACACTCATTTTTCCTTTCATAGTTTGACTCTATGTGGGATCTAAACTCCCAATACCTTTAACAGGACTGGCAGAAGACGTCCGGACAGGTTAACTGTCCGGCTCTCCTTCCAGAAGACCCAGCGGACGCTCGTTTGACAGGGTTGTTGGTCCCGGCACTTTACGTAGTGCTGGAGAAGAAGGCCAAGAAGAAGGCCACGGGAACCCGGAGGAGTTCCCGGTGTCAGGTGATATCGGACTCATCGTCCGATGACTCCGAGGCGGACTCCTCCCACGAAGACGAGGAGGAGAAGAAAGAGGCCTCTCCCCCAGCGGGGGGAGAGAAGAAGAGGAAGGCCTCCCCAACGAGGGAGGCCGAAGGGTCCAAGAAGGGAAGGACACTTCCCCCGGACTGCTCCGCCAACGTCGGCGACGGCGACGAGGAGTGGCCCTCAAGGGCCAAGCTCCTGGCAAGATCGTAAGTATCCGGACTCCTGGATGATTTATAATTTTTCTTTTCGCCACATGGTGTCTTTCTAATGCCGCATACAACCTGTAGTCCGGCCAAGGACGATCTTCCCGCTTCGTCGAGCGGGTCCTTGGGTACGTCAGATATGGATTCTCTTCCCACCGCCTCGACCCCCCGTGACGCTGATGACGCCGAGGTGGGATCCCGGGAAGGGACCCGCCAGGAGGAGGAGGCCCCGGAGGTGCCGCAAGGCAACCTCCCAGACTCTGCACCGGACTCCGCACCGGAACCTGTAGTGGTTCCGGAGTCCGGCGAGCGGCCCCTTCGTGAGAAGGGCAAGACTATGACGCCAGCGGCCTCCGTTCAACCGGAGGCGCCGGATAACTTGCTGGAGGCGCTCAATGGCGCTTCCATCGAAGAAGAACACCGCACTGTCATGAGTGCGGTGATTCAGAAGGTTCAGCTCGCCAAGAGCGGGCTGACCGAAGCCTGCAGCAGCCTTCTAACAGGCTTTAAGGTAAGAATTTTAAGACATGTAATATAATACCGCATAAACAGTAGCCCCTGATGCTCGGTTCGGTGTTCGGAAAGAAAAGCCGGACTGAGGATCTAAAAAGATATACGTGGGAGTTCTAAAAAATATGTCAATATGGGATTGCAGGCTGCGTTGCTGACCTCTGCCGCACTGACTGCGGAGGTTAATGCTTTGAAGCAGAACCTCGAGCGGTCCGAGAGCGAGCTCGGCCGTGCCAAGAAGCAGCTCCAGGACAAGGAAGGTGAGTAACACCATATTAATTTTGTACCTTACAGAAAAGGATTTTGGTTGCAAGAGAAATAACAAGGATAACTGTGGGTACTCCAGGGGCCACGAACGAGGTGGCGACCCTGAAGGAGGCGGTGTTCGCGGCGGAACGCAATGCAGTCGCGGAACGAGCCGAGCGAGAGAAGCAGGAGGCGCGGGTGGCCGAGGTGCAGCAAGAGCTCCAGGCTCTCGTGGAAAAACATGAGAGTTTGGAGCGCGACTCAAAGACTCGAGAGTCCGAGCTTGCATCGGCTCTTGAGAGTGCCAAAGACGCTAAGGCCGAAGCCCACAAGGCCCTCCAAGAAATCGAGGCGTTAAAGAAGATAGCAGCGGGTAAGGCATTTTTCATGCAAAGTAAGCATGTAAATGTGAATTACCTATTACTTACCCGCATTCGGAGCTCTCCAGGAGCGTTCGCAGATCTGCCCTGTAGCGTGTCCGATGCTGCCGCATTCTATCGGGCCGAGGAGGGGAGCTCGACGGAGAAGGTCTTCTGGTCTCAGTATGCTGAGGCCGGACATACGGTGCCCCTTAGCGACCAGCTGAAGCAGCTGGTCGAGCTCCACAAGGTGGCCGAACAGGCCATGAAGGGCCTCATAGTTCGGCTGTGGCCCAAGGAGGCCATGCCTGGGAGCTACTTCGGCCTGGTGCGGCGGCTGATGGATGCGTGTCCCTGGGTTGAAGTGGTCAAGCACTCCGCCTGCATTGAAGGTGCCCGTCGGGCCCTTGCCCGTGCAAAAGTGCACTGGGCCAGGATGGACGCGGAGAAGCTTCTGACGGACGCGCCGCCGGCGGGCAAGGAGTGTCGTACGCCCGAAATGTATTATAAGAGTGTCCTGAAGAGTGCCCGCATGATTGCAGGTGAGTGCTCCAAAGATGTAATATTTGAGTAGACTCGCATTTTGTTATCTTGTGCGCTGAAAACTTTGTTCATATGCGCTAAGCAACGCTTGTTAATTTAAAATATTACCTTCTGTGCGGCCGTTTATCAAATCTGAGAGATGGCAAGTCGTCGGCTTCAGTCCCCATGCCACAAGTGCTGGGGTGTTCGGGATAAACTTGAGCGCTCTTGTTCCCAGGCGTTCAACACAACGAACTAGGCAACCGGACTTATAATGCTTGAACACTCTCACTTAGCCATAGAATTCTATAATTTTAAATTTTGGCGAAGCCCCTAGTGTTCGGAAGACCGAGTTCGGGGCGCTATCCACGCCTGGGCCGTACAAAGCCGGTTCCTCGCTCTAAGCGGCATGAGTCTTTAGGGACTCAAAAAAACCTCTCGAACAGCGACCAGCTCTCGCCTTATCATGACAGTCAGTTTTAGCTTTCTCCACTAAGGCGCTCGCCCAGCTCAACCGGGGCGCAATCGCAGTGGTTCTCCCAGTGCTACCTTAGCCGATACAACGGAATGTAAGGTACCAAAACATGGGAGCCGGGCAAACCCAACTATTTACCCAAGACATGATTCGGAGCCGATGCATATAATGCTATAAGTTCGGGGTGCCGCACTTGTGAAAGTGTTCGGACTTATCACACCATAATGTGGGGAACTTAAGCCCCTGGTGTGTTTAGCCGTACCGAAGTGTACGGATGCAATCATGTCATAAATGAACATATATATAAGAAAGAAATGCAATTATAAGCAAAAAGAGATGCATTGTTTATTCAAGGAATACTGCCATGAATGCAGAATGATACAAATAGTGCGGTAAGCAAGGGGTAGGACCATTAAACATGTCCCCCTCCAGGGGTAGGCTGCAGAATAGTGTATGAAAACGGATTTAATGCTCATAATGGAGACCACCTGGATACTCGTCGTAGCCTTTCTCCTTCCCTGGCTGTTGCATCGTGAGTTCGGCAGGTCTACTACCGGACAGGGCCTCTGGTGAACGGAGTCCTGTGGGTAAGAAAAAAAGAAAAAAAGAAAAAGAGTGACACACTTGGGAGCCCCTGGTGTGGTTAAGCCGCATTCTGGGCCTGTGGTGGTCGTGCCCCTCCCCCTATACCCATGGTATCTCTAGAGCGTAGTGATGTACGCGAAGGACTAGTCTTGCGATTTTGCAAGGGCAGGGGTTGGGGCCGCATTGCTACGCGTGCTCGGAACGTGCCAGGTGGTCTTGTTGTATGTTACTCCGGGCGCATTTAGCCGTGTCCGGTCGCTTAACGGCCGGACTCGAGAATTGCCTTAAGAGGCTGCTTTGTACTTCTGCCGCGAGAGCCGCTATGTGTTCCTCCGTTCGGAGGGAGCGTTCAGTGTTTCCGTTGACCGTGATGACTCCTAGAGGGCCTGGCATCTTGAGCTTGAGGTATGCGTAGTGCGGCACCGCGTTGAACTTTGCAAACGCGGTCCGTCCGAGCAGAGTATGATAGCCGCTGCGGAACGGAACTATGTCGAAGATTAACTCCTCGCTTCGGAAGTTATCCGGGGATCCGAAGACCACTTCAAGTGTGACTGAGCCTGTGCAATTGGCCTCTACACCTGGTATGATGCCTTTGAAGGTTGTCTTTGTGGGTTTAATCCTTGAGGGGTCTATGCCCATCTTGTTATGTTTGAAGGCTGCGAGAGCCTTTGCATCCGGATAGTCGACGATTTGATTTTTCTTTGTTAAGAACCGTGTCCAGAACTGTCTGGCCGATTCGTCTAGCTGCTGAATTATGTGGCTTAGGTCATCGGCGTCTGGTGGTCGCACATATGTGCCCTGGAAGTTGTCAAGGAATGCGGCTTCCAGGTCCTCCCAACACCCAATTGATTCTGCTGGCAAGCTGTTAAGCCAATGCCGAGCTGGTCCTTTAAGCTTGAGTGGGAGATATTTGATGGCGTGAAGATCGTCACCGCGGGCCATGTGGATATGAAGGAGATAGTCTTCGATCCAAACCGTGGGGTCTATTGTGCCATCGTAGGATTCAATGTTCATGGGTTTAAACCCTTCGGGGATTTGATGATCCATTACTTCATCTGTGAAGCATAGTGGGTGTGCGGCGCCTCTATATTGGGCTATATCACGACGTAGCTCAAGCGACCTTTGTCTACTGTGTTCGGCCCGGCCGGAGTTGCTGTATCCGGTGCGACGGTAGTCGTCGCGCATCGTGGGGCGCCCACGTGATCCGTAGATCGATCTTGATTGTCTTGACTTATCCTCCAATATGTCTCGCAAGTCCGGCGCATTCCCCCTGGCTTCGTACTTTTCAAGCGGTGCCGGGGTACGGTTCTAGTGGAGGGCCTAGAGGCCTCTCTATCGCGGCCACGAGGTGGTCGGTCCGCCGTATTGTGCACTGGTGATGCAGGTTTATATGCCTCCTCCTCTAATCAGGGGGGCAACTTGCGCTTGGGGTAGCTTTTGGAGGGGCGTTCGAGTTCATGCTCTTCGGCCGCAAGGACTTCAGTCCATCTGTCGGCTAGCAGGTCTTGATCAGCTCTAAGCTGTTGCTGCTTTTTCTTTAAGCTGTTCGCCATGGCCATTAGCCTGCGTTTGAAACGCTCTTGTTCGACGGGATCCTCGGGCACGACGAATTCGTCGTCGTTGAGGCTTGCCTCGTCTCCGGAGGGAGGCATGTAATTATCATCCTCTACCTCTTCGTCTGCCGCTCTCTCATGAGGGCTGGCTTCTCCGTCCTCCTGTGCTAAATCTTGCTGGAGGGGGTTCTCTTCGGCACTCTCTGGGGTGTTATTATCTCCGGTGCCGGAATCTCCATTCTTGCTGTGCCGGGATTTAGAGCGGCGCCGCTGACGCCGGTGCTTGGGTTGTTTCTTGGAGGAGTCTTCCTTCGCTGCTTCCTCGCCATTCCCATCCTTTGGGATGTCCACCATATATATGTCGTATGACGAGGTGGTCTTCCAGTGCCTCGTAGGCACTGGTTCTTGGTCGTCTCCGGCATCGTCGTCCATACCGTTGATGTCTTCGGAGTCGTAGTCTAGCATGTCGGTTAGATCGTCGACAGTGGCTAAAAGTGGGTGGTGGGTGGGCTTTGAATTTCTTCGTCGTCCGCATCCCAACCGTCCTGACCGCAGTTCGGCCAGGGCTCTCCTGATAGCGAGAGATACTTTAGCGAATTCAGGATGTCGCCAAGAGGTGAGTGTTGAAAGATGTCCGCAGCGGTGAAATCATGATCGGCGCCCAATCGGATTCGATTGGAGGGGGCGTGGGAGGTTCGGAGTCCGGAGAGGAGTCCGGCACCTCGGAGTCACTAGCCTCATGAGGGACAAAGTCAGTATTCGGCTCCATTGCCATAGAGGTTGCAGCCCTCGAGGCGGTGTCTAGCCACCCATCCTCGATCTGCGCGGTCGACTCTGAATTAAGGGTCGGAGCGGACTCATGTGCGGCCTCCAGGGCACTGTCCGGCAGCAGAGCTAAATCATGCCCATCGTGACAGTGCGGCGCGCTCGGCTGTGGCTCGAATCCGTCGAAGATCAAGTCTCCGCGGATGTCGGCCATCAAGTTTAGGCTTCCAAATCTGACCTGATGGCCAGGGGCGTAGCTTTCGATCTGCTCCAGATGGCCAAGTGAATTGGCCCGCACTGCAAAGCCGCCGAATACGAAGATCTGTCCGGGGAGGAAAGTCTCACCCTGGACTGCGTCGTTGTTGATGATCGAAGGAGCCATCAAGCCTATCGGTGACGACACAGAGGAACTCTCAGTGAAAGCACGAATGTCGGTGTCAAAACCGGTGGATCTCGGGTAGGGGGTCCCGAACTGTGCGTCTAGGCGGATGGTAACAGGAGACAAGGGACACGATGTTTTCACCCAGATTCGGGCCCTCTCGATGGAGGTAAAACCCTACTCCTGCTTGATTGATATTGATGATATGGGTAGTACAAGAGTAGATCTACCACGAGATCAAGGAGGCTAAACCCTAGAAGCTAGCCTATGGTATGATTGTTGTTCGTCCTATGGACTAAAACCCTCTGGTTTATATAGACACCAGAGAGGGCTAGGGTTACACAGAGTCGGTTACAATGGTAGGAGATCTACATATCCGTATTGCCAAGCTTGCCTTCCATGCCAAGGAAAGTCCCATCCGGACACGGGAGGAAGTCTTCAATCTTGTATCTTCATAGTCTTGGAGTCCGGCCGATGATGATAGTTCGGCTATCCAGACACCCCCTAGTCCAGGACTCCCTCACTCGTCGAGTGCTCGTTGGAGATTCTCCAGTCGAGTGCTCTTAGCCAAGTTGGCCAAACGCGCATCTTCCAAGGTGCGAGCCTCGGGGGTTTCTCCTACGATGGGAGTATGCACAACATCCATATTCCGGCGGCGAAGATCTTCCCATTGCAGAGAAGTGAGTGGTTCGGGTTGATATTCCTCGTGGACTTGAGCAGGGTCGCCTCCGTCGTCCGCCCCGTCTGTGCGGGGGAAGCCGGGAGGACTACGAGGCCCATTGACCATCAGAACCTCCGCCGCTGGATCACTACTATCGCACTTGGATGCAGTCTCTACGGAGCCAGTCGACAGGTCAAACAGGCCGTAGAGAGATTTGTCGGGCTCGATTGCCGCGACTTGGGTGGTGGCCGATTGGCGAGCCACTGCGTGTCTCACCCACCGCTGAAGTCTCGACTGACCAGAGCGCTTGCGTTGGCGGGAGACAGGGAGGGAAGACGACACAGTAGTCGACTGATACAGAGCCAACGGTTGCCGAAGCAGGACGCCGCGGACACACGCACGAAAGTGCGTCACCCCGCGGACGGGAAGCGCGTCGATGTCGAGTGGAGCCTCCTGGAGCCAAGCGGAGTCGTCGGCGATGAACGTGAGCGCGCCGAGACGGATCTCGCGGCCCTCGACCAGAACTCCGCCAGAAACCATGATGAAGGCGATCGGAACAATTGCGACTTCTCCAATAAGTCGCTAAGACACCGTCCCCACGGTCGGCGCCAACTGTCGTGGTACTAAGGCTGACAATAGAATAGGGGGTAGGTATGGAGAGGCAAGATCCTAGCTATTGAGTAGTTGTATACGCAAGGGATTTACGAGTACAGGCCCTTCTCGGAGGAAGTAACAGCCCTACATCTCGGAGCCCGGAGGCGGTCGACTGGATTATAAGCGTATGAGTTACAGGGGTGCAAACCTTTCTGCCAGTGGAGAGGGTGGCTTATATGGTGTCTGCCAGGACCCCAGCCAGCCCACGCAGTGGAGGGTTTAAAGTACATTAAGGCCTGGCGTTACTGGTAACGCCTTACATAAAGTGTCATCATGGCCATAAAGACTACTTAATTACAGACCGTTTGGATACAGAGTGGCTCTTGATCTCCTGGTGGTCGAGTGAGTCTTCATGGTCGAGTGTCTTCGAGTCCGTCGAGTGGAATCCCTCTTGGTCGATTGGAAGGCAGCTTCTTCTAAAGATGTCCTTGGGAAGGGTACCTTAGACAGGTACATGACCGTACCCTAGGTACATGACTTCATCAGGCAGCAAGGCACGTATTGTATTGTTCCCACCGAGGACAAAAAGATGGGGTTTATATCATATTGCTTGAGTTTATCCCTCAACATCATGTCATCTTGCTTAATGCGTTACTCTGTTCTTTATGAACTTAATACTCTAGATGTGGGCAGGAGTCGGTCGATGTGTGGAGTAATAGTAGTATATGCAGGCAGGAGTCGGTCTACTTGTTGCGGACGTGACGCCTATATACATGATCATGCCTAGATAATCTCATAATTATTCGCTTTTCTATCAATTGCTCGACAGTAATTTGTTCACCCACCGTAATACTTATGCTATCTTGAGAGAAGCCACTAGTGAAACCTATGGCCCCCGGGTCTATCTCTTATCATATTTTCTTCCAATCTACTTTTATTTGCATCTTTAATTTTTGCATCTATATTATAAAATGCTAAAAATATATTTATCTTATCATACTATCTCTATTAGATCTCACTTTCGCAAGTGGCCGTGAAGGGATTGACACCCCCGTTATTGCGTTGGTTGTGAGTTCTTTGTTTGTTTGTGTACGTGCGTGGGACTTTTGAGGAGCCTCCTACTGGATTGATACCTTGGTTCTCAAAAACTGAGGGAAATACTTACGCTACTATTGCTGCATCACCCTTTCCTCTTCAAGGAAAACCAACGCAAGCTCAAGACGTAGCAGCCCCCCTGTCTCGTGGGCCCACTGTGGCCTCCCTCCACTTATTCCTACACCCACACACTCCATCTTCTTCCCAAAAAAATTCCCATCCAGCTCAAGCACGAGTTCTAGCTCATTTTGCTGTGATTTTTGATCTCCTTGCTCAAAGCTCCATTCACAAAACTGCTTTGGGAGATTGTTGCTTGGTATATGACTCCTACATTGGTCCAATTAGTTTTTGTTCTAGTGCTTTATTCTTTGCAAATTTTTGCTGCATAGGTGACCCTGTTCTTGAGGTTGCATGTTAAATTTATGAGGTCCCAAGCAATTCTAATGCATGATATAGGCTCTAGGAACTTGTAGGAGTAGTTGCTACCAATCTTGTTTAGTTATTTTCACTTTTATTTTGAAGTTACTAAAAATTTCAGAAATTTTTCAGAAAGAGAAATATGTCTAGGAGAATGTACCAAGGTGGTTCCTCAATAAAGAAAGGACCCAGACGTGCTATGTGTGAGCAAGACGATGAACCACCGAGGGACGCAGAAGTGCGAGCTTGTGAGTGGCCATCAGACGATTTTATGGTCAATACAGACATTAAAGATGAATTTGACGCATAAGTGCGTAATGCTGATCTTGAGGACTTCTTACAAGATAAGTGTCCTCAGTACTATCAATTGACTGATTCATTTGTGAAAGGTTTAAATATAAATCTTCACGTAATTCTCAGAGTGTCCTGTTTGATATTTATGATAAATCTTATACCATGGACTTAGAAGATTTTACAACTGCTTTTAAACTCCCGGGGTGGGGCAATGTTAATGACCCCCACAAATCTGAATATAAAGACTTTCTTGCTAGTATTACTGTGGGAGAATCTAGGGATATAGCACAAGCTACCATAGGGAGTATTCATTTTCCTGCTATACATTATTTTGCTCTCTTCATTGGTAGATGCATTAACGGTAAAGATGAAGCATGTCATATGTGTGTCCCTGATCTTTGTGTCCTCAAGAGTGTTGTGTTAGGTAATAAAGATTACAACTTGGTGGCAATAGTTGCACGTAGGTTGCATAACAATGGTTTATCTGGAGATTTATTTGGAGGGATTTATGCGACCCGTGTTGCTAATTATCTTGGTATAGCCCCACGAGAGGGGGATATGGAGTTGCCTCCTGCTTATCTAGATTATGACGCGATGGTCAAACATCGTTTTCTTGTGAGGAACGAACAATTCCTTCAGTATCGACTAATCTTTGACAGACGTAGCTTTGTCCATGTTACTCTCCCGGCTCCTTTCCTTTTTCATTACCAGGCAAAACAGAGATACGTTGTTACTAGGGAGGAGGCAGCTGAACACGAGGGGAGAGCGGAGGCGGCACGCCAACATGCCGCGGCTCAGGATGCATTTGTTGCTGCATCTCAGTACGACCCCAGTTATAACTTCGGATATCAGCTAGGCTATCCTTGGCAATAGACCAACTTAGGCCAAAGCCTAAGCTTGGGGGAGTACATATTTCTCACCAACTTTACATTCATGTTCACACACTATACTAGTCATCGGTGCTCATACTCTTTCATTGTATTATCCATGCTAGTTTAATTTTCTTTTTCTAGCTTTCTTCCTGTGTGTTTGATAAATCTTAAGAAAAACTAAAAAAATTAGTTAGTTTAATTTCCATGCTTGTAGTAGAAATCAAAATGAAAACCCAAAAAGATTTCTCGTTCTTCTTCTTGCTTGTTGGGAGCTTTCCCGTGTAAATAATTTCTTTTCTTTTCTTTCCTTTGGGGTCGAGAGTAGAAGACCATATTGAAAATGTTTAGTGGCTCTCATATGCATGATTGTTTATTTGACTTAGAGCCCATATTACTTTGTCTTCTCTCTTGAGTTGAATGCTTGCAGATTCCAGCTTAGTCCAATGCACGTGCACTATTATTATTATACACACCGTTCGGTCGTGCAAGTGAAAGGCAATCATGACGATATATGATGGACTGATTGAGATGAGAAAAGCTGGTATGAACTCGACCTCTTTTGTTTTTGTAAATATGATGAGTTCATCGTTCCTGATTTAGCTTATTATGAAGTAAACATATTTGCAATGACATTTAGAGATTATAGTTGCTTGTGCCATGCTTAATTAGCTATGAGTTATAATGGTTTGCCTTGCGTGCCAACATGGTATTAAAATGATTATGATGTGGTGTGATGGGATGGTATCCTCCTTTGAATGAATTGAGTGACTCGACTTGGCACATGTTCACGCATGTAGTTGAAACAAATCAACATAGCCTTCATGATATTTATGTTCATGGTAGATTATATCCTACTCATGCTTATACTCGATGTAAATTAATTTTAATGCATGTTCATGACTGTTGTCGCTCTCTCAGTTGGTCGCTTCCCAGTCTTTTGCTAGCCTTCACCTGTACTAAGCGGGAATACTGCTTGTGCATCCAAATTCCATAAATCCCAAAGTTGTTCCATATGAGTCCACCATACCTTCCTATATGCGGTATCTACCTGCCGTTCTAAGTAAATTTGTATGTGCCAAACTCCAAACCTTCAAATGAAATTCTGTTTTGTATGCTCGAGCAACTCATGTTTCAACTAGGGTTGTCTGTATCTTCCATGCTAGGTAGGTTATTCTCAAGAGGAGTGGACTCCGCTCTGTTGGGGAACGTAGTAATTTCAAAAAAATTCCTACGCACACGCAAGATCATGGTGATGCATAGCAACGAGAGGAGAGAGTGTGTCCACGTACCCTCGTAGACCGAAAGCGGAAGCGTTATGACAATGCGGTTGATGTAGTCGTACGTCTTCACGATCCGACCGATCCAAGTACCGAACGTACGGCACCTCCGAGTTCAGCACACGTTCAGCTCGATGACGATCCCCGGACTTCGATCCAGCAAAGCGTCGAGGATGAGTTCCGTCAGCACGATGGCGTGGTGATGATGCTGATGTTCTACCGATGCAGGGCTTCGCCTAAACTCCGCGATGATATGACCGAGGTGGAATATGGTGGAGGGGGGCACCGCACACGGCTAAGGAACGATCACGAAGATCAACTTGTGTATCATGGGGTGCCCCCTGCCCCCGTATATAAAGGAGGGAGGGGGGAGGTGCGGCCGGCCCCTAGGGGTGCGCCTAGAGGAGTCCTACTCCCACCGGGAGTAGGACTCCCCCCTCTTGCCTTGTAGGAGAAGGAAAGGGGGAAGGGGAAAGAGGAAAGGGGGGCACTGCCCCCCTTACTTGTCCTATTCGGACTAGGGGGGAGGGGGCGCGCGGCCTGCCCTGGCCGGCCCTCCTCTTCTCCCTTAGGGCCCATGTAGCCCCATTAACCCCCCCTCGGGGGGGGGGGGTCCGGTAACCCCCCGGTACTCCGGTAAAATCCCGATTTCACCCGGAACGATTCCGATATCCAAATATAGGCTTCCAATAGATCAATCTTTATGTATCGACCATTTCGAGACTCCTCGTCATGTCCGTGATCATATTCGGGACTCCGAACAACCTTCGGTACATCAAAATTTTTAAACTCATAATAAAACTGTCATCGTAACGTTAAGCGTGCGGACCCTACGGGTTCGAGAACTATGTAGACATGACCTAGAACTGTTTCCGGTCAATAACCAATAGCGGAACCTGGATGTTCATATTGGCTCCTACATATTCTACGAAGATCTTTATCGGTCAAACCGCATAACAACATACGTTGTTCCCTTTGTCATCGGTATGTTACTTGCCCGAGATTCGATCGTCGATATCCAATACCTAGTTCAATCTCGTTACCGGCAAGTCTCTTTACTCGTTACGTAATGCATCATTCTGTAACTAACTCATTAGCTACATTGCTTGCAAGGCTTGTAGTGATGTGCATTACCGAGAGGGCCCAGAGATACCTCTCCGACAATCGGAGTGACAAATCCTAATCTCGAAATACACCAACCCAACAAGTACCTTCGGAGACACCTGTAGAGCACCTTTATAATCACCCAGTTACGTTGTGACGTTTGGTAGCACACAAAGTGTTCCTTCGGTAAAGGGGAGTTGCATAATCTCATAGTCATAGGAACATGTATAAGTCATGAAGAAAGCAATAGCAGAATACTAAATGATCAAGTGCTATGCTAATGGAATGGGTCAAGTCAATCACATCATTCTCCTAATGATGTGATCCCGTTAATCAAATGACAACTCTTTCTCCATGGCTAGGAAACGTAACCATCTTTGATTAATGAGCTAGTCAAGTAGAGGCATACTAGTGACACTCAGTTTGTGTATGTATTCACACATGTATTATGTTTCCGGTTAATACAATTCTAGCATGAATAATAAACATTTATGATGATATAAGGAAATAAATAACAACTTTATTATTGCCTCCAGGGCATATTTCCTTCACCTTTTTGGGCCCAGTTAGCTCACGGGCCGTTACCAAGCCAAAACATATCTCGGGCCTTAGTTAGCCCACTGATATCATGGGCCTTTAAGAGGCCGAAAGCTTAGTACATGCATCAACAGGCCGAGTTACGCGACAGGCCTTTAACAGGCCCAAAGTCACGTTGGGCTTAACTTTTGCCACCTTTAGCACGGGCCGTTAGTGGGCCCAGTGTCCTGTCGGACCATATATGGCCCATGGGCAGCACGGGCCATTCCCAGGCTGAAAGTCACACCGGGCTGAAATGGGCCCATGTCTACATCAGGCCTCTAACAGGCCGAAAGTCACTGGGCTGTAGTTGGGCCCAAATATTCGGCGAACAATTAATGGGTGAGATCTGGCTTCGGGCGACAAATGGGCCCAAATATTGTTCGAACAATTAATGGGCCAAATCTGGCTTCGGGCCGTAAATGGGCTTAAATATTGGGCGAACAATTAACGGGCCAGATCTGGCTTCAGGCCATAAATGTGCCTTTATTAAGCAAGCCGTTATTGGGCTGGCCCACTAGTACCTGATTAAGTACTACATGACTTTGACTGGGCCGGCCTTTTTAACCTATATGGGCCTCTGTTGGGCCCAGCCACGTGTCGACGTATCATAGGCATGTCTCCTCCAATGGACAGGCGACATCTGGCCCACTAACGAGCTGACAGGTGTTCCCTTCGGCCAATCAAAATTTTACACATGGAAATTTCCCATTGGTCAGGGCTGTTAACGGGTTATCGAATCCAAAATCCGACCCGATAGCTTAATGATGTTCTGTTACGGTGGATGCCATGTGTCGGTCACCCTTGACGAAAGCACTTCTGTGACGCGCGATTTATCGTCATGGAAGTGGACACTTCCGTGATGATAATTTTGGTAATGTCATGGAACACTTCCAGGACAACACAAGTATGACTATCCTGATTCTGTCATAAAATCGTCATGGATGTACATGTATGACAAAAAACACGACCTACTGTGACAAACACGTATCATCACGGAAGTGTATTTTTTTTGTAGTGAGGCTAGATTTTTATTTGGTCAAGTAGTCTAAGGAACGATCCGTAGATCAACTTGTGTGTCCTAGGGTGCCCCCCTGCCCCCGTATATAAAGGAGCAAGGGGGGAGGCCGGCCGGCCCTAGAGGGCGCGCCAAGGAGGAGGAGTCCTCCTCCTAGTAGGAGTAGGACTCCCTCTTTCCTACTCCTACTAGGAGGGGGAAAGGAAGGGGGAGAGGGAGAAGGAAAGAGGGGGGCGCCCCCCCCCTCCTAGTCCAATTCGGACCAGAGGGGGAGGGGGTGCGCGGCCCATGTTGGCCGCCCCTCTCTCTCTCCACTAAGGCCCATAAGGCCCATTACTTCTCCTGGGGGGGTTCCGGTAACCCTCCGGCACTCCGGTTTTCTCCGAAAACGCCCGGAACACTTCCGGTGTCCGAATATAGCCGTCCAATATATCAATCTTTATGTCTCGACCATTTCGAGACTCCTCGTCATGTCCGTGATCACATCCGGGACTCCGAACAAACTTCGATACATCAAAACTTATAAACTCATAATAAAACTGTCATTGTAACGTTAAGCGTGCGGACCCTACGGGTTCGAGAACTATGTAGACATGACCTAGAACTGTTCCCGGTCAATAACCAGTAGTAGAACCTGGATGCTCATATTGGCTCCTACATATTCCACGAAGATCTTTATCGGTCAAACAACATAACAACATACATTGTTCCCTTTGTCATCGGTATGTTACTTGCCCGAGATTCGATCGTCGGTATCCAATACCTAGTTCAATCTCATTACCAGCAAGTCTCTTTACTCGTTCCGTAATACATCATTTCGTAACTAACTCATTAGTTACAATGCTTGCAAGGCTTAAGTTATGTGTATTACCGAGAGGGCCCAGAGATACCTCTCCGACAATCGGAGTGACAAATCCTAATCTCGAAATATGCCAACTCAACATGTACCTTCGGAGACACCTGTAGAGCTCCTTTATAATCACCCAGTTACGTTGTGATGTTTGGTAGCACACAAAGTGTTCCTCCGGTAAACAGGAGTTGCATAAGCTCATAGTCATAGGAACATGTATAAGTCATGAAGAAAGCAATAGCAACATACTAAACGATCAAGTGCTAAGCTAACGGAATGGGTCAAGTCAATCACATCATTCTCCTAATGATGTGATCCCGTTAATAAAATGACACCTCATGTCTATGGTTAGGAAACTTAACCATCTTTGATTAATGAGCTAGTCAAGTAGAGGCATACTAGTGACACTATCTTTGTCTATGTATTCACACATGTATTATGTTTCCGGTTAATACAATTCTAGCATGAATAATAAACATTTATCATGAAATAAGGAAATAAATAATAACTTTATTATTGCCTCTACGGCATATTTCCTTCAGTCTCCCACTTGCACTAGAGTCAATAATCTAGTTCACATCGCCATGTGATTTAACACCAATAATCATATCTGTATATGATTAGCACCCATAGTTCACATCGTCATGTGACCAACACCCAAAGGGTTTACTAGAGTCAATAATCTAGTTCACATCGCTATGTGATTAACACCCAAAGAGTACAAAGGTATGATCATGTTTTGCTCGTGAGAGAAGTTTAGTCAACGGGTCTGTCACATTCAGAGTCGTATGTATTTTGCAAATATTCTATGTCAATACTCTGCACGGAGCTACTCTAGCTAATTGCTCCCACTTTCAATATGTATCCAGATTAAGACTTAGAGTCATCTAGATCAGTGCCAAAACTTATATCGACGTAACCTTTTACGATGAACCTTTTGTCACCTCCATAATTGAGAAACATATCCTTATTCCACTAAGGATAATTTTGACCAATGTCTAGTGATCTACTCCTAGATCACTATTGTACTCCCTTGCCAAACCAGGGTAGTGTATACAATAGGTCTGGTTCACAGCATAGCATACTTTATAGGACCTATGACTGAGGCATAGGGAATGACTTTTCATTCTCTTTCTATTTTCTGCTATGGTCAGGTCTGAGTCTTACTCAACTTCACACCTTGCAACACAGGCAAGAACTCCTTCTTTGACTGTTCCATTTTGAACTACTTCAAAATCTTGTCAAGGTATGTACTCATTGAAAATCTTATCAAGCGTCTTGATATATCTCAATAGATCTTGATGCTCAATATGTAAGTAGCTTTACTGAGGTCTTTATTTTAAATTACTCCTTTCAAACACTCCTTTATGCTTTGCAGAATAATTCTACATTATTTCCGATCAACACTATGTCATTCACATATACTTATCAGAAATGTTGTAGTGCTCCCACTCACTTTCTTGTAAATACAGGCTTCACCGTAAGTCTATACAAAACTATATGCTTTGATCAACTCATCAAAGCGTATATTCCAACTCCGAGATGCTTGCACCAGTCCATAGATGGATCGCTGGAGCATGCACATTTTGTTAGTACCTTTAGGATTGACAAAACCTTATGGTTGCATCATATACAACTCTTCTTTGAGAAAACCATTAAGGAATGCAGTTTTGACATCCATTTGCCAGATTTCATAAATTGTGGCAATTGCTAACATGATTCGGACAGACTTAAGCATCGCTACAGTTGAGAAAATCTCATTGTAGTCAACACCTTGAACTTGTCAAAAACCTTTTGCGACAAGTCGAGCTTTGTAGATAGTAACACTACTATCAACGTCCGTCTTCCTCTTGAAGATCCATTTATACAATATGGATTGCCGATCATCGGGCAACTCCACCAAAGTCCACACTTTGTTCTCATACATGGATCCCATCTCAGATTTCATGGCCTTAAGCCATTTTGCGGAATCTGGGCTCATCATCGCTTCCTCATAGTTCGTAGGTTCATCATGGTCTAGTAACATGACTTCCAGAACAGGATTACCGTACCACTCTGGTGCGGACCGTACTCTGGAAGACCTACGAGGTTCTGTAGTAACTTGATCTGAAGTTTCATGATCATCATCATTAGCTTCCTCACTAATTGGTGTAGAAATCACTGGAACTGATTTCAGTGATGAACAATTTTCCAATTCGGGAGAAGGTACAGTTACCTCATCAAGTTCTACTTTTCTCCCACTCACTTCTTTCGAGAGAAACTCCTTCTCTAGAAAGGATCCATTTTTAGCAACGAATATCTTGCCTTCGGATCTGTGATAGAAGGTGTACCCAACAATTTCCTTTGGGTATTCTATGAAGACGCACTTCTCCGATTTGGGTTCGAGCTTATCAGGATGAAACTTTTTCACATAAGCATCGCAGCCCCAAACTTTAAGAAACGACAACTTGGGTTTCTTGCTAAACCACAGTTCATATGGTGTCGTCTCAACGGATTTAGATGGTGCCCTTTTAACGTGAATGCAGCTGTCTCTAATGCATAACCCAAAAACAATAGTGGTAAATCAGTAAGAGACATCATAGATCGCACTATATCCAATAAAGTGCGGTTACGATGTTTGGACACACCATAACGTTGTGGTGTTCCAGGTGGCGTGAGCTGTGAAACTATTCCACATTGTTTTAATTGAAGACCAAACTCGTAACTTAAATATTCGTCTCCGCGACCAGATCGCAGAAACTTTATTTTCTTGTTACGATGATTTTTCCACTTCACTCTGAAATTCTTTGAACCTTTCAACTATTTCAGACTTATGTTTCATCAAGTAGATATACCCATATCTGCTCAAATCATCTTGTGAAGGTCAGAAAATAACGATACTTGCCACGAGCATCAACACTCATTGGATCGCATACATTGGTATGTATTATTTCCAATAAGTTAGTAGCTTGTTCCATTGTTCCGGAGAACGGAGTTTTAGTCATCTTGCACAAAAGGCACGGTTCGCAAGCAGCAAATGATTCATAACCAAGTGATTCCGAAAATCCATCTTTATGGAGTTTCTTCATGCGCTTTACACCGATATGACCAAAACGGCAGTGCCACAAATAAGTTGCACTATCATTATTAACTTTGCATCTTTTGGCATCAATATTATGAATATGTGCATCACTACGATCGAGAACCAACAAACTATTTTCGTTGGGTGTATGAACATTGAAGGTTTTATTCATTTAAATAGAACAACAATTATTCTCTGATTTTAAATGAATAACCGTATTGCAATAAACATGATCAAATCATATTCATGCTCAACGCAAACGCCAAATAACATTTATTTAGGTTTAACACTAATCCCGAAAGTATAGGGAGTGCGTGATGATGATCATATCAATCTTGGAACTACTTCCAACACTCATCGTCACTTCCCCTTCAACTAGTCTTTGTTTATTCTGTAACTCCTGTTTCGAGTTACTAATCTTAGCAACCGAACAAGTATCAAATACTCAGAGGCTACTATAAACACTAGTAAAGCACACATCAATAACCTGTATATCAAATATACCCTTGTTCACTTTGCCATCCTTCTTATCCACCAAATATTCAGGGCATTTCCGCTTCCAGTGACCATTTCCTTTGCAGTGTAAGCACTCAGTTTCAGGCTTTGGTCCAGCTTTGGTCTTCTTCACGGGAGTGACAACTTGTTTGCCATTCTACTTGAAGTTTCCCTTTCTTTCCCTTTGCCCTTTTCTTGAAACTAGTGGTCTTGTCAATCATCAACACTTGATGCTCTTTCTTGATTTCTACCTTCGTTGATTTCAACATCACGAAGAGCTCGGGAATCGTTTTCGTCATCCCTTGCATACTATAGTTCATCTCGAAGTTCTAGTAACTTAGTGATGGTGACTAGAGAATTCTGTCAATCACTATCTTATCTGGAAGATTAACTCCCACTTGATTCAAGCGATTGAAGTATCCAGACAATTTGAGCACATGCTCACTAGTTGAGCGATTCTCCTCCATCTTTTAGCTATAGAACTTGTTGGAGACTTCATATCTCTCAACTCGGATATTTGCTTGAAATATTAACTTCAATTCCTGGAACATCTCATATGGTCCATGATGTTCAAAACATCTTTGAAGTCCCGATTCTAAGCCATAAAGCATGGTGCACAAAACTATCAAGTAGTCATCATATTGAGCTAGCCAAACATTCATAACGTCTGCATCTGCTCCTGCAATAGGTCTGTCACCTAGCGGTGCATTAAGGACATAATTGTTCTGTGCAGCAATGAGGATAAACCTCAGATCACGAATCCAATCTGCGTCATTGCTACTAACATTTTTCAACACAATTTTCTCTAGGAACATATCAAAATGAACATATGAAAGCAACAACGCAAGCTATTGATCTCACAACATAATTTGCAAAACACTACCAGGACTAAGTTCATGATAAATTTAAGTTAAATTAATCATATTACTTAAGAACTCCCACTTAGACAGACATCTCTCTAGTCATCTAAGTGATCACGCGATCCAAATCAACTAAACCATAACCGATCATCACATGAGATGGAGTAGTTTTCAATGGTGAACATCACTATGTTGATCATATCTACTATATGATTCACGCTCGACCTTTCGGTCTCCGTGTTCCGAGGCCATATCTGCATATGCTAGGCTCGTCAAGTTTAACATGAGTATTCTGCGTGTGCAAAACTGGCTTGCACCCGTTGTAGATGGACGTAGAGCTTATCACACCCGATCATCACGTGGTGTCTGGGCACGACGAACTTTGGCAACGGTGCATACTCAGGGAGAACACTTCTTGATAATTTTTAGTGAGAGATCATCTTAAAATGCTACCGTCAATCAAAGCAAGATAAGATGCATAAAGGATAAACATCACATGCAATCAATATAAGTGATATGATATGGCCATCATCATCTTGTGCTTGTGATCTCCATCTCCAAAGCACCGTCGTGATCACCATCGTCACTGGCGCGACACCTTGATCTCCATCGTAGCATCGTTGTCGTTTATGCCATCTATTGCTTCTACGACTATCGCTACCGCTTAGTGATAAAGTAAAGCAATTACAGGGCGTTTGCATTCCATACAATAAAGCGACAACCATATAGCTCCTGCCAGTTGCCGATAACTTCGGTTACAAAACATGATCATCTCATACAATAAAATATAGCATCACGTCTTGACCATATCACATCACAACATGCCCTGCAAAAACAAGTTAGACGTCCTCTACTTTGTTGTTGCAAGTTTTACGTGGCTGCTACGGGCTTAGCAAGAACCATTCTTACCTACGCATCAAAACCACAATGATAGTTCGTCAAGTTAGTGCTGTTTTAACCTTCGCAAGGACCGGGCGTAGCCACACTTGGTTCAACTAAAGTTGGAGAAACTGACACTTGCCAGCCACCTGTGTGCAAAGCACGTCGGTAGAACCAGTCTCGCGTAAGCGTACGCGTAATGTCGGTCCGGGCCGCTTCATCCAACAATACCGCCGAACCAAAGTATGACATGCTGGTAAGCAGTATGACTTGTATCGCCCACAACTCACTTGTGTTCTACTCGTGCATATAACATCAACGCATAAAACCTAGGCTCGGATGCCACTGTTGGGGAACGTAGTAATTTCAAAAAAATTCCTACGCACACGCAAGATCATGGTGATGCATAGCAACGAGAGGAGAGAGTGTGTCCACGTACCCTCGTAGACCGAAAGCGGAATCGTTATGACAACGCAGTTGATGTAGTCATACGTCTTCACGATCCGACCGATCCAAGTACCGAACGTACGGCACCTCCGAGTTCAGCACACGTTCAGCTCGATGACGATCCCCGGACTTCGATCCAGCAAAGCGTCGGGGATGAGTTCCGTCAGCACGACGGCGTGGTGACGATGATGATGTTCTACCGGCGCAGGGCTTCACCTAAACTCCGCGACGATATGACCGAGGTGGAATATGGTGGAGGGGGGCACCGCACATGGCTAAGGAACGATCCGTAGATCAACTTGTGTGTCCTAGGGTGCCCCCTGCCCCCGTATATAAAGGAGCAAGGGGGGAGGCCGGCCGGCCCTAGAGGGAGCGCCAAGGAGGAGGAGTCCTCCTCCTAGTAGGAGTAGGACTCCCTCTTTCCTACTCCTACTAGGAGGGGGAAAGGAAGGGGGAAAGGGAGAAGGAAAGAGGGGGGCGCCGCCCCCCCTCCTAGTCCAATTCGGACCAGAGGGGGAGGGGGCGCGCGGCCCATGTTGGCCGCCCCTCTCTCTCTCCACTAAGGCCCATAAGGCCCATTACTTCTCCCGGGGGGGTTCCGGTAACCCTCCGGCACTCCGGTTTTCTCCGAAAACGCCCGGAACACTTCCAGTGTCCGAATATAGCCGTCCAATATATCAATCTTTATGTCTCGACCATTTCGAGACTCCTCGTCATGTCCGTGATCACATCCGGGACTCCGAACAAACTTCGATACATCAAAACTTATAAACTCATAATAAAACTGTCATTGTAACGTTAAGCGTGCGGACCCTACGGGTTCGAGAACTATGTAGACATGACATAGAACTGTTCCCGGTCAATAACCAGTAGTAGAACCTGGATGCTCATATTGGCTCCTACATATTCCACGAAGATCTTTATCGGTCAAACAACATAACAACATACATTGTTCCCTTTGTCATCGGTATGTTACTTGCCCGAGATTCGATCGTCGGTATCCAATACCTAGTTCAATCTCATTACCAGCAAGTCTCTTTACTCGTTCCGTAATACATCATTTCGTAACTAACTCATTAGTTACAATGCTTGCAAGGCTTAAGTTATGTGTATTACCGAGAGGGCCCAGAGATACCTCTCCGACAATCGGAGTGACAAATCCTAATCTCGAAATATGCCAACTCAACATGTACCTTCGGAGACACCTGTAGAGCTCCTTTATAATCACCCAGTTACGTTGTGATGTTTGGTAGCACACAAAGTGTTCCTCCGGTAAACAGGAGTTGCATAAGCTCATAGTCATAGGAACATGTATAAGTCATGAAGAAAGCAATAGCAACATACTAAACGATCAAGTGCTAAGCTAACGGAATGGGTCAAGTCAATCACATCATTCTCCTAATGATGTGATCCCATTAATAAAATGACACCTCATGTCTATGGTTAGGAAACTTAACCGTCTTTGATTAATGAGCTAGTCAAGTAGAGGCATACTAGTGACACTATCTTTGTCTATGTATTCACACATGTATTATGTTTCCGGTTAATACAATTCTAGCATGAATAATAAACATTTATCATGAAATAAGGAAATAAATAATAACTTTATTATTGCCTCTAGGGCATATTTCCTTCAGTCTCCCACTTGCACTAGAGTCAATAATCTAGTTCACATCGCCATGTGATTTAACACCAATAATCATATCTGTATATGATTAACACCCATAGTTCACATCGTCATGTGACCAACACCCAAAGGGTTTACTAGAGTCAATAATCTAGTTCACATCGCTATGTGATTAACACCCAAAGAGTACAAAGGTATGATCATGTTTTGCTCGTGAGAGAAGTTTAGTCAACGGGTCTGTCACATTCAGAGCCGTATGTATTTTGCAAATATTCTATGTCAATACTCTGCACGGAGCTACTCTAGCTAATTGCTCCCACTTTCAATATGTATCCAGATTAAGACTTAGAGTCATCTAGATCAGTGCCAAAACTTATATCGACGTAACCTTTTACGATGAACCTTTTGTCACCTCCATAATTGAGAAACATATCCTTATTCCACTAAGGATAATTTTGACCAATGTCTAGTGATCTACTCCTAGATCACTATTGTACTCCCTTGCCAAACCAGGGCAGTGTATACAATAGGTCTGGTTCACAGCATAGCATACTTTATAGGACCTATGACTGAGGCATAGGGAATGACTTTTTATTCTCTTTCTATTTTTTGCTATGGTCAGGTCTGAGTCTTACTCAACTTCACACCTTGCAACACAGGCAAGAACTCCTTCTTTGACTGTTCCATTTTGAACTACTTCAAAATCTTGTCAAGGTATGTACTCATTGAAAATCTTATCAAGCGTCTTGATATATCTCAATAGATCTTGATGCTCAATATGTAAGTAGCTTTACTGAGGTCTTTATTTTAAATTACTCCTTTCAAACACTCCTTTATGCTTTGCAGAATAATTCTACATTATTTCCGATCAACACTATGTCATTCACATATACTTATCAGAAATGTTGTAGTGCTCCCACTCACTTTCTTGTAAATACAGGCTTCACCGTAAGTCTATACAAAACTATATGCTTTGATCAACTCATCAAAGCGTATATTCCAACTCCGAGATGCTTGCACCAGTCCATAGATGGATCGCTGGAGCATGCACATTTTGTTAGTACCTTTAGGATTGACAAAACCTTATGGTTGCATCATATACAACTCTTCTTTGAGAAAACCATTAAGGAATGCAGTTTTGACATCCATTTGCCAGATTTCATAAATTGTGGCAATTGCTAACATGATTCAGACAGACTTAAGCATCGCTACAGTTGAGAAAATCTCATTGTAGTCAACACCTTGAACTTGTCAAAAACCTCTTTGCGACAAGTCGAGCTTTGTAGATAGTAACACTACTATCAACGTCCGTCTTCCTCTTGAAGATCCATTTATACAATATGGCTTGCCGGTCATCGGGCAACTCCACCAAAGTCCACACTTTGTTCTCATACATGGATCCCATCTCAGATTTCATGGCCTTAAGCCATTTTGCGGAATCTGGGCTCATCATCGCTTCCTCATAGTTCGTAGGTTCATCATGGTCTAGTAACATGACTTCCAGAACAGGATTACCGTACCACTCTGGTGCAGACCGTACTCTGGAAGACCTACGAGGTTCTGTAGTAACTTGATCTGAAGTTTCATGATCATCATCATTAGCTTCCTCACTAATTGGTGTAGAAATCACTGGAACTGATTTCAGTGATGATCAATTTTCCAATTCGGGAGAAGGTACAGTTACCTCATCAAGTTCTACTTTTCTCCCACTCACTTCTTTCGAGAGAAACTCCTTCTCTTAGAAAGGATCCATTTTTAGCAACGAATATCTTGCCTTCGGATCTGTGATAGAAGGTGTACCCAACAATTTCCTTTGGGTATTCTATGAAGACGCACTTCTCCGATTTGGCTTCGAGCTTATCAGGATGAAACTTTTTCACATAAGCATCGCTGCCCCAAACTTTAAGAAACGACAACTTGGGTTTCTTGCTAAACCACAGTTCATATGGTGTCGTCTCAACGGATTTAGATGGTGCCCTTTTAACGTGAATGCAGCTGTCTCTAATGCATAACCCAAAAACAATAGTGGTAAATCAGTAAGAGACATCATAGATCGCACTATATCCAATAAAGTGCGGTTACGATGTTTGGACACACCATAACGTTGTGGTGTTCCAGGTGGCGTGAGCTGTGAAACTATTCCACATTGTTTTAATTGAAGACCAAACTCGTAACTTAAATATTCGTCTCCGCGACCAGATCGCAGAAACTTTATTTTCTTGTTACGATGATTTTTCCACTTCACTCTGAAATTCTTTGAACCTTTCAACTATTTCAGACTTATGTTTCATCAAGTAGATATACCCATATCTGCTCAAATCATCTTGTGAAGGTCAGAAAATAACGATACTTGCCACGAGCATCAACACTCATTGGATCGCATACATCGGTATGTATTATTTCCAATAAGTCAGTAGCTTGTTCCATTGTTCCGGAGAACGGAGTTTTAGTCATCTTGCCCAAAAGGCACGGTTCGCAAGCATCAAATGATTCATAACCAAGTGATTCCGAAAATCCATCTTTATGGAGTTTCTTCATGCGCTTTACACCGATATGACCCAAACGGCAGTGCCACAAATAAGTTGCACTATCATTATTAACTTTGCATCTTTTGGCATCAATATTATGAATATGTGCATCACTACGATCGAGATCCAACAAACTATTTTCGTTGGGTGTATGAACCATTGAAGGTTTTATTCATTTAAATAGAACAACAATTATTCTCTGATTTAAATGAATAACCGTATTGCAATAAACATGATCAAATCATATTCATGCTCAACGCAAACGCCAAATAACATTTATTTAGGTTTAACACTAATCCCGAAAGTATAGGGAGTGCGTGATGATGATCATATCAATCTTGGAACTACTTCCAACACTCATCGTCACTTCCCCTTCAACTAGTCTTTGTTTATTCTGTAACTCCTGTTTCGAGTTACTAATCTTAGCAACCGAACAAGTATCAAATACTCAGAGGCTACTATAAACACTAGTAAAGCACACATCAATAACCTGTATATCAAATATACCCTTGTTCACTTTGCCATCCTTCTTATCCACCAAATATTCAGGGCATTTCCGCTTCCAGTGACCATTTCCTTTGCAGTGTAAGCACTCAGTTTCAGGCTTTGGTCCAGCTTTGGTCTTTTTCACGGGAGTGACAACTTGTTTGCCATTCTACTTGATGTTTCCCTTTCTTTCCCTTTGCCCTTTTCTTGAAACTAGTGGTCTTGTCAATCATCAACACTTGATGCTCTTTCTTGATTTCTACCTTCGTTGATTTCAACATCATGAAGAGCTCGGGAATCGTTTTCGTCATCCCTTGCATACTATAGTTCATCTCGAAGTTCCAGTAAACTTAGTGATGGTGGCTAGAGAATTCTGTCAATCACTATCTTATCTGGAAGATTAACTCCCACTTGATTCAAGCGATTGAAGTATCCAGACAATTTGAGCACATGCTCACTAGTTGAGCGATTCTCCTCCATCTTTTAGCTATAGAACTTGTTGGAGACTTCATATCTCTCAACTCGGATATTTGCTTGAAATATTAACTTCAATTCCTGGAACATCTCATATGGTCCATGATGTTCAAAACATCTTTGAAGTCCCGATTCTAAGCCATAAAGCATGGTGCACAAAACTATCAAGTAGTCATCATATTGAGCTAGCCAAACATTCATAACGTCTGCATCTGCTCCTGCAATAGGTCTGTCACCTAGCGGTGCATTAAGGACATAATTCTTCTGTGCAGCAATGAGGATAAACCTCAGATCACGATCCAATCCGCATCATTGCTACTAACATTTTTCAACACAATTTTCTCTAGGAACATATCAAAATAAACATATGAAAGCAACAACGCAAGCTATTGATCTCACAACATAATTTGCAAAACACTACCAGGACTAAGTTCATGATAAATTTAAGTTCAATTAATCACATTACTTAAGAACTCCCACTTAGACAGACATCTCTCTAGTCATCTAAGTGATCACGCGATCCAAATCAACTAAACCATAACCGATCATCACGTGAGATGGAGTAGTTTTCAATGGTGAACATCACTATGTTGATCATATCTACTATATGATTCACGCTCGACCTTTCGGTCTCCGTGTTCCGAGGCCATATCTGCATATGCTAGGCTCGTCAAGTTTAACATGAGTATTCTGCGTGTGCAAAACTGGCTTGCACCCGTTGTAGATGGACGTAGAGCTTATCACACCCGATCATCACGTGGTGTCTGAGCACGACGAACTTTGGCAACGGTGCATACTCAGGGAGAACACTTCTTGATAATTTTTAGTGAGAGATCATCTTAAAATGCTACCGTCAATCAAAGCAAGATAAGATGCATAAAGGATAAACATCACATGCAATCAATATAAGTGATATGATATGGCCATCATCATCTTGTGCTTGTGATCTCCATCTCCAAAGCACCGTCGTGATCACCATCGTCACCGGCGCGACACCTTGATCTCCATCGTAGCATCGTTGTCGTTTATGCCATCTATTGCTTCTACGACTATCGCTACCGCTTAGTGATAAAGTAAAGCAATTACAGGGCGTTTGCATTCCATACAATAAAGCGACAACCATATAGCTCCTGCCAGTTGCCGATAACTTCGGTTACAAAACATGATCATCTCATACAATAAAATATAGCATCACGTCTTGACCATATCACATCACAACATGCCCTGCAAAAACAAGTTAGACGTCCTCTACTTTGTTGTTGCAAGTTTTACGTGGCTGCTACGGGCTTAGCAAGAACCATTCTTACCTACGCATCAAAACCACAACGATAGTTCGTCAAGTTAGTGCTGTTTTAACCTTCGCAAGGACCGGGCGTAGCCACACTCGGTTCAACTAAAGTTGGAGAAACTGACACTTGCCAGCCACCTGTGTGCAAAGCACGTCGGTAGAACCAGTCTCGCGTAAGCGTACGCGTAATGTCGGTCCGGGCCGCTTCATCCAACAATACCGCCGAACCAAAGTATGACATGCTGGTAAGCAGTATGACTTGTATCGCCCACAACTCACTTGTGTTCTACTCGTGCATATAACATCAACGCATAAAACCTAGGCTCGGATGCCACTGTTGGGGAACGTAGTAATTTCAAAAAAATTCCTACGCACACGCAAGATCATGGTGATGCATAGCAACGAGAGGAGAGAGTGTGTCCACGTACCCTCGTAGACCAAAAGCGGAATCGTTATGACAACACAGTTGATGTAGTCATACGTCTTCACGATCCAACCGATCCATGTACCGAACGTACGGCACCTCCGAGTTCAGCACACGTTCAGCTCGATGACGATCCCCGGACTTCGATCCAGCAAAGCGTCGGGGATGAGTTCCGTCAGCACGACGGCGTGGTGACGATGATGATGTTCTACCGGCGCAGGGCTTCACCTAAACTCCGCGACGATATGACCGAGGTGGAATATGGTGGAGGGGGGCACCGCACATGGCTAAGGAACGATCCGTAGATCAACTTGTGTGTCCTAGGGTGCCCCCTGCCCCCGTATATAAAGGAGCAAGGGGGGAGGCCAGCCGGCCCAAGAGGGCACGCCAAGGAGGAGGAGTCCTCCTCCTAGTAGGAGTAGGACTCCCTCTTTCCTACTCCTACTAGGAGGGGGAAAGGAAGGGGGAGAGGGAGAAGGAAAGAGGGGGGCGCCGCCCCCCTCCTAGTCCAATTCGGACCAGAGGGGGAGGGGGCGCGCGGCCCATGCTGGCCGCCCCTCTCTCTCTCCACTAAGGCCCATAAGGCCCATTACTTCTCCCGGGGGGGTTCCGGTAACCCTCCGACACTCCGGTTTTCTCCGAAAACGCCCGGAACACTTCCGGTGTCCGAATATAGCCGTCCAATATATCAATCTTTATGTCTCGACCATTTCGAGACTCCTCATCATGTCCGTGATCACATCCGGGACTCCGAACAAACTTTGGTACATCAAAACTTATAAACTCATAATATAACTGTCATCGTAACGTTAAGCGTGCGGACCCTACGGGTTCAAGAACTATGTAGACATGACCTAGAACTATTCTCATTAGTTACATTGCTTGCAAGGCTTATAATGATGTGCATTATCGAGAGGGCCCAGAGATACCTCTTCGACAATCGGAGTGACAAATCCTAATCTCGAAATACGCCAACTCAACATGTACCTTCGGAGACACCTGTAGAGCTCCTTTATAATCACCCAGTTACGTTGTGATGTTTGTTAGCACACAAAGTGTTCCTCCGGTAAACAGGAGTTGCATAAGCTCATAGTCATAGGAACATGTATAAGTCATGAATAAAGCAATAGCAACATACTAAACGATCAAGTGCTAAGCTAACGGAATGGGTCAAGTCAATCACATCATTCTCCTAATGATGTGATCCCGTTAATCAAATGACACCTCATGTCTATGGTTAGGAAACTTAACCATCTTTGATTAATGAGCTAGTCAAGTAGAGGCATACTAGTGACACTATGTTTGTCTATGTATTCACACATGTATTATGTTTCCGGTTAATACAATTTTAGCATGAACAATAAACATTTATCATGAAATAAGGAAATAAATAATAACTTTATTATTGCCTCTAGGGCATATTTCCTTCACGCTCCTCATTCACGAGAAAATGGCGGTAACCGGGATTCCCAGTCCCATGATCAAAAAGATCAAAGCAAATCAAAATAATTAAACAAAACTCCCCCAGGGCTGTTGTTAGTTAGAGGCACTCGTTGTTTCGAGCAAGCCATGGATTGATGCTTGTTGGTGGTGGGGGAGTATACACTTTTAACATTCTGTTTGGGAACTGCCTATAATGCATGTAGTATGGAAGATATCGCCATCTCATAGTTGTTGCGTTGACAGTGAAAGTATGCCGCTCAAAATGTTATTCATCTCTATTTTAAAATCGAGCTCTGGCACCTCTACAAATCCCTGCTTCCCTCTGCGAAGGGCCTATTTCTATGTATTGAGCTTGCGTTGGTTTTCCTTGAAGAGGAAAGGGTGATGCAGCAATAGTAGCGTAAGTATTATTTCCCTCAGTTTTTGAGAACCAAGGTGTCAATCTAGTAGGAGGCTCCTCAAAAGTCCCACGCACCTACACAAACAAACAAAGAACTAGCAACCAACGCAATAAAGGGGTTGTCAATCCCTTCACGACCACTTGCGAAAGTGAGATCTAATAGAGATAGTATGATAAGATAAATATATTTTTGGTATTTTATAATATAGATGCAAAAAGTAAAGATGCAAATAAAAGTAGATTGGAAGCAAATATGATAAGAGTTAGACCCGGGGGCCATAGGTTTCACTAGTGGCTTCTCTCAAGATAGCATAAGTATTACAGTGGGTGAACAAATTACTGTCGAGCAATTGATAGAAAAACAAATAATTATGAGATTATCTAGGCATGATCATGTATATAGGCATCACGTCCGCAACAAGTAGACCGAGTCCTGCCTGCATCTACTACTATTACTCCACACATCGACCGACTCCTTCCTGCATCTAGAGTATTAAGTTCATAAAGAACAGAGTAACGCATTAAGCAAGATGACATGATGTAGAGGGATAAACTCAAGCAATATGATATAAACCCCATCTTTTTATCCTCGACGGCAACAATACAATACGTGCCTTGCAACCCTTTCTGTCACTGGGTAAGGACACCGCAAGATTGAACCCAAAGCTAAGCACTTCTCCCATGGCAAGAAAGATCAATCTAGTAGGCCAAACCAAACTGATATTTCAAAGAGACTTGCAAACAGAACTCAATCATACATAAAAGAATTCAGAGGAGATTCAAATATTTCTCATAGATAAACTTGATCATAAACCCACAATTCATTGGATCTCGACAAACACAACGCAAAAAGAGTTTACATCAAATAGATCTCCACAAGAGAGGGGGAGAACATTGTATTGAGATCCAAAAAGAGAGAAGAAGCCATCTAGCTAATAACTATGGACCCGAAGGTCTGTGGTAAACTACTCACAACTCATCGGAGGGGCTATGGTGTTGATGTAGAAGCCCTCCGAGGTCGATTCCCCCTCTGGCGGAGCGCCGACGAAGGCTCCAAGATGTGATCTCACGGATACAGAAGGTTACGACAGTGGAAATTGTGTTTCGTTGGCTCCCTGGATGTTTTCGGGGTACGTAGGCTTATATAGGAGGAAGAAGTACGTCGGTGGCCGCCCGAGGGGCCCACATGACAGGGGTGCGCCCTGTAGGGGTGGGCGCGCCCTCCCCTCTCTTGGCCACCTCGACTACTTCTTGACTTGCACTCCAAGCCCTCTAGATCACGTTCGTTCCAAAAATCACGCTCCCGAAGGTTTCATTCCGTTTGGACTCCGTTTGATATTCCTTTTCTTCGAAATACTGAAATAGGCAGAAAAAACAGCAATACGGGATGGGCCTCCGGTTAGTAGGTTAGTCCCAAAAATGATATAAATGTGTAAAATAAAGCCCATAAACATCCAAAAGGGGTAATATAATAGCATGGAACAATAAAAAATTATAGATACGTTGGAGACGTATCAAGCATCCCCAAGCTTAATTCCTGCTCGTCCTCGAGTAGTTAAATGATAAAAACAGAATTGTTGATGTGGAATGCTACCTAGCATAATTCTCAATGTAATTTTCTTTATTATGGCATTAATGTTCAGATCCAAATGATTCAAAATAAAAGTTCATATTGACATAAGAAATAGTGATACTTCAAGCATACTAATCAAAGTAATCATGTCTTCTCAAAATATCATGGCCAAAGAAAGTTATCCCTACAAAATCATATAGTCTGGCTGTTGCTCGATCTTCATCACACAAAGTATTTAATCATGCACAACCCCGATGACAAGCCAAGCAATTGTTTCATACTTTAATAATCTCAAACTTTTTCAACTTTCACGCAATACATGAGTGTCAGCCATGGACATAGCACTATATGTGGAATAGAATGGTGGTTGTGGAGAAGACAAAAAGGAGAAGATAGTCTCACATCAACTAGGCATATCAACGGGCTATGGAGATGCCCATTAATAGATATCAATGTGAGTGAGTAGGGATTGCCATGCAACGGATGCACTAGAGCTATAAATATATGAAAGCTCAACAAAAGAGACTAAGTGGGTGTGCATCCAACTCGCTTGCTCACGAAGACCTAGGGCATTTTGAGGAAGCCCATCATTGGAATATAGAAGCAAAGTTCTATAATGAAAAATTCCCACTAGTATATGCAAATGACAACATAGGAGACTCTCTATCATGAAGATCATGGTGCTACTTTGAAGCACAAGTGTGGAAAAAGAGATAGTAGCATTGTCCCTTCTCTCTTTTTCTCTCATTTTATTTTTTTTCTTTTTTTCTTTCTTTTTTCTTTTTATTTTTTTCTTTGGCCTTTCTTTTTTTTCCTTTTTTCTTTTTGGCCTTTCTCTCTTTTTTTGTAAAGTCCGAAGTCTCATCCCGACTTGTGAGGGAATCATAGTCTCCATCATCCTTTCCTCACTGAGACAATGCTCTAATAATGAAGATAATCACACTTTTATGGATTTACAACTCAAGAATTACAACTCAAAGGTAGAATAAGATATGACTCTATATGAATGCCTCCGGCGGTGTACCGGGATATGCAATGAATCAAGACTGACATGTATGAAAATTATGAAAGTGGTCTTGCCACAAATACGATGTCAACTACATGATCATGCAAAAAGCAATATAACAAAAGTAATGCGTGTCATATGAACGAAATGGTGGAAAGTTGCATGGCAATATATCTCGGAATGGCTATGGAAATGTCATAATATGTAGGTATGGTGGCTGTTTTGAGGGAGGTATATGGTGGGTGTATGGTACCAGCGAAAGTTGCGCGGCACAAGAGAGGCTAGCAATGGTGGAAGGGTGAGGGTGCATATAATCCATGGACTCAACATTAGTCAAAAGAACTCATATTCTTTTTGCAAAATATCTATAAGTCATCAAAAACAAAGTATTACGCGCATGCTCCTAGGGGGATAGATTGGTAGGAAAAGACCATCGCTCGTCCCCGACCGCCACTCATAAGGAACACAATCAATAAATGAAATTGTTCTCCAACTTCATCACAAAGCGGTTCACCATACGTGCATGCTACGGGAATCACAAACCTCAACACAAGCATTTTTCATAATCACCCAACTAGCATGACTTTAATATCACTATCTCCATATCTCAAAACAATTATCAAGTATCAAATTGATCATAGCATCCAATTCACTTTCTATGATAGTTTTTATTATACCCAACTTGGATGCTCATCATTCTAGGACCAAATTTTAACCATAGCAAATACCATGCTGTTCTAAAAGACTCTCAAAAATATATAAGTGAAGGATGAGAGACTAGCAATTTCTTCAAAATTAAGCCACCACCGTGCTCTAAAAGATATAAGTGAAGCACTAGAGCAAAAACTATTAAGCTCAAAAGATATAAGTGAAGCACATAGCATATTCTAATAAATTCTAATCAAGTGGGCTTCTCCCAAAAATGTGTGTACAGCAAGGATGATTGTGGTAAACTAAAAAGCAAATACTAATATAATACATGACGCTCTAAGCAAAACACATATCATGTGGCGAATAAAAATATAGCTCCAAGTAAAGTTACCAATGAACAAAGACGAAAGAGGGGATGGCTTCCCGGGGCATCCCCAAGCTTAGGCTTTTGGCTATTCTTGAATATCTTGGGGTGCCATGGGCATCCCCAAGCTTAGGCTCTTGCCACTCCTTATTCCATAGTCCATAAAAGCTTTACCCAAAACTTGAAAACTTCACAACACAAAACTCAACAGGAAATCTTATAAGCTCCGTTAGTGAAAGAAAACAAAACCGCCACATAAGGTACTGTAATGAACTCATTCTTTATTTATTTTGGTGTTAAACCTACTGTATTCTAACTTCTCTATGGTTTATAAACTATTTTACTAGCCATAGATGCATCAAAATAAGCAAACAACACACGAAAAACAGAATCTGTCAAAAACAGAATAGTTTGTAGCAATTTGTAACTAACTCAAACTTCTGGAACTTTAAAAATCCTACAAAAATAGGAAGTCCTGTACAATTTATCTATTGATCCGCAGCAAAAAGAATAAACGCAAAAGCACGTTTCTGTGATTTAACAAAAGTAATTTCGTGCGTGCAAAGTTTCTGTTTTTCAGCAGAATCAAATCAACAATCATCATAGGTTATCCTATAGGTCCTACTTGGCACAAACACTAATTAAAAGATAAAAACACATCTAAACATAAGGTAGATGCAAAATTTATTACTAAACAGGAACTAAAACAAAAAACACAAATAAAATTGGGTTGCCTCCCAACTAGCGCTATCGTTTAACGCCCCTAGCTAGGCATAAAATCGAAGATAGATCTAAGTAGTGCCATCTTTGGCACTAAATTCATAAGTAGCTCGCATGATAGATTCATAAGGTAATTTGACTTTCTTTCTTGGAAAGTGCTCCATGCCTTTCTTTAGTGGAAATTAAAATCTAATATTCCCTTCCTTCATATCAATAATCGCACCAATCGTTCTAAGGAAAGGTCTAACAAGAATAATAGGGCAAGAAAGATTGCAATCTATATCAAGAACGATGAAATCGACGGGCACCAAATTTTTATTTGAAACAATGAGAACATCATTGATCCTTCCCATTGGCTTTTTAATGGTGGAATCCGCAAGGTGCAAATTTAAAGAGCAATCATCAAGATCATGGAAACCTAGAATATCACATAAAGTTTTCGGAATTGTTTAAACACTAGCACCCAAATCACACAAAGCAAAACACTCGTGATCTTTAATTCTAATCTTTATAGTAGGTTCCCACTCATCATTAAGTTTTCTAGGTATAGAAACTTCCAAATTAAGTTTTTCATCATAAGATTGCATCAAGGCATCAACAATGTGTTTGGTAAAAGCTTTATTTTGACTATAAGCATGAGGAGAATTAACAACGGATTGCAACAAGGAAATACAACCTTCTAAATAACAATTATCATAATCAAATTCCTTGAAATCCGAGATAGTGGGTTCAATACTATTTAAAGTCATGACCTCTCCAATCACACTTTTACCAAATTTAGCATCAAGATCTAAAAACTCTGAATTCTTGGGACGCCTTCTAGGTAAAGTTGACTTATCTCCAGTCCCATTATTATCAAGATTCATATTGCAAAACAAAGATCTAATAGGAGATGCATCAATAACTATAAGATCTTCATCATTATTTCCATCTAACTTTTCTGGTTTAGCGGCCATCTTATTGACTAAGGTGGCTTGCTTATCAGAAATTTTGGCTATAGCATTTTCAAGCCAGGCAATTTGAGAGTTCACACCATAAAATTCTTTATTCATATCATCAAGCTCTTTGTTCATAAAACCCAAAAAACCTTTTTGTTCCTTAAGCTCTTTTCTGAAGAAATTATTATGCTCAAATTGCAAATTCATAAAGCTTCTAATATTTGATTCAATCTCTTCCAACCTTCTAAGAAGGTGGTCGGTACTCTTAGGCAAAGCCATAAGGACAAACAGGCACACAAGCAAACAGAAAAAGGCAAGCGAAAGAGAGAGGAGAAGATTGGGAAAGAGAGGGCAAATAAAACAGCAAGGGTGAAGTGGGGGAGAGGAAAACGAGAGGCAAATGGCAAATAATTTAAATGTGAGGGAGATGAGTTTCTGATGGGTACTTGGTATGTCTTGACTCGAGCGAAGACCTCCCCGACAACGGTGCCAGAAATCCTTCTTGCTACGTCTTGAGCTTGCGTTGGTTTTCCTTAAAGAGGAAAGGGAGATGCAGCAATAGTAGCGTAAGTATTTCCCTCAGTTTTTGAGAACAAAGGTATCAATCCAGTAGGAGGCTCCTCAAAAGTCCCACGCACCTACACAAACAAACAAAGAACTCGCAACCAACGCAATAAAGGGGTTGTCAATCCCTTCACGACTACTTGCGAAAGTTAGATCTAATAGAGATAGTATGATAAGATAAATATATTTTTGGTATTTTATAATATAGATGCAAAAAGTAAAGATGCAAATAAAAGTAGATTGGAAGCAAATATGATAAAATATAGACCCGGGGGCCATAGGTTTCACTAGAGGCTTCTCTCAAGATAGCATAAGTATTGTGGTGGGTGAACAAATTACTGTCGAGCAATTGATAGAAAAGCAAATAATTATGAGATTATCTAGGCATGATCATGTATATAGGCATCACGTCCGCAACAAGTAGACCGACTCCTGCCTGCATCTAATACTATTACTCCACACATCGACCGACTCCTGCATGCATCTAGAGTATTAAGTTCATAAAGAACAGAGTAACACATTAAGCAAGATGACATAATGTAGAGGGATAAACTCAAGCAATATGATATAAACCCCATCTTTTTATCCTCGATGGCAACAATACAATACGTGCCTTGCTGCCCCTGCTGTCAATGGGAAAGGACACCGCAAGATTGAACCCAAAGCTAAGCACTTCTCCCATGGCAAGAAAGATCAATCTAGTAGGCCAAACCAAACTGATAATTTGAAGAGACTTGCAAAGATAACTCAATCATACATAAAAGAATTCAGAGGAGATTCAAATATTTCTCATAGATAAACTTGATCATAAACCCACAATTCATCGGATCTCGACAAACACACCGCAAAAAGAATTTACATCGAATAGATCTCCATAAGAGAGGGGGAGAACATTGTATTGAGATCCAGAAAGAGAGAAGAAGCCATCTAGCTAATAACTATGGACCCGAAGGTCTGTGGTAAACTACTCACAACTCATCGGAGGGGCTATGGTGTTGATGTAGAAGCCCTCCGTGGTCGATTCCCCCTCCGACGGAGCACCGACAAAGGCTCCAAGATGGGATCTCGCGGATACAGAAGGTTACGGCAGTGGAAATTGTGTTTCGTTGGCTCCCTCGATGTTTTCGGGGTACGTAGGCTTATATAGGAGGAAGAAGTACGTCGGTGGCCGCCCGAGGGGCCCACAAGACAGGGGGCGCGCCCTGTAGGGGTGGGCACGCCCTCCCCTCTCGTGGCCGCCTCGGCTGCTTCTTAACTTGCACTCCAAGTCCTCTGGATCACGTTTGTTCCAAAAATCACGCTCCCAAAGGTTTCATTCCGATTGGACTCCGTTTGATATTCCTTTTCTTCGATACTGAAATAGGCAAAAAAAACAGCAATACGGGCTGGGCCTCCGGTTAGTAGGTTAGTCCCAAAAATGATATAAATGTGTAAAATAAAGCCCATAAACATCCAAAAGGGGTAATATAATAGCATGGAACAATAAAAAGTTATAGATACGTTGGAGATGTATCACCTATCTATTTACTTTTATGTTGAGTCATCACCTTCTTATTAAAAAGCACCCGCTGGAGAGCACACTGTCATTTGCATTCATTATGATTGGTTTATATTGGGTATGACTTGACTGGATCTCTTTTACCATGAATTACAATGTTTAGTCAGTCCTTGATCTTTAAAGGTGCTCTGCATTTATGTTTTGCGGTCTCAGAAAAGGCTAGCGAGATACCATCTTGTTATATCATATTATGATTGTTTTGAGAAAGTGTTGTCATCCGAGTTTTATTATTATTGCTCGCTAGCTGATTATGCCATTGATATGAGTAAATGTGAGTCCTAAGTGTTATTGTGAGTATGGTTAGTTCATAATCTTTGCTGAAAACTTGAATGCTGGCTTTACATATTTACAACAACAAGAGCAAATAGAGTTTGTAAAAGTTTTTCTTTATCACTTTCAGTTTATCAACTGAATTGCTTGAGGACAAGCAGAGGTTTAAGCTTGGGGGAGTTGATACGTCTCCAACATATCTACTTTTCCAAACACTTTTGCCCTTGTTTTGGACTCTAACTTGCATGATTTGAATGAAACTAACCCGGACTGATGATGTTTTCAGCAGAACTGCCATGGTGTTGTTTATTATGCAGAAAACAAAAGTTCTCGGAATGACCTGAAAATCCACGGAGATAACTTTTGGGAAATATAGAAAATACTGGCAAAAGAATCAAGGCCAGGGGGCCCACACCCTGTCCACGAGGGTGGGGGGCGCCCTCCCCCCTGGGCGTGCCCCCTGTCTCATGGGCCCCCTGATGCTCCACCGACCTCAACTCCAACTCCATATATTCCATTTCACGGAGAAAAAAATCAGAGAGAAAGTTTCATCGCATTTTACGATACGGAGCCGCCGCCAAGCCCGGGAAGGCTGATCTGGAGTCCGTTCGGGGCTCCGGAGAGGGGGATTCGTCGCCGTCGTCATCATCAACCATCCTCCCTCACCAATTTCATGATGCTCACCGCCTTGCATGAGTAATTCCATCGTAGGCTTGCTGGACGGTGATGGGTTGGATGAGATTTACCATGTAATCAAATTAGTTTTGTTAGGGTTTGATCCCTAGTATCCACTATGTTCTGAGATTGATGTTGCTATGACTTTGCTATGCTTAATGCTTGTCACTAGGGCTCGAGTGCCATGATTTCAGATCTAAACCTATTATGTATTCATGAATATATGTGAATTCTTGATCCTATCTTGCAAGTCTATAGTCACCTATTATGCGTTATGATCCGACAACCCCGAAGTGACAATAATCGGGATACTTCTCGGTGATGACCATAGTCTGAGGAGTTCATGTATTCACTATGTGTTAATGCTTTGGTCCGGTTCTCTATTAAAAGGAGTCCTTAATATCCCTTAGTTTCCACTAGGACCCCGCTGCCACGGGAGGGTAGGACAAAAGATGTCATGCAAGTTCTTTCCCATAAGCACGTATGACTATATTCGGAATACATGCCTACATTACATTGATGAATTGGAGCTAGTTTTGTGTCACCCTATGTTATAGCTATTACATGAGGAATCGCATCCAACATAATTATCCATCGCTGATCCAATGCCTACGAGCTTTTCACATATTGTGCTTTGCTTATTTACTTTTCCGTCGCTACTGTTACAATTACTACAAAACTGCTATCTTTACTTTTGCCACTGTTATCATTACTATCATATTACTTTGCTACTAAATACTTTGCTGCAGATACTAAGTTATCCAGGTGTGGTTGAATTGACAACTCAACTGCTAATACTTAAGAATATTCTTTGACTCCCCTTGTGTCGAATCGATCAATTTGGGTTGAGTAGTCTACCCTTGAAAGCTATTGCGATCCCTTACACTTGTGGGTTATCAAGGAGGCTAAGCCGAAGATTGGCCCCATCGCCAATGACCACGAGGCCATCGGCTCTGGCAAGGGAAGGTCATTTATCTCTTCTATGATGATGGGGATTAGTTTACTTTTAGAGTGTAGCTTGTTTTATTCGAGTAGCATGTATGGTGAAATCAACGTTGCATGGAGTGGTATGAAAATGAGGATTTACAAATAGAGGGTGTGGTTGCTCGACGGACAAATGAGGGGCAACCAACCTCTATCCCTGGACACGGCCAGACACATCCATGGACATATAGGGGGTAGATATGCCCATTCCGACTGTAGATGCTCTATATGAACATAATAGAAAAATAATATAAGCAGTATATCACTAATGCATTGCTTAATTTTTAGTTAGTTGGCTATAACACATATAGGCATTGTATCACTGATGTATGCAGGCTCCATATTAACTAATATTTTTTCTATAAAGTTGGTTAGACTTTACTAAGTTTGACTTCAAACAAATCTTATATGTGGAGTAAAGGGGACCGAAGGGAGTATATGGTAGACTCATCTTAAGACCAACTTAAGGAATAAAAGAGAAAAGGCATTGGCCGAGCCCGAGAAAAGGCTCGAACCTAGCCCGGCTTTGAATTAACAAAGCCATCAACCGGCCAGGAATACATAGGAATTACACAACAGAGAAACAAAGCAATGTGGAAAAAGATACATAGTGCTGCGAGGAACGACTCAAAGGCTACAGCAAGTGCCGAAGCCATCGCCCGCCGCAAAGCCAAAACCAACTAACCAAACTAAGGCCTCAGAAGGAGGGCAACACTGGGCAATGCATCATGCCGCAGACTGCAACCAGAGGGCCAAACGTGAGCAACCACAAGGTCTGGTTCCGTCGCCGCAAAGGGCCACTACCCTTTCACCTAGGCTCGACAGGTGTCGCACCGGCGAATGACGGAGATGTTCCATAGAACCCAGACCAAGGAGCCCAAGCTGCCATGAGACACAGCAGCGGCAGACCCACGTGCAACGGAGGCCGACCACTAGAAGACCATCGTCAGCAGCGGCAAGGCAGGGCGCCGGCCGAGACTCGTCGATCGAAGACGGAATGCCACAGAGAAGGCCAAAGAGGGGCCAAGCCTTGCACGGGTCGTGGATTGGAATCATCAGAGACTAGGACTCCCACCAACCAGGGTACCACCGGCGCCGGAAAAGGAGACACCAATCCCCTCATATGGCTTCAGTGGCAGAGACCATCCGCACCAGGGACCGCGCAGGCTACCGCATAGAGGATCAGGTCGCCACACCGTTCACCGCACCACCAACAGCTCCACCAACGCAGGAGCAAGCCCCGGAAGACGCCTTCAGGAAGTCTCCCAAGCAGGGGAGGGCAGGCTTTCACCTGTGCTCGAGGGGGTGGGAGGAAGGGATTCCACTCCAAAGCCTGAAGGAAAGAGAACGGCGTCGGAAGACGTCGCCTTTTGAGTGGCCGCCGCGTCGGCCAGGGGTTTCCCCCGAAAACACGCCCAGTCACCAGATCCGCCCGGTAGAGCCCCGGGGACGATGACCATAGCCACCAAAGGGCAGGGCCGGGACGGATCCGAGCAGATCGAGGTCGAGGAAGGGACTTCTCTAGGATTTCCAGCAGACTGCCGCGAGGACGCCGGACCATCGACGACCGCCACCCCCCACCCCCCTCCTGACGCCCGCGCGGCCAGGGAGGCAGCCCACGCACCACTCGTCGGCAAGGCCCGCCGCAAAGGCGATGTCGTGTTGGAAATATGCCCTAGAGGCAATAATAAAAGTATTATTATATTTCTATGTTCATGATAATTGTCTTTTATTCATGCTATAACTGTATTATCAGGAAATCATAATACACGTGTGAATACAAAGACCACAATATGTCCCTAGTGAGCCTCTAGTTGACTAGCTTGTTGTGATCAACAGATAGTCATGGTTTCCTGGCTATGGACATTGGATGTCGTTGATAACGGGATCACATCATTAGGAGAATGATGTGATGGACAAGACCCAATCCTAAGCATAGCACAAAGATCGTGTAGTTCGTTTGCTAGAGCTTTGCCAATGTCAAGTATCTCTTCCTTTGACCATGAGAGCGTGTAACTCCTGGATACCGTAGGAGTGCTTTGGGTGTATCAAACGTCACAACGTAACTGGGTGACTATAAAGGTGCACTACAGGTATCTCCGAAAGTATCTATTGTTTTATGCGGATCGAGACTGGGATTTGTCACTCCGTATGACGGAGAGGTATCTCTGGGCCCACTCGGTAATGCATCATCATAATGAGCTCAAGGTGACCAAGGTGTTGGCCGCGGGATCATGCATTACGGTACGAGTAAAGTGACTTGCCGGTAACGAGACTGAACAAGGTATTGGGATACCGACGATCGAGTCTCGGGCAAGTAACGTACCGATTGACAAAGGGAATTGTATACAGGGTTTGATCGAATCCTCGACATCGTGGTTCAACCGATGATATCATCGAGGAGCATGTGGGAGCCAACATGGGTATCCAGACCCCGCTGTTGGTTATTGCCCGAGAGTGGTCTCGGTCATGTCTGCATGTCTCCCGAGCCCGTAGGGTCTACACACTTAAGGTTCGGTGACGCTAGGGTTGTTAGGAAGACTAGTATGTGACTACCGAATGTTGTTCGGAGTCTCGGATGAGATCCCGGACATCACGAGGAGTTCCGGAATGGTCCGGAGGTAAAGTTTTATATATGGGAAGTTGTTAAACGGGCACCGGAAAGTTTCGGGGTCATACCGGTATTGTACCGGGACCACCGGAAGGAATCCGGGGGTCCACCGGGAGGGGCCACCCCTCCCGGGGGGCCACTTGGGCTGCGTGGGGATTGCAGCCAGCCCCTAGTGGGCTTGGCGCGCCCCCCTCCTTGGGCCCATGCGCCTAGGGGTGGGGGGGGAACCCTAACGGGGGCGCACCCCCCTTGCTTGGGGGGCAAGCCCCCCACCCCTTGGCCGCCGCCCCCCCCTAGGGTTTTCCCTAGAGGGCCGGCCCCCCTTGCCCTTTCCCCTATATATAGAGGGGTGAGGGGAGGGCTGCAATACACCATAACTCAAGGCGCAGCCCCTCCCCTCCCCAACACATCTCCTCCTCCGTACGTGCTTGGCGAAGCCCTGTCGGAATACTGCCGCGTCAACTGCACCACGCCGTCGTGCTGCCGTTGGAGCTGCCTTCCTCAACCTCTCCTTCCTCCTTGCTGGATCAAGACGGAGGAGACGTCTCCCGTCCCGTACGTGTGTTGAACGCGGAGGTGCTGTCCGTTCAGCACTAGGACATCGGTGATCCGAATCACGTTCGAGTACGACTCCATCATCACCATCTCCTTGGCAAGCTTCCGCTCGTGATCTACAAGTGGTATGTAGATGCAAACTCTCTCCCTTGACTCGTTGCTTAGATGAACTCATAGATGGATCTTGGTGAAACCGTAGGAAAAATTTTAATTTTCTGCAACGTTCCCCAACAGTGGCATCATGAGCTAGGTCTATGCGTAGTTCTCTTTGCACGAGTAGAACACAATTTTGTTGTGGGCGTGGATCTTGTCATCTTGCTTGCCTCTACTAGTCTTTTCTTGCTTCAGCGGTATTGTGGGATGAAGCGGCCCGGACCAACCTTACACGTACGCTTACGTGAGACCGGTTCCACCGATTAACATGCACTAGTTGCATAAGGTGGCTGGCGGGTGTCTGTCTCTCCCACTTTAGTTGGAGCGGATTCGATGAAAAGGGCCCTTATGAAGGGTAAATAGAAGTTGACAAAATCACGTTGTGGTTATTCGTAGGTAAGAAAACGTTCTTGCTAGAACCCAATTGCAGCCACGTAAAAGATGCAACAACAATTAGAGGACGTCTAACTTGTTTTTGCAGCGATTGATCAAGTGATGTGATATGGCCAGAAGTTGTGATGAATGATGAATTGTGATGTATGAGATCATGTTCTTTGTAATAGGATTCACGACTTGCATGTCGATGAGTATGACAACCGGCAGGAGCCATAGGAGTTGTCTTTATTTTTGTATGACCTGCGTGTCATTGAAGAACGCCATGTAACTTACTTTACTTCATTGCTAAACGCGTTAGTCATAGAAGTAGAAGTAGTCGTTGGCGTGACAACTTCATGAAGACACGATGATGGAGATCATGATGATGGAGATCATGGTGTCAAGCCGGTGACAAGATGATCATGGAGCCCCGAAGATGGAGATCAATGGAGCTATATGATATTGGCCATATCATGTCACAACTATATAATTGCATGTGATGTTTATTATGTTTATGCATCTTGTTTACTTAGGACGACGGTAGTAAATAAGATGATCCCTTACAAAATTTCAAGAAGTGTTCTCCCCTAACTGTGCACCGTTGCTACAGTTCGTCGCTTCTAAGCACCACGTGATGATCGGGTGTGATGGATTCTTACGTTCACATACAACGGGTGTAAGACAGTTTTACACAGCGAAAACACTTAGGGTTAACTTGACGAGCCTAGCATGTGCAGACATGGCCTCGGAACACGGAGACCGAAAGGTCGAACACGAGTCGTATGAAAGATACGATCAACATGAGAATGTTCACCGATGATGACTAGTCCGTCTCACGTGATGATCGGACACGGGCTAGTCGACTCGGATCGTGTAACACTTAGATGACTAGAGGGATGTCTAATCTAAGTGGGAGTTCATAATTTGATTAGAACTTAATTATCATGAACTTAGTCTAAAACCTTTGCAAATATGTCTTGTAGATCAAATGGCCAACGCTCATGTCAACATGAACTTCAACGCGTTCCTAGAGAAAACCAAGCTGAAAGATGATGGCAGCAACTATACGGACTGGGTCCGGAACCTGAGGATCATCCTCATAGCTGCCAGGAAACAATATGTCCTAGAAGGACCGCTAGGTGACGCTCCCGTCCCAGAGAACCAAGACATTATGAATGCTTGGCAACTCGTGCTGATGATTACTCCCTCGTTCAGTGCGGCATGCTTTACAGCTTAGAACCGGGGCTCCAAAAGCGTTTTGAGCATCACGGAGCATATGAGATGTTCGAAGAGCTGAAACTAGTTTTCCAAGCTCACGCCCGGGTCGAGAGATATGATGTCTCCGACAAGTTCTACAGTTGTAAGATGGAGGAAAACAGTTCTGTCAGTGAACACATCCTGAAGATGTCTGGGTTGCACAACCGTATGACCCAGCTGAATATTAACCTCCCAGATGAGGCGGTCATTGACAGAATCCTCCAGTCGCTCCCACCAAGCTACAAGAGCTTTGTGATGAACTACAATATGCAGGGGATGGTAAAGACCATTCCTGAAGTATTTTCTATGCTGAAGTCAGCAGAGGTTGAAATCAAGAAAGAACATCAAGTGTTGATGGTCAATAAGACCACTAAGTTCAAGAAGGGCAAGGGTAAGAAGAACTTCAAGAAGGACGGCAAGGAGGTTGCCGCGCCCGGTAAGCCAGTTGCCGGGAAGAAGTCAAAGAATGGACCCAAGCCTGAGACTGAGTGCTTTTATTGCAAGGGGAAGGGTCACTGGAAGCGGAACTGCCCCAAATACTTAGCGGATAAGAAGGCCGGCAACACCAAAGGTATATTTGATATACATGTAATTGATGTGTACCTTACCAGTACTCGTAGTAACTCCTGGGTATTTGATACCGGTGCCGTTGCTCATATTTGTAACTCACAACAGGAGCTGCGGAATAAACGGAGACTGGCGAAGGACGAGGTGACGATGCGCGTCGGGAATGGTTCCAGAGTCGATGTGATCGCCGTCGGCACGCTGCCTCTACATTTACCTACGGGATTAGTTTTGAACCTCAATAATTGTTATTTAGTGCCAAGTTTGAGCATGAACATTGTATCTGGATCTCGGTTAATACGAGATGGCTACTCATTTAAATCTGAGAATAATGGTTGTTCGATTTATATGAGAGATATGTTTTATGGTCATGCTCCGATGGTCAATGGTTTATTCTTAATGAATCTCGAGCGTAATATTACACATGTTCATAGTGTAGATGCCAAAAGATGTAAAGTTGATAACGATAGTCCCACATACTTGTGGCACTGCCGCCTTGGTCACATTGGTGTCAAGCGCATGAAGAAGCTCCATGCTGATGGACTTTTGGAGTCTCTTGATTATGAATCGTTTGACACATGCGAACCATGCCTCATGGGCAAAATGACCAAGACTCCGTTCTCCGGAACAATGGAGCGAGCAACCAACTTGTTGGAAATCATACATACCGATGTGTGCGGTCCAATGAGCGTCGAGGCTCGCGGAGGATATCGTTATGTTCTCACTCTAACTGATGACTTAAGTAGATATGGGTATGTCTACTTAATGAAACACAAGTCTGAGACCTTTGAAAAGTTCAAGGAATTTCAGAATGAGGTGGAGAATCAACGTGACCGAAAGATAAAGTTCCTACGATCAGATCGTGGAGGAGAATACTTAAGTCACGAATTTGGCACACACTTAAGGAAATGTGGAATCGTTTCACAACTCACGCCGCCTGGAACACCTCAGCGAAACGGTGTGTCCGAACGTCGTAATCGCACTCTATTGGATATGGTGCGGTCTATGATGTCTCTTACCGATTTACCGCTATCATTTTGGGGATACGCTCTAGAGACAGCTACATTCACTTTAAATAGGGCACCGTCTAAATCCGTTGAGACGACACCGTATGAATTATGGTTTGGGAAGAAACCTAAGCTGTCGTTTCTAAAAGTTTGGGGATGCGATGCTTATGTCAAGAAACTTCAACCTGAAAAGCTCGAACCCAAGTCGGAAAAATGCGTCTTCATAGGATACCCTAAGGAAACTGTAGGGTATACCTTCTACTTAAGATCCGAAGGCAAGATCTTTGTTGCCAAAAACGGATGCTTTCTGGAAAAAGAGTTTCTCTCGAAAGAAGTAAGTGGGAGGAAAGTAGAACTCGATGAAGTACTACCTCTCGAACGGGAAAGTGGTGCAGCTCAGGAAAATGTTCCTGTGATGCCCACACCAACTGAAGAGGAAACCAATGATGATGATCAAGGTACTTCGGATCAAGTTGCTACTGAACTTCGTAGGTCCACAAGGACACGTTCCGCACCAGAGTGGTACGGCAACCCTGTCCTGGAAATCATGTTGTTAGACAACGGTGAACCTTCGAACTATGAAGAAGCGATGGCGGGCCCAGATTCCAACAAATGGCTAGAAGCCATGAAATCCGAGATAGAATCCATGTATGAAAACAAAGTATGGACTTTGACTGACTTGCCCGATGATCGGCGAGCGATAGAAAACAAATGGATCTTTAAGAAGAAGACGGACGCGGATGGTAATGTCACCATCTATAAAGCTCGACTTGTCGCTAAGGGTTATCGACAAGTTCAAGGGATTGACTACGACGAGACATTCTCTCCCGTAGCGAAGCTTAAGTCCGTCCGAATCATGTTAGCAATTGCCGCATACTATGATTATGAGATATGGCAGATGGACGTCAAAACGGCATTCCTTAACGGGTATCTTAAGGAAGAGCTGTATATGATGCAGCCGGAAGGTTTTGTCGATCCTAAGAACGCTAACAAAGTATGCAAGCTCCAGCGATCCATTTATGGGCTGGTGCAAGCATCTCGGAGTTGGAATATTCGCTTTGATGAGATGATCAAAGCGTTTGGGTTTATGCAGACTTATGGAGAAGCCTGCGTTTACAAGAAAGTGAGTGGGAGCTCTGTAGCATTTCTCATATTATATGTGGATGACATACTCTTGATGGGAAATAATATAGAATTTCTGGACAGCATTAAGGCCTACTTGAACAAATGTTTTTCAATGAAGGACCTTGGAGAAGCTGCTTATATATTAGGCATCAAGATCTATAGAGATAGATCGAGACGCCTCATAGGTCTTTCACAAAGCACATACCTTGATAAGATTTTGAAAAAGTTCAAAATGGATGAGTCCAAGAAAGGGTTCTTGCCTATGTTACAAGGTGTGAGATTGAGCTCAGCTCAGTCACCGACCACGGCAAAAGATAAAGAAGAGATGAGTGTCATCCCCTATGCTTCAGCCATAGGATCTATTATGTATGCCATGCTGTGTACCAGACCTGATGTAAACCTTGCCGTGAGTTTGGTAGCAAGATACCAGAGTAATCCCGGCAAGGAACACTGGACAGCGGTCAAGAATATCCTGAAGTACCTGAAAAGGACAAAGGACATGTTTCTCGTTTATGGAGGTGACGAAGAGCTCGTCGTAAAGGGTTACGTCGACGCTAGCTTCGACACAGATCTGGATGACTCTAAGTCACAAACCGGATACGTGTATATGTTGAATGGTGGAGCAGTAAGCTGGTGCAGCTGCAAGCAGAGCGTCGTGGCGGGATCTACATGTGAAGCGGAGTACATGGCAGCCTCGGAGGCAGCGCATGAAGCTATTTGGGTGAAGGAGTTCATCACCGACCTAGGAGTCATACCCAATGCGTCGGGGCCAATCAAACTCTTCTGTGACAACACTGGAGCTATTGCCCTTGCCAAGGAGCCCAGGTTTCACAAGAAGACCAGGCACATCAAGCGTCGTTTCAACTCCATCCGTGAAAATGTTCAAGATGGAGACATAGAAATTTGCAAAGTACATACGGATCTGAATGTCGCAGATCCGTTGACTAAACCTCTCTCGCGAGCAAAACATGATCAACACCAGAACTCTATGGGTGTTCGATTCATCACAATGTAACTAGATTGGTGACTCTAGTGCAAGTGGGAGACTGTTGGAAATATGCCCTAGAGGCAATAATAAAAGTATTATTATATTTCTATGTTCATGATAATTGTCTTTTATTCATGCTATAACTGTATTATCCGGAAATCATAATACACGTGTGAATACAAAGACCACAATATGTCCCTAGTGAGCCTCTAGTTGACTAGCTCGTTGTGATCAACAGATAGTCATGGTTTCCTGGCTATGGACATTGGATGTCGTTGATAACGGGATCACATCATTAGGAGAATGATGTGATGGACAAGACCCAATCCTAAGCATAGCACAAAGATCGTGTAGTTCGTTTGCTAGAGCTTTGCCAATGTCAAGTATCTCTTCCTTTGACCATGAGAGCGTGTAACTCCTGGATACCGTAGGAGTGCTTTGGGTGTATCAAACGTCACAACGTAACTGGGTGACTATAAAGGTGCACTACAGGTATCTCCGAAAGTATCTATTGTTTTATGCGGATCGAGACTGGGATTTGTCACTCCGTATGACGGAGAGGTATCTCTGGGCCCACTCGGTAATGCATCATCATAATGAGCTCAAGGTGACCAAGGTGTTGGCCGCGGGATCATGCATTACGGTACGAGTAAAGTGACTTGCCGGTAACGAGACTGAACAAGGTATTGGGATACCGACGATCGAGTCTCGGGCAAGTAACGTACCGATTGACAAAGGGAATTGTATACAGGGTTTGATCGAATCCTCGACATCGTGGTTCAACCGATGATATCATCGAGGAGCATGTGGGAGCCAACATGGGTATCCAGACCCCGCTGTTGGTTATTGCCCGAGAGTGGTCTCGGTCATGTCTGCATGTCTCCCGAGCCCGTAGGGTCTACACACTTAAGGTTCGGTGACGCTAGGGTTGTTAGGAAGACTAGTATGTGACTACCGAATGTTGTTCGGAGTCCCGGATGAGATCCCGGACGTCACGAGGAGTTCCGGAATGGTCCGGAGGTAAAGTTTTATATATGGGAAGTTGTTAAACGGGCACCGGAAAGTTTCGGGGTCATACCGGTATTGTACCGGGACCACCGGAAGGAATCCGGGGGTCCACCGGGAGGGGCCACCCCTCCCGGGGGGCCACTTGGGCTGCGTGGGGATTGCAGCCAGCCCCTAGTGGGCTTGGCGCGCCCCCCTCCTTGGGCCCTTGCGCCTAGGGGTGGGGGGGAAACCCTAAAGGGGGCGCACCCCCCTTGCTTGGGGGGCAAGCCCCCCACCCCTTGGCCGCCCCCCCCCCCTAGGGTTTTCCCTAGAGGGCCGGCCCCCCTTGCCCTTTCCCCTATATATAGAGGGGTGAGGGGAGGGCTGCAATACACCATAACTCAAGGCGCAGCCCCTCCCCTCCCCAACACATCTCCTCCTCCGTACGTGCTTGGCGAAGCCCTGTCGGAATACTGCCGCGTCAACTGCACCACGCCGTCGTGCTGCCGTTGGAGCTGCCTTCCTCAACCTCTCCTTCCTCCTTGCTGGATCAAGACGGAGGAGACGTCTCCCGTCCCGTACGTGTGTTGAACGCAGAGGTGTTGTCCGTTCAGCACTAGGACATCGGTGATCCGAATCACGTTCGAGTACGACTCCATCATCACCATCTCCTTGGCAAGCTTCCGCTCGTGATCTACAAGTGGTATGTAGATGCAAACTCTCTCCCTTGACTCGTTGCTTAGATGAACTCATAGATGGATCTTGGTGAAACCGTAGGAAAAATTTTAATTTTCTGCAACGTTCCCCAACACGTCGCGCGCCATCCGTCGGAGCCGCCGCTCCGGGCGCCGAGGCTCACCAGCATGGATCCGCCGGATCCCCGCCGCCACCTTCCTTGGTGTCGCGCACCCGCACCGGCGAGCACCTCCAGTGGCGGCGGAGGGGGAGGAGGGGGAGGGACGCGGCGGCGGGCTAGGGTTGGCCCTCGGGTCGCCTCAAAGGAGGCGACGCGAGGGAGGGGCCGGTTTGGGGCGGGCTGCTTGTGGAACCGGAAGGAGTATGTTCTCAGACCAACTTAAGGAATAGAAATTTGGGTGCGCTCTTGTTCATCATGCCAGCTTGACGATGGCTACAAGACTTGTAACTATTCTTATTCTCTTTCCGACATGATGGTATTGCCTGAGGCGGCGACAAAGATGTCAAGTTTGTGTCACGTCAATATAGGAAACCCTGGTGGGCTGGGGATATCACAGTCCCTCTAATCATTCAACCACATGCATTTAGTGTTGACTTTTAGTGTTGCACAAGTGTTGTGTGACAATTTTCATGGGCATTTGCTTGCCAAGGAAATAGCTATTAAACCCTGCCCAGGCTTCTTGTACGTGTTGGCTCCGTCATTGATGACGTGGGTCCTAGTTTTGGGGAACAACAACAATGGATCCTCTTGTCGCCATGCTCGAGCAATGCCCGGGCCCATGTGTGAATATAGTTTTTTGGCTCCCACCTCATAAGATGAACTCGTTTCTGGTAAGTTTCAACTGATATTGTGTCCTATTTTAACTGGATCGAAAATCGAAGAGTTTTTGTATTGCTAAGAGTGACGACCTTTGTTGCTCTTAATTTTGTGTTTCATGTGTTTGTTGAGCCTTTGTGTGAAAATTACTTTGCTCATCTTTCGGATATATAATTTCCGGCTCTTGTAATTCATTGTGTAACCAATGTTTGCATGGTTTATATTAGTTTAATCTTTTCCTAATAATAATAAAGTACAGATTGACTCTGTGGGTTCACCGTCACAATATGCTTCTTTCCGTGAATTTATGCTTTTTTTAACACGTCTATATTTATTTTCTATATCCAATGTGGTACTAATCTATCTATATATCCCCTGATGCGTTGTTGTTTTCGTCCACCCCGTTTAACGAGGACAGCGGCTGTGCTGGTGTGCCGCGTGCGTCCGGTAACTGTGTCCGACAAGCGTGATGTGCGCTGCGTGCTCATGTGCACCACTCGGGCGGCAAAGCATGCTGGCCGACTGCATGCGTCTCCGTCGCCATGTGCGTGGCGTGTGTCCAGCGTGCTGGGCTTGATGTGCGTAATTATCTGATGGTCTGCTCTCTACACAAACCACGGTCTTTCGGCATCAAGAACAACATGCATCAGGAAGGAAGCATCCCTGGGTTTTTTTCTGATCGCTTCAGTGCTCTGGTACGCATCTCTAATTGTGTGGTTGCATAGTATGAGACGTGGGATGGGCTGTGACTTGAACATATGATCTGGTCATCTTGGTGTCATTTGTGAACTAAGATGGCTATATTTCTTTGAGTTAAAAGAAGCACGGAGTAGGTTAGATAATAAACATAGAAAGTAACATGAGGGAGAATTCAGAGTCATAGCTTCAGTTCAGGGTATCGAGCATATATTTTACAAATTCTTTTTTTTTCATGGAATATATTTACAGATTCAATTCAAACCCAAGAAGCATCAAACATGTTTTCCTCCAAGAAAAGGTAAGTTTCTATAATTTTTTTCGATAATATACGTTTTGATGTGAGTTCCACACAAAAAGATATTTCTTAACTAAAAAATATGAGCAGATTATGCTTGCTTCATTATTATTTTTGAATAGATGCTTACTACAACTATTACACTCGATTGGTTAGCTTGCTGCTGCCATTACTTCAGATTTGTTGATTGCTATTTATTTCATGTTCTACTTTTAACTCTCATTGAACCCCTGTGTAACTGAGTGATCCGAGGGGCTGGCGCACTCTATATAAGCCACCCCTCCCCTCTGGCACACGGGTTCACACCCCCTGTAACTTCAACACATTCCAATCGACAAAGCCTCCCGAGGCACCGAGACGTAGGGCTGTTACCTTCTTCATGAGGGGCCTAAACTCGTAAACCTGTGTGTCCACAACCTCGCCGTAGCTAGGGCCTGACCTCTACTCCTACGTACCCCGTACTTCTACTGTCAGACTCACTACCACGACAGGATCCCTTCTTGGTGTTTCGCGGGTAAGTATGGTCTGAAGGAGAGAGGACACCATGGTGAAGATGTGTTGGGTCTCATCCAGTTTTAAAGGTGAGCGCTCCAGCGAGAAATGTCCCGCTGTAGCAGGAAACGAGTGGGAAGGGGAGGGTCTGGCAGGAAAAAGGAAGAGTGCATCTAGGGTGGGATTTTTGTGTTGGGACTACGTGTTCGACATGACATGGCATATAGTCCGAGCAATCACATTTCTCCCCAATATATGGGTTGGATTTGGGGGATCCCGAACTATCCAGTTGGATTATGGAGAGCCTGCTCGGCGCTCGTTTAATGTCCGAACACGCTTGAACGTTTGAGAGAGAAATGAGTTTTGTCCTTGGAGACGGCCTTAATCATCTGTTTTATTTTATTTATATGTATTATAGCCCGTAGCAACTATCACACTCGATTGGTTAGCTTGTTGCTGCTATTACTTCAGATTTGTTGATATTGCTATTTATTTCATGTTCTACTTTTAAATTTTAGAATGTTTCGCGCGTTTGAATTTGCTTTTGGGCACAGAAGGGCCGCAAGTGATCGAGGGCGTCGTGGGCTTGGCTAGTACTGGGCTCGAGGCCCAGGGGGCTGGCCAGGCCTGTGGTGTGCCGGGAGCAGGCGACGTGCATGTGGAGGCCTCGAGTCGGTCGCCCCCGCATGCACGTTCCTCTCCATCCCCTCATCGCGCGGCTAGGGTTCGCCGTAGAGGAAACCCGGGGTTCCCGAACGCCTCATCGCGCCATCGTTGTCCGGTGCTCGCTGGCGGTGCTGATCGCCGGGTGCCTCCGGGACCGAGTCCGGCCTTGATGCCGCCTAAACCGCCTCCGCCACAGGCCGCGCCGGCTGCGCGGAACCAGGTAGAGGCCGCGGGAGTGGCCGCTCAGGCTGCGGCGGCGACCGCGCCAGGTCCCGCTCGGGCTGCGCCCCCGCCCCGGCCGACCCAACTACCACCGCGGGCGCTGGCTCCGCCTCGGATGATGCCACCTCCGCCTCCGGCTAGGGCGCTGGCTCCGCCTCCGGCTAGGGCGCCAGCTCCGACTCCAGCGAGGGCGCTGGCTCCGCCTCCGGCTAGGGCGCCGGCTCCGCCTCGGGGGGCGATTCCTCCGCCTTTTGCACCTAGTCCCGTGCCTAGGGCAGCGCTGACGCTGCCACCTAGGGCCGACCCGCCGCCACCACAACAGCGGTGGCCGAGGCAGATGGCGGGAGGCTGCGGTGGCTCGGGCCAGGGTTCGATCGGCAACGGGACGGGTGCATCTGCGGGAGATGACCGTAACCCCCCGCGTGGTCAGTGGGGCGATGATGGGTATGATGCATATCGCGCTGGTCTGCACCGGGGGTTCTTCGTCCACCGGAGGGGGCCGTGGCTATGCTTGGGTGGACAACGGTAATGACAACCGGGGTTTCCAAGGACCGCCAGGCAACTTTGTCGAGGGTGCGGTTGGCCCTAATAACCGAGCTTTTCGAGGACGTTTTCGCGGAGGTCGGAGCGGGAACCGGAGGCACCACCCGCCAAGGCATATGAAGACCGCTACTGCGATGGAGGTGGCTGACGGTGCATCGGATCTACTGCAGGTGGCGGTGGAGATGGTGCAGGCTCCCAGTGTTGTTCTCCACCGCCACCTGCGATAGATCCCGTATATCTACCGCAGGTGCCGGAAACCTGAACATCTCCACCGCCACCTGCGGTAGATCCGATGCAGGGGATTTCGGGCCCAAACCTTCCGTTCAGATATACGGGGTGTGTTATTCGGAGTTGATGTTTTTTGAGTCTCCCAGTGTGGAACCCTCGGCGCCCGTGGTGGAAACCTCCTTCCCCGGTGTGGTGAAGGTGGTTCATGGACCATTGACCGAAGCGCAGATCATTCGGCAGTTGAGAGAGCTTGCTCCGGGTAATTTTCAGTGGTCCTTACTTAAGCTCACAGATAATTCTTTGAAGTGGATTTCCCGTCTAAGGAGGATCAGCTGAGAATCCTCAAGTTCGGTATGAGCAGGGTCACGGGTACTAGTTTTGTGTTGCAGTTTGATGAGTGGAAAAAGAAGGAGCCACAGGGCACGTCGTTAACTCAGATCTGGGTTCGTTTCTCTGGAGCTCCGTCTGCTCCTCTGGACAGCTTCTTGGTGACGTGGAGCCTGGGTTCTTTGATTGGCAAGACTGAGCAGGTGGATATGCAGTTCACACGTGCTCACGGGGTGGCACGTCTACTTGTTAGTGTCGCTAACATTAAGTTTCTGCCAGATGTGGTGCCTTGGACACATGTAGGCATTCTGTATCAGTTGGATGTTGAGTATGAGGATCCTAATCTTTTCAGTGAGTTTGAGGATGATAATCCCATGGACACTTCTGAGGGAGGAGGTGCTTCGGGGAACCAGGATGATAATGCTAAGAGTGATGATGATAAGGCCAAGGGGCCTTCGGGTCCGTCTGATTCTGGTGACTCTGTTCCTGTTGGGTCCACTGGTATAGTTCCGACTACCACTCTTCAGCTTGGTTCGTTGGGGGCGTTCTCGGCTCCGCCTAGGCTTTGGTGCGACCGGGTCGATTCTGTGAGCCCTATGGTGAGTCTGTGTGTGACGAAGCATGTTGAGGAGGGAGGTGCCGCGGGGCAGGAGGCCCCGCCCTCTTCTCTTTCCTTTCCCTCGGCTTCGGTCGAGGTGGTTGCGCTAGTGGTCGCGTTTGGAGATGACGGGCAGGAGGTTCGGCCCTCTGAGCCCCTGTCATCGTCGGCGCCGAGGGTCTGCCTGGCGCTCACGCCCCTAAGGTCGGCGACTTGCTGAGGAGTGGGGTGCAGGAGGCCGCCATCTCCCCTATTGCTGCTTTGGAGGGCGGGCCGGGTGGTCTGGCCGTGTCGTCGCCACACTCCACGGATCGCCCTCTGCCGGTATCGCCGGTCTCGGGTCTCGGCGGGACTTCCATGGATAGGCCGAGGGAGCTTTCGTCGTCGCTGGGAGATGTTCCGGTGGTCCCGGCGCAGGTCACCGCTGTTGGGGGACGGGCAGGAGGCCTTTCCCCTAGCATAGCTTCATGCGAGGAGGTCATCACATTCGGCGGGATCCCGGATCCTGTCTCTGCGGGGAGACGGGTCAGCGGGAGACTGCAGGAGCAGTCGGACGTTGATGACATGCAGCTCAGGTGTGCTATGAGGGCGGCAAAGCTGCGTGACGTCGAGATCTCCACTGGTATGTCTGTTAATAAATCAAATTCTATTATGCATTTTACCAATGATGAGATTGTGCACAATGCGAACCAACTAGGAGTATCACTTGGTAGTAATGATTTAGAGATTTCTAAGTCTGTTAATGATATGCTTGATTTGGAAGCTGAACGAGCGTTAGAAATGATTTGTAACATAGCTGCCGTTAAGCCTATGAACGAGTCGGAGATTGATGCGCTTGGGGTTAGGTCTCTTGATGGTTTGTGTGCCGATCTTGACCCTACATTACTGGAGACGGAGGAGGAGGAGGAGTATGCCTATCCTGAAACCTCTAACCATGATGATGAGTCTTTGGTGATGGCGGCAGAGCCCGAGTGTGGTGACCCTTCTGTTGTTTGCGTTAAGCCTAAAAGGACCTGGAAACGGAAGGTTTATCCAGTGTCGGCTGTACGTAGAAGTGCTAGGATCCGTACCTCTAAAAAGATTCATGACAAAATATGAGAGACATTTTTTGGAGTAGCAGAGGTCTTAAAGACTTGGCTAAAAGAAGGTTTCTAGAGGATGCTTCTCTTGAACATCATTTAGATTTTATTGCTTTGTCGGAGACTGGACGAGGAAATTTCACTCCACAATTTCTTAGCACTTTATCTGGGGGGTAGATTTTGACTGGCATTGCCTCCCTCTCGAGGAAGATCCGGTGGGGTTCTCCTTGGGGTTAAGTGTGAAACTTTTGAGGTTCGGAGTGTAGTTTTGGGAGAGTTTGCGATAAAGTTTCGGGTCAGAACTAAAGCCGATGGATTTGATTGGGCTTTGGTGGCGGTCTATGGAGCCGCGCAACTAGAACTCAAGCCAGATTTCTTGGCTGATCTGGTCCGTGTTTGCGGTAACGAGAAGCTACCCGTCTTAGTGGGTGGTGATTTCAACATTATTCGAAGAAAGGAGGAAAAGAATAATGACAATTTTGACGGCAGATGGTCGTTTATGTTCAATACTATCATTGAAAGCTTGGATCTCAGAGAGATAGAGCTCTCGGGTAGGAAATTCACTTGGGCTAACTCGTTACCGGTTCTGACTTTTGAGAAGCTTGACCTTGTTTTAGCTAGTGTCGAATGGGAACAGAAGTTTCCCCTGGTAACGGTGCAGGCGTTGACACGAGGTATCTCGGATCACACACCGCTACTAGTTGACTCGGGGGCTCAAACTCATGTGGGTAACAAGAATATTTTCTCGTTTGAACTTGCATGGTTTGAAAGAGAGGGTTTCCTCGAGTTGTTAGCTAGAGAGTGGGCTAAAGACTCGGGTGGAAGGTCACCCATTGAGCGGTGGCAGTGCAAGATTCGTCATCTTCGAAGGTTCCTTCGTGGATGGGCCAAGCATACGCATGGGATTTATAAGGCGGAGAAGGAAAGACTCCTCCTGCTTATTCACACCGTTGAGTTAAAAGCTGAAACCTCTATCTTAGATACCAGTGAGCTGGAGACTAAAATGGAGGCCGAGCTGCGGCTGAAAGAGCTTCTCCGCGAGGAGGAATTGAAATGGGCGTTGAGAGCTAAGGTTCGTAAAATCGTCCAAGGCGAGGATAACACTCACTTCTTTCATATGATTGCTAATGGAAAGCATCATAAGAAGAGAATTTTCCAATTAGAACAAGACGAAGGGACGATAGTTGGTCAGGAAAACCTGAAAATTTACATTACCAACTATTATAAGCGGTTGTTTGGACCTCCGGAAGAGAATTTTGTGTCTCTGGATGAGTCAAGGGTTGAGGATGTCCCTCAACTTGAGACGGACGAGAATGAGATTTTGACTGCTCCCTTTACGGAGAAAGAGGTGTTTGAGGCCATTGCACAGATGAAAAACAATAAGGCGCCAGGACCGGATGGGTTTCTGGCGGAGTTTTACAAAAAATGCTAGCACTTCATTAAGGGAGACCTGACGCCGATGTTTCATGAGTTTTTCAATGGTCAGATTCATTTGTTCAAGCTGAATTTTGGAACGATAACTCTTCTTCCTAAGAAGACAGAGGCTATTTGCATTGAACAATTCAGGCCTATATGTCTGCTTAATGTCAGTTTCAAAATCTTCACCAAGGTTGGGACGAACAGACTTACGCAGATTACGTATTCTGTTGTGCAACCGTCCCAGACTGCTTTCATGCCAGATAGAAATATCCTTGAAGGGGTGGTCATCTTGCATGAAACGCTCCATGAGATTCACTCAAAAAAACTAGATGGTGTGGTTTTTAAAGTGGATTTCGAAAAAGCATACGATAAAGTTAAATGGCCTTTCCTTCAGCAAGCTTTGCGTATGAAAGGATTTGACACGGCCTGGAGAAACCAGATTGAGTCCTTTACGCAAAAAGGGAGTGTAGGGATAAAAGTGAATGACGATATAGGTCACTACTTCCAGACACACAAAGGGTTAAGGCAAGGAGATCCCATGTCACCGATTCTATTCAACATAGTGGTTGATATGCTAACTATTTTAATAGGACAGGCTAAGGATGCGGGGCAGGTAGGTGGCCTAGCTCCGCACCTAGTTGATGGCGGTATATCCATATTACCGTATGATGATGATACTATCATCTTTATGGAGCATGACTTGGCGAAAGCGAGAAACATGAAGCTTGTGTTATGCTTGTTTGAACAATTGTCCGGGCTCAAAATTAACTTCCACAAGAGTGAATTGTTCTGTTTTGGAAGAGCTAATGATGACCAGGAGGCGTATAAGCAGTTGTTCGGATGTGAATTGGGTTCGTTACCGTTCACGTACTTAGGCATACCCATTCATCATCGTAAGCTGACTAACAAGGAGTGGAAGTGCATCGAGGATCGTTTTGAAAAGAAACTGAGCTGTTGGAAAGGGAAGCTCGTGTCATATGGAGGGCGATTAATTTTGATTAATTCGGTCCTCACCAGTATGCCTATGTTTCTACTATCCTTTTTTCAGGTCCCGGTGGGGGTCAGGAAGAGGTTAGACTTTTATCGATCTCGATTCTTTTGGCAGAATGATGAGCTTAAACGAAAGTATAGGCTTGCAAAATGGGACATCATCTGTAGGACGAAGGACCAAGGGGGTCTACGCATTGAAAATCTGGATGTCAAGAACAAATGTCTCCTCACCAAGTGGCTATTCAAACTTTCGTCCAAGTCGGAGGCTACTTGGGCTCAGATTTTGCGAAATAGGTATCTTCAGTCTAAAACCTTGGCACAGGTGACAGTGAGACCGACTGACTCACCATTTTGGAAAGGGTTGATGAGAGTCAAGCCACTCTTTTTCAACAGGACAAGGTTCTTACTCGGAAATGAAGCTAATACAAGGTTCTGGGAGGATACGTGGCTTGGGGAGACGCCCCTTGCACTTCAATATCCTACCCTGTACAACGTTGTTCAACGTCGAGAAGCTTACGTTGCAAACGTTTTACAATCCACTCCCCTCAATATTAGTTTTCGGAGGACTCTAGTTGGCAATCATTGGGAGGCCTGGCTTCATCTTGTAAGATGGTTGATGGATGTCCAGTTCTCTCAGCAGCCAGATCGATTGTATTGGAAACTGACTAAGGGCGGCGTGTTCTCGGTCAAATCCATGTATCTGGATGTCATAAACTCTAGTGTCATTCCCTCCTCGAAGCACGTTTGGAAAGTAAAGGTACCTTTGCGAATCAAAGTGTTTATGTGGTTCATGCATAAACAAGTCATTTTGATAAAGGATAATCTGGCAAAACGCAATTGGGTGGGTTCTGCTAGGTGTAGTTTTTGTGACCATAACGAAACTATCAAACACCTCTTTCTAGATTGTCCGCTGGCTAAGATTCTTTGGCGTTCGATTCATATTGCTTTTAATATTACTCCGCCCACCTCCATCAACATGTTATTTGGAACGTGGCTTGATGGGGTTGACTCAGATTTAGCGAGGCACATTCGTGTTGGAGTTTGTGCCTTATTATGGGCAGTCTGGAACTGCAGAAATGATTTGGTTTTTAACAGATCAACGAACGTTCACTTTTTGCAGGTTATCTTCAGGGCCACAACATTGATCCGTATGTAGTCGCTACTCACTCCGACGGAGGCCAGGGGGCGTTTGGCTACTGCGTCTACCCGATGGAAGATGGTAGCTCGGGTTATTTTCAACCGGTTTGGATGGCGGTCATGTAATAAGATAGGCATATAGTGCTCCTATTTTATTTGCCAGCCGGTTGTGGCTTTCGATTAGGCTCTTATGAGCGTTTTGTTTTTTTCTTACTTCGAGACTTGGAGACTTTGTTGCTGGATTCTTTTTAATAATATGAGCCGTATGCATTTTTCTGATACAGAGGTTGAAGTAAAACCCCTTTTCGAAAAAAAAACCAATAGTCATCTAAAGAATGAATTAACAATAAAGTTACGCTCTTCAGTCAAATCAATTTACTGGGAATCATACCCATGCATGTCGTGATCAACGATCCATCCATTGTCTTATGACATAGTTGCTCGACCTGGCCCATTCATAGGAACCGTTGTTTTTTTCCTTTGCAACGCACGGGCATTTGTGCTAGTGAAATAAAATGTTCCTTGTAGGAAAATAAACTACTGTTCTGGATTACTTTTGGCATTACCCACTTGGACTCTGAAAGAGTTTGTGTAATCTGCCCGACTGTTAGCGATCCAAAATTATGATTTATTTTAGTCTTACCCTTTCATTTTTCGTGTAAAAAGGTGAATATATTGGTAGCTTCTTCTACTTCGACGTGGCCGTGTGTGCTATACATTTCCCTAAAATGCTTGCCAAGTTAGACATCACCAACACGCCGATGGTCTTGGTCAAAATTGGGTGACGATGCAGATCGCCGACCAAAAAACGTAAATGGAATCTAAGCATCAGAGACGTGAGGTTGCGACGATACCAAATTACCAATCCATCAAACACGTATGATCATATCGGGTCGATCCGTATCAATCTCGGATCGCGTGTGCACGTCTTGTAGATACACAGCAGCAGATGTGATCGATACCTCTCGTCCTCTCGTCTCGTGCAGGAGTGCTCTAGACATTCTGCTGTCCCGCGAATTATTAGTTCTTTATTACTCTACTACTCCTCAAGGCCAGGCCAAGAAAGAGAGCAAGAGCACGAACAAAAGCCGACGTGCCGAAAGCTAGCAAACGCCAGTCCTCACAGCAATCAACACGTACCCATGTAGGATATGTCGGTACATGTTAATTAGCATTGCTTTGATCACAGAATCATTAAGATGTGAAATGTTTAATTAGCCCGCTGCTAAAGCATAGGCGGTGCTTGGAGGCCAAGCAAGAAAATGGAAGGAAGAGAAGAGTGGGGAATCTCACAGATGGTTGGTTTTGGTCGGTCGATGCTGGGTCCGAGGGAGTGATGGCCTTTACTTCTTTCCGCCGTCCATTTCATTTTGTAGCAGCCTGTTTTTGGTTGGCACATTTGGTTATAAGAGCAACTCCAACTGACCGACCCAAACTTACGGCGCATTTGTCCGCTTTATGTTTGTTTGGGTCGACCGCCCACCCGGCGTCCGCCCTATTTCGTATTTGGGTCGGCAGTGCGCCCAACGTGCCGACCCATTTTCATGTCTGCATTCATATTTTAAAAAAGGCACGTGGCCATACATTATGTCAGCAACCATGTCTCATGCCAACTTTAAAAAATGCACAGTTCATGTGCGCACTCGCCAGCGGCCGGCACACATGCCAGCACACAAAAAGGAGTGGGAGTTGAGTTCGACCACACCATCACGGCCCCGTGGTCATGCCAGCGCACAAGTCGGCATACAAAAAAGAAGGCGCTCGCGGCCACGAGATCACTCGTCGATGAACTTGAGCATGTCGTCCTGCATTTTCTCGAACCATGGCCTCTACCTTGGCGACACGGTGTTGAGATCCACCTTCATGATCTCCACCCCGGTCATCATGCTTGCGAGAGCCACTTCTTTGGCCTTGGTCTTGGTGTTGGCGGCCTCGATCTCGAGCATCTTGGCTTGCTTCTCCGCATCCATCTGTAGCCTCCTCCTTCGGATCTCCATGAAGGCGTTCATTTGCTCCTCTTTGAAACGCCGACGCTCCTCCTCTCTTGAGTCCTTGTTCATCATGCCCTCCACGCTTGCTATCAAGGCGTACGATGCCGCATCCCGCTTGTCCTCCTTCTTGGAGTTGGTCTTCCCCCGCGGCCGAGCCGGCTCGCCGTCCCCAACCTCCTCCACGGTTTCCTTTCCCCTGCGCGACTTGAGGGCGGCATATTGCACCTTGAACTTCTCCTCAACTTTGATGACCCTATAGCAATGGGAGAGGTTGAAGCACTTGCCATTGTGTTGGACCTTGAATGCCTCCAAAGTTTGAAATGCCTACAAATGTTTTCATGCAAGCATGTTGGCACAAATGGGATGCAAATGAACACGCAAGCATGAACTTGATGACACAAAAGAGGGCGGCTTGCTACCATACCATGTCTTGCATGCCGATGCCACTAACGGGGCGGGTCTTGACGCTCTCAAAAGTGGCACAAAACTTGTTGCACTCTTGTTGGATCACTCTCCATCGCTTTGAAACGGACACCCACCCACGCGTGCTCACAATTTGATAAGAAGAAAACTTCTTGCGCTCATGAAACTCCCAGTGGACACGAATCCAAAAAGTTCAATGCTTTTGTTCGGCCCCGGTCTTGGGGTCTTGTCCAATGTCCCTCCAACACTCGCAAAGAAGTTTGTCCTTGGCCGCCTTCGTGCGCTTGTTCTTGCACTTCGGCTTTGGCTCGGCGGCTTGGTTGGCGAGCTCGTCCTCAAACAAAGGCTCCACTTCGCTGTCGCACTCGTCTTCTTCCTTTTGCCCGTAGTCATCCGAAAACTCGTGGTCAAGTGGGAAGCCGTCCAGGTCCATGCCGACCTGATCACGCATGAAGGCCGACTGATCATAGCCAGCGCCCGGCGTGAACGCCCTGTGGCCGTCCTGACTTTGTGTCTCGTCGATGTCATAGCCAGCGGCCAGCGCACCGCCCTCAAAGACGAGGTTCTGCATGTAGTCCTCGTCGCCGGCGAACGGCATTTTGTCGAACAGGTTGCGGGCGTCCGGTAGCACGTCGGTCGGCATCTGCCGCGCGCGTTTTCTCGCGCCTCCGGATGATGAGCCACCGGCTACCGGTGTGGCGTTGAGGTCGATGGGCGCGAGCGCGGGCATGGAAGGCGCCACCACGCTCACGTCGGGCGAGCACTCCCCGAAGAGGTGCGAGGCCTGCGGTACACATGGAAGCCGGGTATCGGGGTGCAAGCCGACGCGCGTGGCGAGTCGGGCAGCACCATCCGAGGGAACGCAGACGAGCCGGTGCTGGCCGCGGCGGCCACGGCGGCGTTGACGAGGTCGTGCTGGCTAGGGTTTAACCCTAGCATGTAGAGCGCCTCCCTCGTTGCCGCCGCGACGCGGACGTTGGTGACCTCCTGCTACGCGGCGGCAGCGACGGCAACAAACACGACGGCTTCACCCCTCGCGTCCATGGCGTGCCTCCGGCTCTTCCTCTTGGCCGACTCTGCCGCCCGCTGTTCGGGCGTCAGCGCCTTCTTTGGCTTGGCCGCGGCGGCGGTTTTGCGCGGGGCATGAGGCTTGCCTTTGCCGGAGGGGGCGGTCTTCATGCCGGACGAGGCGACGGAGGTGAGGCCAGCGGCGGCGGCGAGGTCGAGGTCGTCGTCCATGGCGGGTGCGGGGCGGGAGCGCGCGCGAGCGGGAGGGTTTTGGGGAAAATGTGGGGAAATGGTGCTTGCTGCCATCGACCGGCGGGCCCGGGGAGAGGAGTAGGCGCGCGCGTCCGTCGCATGTCCGCGCCGATGCAAATCCGGCTCAAAATTGGGCCGGAAATGTGTCGCCCGCGGACGAAAAGCGGACGCGCGTCCGTTTGGGTCAGCGCGTTGGGCCGCCTTTTGTGTCCGCGCTGACCCAAACGGACGGCGGCAGACGAAATGGGTCGCCCCGTTGGAGTTGCTCTAATAGCTCAAGGTAAGGAGTAGGGAGAAGTATATTTTTCATCCCTTAATTATTTGGAAAGTATAGAAATGGCCCCTCAACTCTATTATTTTGAAAGTATAGAAATGGCCCCTAAACTCTAAAATCAGTAAACGCTAGTCCCTCAACTTTTTAAACCGGATAATTTTAGTCCTTCGTACCGCTTCATGTAGTTTCATTGATGACGTGGCATGGTTTTGAGCCTGGTGGCAGTGGCAGCTTCGGCGAGGGAGGCGCCCTGAAGCTTGGCCAGCGTTCGCGCCACCTCTAGCTTGGTCACCATACGCGCCACATCGAGCTTTGACGAGGCATGGGCGCACCGCCGACGGCTGCGGCGAGGCCGGTGAGGTCCTCGGTTTGCACCACGTCTAATTGGCATTGAATGAAGACCGCCAGCAATCTACCACGCACACACACATCAATAGTAAGACTCACGTCACACTAGCCGTGAACGCGCGTACGCAGCAGCACACACTACCAGGCATCAGCACGCAAGCACTAGCGAAGTTCGCGGCGAGCAGCTGGGAGCTGATGGGTACTACTACGTCGAGCTGGTGACTGGGTAGCAAGCACGCGCACGAGACGCCGTCCATCACGCTGCTCGCGCTCGCCAAGGGGTAGCATGTCAACGCCAACGTCACTCGTGCAGGTGCAGCTTGGCCCGGCATTGATGTTGCAGCTACAAGCGTCAGCATTGGCGTTCCGGAACGAGGCCGACAGGGAAATCAAGTACGCGGTGCTGGAGGCCTTTTTTCTTTTTTTTTGAAGCTCACTATAAAACTTTATTTAAATGTCTCACCCAGGGATCTCGTCTGATACAACCTGCAAAATGCAGTCCGGGGGTCCATTCATCCTGGCGGTAGGTAGTTAAACCCTACCATCACAAATTATGGCGATAAGAAAAAGGTCAGATTTTAAAATACTTTCGGATGAAGGTCAGATCCGACTAAACTCTAGCAAAAGAGTCAAAACACGAAAATCGGCCGCTACATGTGAGCGGGAGCCTGCACCGACCTTGTCGTACTGGCCTACTATACGGGTCTGGAGGTGCTCCGGTGTTCTCAGATCTCATGGAAGTGCACGTCATGCCTCAGTAGTACGTAGGAGAGTACATGAGGTCTACGAGATGCGGCACGGCGAGGCATGCAGGGACAGCAGGACTGGGGAGGGGATCTGCGCTCGGCCAGCGGCGGCCTAGACCCTTGCATCTGTGGCATGGCGTGAAGGAGGGACAGAGCCGGTGTCGGGCCACCTTCTGCTGTTGAAGCTACGATGAGGGTCGTGCAGCCACCGACCACCCGCTAGCTCCCACCTCTCCATGTCTCTCCAATCTCCTACTCTCTTGAAGTGACAGCAACAGGAGCCCAACAAGTGCATGCGGCAGGAGCTCATGAATGTGCGCATCAACTATTCGACGAAATGCACATCGCATGGGACAACAGAACGAAGAAGAGGTGGCAGTCAACTCGGAACACCAGGGTCAAAACCATGCCACATCATCAACCAAACCACCTGAAGTGGTATGGGGACTAAAGTTATCCGATTTAAGAAGTTGAGGGACTAACTTTTGCTGGTTTTAGAGTTGAGGGACCATTTTTATACTACCGAGAGAGTCCAGGGACGAAAAATATACTTTTCCTAAGGAATATAATGACTGGTGAAATGTGATATACGGTGAAATTTGCTTCACTGTGCCTGGTCGAACGTGCAAGTTACTATTTGTTTTGCAGCCAAGTCAAGTTTTATGAAATTTAGAAGTAGATAATAATATGTGTTTTATTTCCCCTAGCGGCGGCTAGGGTTTCATCTCCTTACGGCGATTCCCTGCCGTAAGTCCACCATAGCCGGCGCCCGCGCCGTCCTACCGTGAGATTGCCTCCATCTAACTTGTGTAGGGTTCCCTACCCGAGCCTTCCCTTCCCTGCTCTGTCTCCGTGGTGCGCACGTTGGAACCTCCGAGTCGCTACCATGGCGGCGGCATCAGATGCGTTTTCTTCAACGAACCTTGGGTCCCAATGGAGAGATGACGATCTCGGTGACTTCTTCGATAAGTTGGACCTCCATGAGGAGGAGTTTGATGATGTTGTGGTTGAAGAGGAAGCTCCAGACTGCTGGAAGAGACTCGATGGGTAGCCCTAGCTAGGGTTCAAACCATGAAAATTTTCAGCCAGTCGGCCTTCTACAAAGACATGCGGGCGGCGTGGAATTGCTCCCAGGTGGTTCGATTCCGGCCGATTGGCCCTAATCTGTTTATGGTTCAAGTTTACTGTCTTGGTGATTGGGATCGCATCACGGGACAAGGACCTTGGATGTTCCGCAACATGGCGGTCCTGTTAGTGCCATATGATGGGTTCACGAACGCTGAAGAGGTGCCAATAGAGTACATGCCTATCTGGCTCCAGATCCATAAGCTACCGGACGGGTATTGCAGACATGATCTGATCGTCAAGTTGCTCCGTTCTGCGGGAGAGGTCCTAGAAACCAGGCTTAATGGTAACTCCAGAGGAGATTACGTTCGTGTCAGAGTGAAACATGACATCAGGAAGCCTCTCACCAAGTTTGTGAGCATTGTCAAGGGTGAAACACGTAAGGTTTATGCAGTGAGATATGAGAAGCTGGCAAGGTTCTGTAGTGCATGTGGTATCATTGGCCATGGGCACAAGGAGTGTGGTAATGGTGTGTTTGCCGAGAAGGATCTCAAGTTTGGTGATTACCTCTACGCTGACCCTCCGGCACAAGCTCGCTCGTACTGGGAAGCAAGGAGGGGAGAGAAGAAGACTTACGCAGAGCCATCGGTTACCAAGTCTGCTGCGGGTAAGGGAGAAGTCAGGCTGGAGGGAGAGCTGAAGGATACGGCAACTAGCCCTATAAAAACTTCCTTGTCTCGTGATATGGAATTGGATAGATCTTCTCGTAAGCGTCTCAACATGGATGGTGGCATAGAAACACCTGTGACAACTGTACCCTCTATTGCGCATAGGGAAGTGTTGCTGCTTACAGACGGGAAAGGTGATGGAGAACCGGTATCGCCTACTAACAGTTCTGGAAGCAAACGTGCAAAACGAGATGGTGAGACCTCAAACTCAGAGAAAATTTCGGCGGGCTCCCAGGAGGAGCGCCGCCAGTCCCAATGAGTCACCTATTTTGGAACTGCCGGGGGGCGGGGAACCGCCGGACAGTTCGTGAAGTTGGGGCTCTTGTAAAAGCCCATTGCCCAAGCTTGGTCTTTCTCGCTGAAATGAGACAGACAAGTACTAAAGTTGAAATAATGAAGTGGAAACTAGGTCTCAAAGGATTTTGCGGGGTGGATCGTGAGGGCCGAGGGGGAGGACTAGCGTTGTTTTGGGATGAATCCCTCCAGGTGACAGTGCTTGATTCATGTAAAAGATACATTGATGTAAGTGTTCTGGATCAAGGTTCCGGGAAAACTTGGAGGTCCACCTTTGTCTATGGGGAACCACGTGTGGAACATCGGCAGCACATGTGGGATCACCTAGTCAGATTAAAAGGGGTCTCAGAGCTACCTTGGGTTGTATGCGGAGATTTTAATGAAGCTCTTTGGCAACATGAACACTTCTCGAGAATCAGTAGAGGAGAGAGCCAGATGGAGGCGTTCAGAGATACTCTCTTTGTGTGTGAATTGCTTGACTTGGGGTTCTCAGGTGCTCCATATACATATGATAACGGCCAGCTTGGACAAGGCAACGTTCGAGTTCGGTTAGATCGGGCATGTGTGTGTGATGAGTGGAGGGAGTTGTTTCCGTTTTCAAGGGTGCAACACCTTGTTTCCTCTCGTTCGGACCATTGTCCCATTATACTTTTCTTGGATGATACTGAAGATCGCCGTCAGAAGGGGTCGCCTAAATATAAGATCATGTGGGAACGTGACAAAAAATTTCCAGAGATAATTTCAAAGGCGTGGGATCGGTCTCGCCTGTGGGCGACTTGGGAAACGTAGCTACATCCCTGAAGTCTGTTATGGCTGATCTTCGCAAGTGGAGTAAAGAAAATTTTGGCCAAGTTGTGAAACAAATTGAGGAACTTCGAAAGGAACTGGGAAACTTACAGCTAAACAACTCGGACCGTCTCTTGATCAAGTAGAAGATGGAAAAGTTGGATGAGCTTCTCTACCATGAGGAGATGATGTGGCTGCAAAGGAGTTGTATTGTTTGGTTGAAGGAGGGTGATCGCAATACAAATTATTTTCACCGGCAGGCAGTTTGGCGTGCTAGGAGGAATAACATACGGAGGTTACTGAAACCTGATGGCTCCTGGTGTAACTCTCCCTCGGAGATGGAGCGTATGGCCGCTTCGTACTTCAAGGAGGTATATACGAAAGATCTCACTCTAAATCCAGATGCAGTTCTAGATGTTCTTGAGCCGAGGGTTTCGAATGAGATGAATGACCGTCTTCTCACGCCTTTCTCTGATGCTGAAATATCAGATGCCTTGTTCCAAATCGGACCCCTAAAGGCACCGGGTCCGGATGGGTTCCCGTCTCAGTTTTATCAGAGGAACTGGGGTTGTTTGAAAGAGGAAACTATAGCTGTTGTTCGACTGTTTTTCGTCACAGGCCATATGCCAGAAGGGGTCAACGATACTTGTACTGTATTGATTCCCAAAATTCAACACCCGGTGACGTTGAAGGATTTCCATCCTATTTCTCTGTGCAATGTGATATACAAGATAGTTTCTAAATGCATGGTGAATAGGCTTAGACCGTGCCTTACGGATCTCATTTCAGAAAATCATAGCGCGTTCATCCCAGGGCACTTAATCTCAGATAATTCGATGATTGCTTTTGAGTGTATTCACCATATCCAAACTTCTTCCGGAAGTAATGATTTTTGTGCTTATAAGCTGGACCTTTCGAAGGCTTATGATCGTGTTGACTGGGACTACTTGGAGCGTGCTCTTTTGAAGTGGGGCTTTTCCCCACGTTGGGTTGATCTAGTCATGGAGTGTGTTAGATCGGACAAGTATTCTGTCAAGTTTAATGGCCGGTTACTGGAGCAGTTTTCTCCTTCGTGTGGTTTACGTCAAGGTGACCCCATATCACCCTTCCTGTTCCTCTTTGTGGCTGACTCCTTGTCTTCTTTATTACATGAGGCAGTCCAACATAGAGGGCTTGAGGCTATCAAAATCTGTAGGAGAGCTCCTGCGATATCACACTTATTGTTTGCAGACGATTCCCTTCTGTTCTTCCGTGCTACTACGGATTCGGCGATGATTGTCAAGGATGTGTTGAGTACTTATGCTTCAGCTACGGGTCAAATTATCAACCCATCAAAGTGCTCCATCCTGTTTGCGAACAATTCTCCAAATCAAGTTGTGGAGGAAGTGAAACAAATTCTGAATGTTACACAACATGAGTTTGAACCAAAGTATTTGGGCCTCCCGGTTCCAGAGGGGCGCATGCATAAGGGACGTTTTGAGTCTCTGCAGTCTAGATTGAGTAAGTGCTTGGTGGATTGGAGTGAACGATATTCGTCTTTTGCATGTAAGGAGGTGCTTATAAAAGCGGTGACCCAAGCCATCCCAGTTTATGTTATGAGTATATTCAAGCTTCCCATGTTGGTATGTGACGAGTTGGCAAAGATGATGTGACAATACTGGTGGGGGTGGAAAACGGCAAGAAAAAGATGGCACAGGTTGCTTGGGAGTGTATGACTCTCCCGAAATCTCAAGGAGGTATTGGTTTTAGGGATATGCGAGCTTACAATCAGGCTCTGTTGGCTAAACAAGCCTGGAGGCTTCTCACCAATCCGGAATCGTTATGTGCCAGACTACTCCGAGCCAAGTATTACCCTAACGGGAACTTGGTAGATACAGTTTTTCCGTCGAACTCCTCGGCGGTGTGGAAGGGCATTGAGCATGGACTAGAATTGGTGAAAAAGGGAATACTCTGGCGAGTAGACAATGGCGCTAGCATCAGAACGTGGAGGGACCTGTGGATCCCTAGCCCCCCCCCCCATTTACTCCTATCTTGCCAAGAGGCAATTGTCGCCTCAATAGAGTTTAGGATTTCATTGATGATCGCGGCAACTGGAAGTTAAACTTGCTACAACACTTCTTCTGCCAGGCTGATGTAGAAGCAATACAGAAGATTCGCACTTCTCCGCGCCAATAGGAGGACTTTGTGTCGTGGCCTTGGGACAGATCGGGGCAGTTTACTGTCAAGAGTGCCTACCATTTTGCAATGACTTTAATAAGAGATCATCTCAGTCCGGGTGCATCGAGCTCTGCCCCAATAGGTGATCGACCGTTGTGGAAGCTTGTCTGGTCTGTGGATGCCCCCCCACCAAGATGAGACACTTTGCATGGCAGGTTATTTTAGGATCACTTCCAACAAATGTAGAGAAGTTTCGTCGACACATCGGTACATCTGCTTGCTGCAATCTCTGTCAGAGGGAGGAGGAGTCCTCGTTCCATGCGTTACTCGTGTTCTCTAATGCTGCCATGCTCTGGGACTCTATGCGGCTAGTCTGGCCACTCCCTCCCAGAACAGATATTCCATGTACGGGCTCGGAGTGGCTGCTCCACCTCCTAGCAGAGTCAAACGAGCAAATCAGGAGCAAAAGCATTATGGTGCTATGGCGTATATGGTATCTGCGGAATGAACTCACTCATGGTAAATATCCCTCCCCTCGAGGTCTCCTGCTCATTCTTGGCAAGCTACTATAACACCTTCCAACAAATCTCGCTTAGTGTTGAGGAAATTATGAAAGTGTAGGACCTTGAGAAGAGGTGTCTAGAGGGGGGTGATTAGACACTTCGTACCAAAGTTGCAGTTTTTAGCTTCTTTAAGTTTAAGTGGAGTTTAGGCAAACGTTTAACATTCACAATACATAACAAGCAAGCATGCAAAGAGTATGTGAGCAGCGGAAAGTAAAGCATGCAACTTGCAAGAATGTAAGGGGAAGGGTTTTGGAGGATTCAAATGCAATTGGAGACACGGATGTTTTTGTCGTGGTTCCGATACGTGGTGCTATCGTACATCCACGTTGATGGTTCAACCCACGAAGGGTAACGGTTGCGTGAGTCCACGGAGGGCTCCACCCAAGAAGGTTCCACGAAGAAGCAACCTTGTCTATCCCACCATGGCCGTCGCCCGCGAAGGACTTGCCTCACTAGCGGTAGATCTTCACGAAGTAGGTGATCTCCTTGCCCTTACAAACTCCTTGGTTCAACTCCACAATCTTGTCGGAGGCTCCCAAGTGACACCTAGCCAATCTAGGAGACACCACTCTCCAAGAAGTAACAAATGGTGCGTTGATGATGAACTCCTTGCTCTTGTGCTTCAAATGATAGTCTCCCCAACACTCAACTCTCTCTCATAGGATTTGGATCTGGTGGAAAGAAGATTTGAGTGGAAAGCAACTTGGGGAAGGCTAGAGATCAAGGTTCATATGGTAGGAATGGAATATCTTGGCCTCAACACATGAGTAGGTAGTTCTTTCTCAGAAATAGGATGCTAGAAGTGTAGGCTTGTTCTGATGGCTCTCTCCACGAATGAAGAGGATGTGGAGGGGTATATATAGCCTCCACACAAAATCTAACCATTACACACAATTTACCAAACTCGATGGGACCGAATCAACAAACTCGGTCGGACCGATTCAGTAAATCTAGTGACCGTTAGGATTTTCGGTGGGACCGATATGCAACTCGGTAGGACCGATATGGTTAGGGTTAGGGCATAATATAATCTCGGTGAGATTTATTACACAAACTCGGTGGGACCGATTTTGGTAATTAGCTAACCAGAGAGTTGGTCAGGCAAACTCGGTGGGACCGATTACTCAAACTCGGTGGGACCAATTTTGGTAATAAGTTAACCAGAGAGTTTGCATTGTAATCTCGGTAGGACCGATTGCTCAAACTCGGTGAGACCGATTTTGGTAATGGACATATACAGAGAGATTACAATCCCATCTCGGTGAGACCGAGATCCCTATCGGTGAGACCGATTTGCCTAGGGTTTGTGGCAGTGGCTATGACATCTGAACTCGGTGGCGCCGGATAGAAAGAATCGATGGGGCCGAGTTTGACTTTAGGTTTAGGTCATATGTGTGGAAGTGGGAAAGTAGTTGAGGGTTTTGGAGCATATCACTAAGCACTGTGGAGCAAGAAACTCATTAAGCAACACCTCATCCCTTCTTGATAGTATTAGCTTTTCCTATAGACTCAATGTGATCTTGGATCACTAAAATATAAAATGAAGAGTCTTGAGCTTGAAGCTTGATACAATCCTTTGTCCTTAGCATCTTGAAGGAGTTCCCACATCTTTTAGTCCATGCCACTGCATTGTTGAACTTGTCTGAAATATACTAGATAAAAGTGTTAGTCCAACAAGAGATATGTTGACATTAATTACCAAAACCACCTAGGGAGCACTTGTTCTTTCAGTCTCCCCCTTTTTGATAATTGATGACAACATACATTAAAGCTTTAGATAAAGATATAAGGAATAGCAAGTAAAGCTTTGGAAAGACATGTAACAAGCATAGGCTCCCCCTACATGTATGCAATCATGTGAATATGGAATAGAGAAACATGTGAGAGCATAACCATGATAGAGTAGGCAATGTGTTACATGTATCTTGGCCATATGCATCAGAGCAAAGAATATTAAAGAAAATACCTTCATGTTCATGAGTCCTTCTTGCAAACAGTATGTACATCAGCAAGAATTCCTCATACACATGATTGTGATGCATATACTTACCTTGTAGTCTTGAGTTGGCTTAGGATGGAATGAACCTGCGTAAACAAGGTTAGATAACACAAGTACATCTACTAGCCAGAGCAAACAGAAGAAACCACAAGAATACCAAGACTAGGAAGACATGTAGAGAGTGAGTACCAAGTACCACATTGGGTTAGACATGTCCCCAAGGGTAAAGATATGCAATGAATTTAAATGATTTATTTCCCTTAGATGTCTTGCTCCCCCTGAATCTAACATGGGATACTGGGAGAAGATAGGGAACAGAAAATCAGAGCTGAAAGATATAAATGAACAGAGCTAATGCAAGTAAGCACATATGAACATGTCTTTCCCCTCAAGAAGACATGTGGCATCTCTCCTCTTGAACGCCAAGCATCTGGGATCCTTGAGAAATACTTTCTACTTGAGTATTCTCTCCCCCTGGAGATCTCTCTCTCCACCTATGGAAGTAATACTCTCTCTCCCTTTGGAAGTGATAAGTTTTGATGTGATCTCTCTAAGTGATAAGCTTTGATGTGATCTCTCTCTCCCCCTTTGACATCAATTTCCAAGAAGGGCTTCTAGAATTTGTCGTGAATGAGTTTGATCCTTGAGTCACAACACAAAGTACTGATAAAAATGTGATGCTTGTAGAGGACAAGATTCATTGAGTGGAGCTGGATCAGAAGAAACACATAATAAGTGGCAAACTATTTTTCCTGTTGTGAAGTCGGTGGCACCGAGTGGTTTGCTTCGGTCGTACCGAAAGGATTCGGTTGGATCGAAAACAACAATTCGGTGAAACCGAGTTCATCGTAGAGAAAACACTTGTCACCTTAGCTCACTAGACTAGTAAGGTCTCACAAAGATTTGCAAGGAATTTACTGAATGATATGCAATGAATTGGATGCCGAAAATGCAGAGCAAACAAAAAGAAATCTAGATGAAGTTTTTTTTTGAAAGGGGAAACAAATATGCATGAGAAAAATGCAAAAGCACAGTAAAAACATGAGAGAACTTCATCTAGAGATGGTCGGCGACAAAGTCACCTATGTTATAGTATATTGACTTAGGAGTCAAGTGAGATCACTTGATCATAGGTCATACTCATTGTTTAAGCTCAAAATGGGGCTACCATTTTTCGTTTAAGCATCTTGATGTATTCACATCTTGTCGAGTTGCTTTAGCTCATGTCTCGGAGTAAAGCTTCTCTAAGATGGAATAACATACCTTGGTTGGTGGTGTTGACCATGTAGTTGAACTTGTGTGGGTTGCTCAAGGTTGATGTAGCTCATCAAGAGTTGGGAGCACCACTTGGAATTTGAGTCCATCTACCTACATGGGTTAGTTCTTGCAAGGAAGAGCACTTGTGTATCCAAAAATGACAATCATGAAGCTCAACATAGAATTTGTCAAAGGATATGCTTGAATGGTTCCGTGCTTCCTTGTCTTCAACCACCATAGTGTAGAGACTTGGTGATGTAGAGATTGCTAAAGATGTGAGTAGATTACAATCTCATGGAATTTGATTCAACCAAGTACCTACATGGGTTATATAACATGCAAGATGCAAATATATCCAAGACATAAGATTTTCATCATAAGAGAAATATCAAGGATTAGTCATAAGCTCATGTCTTGCATGTATCCAATGGAGTTTCTACTCCAAGTTTGAAGCATCTATGATGTTCAATTCTCCTCTCAACCTGCAAAACACTTTCTCATCAAGAGGTTTAGTGAATATATCCGCTAATTGCTTTTCGGTGCGAACATGCTTAAGATTAATGTCACCCTTAGCAACATGATCTCGAATGAAATGATGACGAACTTCAATATGCTTAGTTCGAGAATGTTGTACGGGATTATGACCAATTTTGATAGCACTTTCATTGTCACAAAGCAATGGAACATGTTTCACATATATCCCATAATCTTTAAGAGTTTGGGTCATCCAAAGTAATTGAGCACAACATGAACCAGCGGCAATGTACTCCGCTTCGGCGGTAGATAAGGATACCGAGTTTTGTTTCTTGGAGGACCAAGACACAAGAGATCTACCAAGAAATTGACAAGTACCCGAAGTGGACTTTCTATCAACCTTGTCTCTGGCATAGTCCGAGTCGGAGTAGCCAACAAGATCGAAAGAGACCCCCTTAGGATACCAAATGCCAAAATTTGGTGTATGAATTAAGTATCTCACTATACTTTTTACGGCCTTAAGATGACATTCTTTAGGAGCAGCTTGATATCTTGCACACATGCACACACTTAGCATAATATCGGGACGTGAAGCACATAGGTATAACAATGAACCAATCATAGAGCGATAAACCTTTTGATCAACCGGTTCACCATCTTTGGTCAAATCAAGATGTCCACTAGTAGGCATGGGTGTAGTCATACCTTTGCATTCTTGCATATTGAACTTCTTGAATAAGTCCTTAGTGTACTTCGTTTGAGAAACAAAGGTACCTTCCTTAGTTTGCTTGATTTGCAAACTAAGAAAGAATTTGAGTTCACTCATCATAGACATCTCAAACTTCTCGGACATTAGCTTCCCAAACTTCTCACTAAAATGAGGGTTAGTTGATCCAAATATGATATCATCAACATAAATTTGGCATACAAATAATTCTCCATTAACCCTTTTAGTAAAAAGTGTGGAATCAATTTTCCCAATTTCAAATCCCTTTTCAAGAAGAAACTTGGTCAAGCATTTATACCAAGCTCTAGGAGCTTGTTTAAGACCATAAAGAGCTTTGTGAAGTTTGTAAACATGATTGGGTTTCTTAGGATTGACAAAGCCGGGAGGTTGTTTAACATAAACTTCCTCCTCTATTTCACCATTTAGAAAGGCACTTTTAATGTCCATTTGGTATAAGGTGATATCATGGTGATTAGCATAGGCAAGTAAGATGCGAATGGATTCAAGTCTAGCAACGGGAGCATAAGTCTCACCATATTCCATACCTTCGACTTGTGTGTAGCCTTGGGCGACGAGACGTGCTTTGTTGCGAACTACTTGTCCATCTTCATCTTGCTTGTTGCGAAACACCCATTTGGTACCGATGATGTTGTGGTTGTTGTCGGGCTTCTCAACCAATGTCCAAACTTGGTTTCTCTCAAAGTTGTGTAGCTCTTCATGCATAGCATTTATCCAATCCGGATCTTCCAATGCTTCTTCGACCTTCATAGGTTCAATGTTAGAGATGAAAGAATAGTTTTCACAAAAGTTAGCTAAACGAGTTTTAGAGCGAGTGATTCTCCCGGTTTGAATATCATTGTAGATTTGCTCAACGGGATGGTCTTTAGCAATTCTTGCTCGAACTCATGAAAGCTTTTGCTTGGTTCTTGGTTGAACTTCTTCTTCATCTTGTTCTTCTTCTTGGCCTTCTTCATTGTTGGCGTTATCGTTCTCTTGTCGTGGTGGAGAAGGAGGTTGTTGACGTTCATCTTGATGCACTTCCTCGTCTTCTTCATCTTGGTGTGTTCCACTTGTGGATGCTTCCGTATCAACTCTTGGTTCACCTTGTCGTGAAGTAGAAGCTTCCACTTGGACGGACAAGGTACTCTCCTTCACTTCCGTTGGACGGACCTTGCCAATAGACAAGTCTTGGATTGCTTCCGAAGGATCTTTGTCTCCTACATCAATTGGCAATTGCTCTACTTGCGAGCCGTTAGATTCATCAAACTTCACGTCTACCGTCTCTTCAACCTTTTGGGTGAAATTGTTGTAGACACGGTAAGTGTGAGAGTTTGAGCCATAACCTAGTAGGAAACCTTAATGAGACTTGGAAGCAAATTTAGAACGACGATGCTTATCAAGAATGTAGCACTTTGAGCCGAATACTCGAAAGTATCCAACTTGGGGTTTGTTACCGGTGAGGAGCTCGTATGCCGTCTTGCCGAGTAGCTTGTGAAGATACAAGCGATTTGTTGCATGACAAGCTGTCTCAACCGCTTCTGCCCAAAAGTGCTTCGGCGTCTTGTACTAATCAAGCATCGTTCTCGCCATTTCGATGAGCGTTCGGTTCTTCCTCTCCACAACTCCATTTGTTGAGGTGTGTACGTAGCCGAGAACTTGTGTGAAATCCCTTCTTCGTCAATAAAGGTGTCCACGTTTGCGTTCTTGAACTCCGTTCCGTTGTCGCTGCAAACCTTCTTGATCTTCACTTCAAATTGATTTTGGGCCTTCCTAGCAAAGTTTTTGAAGATCTTTTGGACCTACGATTTATCATCGAGAAAGAACACCCACGAAAATCTTGAAAAATCATCAACTATAACTAGACCAAAAGAATTTCCACTGAGACTCTTGTAGGCGTTGGTACCAAAAAGATCCATGTGGAGTAGCTCAAGTGGCCTCCTTGTGGTCATGATGTTTTTCACGGGATGCCTTCCTCCAACCTGTTTACCTGCTTGACAAGCACTGCAAAGTCTATCTTTATCAAATATGACATCGTTAACACCAAGGATATGATTCCCTTTAATAAGCTTGTCAAGGTTTCTCATGCCAACGTGACCTAGTCGTCTATGCCATAACCAACCTTTTGAGGATTTAGCAATGAAGCAAGTTTTAGGTTGAGCCTTTTTAGTGAAATCAACAATGTAAAGATCACCTCTACGTATACCGGTAAAGACCATTTTATGATTGTCTCGACGAAACACTTGGCAATCTACTTCAGTAAATAGGACATTGAAACCGAAATCAGCAAGTCTAGATACTGAAAGTAAGTTGTAGCCAAGAGATTCAACGAGCATAACATTCTGAATGGAGCTATCATGTGAGATGGCCACCTTACCGAGGCCAACCACCTTACCCTTTGAGTTGTCACCGAAAGTGACATACTTTCGAGGACCATCATTTTCTGCAAGCTCACGAAACATGTCTTTATCTCCGGTCATGTGATCGGTACATCCACTATCAAGAACCCATTCCTTTCCTCCTGACATATATCCCCGAAGATTTGCCATAAGACCAAAATGTCTCATTGCATCATCAAGATCGAAGTCACTATCATCATCCTCATCATAGTATCCATGTTCAACATCGTCATGTGGTGGATCAAGTCCTAGAGAGGGTAATTCGTTAGAGTGAGTTTGACAATGATCTTGCTTATGAATTCTTATAGCTTCGGAAATAATATCACCAATAATTCCAACATCTCCTTTGGCACGCATAAGGTTTGTAAGTTCAAATAGACGATCACCAAACATAGGATCACTAGTATTCATCTTACTCAAGGCAATAGACTTATGGAGAATTTCATCTAGATTTTTCAAGGAATAATTTGGAAAGCGTTCCTCAAGAAATTTCCATATGGTGTAGGCACACTTAAGAGTAGGCAAGTTTCTAATCAAGTTTCTAGGCAAGCCTCTAATGATAAGTTCAACAGTTCTAAGATTGCGAATCATGTCAATTGACTCATCAGGGGTAGGATGCATAGGATCAACATGAGGTGCACAAGGGCTAGCAATGTACTTGTTCAAATGATATTGATTGAAAATTACAAGCATCTCATTTTTCCACTCATGAAAATACTCTCCATCAAGAATAGGCACTCTATGTCTAAGACTCCCCAAAGTAGACTCATCCATCTTCCTCCAATGGTGATTAAACCAAGGCAATGGAGACCAATGCTCTGATACCACTTGTAGGACCTTGAGAAGAGGTGTCTAGAGGGGGGGTGATTAGACACTAAGTACCAAAGTTGCAGTTTTTAGCTTCTTTAAGTTTAAGTGGAGTTTAGGCACAAGTTTAACATTCACAATACATAACAAGCAAGCATGCAAAGAGTATATGAGTAGCGGAAAGTAAAGCATGCAACTTGCAAGAATGTAAAGGGAAGGGTTTTGGAGGATTCAAACGCAATTGGAGACACGGATGTTTTTGTCGTGGTTCCGATAGGTGGTGCTATCGTACATCCACGTTGATGGAGACTTCAACCCACGAAGGGTAACGGTTGCGCGAGTCCACGGAGGGCTCCACCCAAGAAGGGTCCATGAAGAAGCAACCTTGTCTATCCCACCATGGCCGTCGCCCACGAAGGACTTGCCTCACTAGCGGTAGATCTTCACGAAGTAGGCGATCTCCTTGCCCTTACAAACTCCTTGGTTCAACTCCACAATCTTGTCGGAGGCTCCCAAGTGACACCTAGCCAATCTAGGAGACACCACTCTCCAAGAAGTAACAAATGGTGCGTTGATGATGAACTCCTTGCTCTTGTGCTTCAAATGATAGTCTCCCCAACACTCAACTCTCTCTCATAGGATTTGGATCTGGTGGAAAAAAGATTTGAGTGGAAAGCAACTTGGGGAAGGCTAGAGATCAAGGTTCATATGGTAGGAATGGAATATCTTGGCCTCAACACATGAGTAGGTAGTTCTTTCTCAGAAATAGGATGCTGGAAGTGTAGGCTTGTTCTGATGGCTCTCTCCACGAATGAAGAGGAGGTGGAGGGTTATATATAGCCTCCACACAAAATCTAACCGTTACACACAATTTACCAAACTCGGTGGGACCGAATCAACAAACTCGGTCGGACCGATTCAGTAAATCTAGTGACCGTTAGGATTTTCGGTGGGACCGATATGCAACTCGGTAGGACCGATATGGTTAGGGTTAGGGCATAACGTAATCTCGGTGAGACTGATTACACAAACTCGGTGGGACTGATTTTGGTAATTAGCTAACTAGAGAGTTGGTCAGGCAAACTCGGTGGGACCGATTACTCAAACTCGGTGGGACCGGTTTGCTAATAAGTTAACCAGAGAGTTTGCATTGTAATCTCGGTAGGACCGATTGCTCAAACTCGGTGAGACCGATTTTGGTAATGGACATACACAGAGAGATTACAATCCCATCTCGGTGAGACCGAGATCCCTATCGGTGAGACCGATTTGCCTAGGGTTTGTGGCAGTGGCTATGACATCTGAACTCTGTGGCGCCGGATAGAAAGAATCGGTGGGGCCGAGTTTGACTTTAGGTTTAGGTCATATGTGTGGAAGTGGGAAAGTAGTTGAGGGTTTTGGAGCATATCACTAAGCACTGTGGAGCAAGAAACTCATTAAGCAACACCTCATCCCTTCTTGATAGTATTGGCTTTTCCTATAGACTCAATGTGATCTTGGATCACTAAAATATAAAATGAAGAGTCTTGAGCTTGAAGCTTGAGCCAATCCTTTGTCATTAGTATCTTGAAGGAGTTCCCACATCTTTTAGTCCATGTCACTCCATTGTTGAACTTGTCTGAAATATACTAGATAAAAGTGTTAGTCCAACAAGAGATATGTTGACATTAATTACCAAAACCACCTAGGGAGCACTTGTGCTTTCAGAAAGGAAAGCACCGTTGGTTCATGAACCTACACAAGGGCCCCCATCTGTGATACATGCACTTCGCAAACAATGGCCTCCTCCACAGGTGCATCAGGTGGCGTTGTCAGTAGATGGCTCTTTCGACCCTACGGACGGGTCAGCAGGCTCGGGAATGATTCTTCGAGACATGACCGGGGCTGTTATCTTTGCATCCTACCCCAAATTATTCGGAAGGGCTGAAGCTGGCGATAGAGCATTCTCAAGCCACTATTGTAATTCAGTCTGATTGTGCGATGGCTCTCAAGATGCTTGGGGATGGTTCATTGGACAGGTCGGCTTATGGGCACTTGGTGTCAGAGATCAAAAGGTTTTTGAATGATAGGGTAGTTATTCCTGTTAAAATTCTTCGAGAACAGAATAGAGTTGCACATTGTTTAGCTAATTTTGGTAGATGTGGGGATAGCACAGCCTGTTGGTTGGGTCATCCACCCCCATGCATTAGCAAGCTAGTTGCTGAAGATTGTAACTCTATCACTCTGGAATAAAATACTCTATGATTCTTCGCAAAAAAATAGAAGTAGATAATATATCCTCGGCTAGTCAGCTTTGAATCCCGTTGTAAATCAAAAATGTCTTAATTCAAAAACTTCAAAATTCAAACTTTTCAGACCAACAAAATTCTAAAAAAATACACATTCCGGATACATAATGTACATGTGTGCAAATTTTCAGGTTGAAATAAGTTAAAATGAGAGCTACACAAAAAGAAAAATAACTAGGGCTTTTAAAATAAGTCAAAGTCCATGATTCTTTTTGTGTTGCTCACAATTCAAGGTATTTCACCTTGAAATTTTACACACATACACATTTACATCCTTGTATACATGTGCATTTTGAAATTGTATGCATGTGGAATTCTCCATGCCTATTTTTTTAAACTGGAAAGTTTGAATTTTGAAATTTTCGAAATTAAGGCTCCAAGGAGCTCATTCTAAAAAATGGTTTACTCATTGTAAATTTCAACTGAATATGATAGTAGTTGTTGGCTACTAAAAATGTGCTTCCGGGCTTTGCTGTTGAGCCCAAGGATTCGCTTCCCTCTGCTTGCTGCTCCAGTGGCCGGTGGTGGGGAAGGAAATTCCGGTGCCTTCGTTCCAGCTTAGGTTTGGTGGATTTTTTTAAGTCCTTGCAGGTGCCGCACTCAGGCGGATGGCGGTGCTTCTTCTTTGAAATTGTCTTATGAGTTTCAATCCTCCCTGCATTCGTCCATCAGGATGTAGTCGACAAAGCCTCGGCATAGAATCATGTCATTTTCTTGGGTCAGCGAGATTAGGGTTTCTCATTGTGCATACGCGAACGCGAGATTTGATGTCAGATACTTCAGATCTATTTAAGGGTTCAACGACGATGACATCGGCTCCAGGGTGTTGGTCCTTAGTGGCACGTGCACGAAGATTTCCCAGTTTTCATCAACAAGGTCAAGCCATCTCCCGTAGAGGAGCGGCGACAACGACATGTCAGTGGCTCATTCTGACGGCGGTAGCGGTCGTTCGATGGTCTAGAGACCTCGATATAAATTTTATTATGATCGAGGTGCATTTTTTTGGAAAGAATTCAGGTCTATTAGAAAAGTTCATCATAAGTATAAAACCGATGAACTTTTATAATAGACCTTTAAATAAATGATACACGATACAAACACTTTTTGGTGCCTTTCGGGAAATGGAGCTCCTGACGCGAGGAAGGGCCGCGGGTATGTATAGCTTGCTGCGATACACAACACAGTGTCGCCTACAGTACTTCGTAAATGGCCGGCCCAGCGCGCGGGAGGAGCAACACCTGTGCTCCACGATTTTTTTCTCTTTCCCTTTTTCTTTTCTTGATGACATTTATTTATATTACTAAAATGGAAATAATTTTTATTAAATTTTACAAATGTTCACCACACATTCGAAAAGTATCAACGCGATGTTAAGATATTGTTGATAGCATAAAAAAACTGTGACAATCAAAAAATGCCTCGGGTTTAAAAACAATTTACAGGGAACTTGCAAATTTTGTGTAATGCAAAAAAATATTTCATACCATTCAAAAAACTATTTAACAGTTTGTAAAAATACTCACATATTTGAAAATTATGCAATGACATTTTTAGAAGATGTTTATACAATGTAAAAAAAAGTTTGCATAGTATAAAGAATGTTTTGTACCATTCAAAAAAATGTACGTTACATTCTAAAAAAATATTCTCGCACTTCAAAAAGCTGGCCATGACATTTAAAAAATATATATAATATAAAGAATTATTCGTGTGGTTTAAAAAATTTCATGCCAATTTAATAAATCAATATGTATTTGAAAAATGTTTAACATGTATAGAAAAAAAAAAGCTCAAAGCATGTATTTGAAATAAAATGTACATCTTGTATTTGAAAAATACTCAATGTGTATAAAAAAAGTTGCACGTGTATATGAAATGTATAGTGTGTTTTTAGAAAAGTAGACATGTGTTAGAAAAAGGAAAAGATATAATGAAAAAATCCGAAGAAAACCTGTGAGAAAATGCCAAAAGAACAGAAAACGAAAGAAACTAGAGTGAAGAAACACAACAAAACAGAAAAAATGAAAAAAAAAACGTAGAAACACGGTGAAAACATAGAAAATAGATCAAAACCGAAAAAACCTAAAGAAACAAACAGAAAATGAAAACGGTACATCCGTCTCGCGACGAAGAAGGTGAGAGCCCGCTACTTTGATCTCTTTCCCGCTGATCATGATACCCACCCTGTGACATTACAAATTCCCACCGATAATTCATCCTGGAGCCCGGGCTCAGCTGCTCCCGGTCAGCAAATAATTCAAAAAAAATACTAGAAAAATTTAAAAAATCCCAATTTTTTTTGTGTGGTACATAATTAGATGCGTGAGGTCCGCTGCAAAAATCAACTCGTTTGAAAATTTGAGTAGGTCTCGAACAGTAAACTTTTTTAGAGACCCCGGTTTTGTCTTTTTTGCACAGACTTGCTCAAATGTCCAAATGAGTTGATTTTTGCAGCGAACCTCACGCATCTAATTATCTATCACACAAAAAAAATTGGAATTTTTTGAATTTTTTTATATTTGTTTTGATTTTTTCCGTGAGCGGGGGTGCAGCTGAGCCCGGGTGCAGATTCGCCGCACTCAATTCCCACATGCTTCTATACCGAAAAAGCAACGATTATCAACAACCCGAAACAGACGCACACCACCACAACACACACCCAAGGTAGGACACGTAGGCGCTGAGCGCACACCCAAGCACTACAAGAGCAACTGGGGTTCTCAGACGTGAACACGCCACGGCGAAGAGATGATGCCGCCCACATGCTTCTATTTCACTCCTATAGTGTCTCTGCACCCTTTATTACTAACATGCAATATAATGCCTTTGGGATTTCTCTCCCCTTGGGTTGAGGTTTTATTTTTACTAACATACCTCTCTTTCGGTTACTAATGAGTACATCAAATTGTCTAAACAATTTAATTGGTTACTACTGAGTACATGTACACCGAACTGTCTGAACAATTTCATCGGCATGCCCACTGTATATCGTATCACAATATTGTTCTGATTGTATTGTATTTTACAATGCTGCTACTACATGTTACTATGGAGTTCTCTATAGCTAATTCACATTTACACACACACACACACACACACACACACACACACACACACATAATTTACATCAGATCGGGCGACGCGACGAGAAGGGCAAGAACAATGGCGGACACAAGAGTGGAGGCAGCCAAAGAGGCAACATGGTGATACCCGATGTCGTAGGGCTCGAGGGTGCCACTCGGCCCAAATGTCCCGCTCCCGTTGAAGGCCACCTGACGGAGGGCCGAGGCTCGTCGGAGGGTTGGAGCTCGGCACCCGCGAGTTGGAGCCTCCTGCCATGGTGTTGCAACCATGAAATAGGCAACTCAGTGGAGGAGGCTACTTGGGCAGTGCAGGCGACGCCAGCCACGGGTGGTGGCGGGTGGATCGACGACAATCGTGGCGGATAAAATCTACTAAAGCTGCAAAAGAATCAATCTGGTCAAAGATTAGGCAGTCCATTTTTTTTGTTTCTTTTTGACTAGAACAATGCTTGCGTTGTAACGCGACATAAATATTCTAGTACGTTAACTTGTAATTTACCTCTCGATAATATTGTGATTGTGTAAATAAATGTTCATCAAATTTTGTCTGTGAATTACCTTATATTTTGATTAAAAGTTTGGTAAATAAATTAAAATGGAATTAGTTAACAGGTAAGTAAATTAAGGTGATTGATTAAAAGTTTCGCAAATTTCTTTTTAAGGGATTGATTATCATATACATGAAAGGTTGGACGAAGGGGTGATGGGAAGAAGGTCAAATGAGAACCTTACATTCTTTTTAAGTAGTAGAGATTTAGATTTTGTATGGAATGTTTAATTGATTTACAATTTTGAAGGAATGTTACAACAACAATAATAATAAATTTGTGATCAACACGCAGTGAACGTTGACAACTGTTGAAATTAATTCTGTAAAAGGGAAATATCCCCTTTCCCAACGGCCAAGCAGTTGCACCGCGCGGACGCCTGTGTCCCGACAACCGACGCATCTCTCTGGAACCGACACCTCCTCTGGATCGTCGGGTCTCTCCAGGAGATATATAAGCATTCTGTAACCATCGTCAATAGTAATCGATGATTCTGATTCCGAACACGTTATTGTTGGGGATCGTTGCAGATATTAAAAAAAATTCTACGCATCACCAAGATCAATCTATGGAGTAACTAGCAACAGAGAGAGGGGAGTGCATCTTCATACCCTTGAAGACCGCGAGACAGAAGCGTTGCAAGAACGCGGATGAAGGAGCTGTACTCGAAGCGATTCAGATCGCGGTGGATTCCGATCTTAGCGCCAAACAACGGCACCTCCGCGTTCAACACACGTGCAGCCCGGTGACGTCTCCCGCGCCTTGATCCAGCAAGGAGGAGGGAGAGGTTGAGGAAGAAGGTTCCAACAACAGCACGACGACGTGGTGGTGATGGAGTGGCAGTACTCCGGCAGGGCTTCGCCAAGCTCTTGCGGAGGAGGAGAGGTGTTGGGGAGGGGAGGGGCTGCGCCTTGGATGTGGTACTGCAACCCTCCCCTCACCCCTCTATTTATAGGAGAAGGGGGAAGGGGGGCCGGCCCCTCTAGATGGGATCTAGAGGGGGCGGCGGCCAAGGGGGAGGGGGCTTGCCCCCCAAGCAAGGGAGGCGCCCCCCCCCCCCCCCTTAGGGTTCCCCCAACCCTAGGCGCATGGGCCCTAGGGGGGTGGCGCCCAGCCCTCCAAGGGGCTGGTTCCCTTACCTCTACAGCCCATAAGGCCCTCCGTAACAGGTGGCCCCTCCCGGTGGATCCCCGGAACCCCTCCGGTGGCCCCGGTACAATACTGGTATGCCCCCGAACATTTCCGGTGACCGTATGACAACTTCCCATATATAAATCTTCACCTCCTGACCATTACGGAACTCCTCGTGACATCCGGGATCTCATCCGGGACTCCGAACAACATTCGGTAATCACATAAAAATCTTCCTAATAACCCTAGCGTCATCGAACCTTAAGTGTGTAGACCCTACGGGTTCGGGAATCATGCAGACATGACCGAGACAGCTCTCTGGCCAATAACCAACAGGGGGATCTGGATACCCATGTTGGCTCCCACATTTTACACGATGATCTCATTGGATGAACCACGATGTCAAGGATTCAAGTAATCCCGTATACAATTCCCTTTGTCAATCGGTACGTTACTTGCCCGAGATTCGATCGTCGGTACCCCAATACCTCGTTCAATCTCATTACCGGCAAGTCACTTTACTCGTTCCATAATGCATGATCCCGTGACCAACCACTTGGTCACATTGAGCTCATTATGATGATGCATTACCGAGTGGTCCTAGAGATACCTCTCCGTCATACGGAGTGACAAATCCCAGTCTCGATTCGTGCCAACCCAACAGACACTTTCGGAGATACCTGTAGTGTACCTTTATAGCCACCCAGTTACGTTGTGACGTTTGGTACACCCAAAGCACTCCTACGGTATCCGTGAGTTGCACGATCTCATGGTCTAAGGAAATGATACTTGACATTAGAAAAGCTCTAGCAGACGAACTATACGATCTTGTGCTATGCTTAGGATTGGGTCTTGTCCATCACATCATTCTCCCAATGATGTGATCCCGTTATCAATGACATCCAATGTCCATGGTCAGGAAACCGTAACCATCCATTGATCAACGAGCTAGTCAACTAGAGGCTCACTAGGGACATGTTGTGGTCTATGTATTCACACATGTATTACGATCGGATAACACAATTATAGCATGAACAATAGACAATTATCATGAACAAGGAAATATAATAATAACCATTTTATTATTGCCTCTAGGGCATATTTCCAACAGTCTCCCACTTGCACTAGAGTCAATAATCTAATTACATTGTGATGAATCGAACACCCATAGAGTTCTGGTGTTGATCATGTTTTGCTCGTGGAAGAGGTTTAGTCAACGGATCTGCGACATTCAGATCCGTATGCACTTTGCAAATATCTATGTCTCCATCTTGAACATTTTCACGAATGGAGTTGAAGCGATGCTTGATGTGCCTGGTCTTCTTGTGAAACCTGGGCTCCTTGGCAAGGGCAATGGCTCCAGTGTTGTCACAGAAGAGAGTCATCGGCCCCGACGCATTCGGAATAACTCCTAGGTCAGTAATGAACTCCTTCATCCAGATTGCTTCATGTGCTGCCTCCGAGGCTGCCATGTATTCCGCTTCACATGTAGATCCCACAATGACACTTTGCTTGCAACTGCACCAGCTTACTGCCCCACCATTCAAAATATACACGTATCCGGTTTGTGACTTAGAGTCATCCAGATCTGTGTCGAAGCTAGCATTGACGTAACCCTTTACGACGAGCTCTTCGTCACCTCCATAAACGAGAAACATATCCTTAGTCCTTTTCAGGTACTTCAGGATATTCTTGACCGCTGTCCAGTGTTCCATGCCGGGATTACTTTGGTACCTTCCTACCAAACTTACGGCAAGGTTTACATCAGGTCTGGTACACAACATGGCATACATAATAGACCCTATGGCTGAGGCATAGGGGATGACACTCATCTTTTCTCTATCTTCTGCCGTGGTCGGGCATTGAGCCGAGCTCAATTTCACACCTTGCAACACAGGCAAGAACCCCTTCTTGGACTGATCCATATTGAACTTCTTCAATATCTTATCAAGGTATGTGCTTTGTGAAAGACCTATGAGGCGTCTCGATCTATCTCTATAGATCTTGATGCCTAATATATAAGCAGCTTCTCCAAGGTCCTTCATTGAAAAACACTTATTCAAGTAGGCCTTTATGCTGTCCAAAAGTTCTATATCATTTCCCATCAAAAGTATGTCATCCACATATAATATGAGAAATGCTACAGAGCTCCCACTCACTTTCTTGTAAACGCAGGCTTCTCCATAAGTCTGCATAAACCCAAACGCTTTGATCATCTCATCAAAGCGAATGTTCCAACTCCGAGATGCTTGCACCAGCCCATAGATGGATCGCTGGAGCTTGCATACCTTGTTAGCATTCTTAGGATCGACAAAACCTTCCGGCTGCATCATATACAATTCTTCCTTAAGATAGCCGTTAAGGAATGCCGTTTTGACGTCCATTTGCCATATCTCATAATCATAGTATGCGGCAATTGCTAACATGATTCGGACGGACTTCAGCTTCGCTACGGGAGAGAAAGTCTCATCATAGTCAACCCCTTGAACTTGTCGATAACCCTTAGCGACAAGTCGAGCTTTATAGATGGTAACATTACCATCCGCGTCCGTCTTCTTCTTAAAGATCCATTTATTTTCTATCGCTCGCCGATCATCGGGCAAGTCTGTCAAAGTCCATACTTTGTTTTCATACATGGATCCTATCTCGGATTGCATGGCTTCAAGCCATTTGTTGGAGTTTGGGCCCGCCATCGCTTCTTCATAGTTCGAAGGTTCACCGTTGTCTAACAACATGATTTCCAGGACAGGGTTGCCATACCATTCTGGTGTGGAACGTGTCCTTGTGGACCTACGAAGTTCAGTAGCAACTTGATCCGAAGTACCTTGATCATCATCATTAACTTCCTCTCTAGTCGGTGCAGGCACCACAGAACATCTTCCTGAGCTGCGCTACTTTCCGATTCAAGAGGTAGTACTTCATCAAGTTCTACTTTCCTCCCACTTACTTCTTTCGAGAGAAACTCTTTCTCCAGAAAGGACCCATTCTTGGCAATAATGATCTTGCCTTCGGATCTGAGGTAGAAGGTATACCCAGTGGTTTCCTTAGGGTATCCTATGAAGACGCATTTTTCCGACTTGGGTTCGAGCTTTTCAGGTTGAAGTTTCTTGACATAAGCATCGCATCCCCAAACTTTTAGAAAAGACAGCTTAGGTTTCTTTCCAAACCATAATTCATACGGTGTCGTCTCAACGGATTTAGACGGTGCCCTATTTAAAGTGAATGTAGTTGTCTCTAAAGCGTATCCCCAAAATGATAGCGGTAAATCGGTAAGAGACATCATAGACCGCACCATATCCAATACAGTGCGATTACGATGTTCGGACACACCGTTACGCTGAGGTGTTCCAGGCGGCGTGAGTTGTGAAACAATTCCACATTTCCTTAAGTGCGTACCAAACTCATGACCTGAATATTCTCCCCCACGATCTGATCGTAAGAACTTTATTTTTCTGTCACGTTGATTCTCTACCTCATTCTGAAATTCCTTGAACTTTTCAAAGGTCTCAGACTTGTGTTTCATTAAGTAGACATACCCATATCTACTTAAGTCATCAGTGAGGGTGAGAACATAACGATAGCCACCGCGAGCCTCAACGCTCATTGGACCGCACATCAGTATGTATAATTTCCAATAAGTTGGTTGCTCGCTCCATTGTTCTGGAGAACGGAGTCTTGGTCATTTTGCCCATGAGGCATGGTTCGCACGTGTCAAATGATTCGTAATCAAGAGACTCCAAAAGTCCATCTGCATGGAGCTTCTTCATGCGTTTGACACCAATGTGACCAAGGCGGCAGTGCCACAGGTATGTGGGACTATCATTATCAATCTTACATCTTTTGGTATTCACACTATGAATATGTGTAACATCACATTCGAGATTCATTAAGAATAAACCATTGACCAGCGGGGCATGACCATAAAACATATCTCTCATATAAATAGAACAACCATTATTCTCGGATTTAAATGAGTAGCCATCTCGTATTAAACGAGATCCAGATACAATGTTCATGCTCAAAGCTGGCACTAAATAACAATTATTGAGGTTTAAAACTAATCCCATAGGTAAATGTAGAGGTAGCGTGCCGACGGCGATCACATCGACCTTGGAACCATTCCCGACGCGCATCGTCACCTCGTCCTTCGCCAGTCTCCGCTTATTCCGCAGCTCCTGTTTTGAGTTACAAATATGAGCAACCGCACCGGTATCAAATACCTAGGAGCTACTACGAGTACTAGTAAGGTACACATCAATAACATGTATATCACATATACCTTTGGTGTTGCCTGCCTTCTTATCCGCTAAGTACTTGGGGCAGTTCCACTTCCAGTGACCACTTCCCTTGCAATAAAAACACTCAGTCTCAGCCTTGGGTCCATTCTTTGGCTTCTTCCCGGCAACTGGCTTACCGGGCACGGCAAATCCTTGCCGTCCTTCTTGAAGTTTTTCTTACCCTTTCCTTTCTTGAAACTAGTGGTTTTATTGACCATCAACACTTGATGTTCCTTTTTGATCTCCACCTCCGCTGATTTCAGCATTGAAAATACCTCAGGAATGGTTTTCACCATCCCCTGCATATTGTAGTTCATCACAAAGCTCTTGTAGCTAGGTGGGAGCGACTGAAGGATTCTGTCAATGACCGCCTCATCCGGGAGGTTAATGTCTAGTTGAGACAAGCGGTTGTGCAACCCAGACATTTTGAGTATGTGCTCGCTGACAGAACTATTCTCCTCCATCTTACAACTGTAGAACTTGTCGGAGACTTCATATCTCTCGACCCGGGCATGAGCTTGGAAAACCATTTTCAGCTCTTGGAACATCTCATATGCTTCGTGCTGCTCGAAACGCTTTTGGAGCCCCGGTTCTAAGCTGTAAAGCATGCAGCACTGAACCAGGGAGTAATCATCAACACGCGACTGCCAAGCATTCATAACGTCTTGGTTCGCTGGGACGGGTGCTTCACCTAGCGGTGCTTCCAGGACATATGCTTTCTTGGCAGCTATGAGGATGATCCTCAAGTTCCGGACCTAGTCCGTATAGTTGCTACCATTGTCTTTCAGCTTGGTTTTCTCTAGGAACGCGTTGAAGTTGAGGTTGACATGAGCGTGGGCCATTTGATCTACAGGACATTTTTTGCAAAAGTTTTAGACTAAGTTCATGATAATTAAGTTCATTTAATCAAATTAATTAATGAACTCCCACTCAGATAGACATCCCTCTAGTCATCTAAGTGTTACATGATCCAAGTCAACTAGGTCGTGTCCAATCATCACGTGAAACGGACTAGTCATCATCGGTGAACATCTTCATGTTGATCGTATCTTCTATACGATTCATGTTCGACCTTTCGGTCTCTTGTGTTTCGAGGCCATGTCTGTACATGCTAGGCTCGTCAAGTCAACCTAAGTGTTTTGCATGTGTAAATCTGGCTTACACCCGTTGTATGTGAATGTTAGAATCTATCACACCCGATCATCACGTGGTGCTTCGAAACAACAAACTTTCGCAATGGCGCACAGTTAGGGAAAACACTTTCTTGAAATTATTATGAGGGATCATCTTATTTACTACCGTCGTTCTAAGCAAATAAGATGCAAAAACATGATAAACATCACATGCAATCAAATAGTGACATGATATGGCCAATATCATTTTGCTCATTTTGATTTCCATCTTCGGGGCGCCATGATCATCATCGTCACTGGCATGACACCATGATCTCCATCATCATATCTCCATGAAGTTGTCTCGCCAACTATTACTTCTACTACTATGGCTAACGGTTTAGCAATGAAGTAAAGTAATTACATGGCGTTATTCAGTGACACGTAGGTCATACAATAAATAAAGACAACTCCTATGGCTCCTGCCGGTTGTCCTACTCATCGACATGCAAGTCGTGATTCCTATTACAAGAACATGATCAATCTCATACATCACATATATTTCATTCATCACATCCTTCTTGGCCATATCACATCACATGGCATATGCTACAAAAATAAGTTAGACGTCCTCTAATTGTTGTTGCAAGTTTTTACGTGGTTGCTATAGGTTTCTAGCAAGAACGTTTCTTACCTATGCCAAAACCACAACGTGATATGCCAATTGCTATTTACCCTTCATAAGGACCCTTTTCATCGAATCCGATCCGACTAAAGTGGGAGAGACAGACACCCGCTAGCCACCTTATGCAACTAGTGCATGTCAGTCGGTGGAACCTGTCTCACGTAAGCGTACGTGTAAGGTCGGTCCGGGCCGCTTCATCCCATGATGCCGCCGAAACAAGATAAGACTAGTAGTGGAAAGTAAATTGACAAAATCGACGCCCACAACAAACTTGTGTTCTTCTCGTGCATAGAAACTACGCATAGACCTAGCTCATGATGCCACTGTTGGGGATCGTTGCAGAAATTAAAAAAAAATTCTACGCATCACCAAGATCAATCTATGGAGTAACTAGCAACGAGAGAGAGGGGAGTGCATCTTCATACCCTTGAAGACCACGAGACGGAAGCGTTGCAAGAACGCGGATGAAGGAGTCGTACTCGAAGTGATTCAGATCGCGGTGGATTCCGATCTTAGCGCCGAACAGCGGCCCCTCCGCGTTCAACACACGTGCAGCCCGGTGACGTCTCCCGTGCCTTGATCCAGCAAGGAGGAGGGATAGGTTGAGGAAGAAGGTTCCAACAGCAGCACGACGGCGTGGTGGTGATGGAGTGGCAGTACTCCGGCAGGGCTTCGCCAAGCTCTTGCGGAGAAAGAGAGGTGTTGGGGAGGGGAGGGGCTGCGCCTTGGATGGTACTGCAACCCTCCCCTCGCCCCTCTATTTATAGGAGAAGGGGGAAGGGGAGCCGGCCCCTCTAGATGGGATCTAGAGGGGGGCGGTGGCCAAGGGGGAGGGGCTTGGCCCCCAAGCAAGGGAGGCGCCCCCCTTAGGGTTCCCCCCAACCCTAGGCGCATGGGCCCTAGGAGGGTGGCGCCCAGCCCTCCAAGGGGCTGGTTCCCTTCCCTCTACAGCCCATAAGGCCCTCCGGGACAGGTGGCCCCTCCCGGTGGACACCCGGAACCTCTCCGGTGGCCCCAGTACAATACCGGTATGCCCCCGAACATTTCCGGTGACCGTATGATGATAACCCACAAGTTTAGGGGATCGCAATAGTTTTCGATAAGTAAGAGTGTGAACCCAACGAGGAGCTAAAGGTAGAATAAATATTCCCTCAAGTTATATCGACCACCGATACAACTCTACGCACGCTTGACGTTCGCTTTACCTAGAACAAGTATGAAACTAGAAGTACTTTGTAGGTGTTGTTGGATAGGTTTGCAAGATAATAAAGAACACATAAATATAAAACTAGAGGCTGTTTAGATAAAGAAGCAATAAAGTAAATATAGCGAGTGTGGAAAAGTGGTGGTAGGAGTTGTGAAATTGCCCCTAAGCAATTGACTATGTTACTAGACCAGTAATCACTATTGCAATTCTATTTGAGGGAGAGGCATAAGCTAACATACTTTCTCTACTTGGATCATATGCACTTATGATTGGAACTCTAGCAACCATCCACAACAAAGATTCATTAAGGTAAAACCCAACCATAGCCTTAAAGTATCAAGTCCCCTTTATCCCATACGCAAACAACCTACTTACTCGGGTCTGTGCTTCTGTCACTCACGCCACCCACCATAAGCAAATCATAAACATATTGCAAACCCTACAGCGAGAATCCCTCACGCTTGCGCGACACGGAGGGCACAATAGGACAGCACCAATAATAAAACATGCAACTCAAACCAATCATAGCAATTCATCAATCACCGATAGGACAACGAAAATCTACTCAGACATCATAGGATGGCAACACATCATTGGAAAATAATATGAAGCATAAAGCACCATGTTCAAGTAGAGGGTACAACGGGTTGCGGGAGAGTGGACCGCTGTAGATGGAAGGGGGAAGGTGATGGAGATGTTGGCGAAGATGATGGAGGTGTTGGTGAAGATCGCGGTGATGATGATGACCCCCGGCAGCGCTCTGGCGCCACCGGAAGCAAGGGGAGAGAGGCCCCCTTCTTCTTCTTCTTCCTTTACCTCCTCCCTAGATGGGAGAAGGGTTTCCCCTCTGGTCCTTGGCTCCCATGGCTTGGGTGGGGCGAGATCCCCTCCGAGATTGGATCTATCTCTCTGTTTCTGCGTTCTCTGGGTTATCAGATTCTGCCCCTTCACTGTTTCTTTTATATCCGGAGATCCGTAACTCCGATTGGTGTGAATCTTTCGCCCAAATTTTTCTCGTAAAATTAGCTTTCTTGCGGCAAAAGAAGAGTGTCAACCGCCTTACGGGTGGCTCAGGAGAGTGCCAGGCGCGCCTAGGGGGGGTGGGCGCGCCCCCTATCTCCTGGCCACCTCGGACACCGTTTCGCGTTGATTCTTCCTCCGGAAAATCCCAAATATTCCAAAATAATTCTCCGTCCGTTTTATCCCGTTTGGATTCTGTTTGATATTGGGTTTCTGCGAAACATAAAACATGCAACAAACAGGAACTGACACTGGGCACTGGATCAATATGTTAGTCCCAAAAATAGTATAGAAATTGCCAAAAGTATATGAAAGTTGAAGAATATTGGCATGGAACAATCAAAAATTATAGATACGATGGAGACGTATCAGCATCCTCGAGTTTAATTCCTGCTCGTCCTCGAGTAGGTAAATGATAAAAAAGATAATTTTTGATGTGAAATGCTACCTAGCATAATCTTGATCATATGTCTAATCATGGCATGAATATTAAGACACGAGTGATTCAAAGCAATAGTCTATCATTTGACATAAAAACAATAATACTTCGAGCGTACCAAAAAAGCAATCATGTCTTTTCAAAACAACAAGGCCAAAGCAAGCTTATCCCTACAAAATCATATAGTTTGGCCATGCTTCATTTTCGTCACACAAAATGCTCCCATCATGCACAACCCCGATGACAAGCCAAGCAATTGGTTCATACTTTTAACGCGCTTCAACTTTTTCAACCCTCACGCAATACATGAGCGCAAGCCATGGATATAGCACTATAGGTGGAATAGAATATAATGATGGAGGTTATGTGGAGAAGACAAAAAGGGAGAAAGTCTCACATCGACGCGGCTAATCAACGGGCTATGGAGATGCCCATCAATTGATGTCAAATTGAGGAGTAGGGATGCCATGCAACGGCTGCACTAAGAGCTATAAGTGTATGAAATCTCAACAAAAGAAACTAAGTGGGTGTGCATCCAACTTGCTTGCTCATGAAGACCTAGGGCATTTGAGGAAGCCCATCGTTAGAATATACAAGCCAAGTTCTATGATGAAAATTCCCACTAGTATATGAAAGTGACAACATAGGAGAAAATCTATATGAAGAACATGGTGCTACTTTGAAGCACAAGTGTGGAAAAAGGATAGTAACATTGCCCCTTTTCTTTTTCTTTTTTTCCTTTTTTTTCTTTTCGGTGGGCTTCTTTGGACCCCTTTTTTATTTAGGCTTCTTTGGCCTTTCCCTTTTTTTTTCTTTTTTTTCATGGGGCAATGCTCTATAATGATGATCATCACACTTTTATTTACTTACAACCCAATATTACAACTCGATACTGGAACAAAGATATGACTCTATATGAATGCTTCCGGCGGTGTACCGGGATGTGCAATGATCTAGCGTAGCAATGACATCAAAAAACGGACAAGCCATGAAAACATCATGCTAGCTATCTTACGATCATGCAAAGCAATATGACAATAAATGCTCAAGTCATGTATATGATGATGAAGGAAGTTGCATGGCAATATATCTCGGAATGGCTATGGAAATGCCGTGATAGGTAGGTATGGTGGCTGTTTTGAGGAAGATATAAGGAGGTTTATGTGTGATAGAGTGTATCGTATCACGGGGTTTGGATGCACCGGCGAAGTTTGCACCGACTCTGGAGGTGAGAAAGGGCAATGCACGGTACCGAAGAGGCTAGCAATGATGGAAAGGTAAAAGTGCGTATAATCCATGGACTCACATTAATCATAAAGAACTCATATACTTATTGCAAAAGTTTATTAACCCTCGAAACAAAGTACTACTATGCATGCTCCTAGGGGGATAGATTGGTAGGAAAAGACCATCGCTCGTCCCCGACCGCCACTCATAAGGAAGACAATCAAAGAAACACCCCATGCTTCAAATTTGTCACACAACGGTTACCATACGTGCATGCTACGGGACTTGCAAACCTCAACACAAGTGTGTCTACAATCCACAACCACCCACTAGCATGACTCTAATATCACCATCTTTATATCGCAAAACTATTGCAAGGAACCAAACATATCATATTCAGCGATCTATAAGTTTATGTAGGATTTTATGACTAACCATGTGAATGACCAATTCCTGTCATCTCTCTAAATTGATATAAGTGAAGCAAGAGAGTTTAATTCTTTCTACAAAATATATGCCCACGCTCTAACAAATATAAGTGAAGCAAAAGAGCATTCTACAAATGGTGGTTTTCTATGTGAAGAGAAACAGGCAAACCAAACTTCAAATGATATAAGTGAAGCACATGAAGCATTCTATAAAGCCATACTCAAAAGATTTAAGTGAAGTGCAATGAACATTCTATAAATCAACCAAGGACTATCTCATACCAGCATGGTGCATAAAAGAAAAGTGAAAAACTAAATGCAAAAGACGCTCCAAGACTTGCACATGATGCACGAACGAAACGAATCCGAAAACATACCGATACTTGTTGAAGAAAGAGGGGATGCCTTCCGGGGCATCCCCAAGCTTAGACGCTTGAGTCTCCTTGAATATTTACTTGGGGTGCCTCGGGCATCCCCAAGCTTGAGCTCTTGCCTCTCTTCCTTTTCCTCATATCGAGACATCCTCGATTAGATACTTCATCCACACAAAACTTCAACAGAAAACTCGGTAAGATCCGTTATTATAATAAAGCAAATCACTACTCTAAGTACTGTAGCAAACCAATTCATATTTTGTTTTTGCATTGTGTCTACTGTAATATAACTTTTCCATGGCTTAATCCACTAATATAAATTGGTAGATTCATCAAAACGAGCAAACTATGCATCAAAAACAGAATCTGTCAAAAACAGAACAGTCTGTAGCAATCTGAACATTCACCATACTTATGGTACCACAAAAATTCTACAAAAATTAGGAACAATAAAGAAGTTGTATATCAAGACAGTTAAAAAGGAATCAGAACCAATTGACGTTCCAGTTAAAAATGTAAAATCGCGCACTACAGCCAAAGTTTCTGTCCTGCACCGTACAAACCAACAAGCATTGTAAACATCCTAAAGGCAAACCTTGGCACATTATTTTTATAATACGATGGAATTGTACAAGGGGATAATTATTTTTGTTGAAAAGTTTCTGTAATTAAGATTCACAAAGTTTCCGTGAGCATGAACAAAGTTCAAGGAGCTCTCCCACTTCAACAATGCTTGTCTCTCTCACTTTCACTTTCCTTTTTGAAAAGTTTTTAGGTTCCCCTCTTTATTTTTTTGTTTTTAAACTATATTAAAGAACACAACAGAAATAAATGACTCTCTAAAACTTCCGGGTTGTCTCCCTGGCAGTGCTTTCTTTAAAGGCATTAAGCTAGGCATATAGTGCTCAAGTAATGGATCCACCTGGATCCCAAGGTATATCAAAGCCAATTTTAATTAACAATGATTTGTAATTTAGTAGTGAGCACAAAGTAACATATATCATGAAACAACGAAGTCTAACTCTCTTCCTATGCATTGGCATGTCATAAAAGAACAATTCATGCACACATAGTAAAGGCCAATGCGTAGTATAAGCAGATTCTTACAATTCTATCGTGTTGGAAACATAAAGAGGCGGAGATATAGTTCCTCTCTCATAATAATTGCAAGTAGGAGCAGCAAGCACATGCATATTATATTCATCAAAATCATCATGTGCAACTGTAAAAGGCAACCTATCAATATAATCCTTAATAAGCACAGACTTCTCCGATATAGTGTAGTTTGGAGAATTCAAAAAGATAATAGGACTATCATGCGTGGGTGTAATAGCAACAAGTTCATGTTTAACATAAGGAACTATAGCAAGTTCATCTCCATAAGCATAATTCATATTGGCATCTTGGCCACAAGCATAGCAAGCATCATCAAAAAGGGATATTTCAAGAGAATCAACGAGATCGTAGCAATCATCATAGCAATCATCCTTTGGTAAGCACAAAGGGAAATTAAACAATGTATGAGTTGAAGAGTTACTCTCATTAGAAGGTGGGCACGGGTGATCAATCCGCTCTTCCTCCTTTTGTTCTTCGCTCTCCTCATCATCTTTTTCATCCAATGAGCTCACAATTTCATCAATTTCTTCTTCCGTAGCTTCCTGCAAAATATTAGTCTCTTCTTGGATAGCGGAGAATTTCTCAATATATGGTTTAACATAGGCATTAGAAGCATAATTATAATAACAATAATCAAGTATGGCAAAATTTTCAGATTTGTAAAGAGTAACATCATACTTTTCAATCAAAGAAGCAATTTCATAAGCACCCTTAAAACCAACAAATTCTTCAATTTGTTGAACATCATAGTAATTATAAACACCCTTAGCATACGAAGATACGATTCCATTATCAATAAACTCACATTGGAAGGGAAGGTGTTTCTTAGGGTTTTCAGAACAATAAGTAACATCATATATTTCACATAAATTCCAAGCATAGCATTGCAAATGTTGAATTTGATCCCATAATAGTTTCCCTTTTTCAGATATACAGTGTCGCACATAACAAGCATGCTCATCTAAAGATTTGCCCTCAACTAAGCTAGTTGGGGTTTCGGCACGAGCACAAAGGGATCGAAGATGATCCAAGTAAAAAGCTTCAGTCGTGTGATAGATTTTGAGTGGTTCTTCAACCATTGGAGCAGTAGGTACAACTAATTTTTTTGGTATTTTGCGTTTCTTACCCATAACTAAAGATAGAAAACAACTAAGAACAGCAAATAAAAATTACTTAGTGATAAAGCAAACAAGCACACACGAGAATATTCACCCCACGCTATGACTCCCCGGCAACGGCGCCAGAAAAAGGTCTTGATAACCCACAAGTGTAGGGGATCACAACAGTTTTCGATAAGTAAGAGTGTCAAACCCAACGAGGAGCTAAAGGTAGAATAAATATTCCCTCAAGTTCTATTGACCACCAATACAACTCTACGCATGCTTGACGTTCGCTTTACCTAGAACAAGTATGAAACTAGAAGTACTTTGTAGGTGTCGTTGGATAGGTTTGCAAGATAATAAAGAACATGTAAATATAAACTAGGGGCTGTTTAGATAAAGAAGCAATAAAGTAAATATAGCGAGTGTGGAAAAGTGGTGGTAGGAGTTGTGAAATTGCCCCTAAGCAATTGACTATGTTACTAGACCGGTAATCACTATTGCAATTCTATTTGAGGGAGAGGCATAAGCTAACATACTTTCTCTACTTGGATCATATGCACTTATGATTGGAACTCTAGCAAGCATCCGCAACTACTAAAGATTCATTAAGGTAAAACCCAACCATAGCATTAAAGTATCAAGTCCCCTTTATCCCATACGCAAACAACCTACTTACTCGGGTCTGTGCTTCTATCACTCATGCCACCCACCATAAGCAAATCATAAACATATTGCAAACCCTACAGCGGGAATCCCTCACGCTTGCGCGACACGGAGGGCACAATAGGACAGCACCAATAATAAAACATGCAACTCAAACCAATCATAGCAATTCATCAATCACCGATAGGACAACGGAAATCTACTTAGACATCATAGGATGGCAACACATCATTGGAAAATAATATGAAGCATAAAGCACCATGTTCAAGTAGAGGGTATAGCGGGTTGCGGGAGAGTGGAACACTGTAGATAGAAGGGGGAAGGTGATGGAGATGTTGGCGAAGATGATGGAGGTGTTGGTGAAGATCACGATGATGATGATGGCCCCCGGCAGCGCTCCGGCGCCACCGGAAGCAAGGGGGGGAGAGGCCCCCTTCTTCTTCTTCTTCCTTGACCTCCTCCCTAGATGGGAGAAGGGTTTCCCCTCTGGTCCTTGGCTCCCATGGCTTGGGAGGGGCGAGAGCCCCTCCGAGATTGGATCTATCTCTCTGTTTCTGTGTTCTCTGGGTTCTCAGATTCTGCCCCTCCACCGTTTCTTTTATATCCGGAGATCCGTAACTCCGATTGGGTGAATCTTTCGCCCAGATTTTTCTTGTAAAATTAGCTTTCTTGCAGAAAAAGAAGAGCGTCAACCGCCTTACGGGTGGCCCAGGAGAGTGCCAGGTGCGCCCAGGGGGTGTGGGCGTGCCCCCTATCTCCTGGCCACCTCGGACACCGTTTCGCGTTGATTCTTCCTCCGGAAAATCCCAAATATTCCAAAATAATTCTCCGTCCGTTTTTATCCCGTTTGGATTCCGTTTGATATTGGGTTTCTGCAAAACATAAAACATGCAACAAATAGGAACTGGCACTGGGCACTGGATCAATATGTTAGTCCCAAAAATAGTATAAAAAATTGCCAAAAGTATATGAAAGTTGAAGAATATTGGCATGGAATAATCAAAAATTATAGATACGATAGAGACGTATCATATGACAACTTCGCATATATAAATCTTCACCTCCGGACCATTCCGGAACTCCTCGTGATGTTCGGGATCTCATCCGGGACTCCGAACAACATTCGGTAATCACATACAAATCTTCCTAATAACCCTAGCGTCATCGAACCTTAAGTGTGTAGACCCTACGGGTTCGGGAATCATGCAGACATGACCGAGACAACTCTCCGGCCAATAACCAACAGCGGGATCTGGATACCAATGTTGGCTCCCACATGTTACACGATGATCTCATCGGATGAACCACAATGTCGAGGATTCAAGTAATCACGTATACAGTTCCCTTTGTCAATCGGTACGTTACTTGCCCGAGATTCGATCGTCGGTATCCTAATACCTCGTTCAATCTCGTTACCGGCAAGTCACTTTACTCGTTCCATAATGCATGATCCCGTGACCTAAAGGAAATATGCCCTAGAGGCAATAATAAAGTTATTATTTATTTCCTCATATCATGATAAATGTTTATTATTCATGCTAGAATTGTATTAACCGGAAACATGATACATGTGTGAATACATAGACAAACAGATAGTCACTAGTTTGCCTCTACTTGACTAGCTCATTAATCAAAGATGGTTATGTTTCCTAACCATAGACATGTGTTGTCATTTGATTAATGGGATCACATCATTATGAGAATGATGTGATTGACATGACCCATTCCGTTAGCCTAGCACTTGATCGTTTAGTATATTGTTATTGCTTTCTTCATGACTTATACAAAGTTCCTGCAAATATGAGATTGTGCAACTCCCGTTTACCGGAAGAACACTTTGTGTGCTACCAAACGTCACAACGTAACTGGGTGATTATAAAGGTGCTCTACAGGTGTTTCCGAAGGTACATGTTGGGTTGGCATAATTCGAGATTAGGTTTTGTCACTCCGATTGTCGGAGAGGTATCTCTGGGCCCTCTCGGTAATACTCATCACCTAAGCCTTGCAATCATTGTAACTAATGAGTTAGTTATAAGATGATGTATTACGGAACGAGTAAAGAGACTTGCCGGTAACGAGATTGAACTAGGTATTGGATACCGACGATCAAATCTCGGGCAAGTAACATGCCGATGACAAAGGGAACAACGTATGTTATTATGCGGTTTGACCGATAAAGATCTTCGTAGAATATGTAGGAACCAATATGGGCATCCAGGTCCCGCTATTGGTTATTGACCGAGAATGGTTCTAGGTCATGTCTACATAGTTCTCGAACCCGTAGGGTCCGCACGCTTAATGTTACGATGACAGTTTTATTATGAGTTTATAAGTTTTGATGTACCGAAGTTTGTTCGGAGTCCCGGATGTGATCACGGACATGACGAGGAGTCTCGAAATGGTCGAGACATAAAGATTGATATATTGGACGACTATATTCGGACACCGGAAGTGTTCCGGGTGATTCCGGAGAAAACCGGAGTGCCGGGGGGGGGGGGGGGGGTTACCGGAACCTCCCGGGAGAGTATTGGGCCTCATGGGCCTTAGGGGAAAGGAGAGAGGGGTGGCCAACATGGGCCGCGCCCCCCTCCCCCCTCTGGTCCAAATTGGACTAGGAGGGGGGCGGCGCCCCCCCTTTCCTTCCCCCTCTCCCCCTTCCTTCCTCCTCCTAGTAGGAGTAGGAAAGGAGGAGTCCTACTCCTACTAGGAGGCGGATTCCTCCTCCCTTGGCGCGCCCAAGGGGCCGGCCGGCCTCCCCCCCTTGCTCCTTTATATACGGGGGCAGGGGGGCACCCCATAGACACACAAGTTGATCTACGGATCGTTCCTTAGCCGTGTGCGGTGCCCCCCTCCACCATATTCCACCTCGGTCATATCGTCGCGGAGTTTAGGCGAAGCCCTGCGCCGGTAGAACATCATCATCGTCACCACGCCGTCGTGCTGACGGAACTCATCTCCGAAGCTTCGCTGGATCGGAGGCCGGAGATCGTCATCGAGCTGAACGTGTGCTGAACTCGGAGGCCCCGTACGTTCGGTGCTTGGATCGGTCGGATTGTGAAGATGTACGACTACATCAACCACGTTGTGCTAACGCTTCCGCTTACGGTCTACGAGGGTACGTGGACGAACACTCTCCCCTATCGTTGCTATACCATCACCATGATCTTGCGTGTGCGTAGGAAATTTTTTGAAATTACTACGTTCCCCAACAGTGGCATCCGAGCCTAGGTTTTATGCGTTGATGTTATATGCACGAGTAGAACACAAGTGAGTTGTGGGCGATACAAGTCATACTGCTTACCAGCATGTCATACTTTGGTTCGGCGGTATAGTGAGATGAAGCGGCCCGGACCGACACTACGCGTACGCTTACGCGAGACTGGTTTCACTGTTACGAGCACTCGTTCTTAAAGGTGGCTGGCGGGTGTCTGTCTCTCTCACTTTAGCTAAATCGAGTGTGGCTACGCCCGGTCCTTGCGAAGTTTAAAACAGCACCAACTTGACGAACTATCGTTGTGGTTTTGATGCGTAGGTAAGAACGGTTCTTGCTAAAGCCTGTAGCAGCCACGTAAAATTTGCAACAACAAAGTAGAGGACGTCTAACTTGTTTTTGCAGGGCATGTTGTGATGTGATATGGTCAAGACGTGATGTTATATTTTATTGTATGAGATGATCATGTTTTGTAACCGAAGTTATCGGCAACTGGCAGGAGCCATATGGTTGTCGCTTTATTGTATGAAATGCAAACGCCCTGTAATTGCTTTACTTTATCACTAAGCGGTAGCGATAGTCGTAGAAGCAATAGATGGCGTAACGACAACGATGCTACGATGGAGATCAAGGTGTCGCGCCGGTGACGATGGTGATCACGACGGTGCTTCGGAGATGGAGATCACAAGCACAAGATGATGATGGCCATATCATATCACTTATATTGATTGCATGTGATGTTTATCCGTTATGCATCTTATCTTGCTTTGTTTGACGGTAGCATTTTAAGATGATCTCTCACTAAAATTATCAAGAAGTGTTCTCCCTGAGTATGCACCGTTGCCAAAGTTCGTCGTGCCCAGACACCACGTGATGATCGGGTGTGATAAGCTCTACGTCCATCTACAACGGGTGCAAGCCAGTTTTGCACACGCAGAATACTCAGGTTAAACTTGACGAGCCTAGCATATACAGATATGGCCTCGGAACACGGAGACCGAAAGGTCGAGCGTGAATCATATAGTAGATATGATCAACATATTGATGTTCACCATTGAAAACTACTCCATCTCACGTGATGATCGGTTATGGTTTAGTTGATTTGGATCACGTGATCACTTAGATGACTAGAGAGATGTCTGTCTAAGTGGGAGTTCTTAAGTAATATGATTAATTGAACTTAAATTTATCATGAACTTAGTACCTGATAGTATTTTGCTTGTCTATGTTTGTTTGTAGATAGATGGCTCGTGCTGTTGTTCCGTTGAATTTTAATGCGTTCCTTGAGAAAGCAAAGTTGAAAGATGATGGTAGCAATTACACGGACTGGGTCCGTAACCTGAGGATTATCCTCATTGATGCACAGAAAAGTTACGTCCTGGAAGCACCGCTGGGTGCCAGGCCTGCTGCTGATGCAACTGACGACGTTAAGAACGTCTGGCAGAGCAAAGCTGATGACTACTCTATAGTTCAGTGTGCCATGCTTTACGGCTTAGAACCGGGCCTTCAACGACGTTTTGAACGTCATGGAGCATATGAGATGTTCCAGGAGTTGAAGTTAATATTTCAAGCAAATGCCCGGATTGAGAGATATGAAGTCTCCAATAAGTTCTACAGTTGCAAGATGGAGGAGAATAGTTCTGTCAGTGAGCATATACTCAAAATGTCTGGGTATAATAATCACTTGATTCAACTGGGAGTTAATCTTCCGGATGATAGTGTCATTGACAGAATTCTCCAATCACTGCCACCAAGCTACAAGAGCTTTGTGATGAACTATAATATGCAAGGGATGAACAAGACTATTCCCGAGCTCTTCGCAATGCTAAAAGCTGCGGAGGTAGAAATCAAGAAGGAGCATCAAGTGTTGATGGTCAACAAGACCACTAGTTTCAAGAAAAAGGGCAAAGGGAAGAAGAAGGGGAACTTCAAGAAGAACAGCAAGCAAGTTGCTGCTCAAGAGAAGAAACCCAAGTCTGGACCTAAACCTGAAACTGAGTGCTTCTACTGCAAGCAGACTGGTCACTGGAAGCGGAACTGCCCCAAGTATTTGGCGGATAAGAAGGATGGCAAAGTGAACAAAGGTATATGTGATATACATGTTATTGATGTGTACCTAACTAGAGCTCGTAGTAGCACCTGGGTATTTGATACTGGTTCTGTTGCTAATATTTGCAACTCGAAACAGGGACTACGGAATAAGCGAGCACTGGCCAAGGACGAGGTGACGATGCTCGTGGGAAACGGTTCCAAAGTCGATGTGATCACGGTCGGCACGCTACCTCTACATCTACCTTCGGGATTAGTTTTAGACCTGAATAATTGTTATTTGGTGCCAGCATTGAGCATGAACATTATATGTGGATCTTGTTTGATGCGAGACGATTAATCAGAGAATAATGGTTGTTCTATTTATATGAGTAATATCTTTTATGGTCATGCACCCTTGAAGAGTGGTCTATTTTTATTGAATCTCGATAGTAGTGATACACATATTCATAATGTTGAAGCCAAAAGATGCAGAGTTGATAATGATGGTGCAACTTATTTGTGGCACTACCGTTTAGGTCATATCGGTGTAAAGCGCATGAAGAAACTCCATACTGATGGACTTTTGGAATCACTTGATTATGAATCACTTGGTACTTGCGAACCGTGCCTCATGGGCAAGATGACTAAAACACCATTCTCCGGTACTATGGAGAGAGCAACAGATTTGTTGGAAATCATACATACAGATGTATGTGGTCCGATGAATGTTGAGGCTCGTGGCGGATATCGTTATTTTCTCACCTTCACAGATGATTTGAGCAGATATGGGTATATCTACTTAATGAAGCACAAGTCTGAAACATTTGAAAGGTTCAAAGAATTTCAGAGTGAAGTGGAAAATCATCGTAACAAGAAAATAAAGTTTCTACGATCTAATCGTGGAGGAGAATATTTGAGTTACGAGTTTGGTTTACATTTGAAACAATGCGCAATAGTTTCGCAACTCACGCCACCTGGAACACCACAAAGAAATGGTGTGTCCGAACATCGTAATCGTACTTTACTTGATATGGTGCGATCTATGATGTCTCTTACCGATTTACCGCTATCGTTTTGGGGTTATGCTTTAGAGACGGCCGCATTCACGTTAAATAGGGCACCATCAAAATCCGTTGAGACGACGCCTTATGAACTGTGGTTTGGCAAGAAACCAAAGTTGTCGTTTCTTAAAGTTTGGAGCTGCGATGCTTATGTGAAGAAACTTCAACCAGATAAAGCTCGAACCTAAATCGGAGAAATGTGTCTTCATAGGATACCCAAAAGAGACTGTTGGGTACACCTTCTATCACAGATCCGAAGGCAAGACATTCGTTGCTAAGAATGGATCCTTTCTAGAGAAGGAGTTTCTCTCGAAAGAAGTGAGTGGGAGGAAAGTAGAACTTGATGAGATAACTGTATCTACTCCCTTATTGGAAAGTAGTTCATCACGAGAACCGGTTCCTGTGACAACTACACCAATTAGTGAGGAAGCTAATGATAATGATCATGAAACTTCAGATCAAGTTTCTACTGAACCTCGTAGGTCTACCAGAATAAGATCCGCACCAGAGTGGTACGGTAATCCTATTCTGGAAGTCATGTTACTTGACCATGATGAACCTACGCACTATGAGGAAGTGATGATGAGCCCAGATTGCGCAAAATGGCTAGAAGCCATGAAATCTAAGATGGGATCCATGTATGAAAACAAAGTATGGACTTTGGTTGACTTGCCCGATGATCGGCAAGCCATTGAGAATAAATGGATCTTTAAGAAGAAGACTGACGCTGATGGTAATGTTACTGTCTATAAAGTTTGACTTGTTGCAAAAGGTTTTCGACAAGTTCAAGGGGTTGACTACGATGAGACTTTCTCACCCGTAGCGATGCTTAAGTATGTCCGAATCATGTTAGCTATTGCTGCATTTCATGATTATGAAATTTGGCAAATGGATGTCAAGACTGCATTCTTGAATGGATTTATAGAAGAAGAGTTGTATATGATGCAGCCAGAAGGTTTTGTTGATCCAAAAGGTGCTAACAAAGTGTGCAAGCTCCAGCGTTCCATTTATGGACTGGTGCAAGCATCTCGGAGTTGGAATAAACGCTTTGATAGTGTGATCAAAGCATATGGTTTTATACAGACTTTTGGAGAAGCCTGTATTTACAAGAAAGTGAGTGGGAGCTCTGTAGCATTTCTAATTTTATATGTAGATGACATATTATTAATTGGAAATGATATAGAATTTCTGGATAGCATAAAGGGATACTTGAATAAAAGTTTTTCAATGAAAGACCTCGGTGAAGCTGCTTACATATTGGGCATCAAGATCTATAGAGATAGATCAAGACGCTTAATAGGACTTTCACAAAGCACATACCTTGACAAAATTTTGAAAAAGTTCAAAATGGATTAGGCAAAGAAAGGATTCTTGCCTGTGCTACAAGGTGTGAAGTTGACTCAAACTCAATGCCCAACCACAGTAGAAGATAGAGAGAAAATGAAAAATGTTCCCTATGCTTCAGCCATAGGCTCTATCATGTATGCAATGTTGTGTACCAGACCCGACGTATGCTTAGCAATAAGCTTGGCAGGAAGGTACCAAAGTAATCCAGGAGTGGATCACTGGACAGCGGTCAAGAACATCCTGAAATACCTGAAAAGGACTAAGGATATGTTTCTCGTATATGGAGGTGACAAAGAGCTTGTCGTAAATGGTTACGTCGATGCAAGCTTTGACACTGATCCGGACGATTCTAAATCGCAAACCGGATACGTGTTTTTATTAAACGGTGGAGCTGTAAGTTGGTGCAGTTCTAAACAAAGCGTCATGGCAGGATCTACATGTGAAGCGGAGTACATAGCTGCTTCGGAAGCAGCAAATGAAGGATTCTGGATGAAGGAGTTCATTTCCGATCTAGGTGTCATACCTAGTGCATCGGGACCAATGAAGATCTTCTGTGACAATACTGGTGCAATTGCCTTGGCAAAGGAATCCAGATTTCACAAGAGGACCAAGCACATCAAGAGACGCTTCAATTCCATTCGGGACCAAGTCCAAGTGGGAGACATAGAGATTTGCAAGATACATACGGATCTGAATATTGCAGACCTGTTGACTAAGCCTCTCTCACGAGCGAAACATGGTCAACACCAAGACTCCATGGGTGTTAGAATCATTACTATGTAATCTAGATTATTGACTCTAGTGCAAGTGGGAGACTGAAGGAAATATGCCCTAGAGGCAATAATAAAGTTATTATTTATTTCCTCATATCATGATAAATGTTTATTATTCATGCTAGAATTGTATTAATCGGAAACATGATACATGTGTGAATACATAGACAAACAGATAGTCACTAGTTTGCCTCTACTTGACTAGCTCATTAATCAAAGATGGTTATGTTTCCTAACCATAGACATGTGTTGTCATTTGATTAATGGGATCACATCATTATGAGAATGATGTGATTGACATGACCCATTCCGTTAGCCTAGCACTTGATCGTTTAGTATATTGCTATTGCTTTCTTCATGACTTATACAAAGTTCCTGCAACTATGAGATTGTGCAACTCCCGTTTACCGGAAGAACACTTTGTGTGCTACCAAACGTCACAACGTAACTGGGTGATTATAAAGGTGCTCTACAGGTGTTTCCGAAGGTACATGTTGGGTTGGCATAATTCGAGATTAGGTTTTGTCACTCCGATTGTCGGAGAGGTATCTCTGGGCCCTCTCGGTAATACTCATCACCTAAGCCTTGCAAGCATTGTAACTAATGAGTTAGTTATAAGATGATGTATTACGGAACGAGTAAAGAGACTTGCCGGTAACGATATTGAACTAGGTATTGGATACCGACGATCAAATCTCACGCAAGTAACATACCGATGACAAAGGGAACAACGTATGTTGTTATGCGGTTTGACCGATAAAGATCTTCGTAGAATATGTAGGAACCAATATGGGCATCCAGGTCCCGCTATTGGTTATTGACCGAGAATGGTTCTAGGTCATGTCTACATAGTTCTCGAACCTGTAGGGTCCGCACGCTTAACGTTACGATGACAGTTTTATTATGAGTTTATAAGTTTTGATGTACCGAAGTTTGTTCGGAGTCCCGGATGTGATCATGGACATGACGAGGAGTCTCGAAATGGTCGAGACATAAAGATTGATATATTGGACGACTATATTCGGACACCGGAAGTGTTCCGGGTGATTTCGGAGAAAACCGGAGTGCCGGGGGGTTACCGGAACCTCCCGGGAGAGTATTGGGCCTCATGGGCCTTAGGGGAAAGGAGAGAGGGGCGGCCAGCATGGGCCGCGCGCCCCCTCCCCCCTCTGGTCCAAATTGGACTAGGAGGGGGGGGCGGTGCCCCCCCTTTCCTTCCCCCTCTCCCCTTCCTTCCTCCTCCTAGTAGGAGTAGGAAAGGAGGAGTCCTACTCCTACTAGGAGGAGGATTCCTCCTCCCTTGGCGCGCCCAAGGGGCCAGCCGACCTCCCCCCTTGCTCCTTTATATACGGGGGCAGGGGGGCACCCCATAGACACACAAGTTGATCTACGGATCGTTCCTTAGCCGTGTGCGGTGCCCCCTCCACCATATTCCACCTCGGTCATATCGTCGTGGAGTTTAGGCGAAGCCCTGCGCCGGTAGAACATCATCATCGTCACCACGCCGTCGTGTTGATGGAACTCATCTTCGGAGCTTCGCTGGATCGGAGGACGGAGATCGTCATCGAGCTGAACGTGTGCTGAACTCGGAGGCCCTGTACGTTCGGTGCTTGGATCGATCGGATCGTGAAGACGTACGACTACATCAACCGCGTTGTGCTAACGCTTCCCCTTACGGTCTACGAGGGTACGTGGACGAACACTCTCCCCTCTCGTTGCTATACCATCACCGTGATCTTGCGTGTGCGTAGGAAAATTTTTGAAATTACTACATTCCCCAACATGACCAACCACTTGGTCACATTGAGCTCATTATGATGATGCATTACCGAGTGGGCCTAGAGATACCTCTCCGTCATACGGAGTGACAAATCCCAGTCTCGATTCGTGCCAACCCAACAGACACTTTCGGAGATACCTGTAGTGTACCTTTATAGCCACCCAGTTACATTATGACGTTTGGTACACCCAAAGCACTCCTACGGTATCCGTGAGTTGCACGATCTCATGGTCTAAGGAAATGATACTTGACATTAGAAAAGCTCTAGCAGACGAACTACACGATCTTGTGCTATGCTTAGGATTGGGTCTTGTCCATCACACCATTCTCCCAATGATGTGATCCCGTTATCAATGACATCCAATGTCCATGGTCAGGAAATCGTAACCGTCAATTGATCAACAAGCTAGTCAACTAGAGGCTCACTAGGGACATGTTGTGGTCTATGTATTCACACATGTATTACGATTTCCGGATAACACAATTATAGCATGAACAATAGACAATTATCATGAACAAGGAAATATAATAATAACCATTTTATTATTGCCTCTAGGGCATATTTCCAATAGTTATCACGCACGTAGAACAGCTAGCGAGAGCGAAAAGGCAACAGAGAAAGGAGAAGAGAGGGAGCACTCGCCGCCGGTGAGATGATAGGCCCCGTCTCTTTCTTCCTCCGTCTGATCCGCGAGGACGGTCGCAGCTACCACCTCGTTGCCCTTCGCCGCCATGGAGTCGGTGGCCTCCGCCATTTCTGTCGCCAGATGCAAGCCATCCGACGATTCGGCCACAGCGCCGCTGGACGTGTTGCCCCTGGACACAGTCCCCGTGCTCCTGGACGTTCCCACTGCAGTGCTCGCCATGCCCGTGGCCAGGCGCCCATGGGGTATGACCCTTGGCTGGTGGTCGGCCCGAGCGCCCCCATGATACACGGGGCCGCTGTCGCACCTGCCCTGCCCACTGGGTCTCTGCCTCCACCCCTCCTTCGCCGACCGCATGGATCCCGCTGTCGACACCGACGCATGGCGTGGCCGCCGGTTCGAGCCTCCACCCGCCTGGCTACGCCCCGGTGCCGATGCGCTCAACGGTGAATGCAGAGGAAGCGCTTGCCTTCATCTCCGCGCTAACCGGCGCCTACGGCGTCGTCCGCCTTGGAGTAGGCATGGAAGGCGCCGCCGCCGACGACACGCCTCAACAGGAGACAGCCGCGGGCTCAAGCAGCCACGCAGAACAGCTCTTTGGCCGCCTCTTCGAGTGTGCCATCGCGGCCCTCGACCGTCGCCCCGGCCGCCACCCAGGCTCATGGGCTCTAGCGAGCCTCGTCCTCACAAGCATTGTGCCAGAGGGTGCTCGCCATGACCCCGTTGTTGTTGCCTCTTCTTCGGACGAGGAGAGCCCGGCGGGGCTGCGCCGGTGACCACTGGAGACGAAGGGATGCGATGGCGGCCACTCCTCCCCGCGGTGGCGCTGTGACCAGAGATGGGGATCGAGCAGTGGTGCGGGGGTCGGATACTCCGACCCGTATCCGTAACCGCTCTCTCCCCTCTTATGCGGTGCGGCGGCGGATGGGCCGGCCAAAGACCGTGCAAGCCTAGGCCCATGCGCATACGGGTCCTCCTGGTGGCTACGTTTATTTTTCTCTCTCTGTTTTATTAATAGTAGTACTAATAATTGTATTTGTGCAGTTTTAGACTCTGTTTAGTACCTAGTTTGACTGCTACTTACATTCTAGTCTAGTTCTAGATTAAATCGAGGTTAGGACTTGTGTAATTATTTGTGTTTTTATATTATGTAATGGATTGATATAAATAAAGTATCAGATTTCATCTGGGAAGAATGACATGTTCCATGTGTTTACCACATATCAAGTCCTGTTGAACATGTTTTTGCGATTGAGATCATCTTCTTGTTGGGGAACGTAATAATTTCAAAAAAATTCCTACGCACACGCAAGATCATGGTGATGGCATAGCAACGAGAGGGGAGAGTGTGTCCACGTACCCTCGTAGACCGTAAGCGGAAGCGTTATGATAACGCGGTTGATGTAGTCGTACGTCTTCATGATCCGACCGATCCAAGCACCGTACGTACGGCACCTCCGAGTTCAGCACACGTTCAGCTCAATGACGATCCCCGGACTCCGATCCAGCAAAGTGTCGGGGATGAGTTCCGTCAGCACGATGGCGTGGTGACGATGATGATGTTCTACCGGCTCAGGGCTTTGCCTAAACTCCGCGACGATATGACCAAGGTGGAATATGGTGGAGGGGGGCACCGCACACGGCTAAGGAACGATCCACAGATCAACTTGTGTGTCTCTAGGGTGCCCCCTGCCCCCGTATATAAAGGAGCAAGGGGGGTGCGGCCGGCCCTAGGAGGAGGCGCGCCGGAGGAGTCCTACTCCCACCGGGAATAGGACTCCCCCCTTCCCTAGTTGGACTAGGACTTGGGGGGAAGGAGGAGAGGGGGGAAAGGAAAGGGGGGCGCCGCCCCCTCCTTGTCCTATTCGGACTTGGGGGGGGGGGAGGGCACGCGGCTGCCCCTTGGCCCCTTCTCCTCTTCCTCCACTAGGCCCACTAAGGCCCATTAGGTCACCGGGGGGTTCCGGTAACCTCCCGGTACTCCGGTAAAATGCCGATTTCACCCAGAACACTTCCGATGTCCAAACATAGGCTTCCAATATATCAATCTTTATGTCTCGACCATTTCGAGACTCCTCTTCATGTCCGTGATCACATCCGGGACTCCGAACAAACTTCGGTACATCAAAACTTATAAACTCATAATAAAACTGTCATCGTAACGTTAAGCGTGCGGACCCTACGGGTTCGAGAACTATGTAGACATAACCTAGAACTATTCTCAGTCAATAACCAATAGCGGAACCTGGATGCCCATATTGGCTCCTACATATTCTACGAAGATCTTTATCGGTCAAACCGCATAACAACATATGTTGTTCCCTTTGTCATCGGTATGTTACTTGCCTGAGATTCGATCGTGGTATCCAATACCTAGTTCAATCTCGTTACCGGCAAGTCTCTTTACTCGTTACCTAATGCATCATTCCGTAACTAACTCATTAGCTACATTGCTTGCAAGGCTTATAGTCATGTGCATTGCCGAGAGGGCCCAGAGATACCTCTCCGACAATCAGAGTGACAAAACCTAATCTCGAAATACGCCAACCCAACATGTATCTTTGGAGACACCTATAGTACTCCTTTATAATCACCCAGTTACGTTGTGACGTTTGGTAGCACCCAAAGTGTTCCTCCGGTAAATGGGAGTTGCATAATCTCATAGTTACAGGAACATGTATAAGTCATGAAGAAAGCAATAGCAATATACTAAACGATCAAGTGCTAGGCTAACGGAATGCGTCATGTCAATCACATCATTCTCCTAATGATGTGATCCCATTAATTAAATGACAACACAGGCCTATGGTTAGGAAACATAACCATCTTTGATTAATGAGCTAGTCAAGTAGAGGCATACTAGTCACGTTATGTTTGTCTATGTATTCACACATGTATCATGTTTCCGGTTAATACAATTCTAGCATGAATAATAAACATTTATCATGATATGAGGAAATAAATAATAACTTTATTATTGCCTCTAGGGCATATTTCCTTCAGTCTCCCACTTGCACTAGAGTCAACAATCTAGATTACACAGTAATGATTCTAACACCCATGGAGTCTTGGTGCTGATCATGTTTTGCTCGTGAGAGAGGCTTAGTCAATGGGTCTGCAACATTCAGATCCATATGTATCTTGCAAATCTCTATGTCTACCACCTGGACTTGGTCCCGGATGGAATTGAAGCGTCTCTTGATGTGCTTGGTCCTCTTGTGAAATCTGGATTCCTTTGCCAAGGCAATTGCACTAGTATTGTCACAGAAGATCTTCATTGGTCCCAATGCACTAGGTATGACACCTAGATCGGAAATGAACTCCTTCATCCAGGCTCCTTCATTTGCTGCTTCCGAAGCAGCTATGTACTCCGCTTCACATGTAGATCCCGCCACGACGCTTTGTTTAGAACTGCACCAACTTACAACTCCACCGTTTAATAAAAACACGTATCCGGTTTGCGATTTAGAATCGTCCGGATCAGTGTCAAAGCTTGCATCGACGTAACCATTTATGACTAGCTCTTTGTCACCTCCATATACGAGAAACATATCCTTAGTCCTTTTCAGGTATTTCAGGATGTTCTTGACCGCTGTCCAGTGATCCACTCCTGGATTACTTTGGTACCTTCCTGCCAAGCTTATTGCTAAGCACATGTCAGGTCTGGTACATAGCATTGCATACATGATAGAGCCTATGGCTGAAGCATAGGGAATATCTTTCATTTTCTCTCTATCTTCTGCTGTGGTCGGGCATTGAGTCTGACTCAACTTCACACCTTGTAGCACGGGCAAGAACCCTTTCTTTGCCTGATCCATTTTGAAATTTTTCAAAACTTTATCAAGGTATGTGCTTTGTGAAAGTCTAACTAAGTGTCTTGATCTATCTCTATAAATCTTGATGCCCAATATGTAAGCAGCTTCACCGAGGTCTTTCATTGAAAAACTTTTATTCAAGTATCCCTTTATGCTTTCCAGAAATTCTATATCATTTCCAATTAATAATATGTCATCTACATATAATATCAGAAATGCTACAGAGCTCCCACTCACTTTCTTGTAAATACAGGCTTCTCCAAAAGTCTGTATAAAACCATATGCTTTGATCACACTATCAAAGCGTTTATTCCAACTCCGAGATGCTTGCACCAGTCCATAGATGGATCGCTGGAGCTTGCACACTTTGTTAGCACCTTTTGGATCAACAAAACCTTCTGGTTGCATCATATACAACTCTTCTTCCAGAAATCCATTCAAGAATGCAGTTTTGACATCCATTTGCCAAATTTCATAATCATAAAATGCGACAATTGCTAACATGATTCGGACAGACTTAAGCATCGCTACGGGTGAGAAAGTCTCATCGTAGTCAACCCCTTGAACTTGTCGAAAACCTTTTGCAACAAGTAGAGCTTTATAGACAGTTATATTACCATCAGCATCAGTCTTCTTCTTAAAGATCCATTTATTCTCAATGGCTTGACGATCATCGGGCAAGTCAACCAAAGTCCATACTTTGTTCTCATACATGGATCCCATCTCAGATTTCATGGCCTCCAGCCATTTTGCGGAATCTGGGCTCATCATCGCTTCCTCATAGTTCGTAGGTTCGTCATGGTCAAGTAACATGACTTTCAAAATAGGATTACCGTACCACTCTGGTGCAGATCTTACTCTGGTAGACCTACGAGGTTCAGTAGAAACTTGATCTGAAGTTTCATGATCAATATCATTAGCTTCCTCACTAATTGGTGTAGTTGCCACAGGAACCGGTTCTTGTGATGAACTATTTTCCAATGAGGGAGCAGGTACAGTTACCTCATCAAGTTCTACTTTCCTCCCACTCACTTCTTTCAAGAGAAACTCCTTCTCTAGAAAGGATCCGAATTTAGCAACGAAAATCTTGCCTTCAGATCTGTGATAGAAGGTGTACCCAAACAGTCTTTTTTGGGTATCCTATGAAGACACATTTCTCCGATTTGAGTTCGAGCTTATCTGGTTGAAGTTTCTTCACATAAGCATCGCAGCCCCAAACTTTAAGAAATGACAACTTTGGTTTCTTGCCAAACCACAGTTCATGAGGCGTTGTCTTAACGGATTTTGATGGTGCCCTATTTAACGTGAATGCGGCCGTCTCTAAAGCATAACCCCAAAATGATAGTGGTAAATCTGTAAGAGACATCATAGATCGCACCATATCTAGTAAAGTACGATTACGACGTTCGGACACACCATTTCGTTGTGGTGTTCCGGGTGGCGTGAGTTGCGAAACTATTCCGCATTGTTTCAAATGTAGACCAAACTCGTAACTCAAATATTCTCCTCCACGATCAGATCGTAGAAATTTTATTTTCTTGTTACGATGATTTTCCACTTCACTCTGAAATTCTTTGAACTTTTCAAATGTTTCAGACTTGTGTTTCATTAAGTAGATATACCCATATCTGCTCAAATCATCTGTGAAGGTGAGAAAATAACGATACCCGCCGCGAGCCTCAACATTCATTGGACCACAAACATCAGTATGTATGATTTCCAACAAATCAGTTGCTCGCTCCATAGTTCCGGAGAACGGCGTTTTAGTCATCTTGCCCATGAGGCACGGTTCGCAAGTACCAAGTGATTCATAATCAAGTGATTCCAAAAGCCCATCTGTATGGAGTTTCTTCATGCGCTTTACACCAATATGACCTAAACGGCAGTGCCACAAATAAGTTGCACTATCATTATCAACTCTACATCTTTTGGTTTCAACACTATGAATATGTGTATCACTACTATCGAGATTCAATAAACATAGACCACTCTTCAAGGGTGCATGACCATAAAAGATATTACTCATATAAATAGAACAACCATTATTCTTTGACTTAAATGAATAACCGTCTCGCATCAAACAAGATCCAGATATAATGTTCATGCTCAACGCTGGCACCAAATAACAATTATTTAGGTCTAAAACTAATCCCGATGGTAGATGTAGAGGTAGTGTGCCGACCGCGATCACATCGACTTTGGAACCATTTCCCACGCGCATCGTCACCTCATCCTTAGCCAATCTTCGCTTAATCCGTAGTCCCTGTTTCGAGTTGCAAATATTAGCAACAGAACCAGTATCAAATACCCAGGTGCTACTGCGAGCATTAGTAAGGTACACATCAATAACATGTATATCACATATACCTTTGTTCACTTTGCCATCCTTCTTATCCGCCAAATACTTAGGGCAGTTCTGCTTCCAGTGTCCAGTCTGCTTGCAGTACAAGCACTTAGTCTCAGGCATAGGTCCAGACTTGGGTTTCTTCTCTTGAGCAGCAACTTATTTGCTGTTCTTCTTGAAGTTCCCCTTCTTCTTCCCTTTGCCCTTTTTCTTGAAACTGGTGGTCTTGTTAACCATCAACACTTGATGCTCCTTCTTGATTTCTACCTCTGAGGCTTTTAGCATTGCGAAGAGCTTGGGAATAGTCTTGTCCATCCCTTCATCACGAAGCTCTTGTAGCTTGGTGGCAGTGATTGAAGAATTCTGTCAATGACACTATCATCAGGAAGATTAACTCCCAGTTGAATCAAGTGATTATTATACCCAGACATTTTCAGTATGTGTTCACTGACAGAACTATTCTCTTCCATCTTGCAGCTATAGAACTTATTGGAGACTTCATATCTATCAATCCGGGCATTTGCTTGAAATATTAACTTCAACTCCTGGAACATCACATATGCTCCATGACGTTCAAAATGTCGTTGAAGACCCGGTTCTAAGCCGTAAAGCATGGCACACTGAACTATCGAGTAGTCATCGGCTTTGCTCTACCAGACATTCTTAACGTCGTCAGTTGCATCAGCAGCAGGCCAGGCACCCAGCGGTGCTTCCAGGACGAAATTCTTCTGTGCAGCAATGAGGATAATCCTCAGGTTATGGACCCAGTCCGTGTAATTGCTACCATCATCTTTCAACTTTGCTTTCTCAAGGAACGCATTAAAATTCAACGGAACAACAGCACAAGCCATCTATCTACAACAAACATAGACAAGCAAAATACTATCAGGTACTAAGTTCATGATAAATTTAAGTTCAATTAATCATATTACTTAAGAACTCCCACTTAGATAGACATCCCTCTAATCCTCTAAGTGATTACGTGATCCATATCAACTACACCATGTCCGATCGTCGCGTGAGATGGAGTAGTTTCAACGGTGAACATCAATATGTTGATCATATCTACTATATGATTCACGCTCGACCTTTCGGTCTCCGTGTTCTGAGGTCATATCTGTTATATGCTAGGCTCGTCAAGTTTAACCTGAGTATTCCGCGTGTGCAACTATTTTGCACCCGTTGTATTTGAATGTAGAGCCTATCACACCCGATCATCACGTGGTGTCTCAGCACGAAGAACTTTCGCAACGGTGCATACTCAGGGAGAACACTTCTTGATAATTTAGTGAGAGATCATCTTAAAATGCTACCGTCAATCAAAGCAAGATAAGATGCATAAAGGATAAACATCACATGCAATCAATATAAGTGATATGATATGGCCATCATCATCTTGTGCTTGTGATCTCCATCTTCGAAGCACTGTCGTGATCACCATCGTCACCGGCGCGACACCTTGATCTCCATCGTAGCATCATTGTCATTACGCCATCTATTGCTACTACGACTATTGCTACCACTTAGTGATAAAGTAAAGCAATTACAGGGTGTTCACATTTCATACAATAAAGCGACAACCATATGGCTCCTGCCAGTTGCCGATAACTTCGGTTACAAAAAATGATCATCTCATACAATAAAATATAGCATCACGTCTTGACCATATCACATCACAACATGCCCTGCAAAAACAAGTTAGACGTCCTCTACTTTGTTGTTGCAAATTTTTACGTGGCTGTTATGGGCTTAGCAAGAACCGTTCTTACCTACGCATCAAAACCACAATGATAGTTCATCCGGTTAGTGTTGTTTTAACCTTCGCAAGGACCGGGCGTAGCCACACTCGATTTAGCTAAAGTGAGAGAGACAGACACCCGCCAGCCACCTTTAAGCACGAGTGCTCGTAACGGTGAAACCAGTCTCGCGTAAGCATACGCGTAATGTCGGTCCGGGCCGCTTCATCTCACAATACTGCCGAACCAAAGTATGACATGCTGGTAAGCAGTATGACTTGTATCACCCACAACTCACTTGTGTTCTACTCGTGCATATGACATCTACGCATAAAACCAGGCTCGGATGCCACTGTTGGGGAACGTAGTAATTTCAAAAAAATTCGTACGCACACGCAAGATCATGGTGATGGCATAGCAGCGAGAGGGGAGAGTGTGTCCACGTACCCTCATAGACCGTAAGCGGAAGCGTTATGATAACGCGGTTGATGTAGTCGTACGTCTTCACGATCCGACCGATCCAAGCACCGAACGTACGGCACCTCCGAGTTCAGCACACGTTCAGCTCAATGACGATCCCCGGACTCCTATCCAGCAAAGTGTCGGGGATGAGTTCCGTCAGCACGACGGCGTGGTGACGATGATGATGTTCTACCGGCGCAGGGCTTCGCCTAAACTCCGCGACGATATGACCGAGGTGGAATATGGTGGAGGGGGGCACCGCACACGGCTAAGGAACGATCCGTAGATCAACTTGTGTGTCTCTAGGGTGCCCCCTGCCCCCGTATATAAAGGAGCAAGGGGGGGTGCGGCCGGCCCTAGGAGGAGGCGCGCCGGAGGAGTCCTACTCCCACCGGGAGTAGGACTCCCCCCCTTTCCTAGTTGGACTAGGACTTGGGGGGGAAGGAGGAGAGGGGGGAAAGGAAAGGGGGGGGGGCGCCGCCCCCCTCCTTGTCCTATTCGGACTTGGGGGGGGGGAGGGCGCGTGGCTGCCCCTTGGCCCCTTCTCCTCTTCCTCCACTAGGCCCACTAAGGCCCATTAGGTCACCGGGGGGTTCCGGTAACCTCCCGGTACTCCGGTAAAATGCCGATTTCACCCGGAACACTTTCGATGTCCAAACATAGGCTTCCAATATATCAATCTTTATGTCTCGACCATTTCGAGACTCCTCGTCATGTCTGTGATCACATCCAGGACTCCGAACAAACTTCGGTACATCAAAACTTATAAACTCATAATAAAACTGTCATCGTAACGTTAAGCGTGCAGACCCTACGAGTTCGAGAACTATGTAGACATGACCTAGAACTATTCTCAGTCAATAACCAATAGCAGAACCTGGATGCCCATATTGGCTCCTACATATTATACGAAGATCTTTATTGGTCAAACCGCATAACAACATACGTTGTTCCCTTTGTCATCGGTATGTTACTTGCCTGAGATTCGATCGTCGGTATCCAATACCTAGTTCAATCTCGTTACCGGCAAGTCTCTTTACTCGTTACGTAATGCATCATTCTGTAACTAACTCATTAGCTACATTGCTTGCAAGGCTTATAGTCATGTGCATTACCGAGAGGGCCCAGAGATACCTCTCCGACAATCGGAGTGACAAAACCTAATCTCAAAATACGCCAACCCAACATGTACCTTTGGAGACACCTGTAGTACTCCTTTATAATCACCCAATTACGTTGTGACGTTTGGTAGCACCCAAAGTGTTCCTCCGGTAAACGGGAGTTGCATAATCTCATAGTTACAGGAACATGTATAAGTCATGAAGAAAGCAATAGCAATATACTAAACGATCAAGTGCTAGGCTAACGGAATGGGTCATGTCAATCACATCATTCTCCTAATGATGTGATCCCATTAATCAAATGACAACACATGCCTATGGTTAGGAAACATAACCATCTTTGATTAATGAGCTAGTCAAGTAGAGGCATACTAGTGACGTTATGTTTGTCTATGTATTCACGCATGTATCATGTTTCCGGTTAATACAATTCTAGCATGAATAACAAACATTTATCATGATATGAGGAAATAAATAATAACTTTATTATTGCCTCTAGGGCATATTTCCTTCACTTCTCTCGCATATCAAACTTGCAAAATTTTGAATATTTCTCCCTCCTTATATATGAATTGTAGCATACACAAGGTAATGGCAATGTAGCCTATTACTGTGAGATCTAAGTGATCTTCAATGTGTTGTGTTTACACAACTGAGATTGAGAATTTTTCAAGTTTTACACTTGAGCATCAAATTTTTGCGTTCTTATTACAAAACCATGATGGTTTTAATTTACCACCCGTAAATTAATTATCTCTGGTTCCTCGTGTAGGCAAATATGACTGCCAAAGAGTTTGAGGAGCTTTCCCTCAATGGCCACAACTATCCTACATGGGCTATGGACATCAAGATCTGTCTTGCGTCTCGTGGGATTGCGGGTGCAATCCAGCCCCCTGAGACTCCTCTCCCGGCTAGAGCCACGCCGCTGACAGAACAAAAGAACTATGCTGCTTTTTATTCATCATAAGGCATCATATTCACCCATATCTCAAGTCTGAGTATTTACAGGAGGAATCTCCTAGTACTCTGTTTTTGGCCCTCAAAACGAGGTATGAACAGTAGAAGGCAGTAGTCCTGCTAGAAGCACTCCATGATTGGACTCATCTCCGTCTTCAGGATTTCAAGTCCATCGGTGAGTACAATCACGATGTTCATAAGATATGTTCCAAACTGCGCTTTTGTGAGAAGGAACCTACTGAGGGGGAGAAGATAGAGAAAACTTTGTCTAGTATGCTCCCTTCAGATAGTATCCTCCAACAGCAATACCGTGCTCGAAACTACACTGTCTATTCCGAGCTTATTCACATGTTACTTCAGGCTGAAAAGCATGATGAGCTACTCACTAAGAATGGCTCTCAGCGCCCAGTCTGGGCACAACCTTTACCTGAAGTCCATCTGAATGTTGCAAATAGACAGAAGTTTAATGGTACCTTTCGGGGTAAACATTCCAATTTCGAGCATAAGCGAAAGCGCGATGGAAATAGGAGATCGAGATACCCAGGAAAGGGAAAAGGCACTTCAAAGCCCAGGGTTGATAAATCTAAGCTTTGCAACAAGTGTGGATGTTACACACATTCTACTGAAAAGTGCACAATGCCCAAGCATCTGGTTATGCTGTACCAGCAATCTCAAGGACACAAAGCACCTCAAGGGAAAAGGTTTGAAGCCAACTTCAACCTTCATCCGGATAGCGCTAAAGGAGCTGGTGGTTCGCACAATGTTCCTCCTGGGCCGAGCAACGCCGTGGTTCCTATCTGCCTGAGGATACTGCTAAAATGGAGAACACGTTGATTGAGTACACCGCAAACAAACGTGTTTGGCAACTTCGACTAGTCCCTCAATCTTCTTAGTGATCTACTTAATTATGTCCATTTGTGATGATTGTAATAAGAACACAAGTTTGTTGTTGTCTTTATATTGTATTGTATCGGCACATTTGATATAATAAAGATTGTATTCTATGTATTAACATGAGGTTTTCTATTGAAAATTCTTTTGTTTATATAGTTTTCTACGGGGACAATCCGATGGAAGAGGAATTATGCCTTGTGGACAGTGGTACCACAAACTCCATACTGAGGGTGATGAAATATTTCCAAACTTTGAAAAATATGAATGGGGATATTCTAACTATCGCTGGACGCGATACAGTGATTGTTGGTACTGGACGTGCCATATTCACCCTCCCAAGCGGTACACAAGTGACGATTGAGGATGCTTTATTGTATCCCGACTCATCACGTACCCTGATCAGTTATCGAGATATCCGTAAGAATGGTTTTCACATTGAAACCCATGAAGACAACAAAGAGTATCTACTCTTTACTAAAGATCACGGATATGGCGAAAAGGTACATGAGAAAATTCCTTCTCTATCGTCTGGTTTGTACTATACGTACATCAAACCCTGGAACATGTTGCATACAAAGTAATTTTCAGAATGTTAACGCATTCCAAACCTGGCATGATCGCCTAGGCCATCCTGGAATAGGGATGATGAGAAAAATTACTAGCAATTCAATTGGTCATAATTTGGTTGAGCCAAAATTTCCTCAATCTTCTGTTTTTGTGTGCACATCTTGTGCCACGGGAAAGCTAATTTTGAGGCCCACACACCTCAAAATACAAGCTGAACCACTTCAATTCCTTGAACGTATTCAATGAAACATATTTGTGGTTCCATTCAACCATTATTTGGACCTTTCCGGTATTTCATGGTTCTGATTGACGCATCTACACGATGGTCACATGTGTGTCTTCTATCCACACGAAACCATGCATTTGCCAAGATAAAGAGGCAAGTCATTAAGTTGCAAGCCCATTATCCTAAAAGTCAAATTAAGACAATTCGAATGGACAATGCTGCAGAATTCTCCTCACGTGCTTTCAATGATTATTGCATGGCTTTGGGGATTGAAGTCAGCACTCTATTCCATATGTCCATACACAAAATGGTTTGGCTGAAGCACTGATTAAGAGGATCAAACTCATTACAAGACCTTTGTTGACGAATTGCAACTTGCCAACCTCTTGTTGGGGTCATGCTGTTTTACACGCTGCTGACTTGATACAATTGACGCAAACTACATATCACAGTTCTTCCCCTATGGAATTGGTACGTGGAAATCCTCCAAGCATTTTCCATCTGCGTAAGTTCGAATGTGCTGCATACATCCCGATCTCACCACCACAGTGGACATCTATGGGCCCACACAGGAAGTTGGGGATCTATGTGGGGTAAAAATCGCCGTCGATTATCAAGTACCTGGAACCCCTAACTGGGGATCTGTTCACAGCCCGTCACGCTGATTGCATATTTAATGAGGAACATTTTTCGGCATTAGGGGGAGATTTCAAGTACCAGAAAGAATGCCCGGAAATTGATTGGAATGCTCATTCCATTTCATCCTCTGATCCACGTACCCATGAGACCGAACTTCAAGTTCGGAAGATCATTAATTTGCAACATCTTGCAAATAATCTGCCAGATTCATTTACTGATCTGAAAGGTGTTATAAAATCCTTAAATCCGGCTAGAAATGCACCAGAAAGAGTGGAGGTACCAATAAAAACCACTCAACTCCCTATTCCCAAGAAGAGGGGGAGTAGTACGGCCTCTGACCTGGAGCATGCTTCTAGAAAGCAGCAAAGGAAATCAAGGAGAAAAACCTCAGAGTCACTAAATGCAAGTCAACTCAACGTTGACAAACACTTGATGGATAGTATACACCTAGTGGAAGGACAACCTCCACAACCCAGTTCCAGTGTGCACAAACTGACTGGGACATCGGAACACCCAGACTCGATCGTATTGGGAAATCACGAAGAGTCACTAGGGGTGCAGGAAATTTCCATCAACCATGTTGATTCTGGAGAATCATTTGACCGTAAGACTACGACTATTGACATATATTTTGTTGAAAAGATTGCAGATACCCTTCTCACTGATCATGATCCAAGGTCTATCGTTGAGCGCCAAAAGCGCTTCGACTGTCCTAAATGGAAGGATGCAATCCAAGCAAAAATTGCCTCGCTTAACAAAAGAAAGGTATTCACTGAAGCAATACCAACACCTCCCAGTGTTCTCCCTGTGGGATTTAAATGGGTTTTTCTCCGAAAACGGAATGAGAAAAATGAGGTAGTGAGATATAAAGCAAGGCTCATAGCACAAGGTTTCACGCAGAAACCCGGTATTGATTTCACTGAAACATATTCTCCAGTAATGAGTGCAACCACTTTCCGATATCTTATATCCTTGGCAGTGCAAAATCGTCTATCTATGCAGTTGATGGACGTCGTGACCGCATATCTTTACGGGTCACTAGATTCGGACATATATATGAAGGTTCCTGATGGAATCTCTGTCCCGAATAAAAATGCAAAACGCAACATGTATTGTGTAAAGCTGAATAAGTCATTATATGGCTTAAGGCAGTCGGGGCGGATGTGGTACAACCGACTGAGTGAGTTCCTTCTTCAGAAAGGTTACTCCAATAGTGCTAATTGCCCATGTGTTTTCATCAAGAAGTCCTCTACATGATTTTGCATCATCTCTGTGTATGTTGATGATCTCAACATCATCGGCAGCACACCAGACATCGATGAAGCACACAATCACCTAAAGATGGAATTTGAGATGAAGGATTTGGGTAAAACCAAATTTTGCTTAGGTATTCAACTTGAGCACCTTCCCTCAGGAATGATGGTACACCAATCTGCCTATATCCAGAAAATATTGAGAAATTCAATATGGACAAATCCTATCCATCTAAAACTCCCATGGTGGTTTGATCTCTAGACATAGAGAAAGATCCGTTCAGACCAAAGGGATGATGGAGAAGAGGTGTTGGGACCTGAAGTTCCATACCTTAGTGCCGTTGGAGCGCTTATGTATCTTGCAAATTGCACAAGACCTAATATTGCATTTGCAGTGAATCTACTTGCTAGACATAGCGCAGCTTCCACCAAACGTCATTGGTCTGGAGTGAAGAATATCTTTCGATATCTCCAAGGCACAAAGGATCTTGGTCTATTTTTCCAGTTCCATAAAAATCAGGATCTGATATGATTGGATATGCAGATGCCGGTTATTTGTCTGATCCCCATAATGCCAGATCTCAAACCGGTTTTGTGTTCCTACATGGTGGCACTGCTATATCATGGAAGTTTTTGAAACAGACTCTGGTGGCAACATCTACCAATCATTCTGAAATAACTTCATTATTTGAAGCAACATGTGAATGTGTATGGCTTCACAGAATGATAAAACCACATACAACAGTCATATGAAATTGGTCCGATAGAATCACCTACCATTATCTATGAGGATAATGCAGCCTGTGTTGCGCAGATGCAAACAGGATACATCAAGAGTAATATCACCAAGCATATTTCTCCTAAATGCCCCCCCCCCCCATAATCTTCAGAAAAGCGGGGAAATAAGCATTCTGCAAGTCAAATCATGCGATAACCTTGCTGATTTATTTACCAAGTCTCTACCAAATTCTACATTCCAGAAATGTGTTCATGGAATTGGTATGCGAAGACTTAGGGACTTGCAGGTGTCAAGGGGAGTCTCTACCAAATTATGCTATCTTTCTTTGTGGGTATATGTTTCAGGATCTCATCAAAGATTTTATGAAGAACTTTTGAAGGAGAATCTTTTGAGATGATAGAGCTTCCCGGACAATCGCGAAGATGATTCTACACGGTCAAGCGTAGATTAGGGGAGTGTCGAAATTAATTCTGTAAAAGAGAAATCTCTCCTTGCCCAAAGGCCAAGCAGTTGCGCCGCGTGGACGCCTGTGTCCCCGCAAGCGTTCTGCAACCATCGTCAATAGTAATCGATGATTCTGATTCTGAACAACAACAATCACAAAAACTGTGAAGTTAATCAGACCCAAAGTGAAAAAAAAACTGAGCTATCTTGTACAATGAAGTTAATTTCTTCGGAGAGATTTTGCCGTTTGATGTGCAAGCAAGGGACAGGATTAAACTCAGCGTGATGTGCAGGCACCTCACCGCCGTCCGTTGGGTCATTTGCAGAAAGGGCCTCGAAATGTCCAAATTGCTGCGACAAGTGCATACATCCTTCTCCCCTAAATCCTCGCCCACGGGACTCACCAAAATCAAGCAAAAACTAGGGTTTCCGATTCCGGCGACGGGATGGTCGACGGCGCGGCGGATGAGCGCGAGACCCATCCTCGACCCGAGGAAATGGCCTCGCTGCCAATCCCCGACGAGCTATCGGTGGAGATATTCCTCCGCATTCCCAACCCAGCCGACCTTCTCCGCGCCTCCGCCGCCTGCGTCTCCTTCCGCCGCCTCATTGCCGACCGCTCCTTCCTCCGGCAGTACCGCAAGCTCCACGCTCCGCCTCTTCTCGGCCTCCTCGACCACGAACGCAAAGTCTTCTACCCCGCGGCCCCGCCTCACCCCTCCGCGCCGGCAGCCGGCGCCGCGGCCCTAGCTGCCGACTTCTCCTTCTCCTTCCTCCCGGCCCCCACCACCGATTGGCGCGTCCAGGACGTCCGCAGCGGCCGCGTCCTCCTCGGCAGAGCCCCCCAGCACGGCATCGATAATAGGCACAGACTGGTCTTCCCGGAGCTGGTGGTGTGCGACCCCTTGTACCGACGGTACCTCATGCTTCCCCCAATCCCTGCCCACCTAGCCGCTACGGTGAAGCGTTCACTCTGGATAAAACTGCATCGTTACTGCGAGACCTTCCTCGCTCCCCCTAGCGACATCGACGACGAGGCATCTGGGGCAGAAGAGACGTCTTTCAGCGTGGTCTGGATGGCACAGTACAATGCTAAGCTGTTCGCCTTTGTCTTCTCTTCCAGCACAGGACAATGGCGAGCCATTTCGTCCCTGAGCTGGAGTGATTTATTACCTGGCTTGCTATCGTTGACAGGGTTGGCTCTGTTCTCCGGGCGGCAATAGGCCTATGGGCTCTTCTATTGGGTGACAGATTGGAGGGAAAAGTTTCTGGTGCTTGACTCCTGGAGGATGAAGTTCTCCATTGCTGAACCCCCACCTGAGATGAGATATTTACACGGTGTGGATATAGCCATTTTGGAGGCAGGGGAAGGCAGGTCCAGGATGTTTGTGCGTACCAGAGGCACAAATTACCTCAGCTATACCACTAGGCGAAACAAATTGTGGGAGTTCCATCCAGTGGCAGTTGGAGAGGACAATCTCACTGGATTCTGGGCATGTGTTGATCGGTTCAACAGGGAGGCACTTAAAGCTCATCGCTCGATCGAGCCTTTTTCTCGCTGGATGCCAGGACATTCCAGCTTGAGAGGGTGTTTGCCTCGAATTCATGCATCCCCAATGTGCACGCATATAGCAGCTTTCCACCATCATTGTTGTTGATACCAACAGTACCAAGTGGTAAACTTTATGCTGCATCCTTATTTTCCCACTTCCCTCCATACTTGATACTTAATTATTGTTATCTGTTATTCTTGCTTACACAATTTGGTAGTTGTTACTCCCTCCGTCCCATAATATAAGAACGTTTTTGACACTAGTGTAGTGTCAAAAACGCTCTTATCTTATGAGACGGAGGGAGTACCTTTCAGCTCAGGAATATAGGAACAATTTTGTAGTTTTCCATTTCAAGATAGTTAGATTAGTAAAGGAAGGATCTTACACACTATGAGACATGAGTAGCATCCTTGAGGCATCATTGCCATTTTTTTTTTTTGCCAAGCTAATGTAGAGGGAATACAAGTTTAAACCAGGACGTTGCTACCAGTTCACCTTTAGATAGTTTTACCTCAGAAATATTTAGTCCAGTCTAGCAGGACTTGTGCTGTCCACTTTTCTGTATGGTTTTAACACAAGTGATATGACATGTGTTATTAATTTTTTATTTGAGAAATTTGTACAAGAGTTTCTCCAATTACGAGTGATCATGACCAGTTTCTTCTCTATCTTGATGTTGCATTCAATCATTGTTCTGAAACTTATATAGCTGACAAGTGAGACCATAGATCATTTTTTCTCATCATCTATATGTAAGACATGCATAATCCTAAATATGATTGCACAGAAACAAAATCCTATATGTGAGATCCAAACCCTACTTAATTCAGATCGATGCTTAGAATACTTCCTTTCTTAATTTGTTTTTGACATTAATGCAGTAGTTTGTCACTGTTTGACCCTAACCATTGATTATTTATCAAACAGAAATTGGATGGTTACACATTTTTTAATTATGTGAAATTTTATGGTTTCACAATCTCAAAGTATTGACTGTTTCCTCACAAAATTATCAAACGACACCAAAATTTGCCACTGCACACAGCCTGTGTACCTTACATATAGTCTTCTTTTTTAATGGATTTTTCAGCACTGTAAGTTGAGGAGGGAAAGTAGGTAAAAGCTCAAGGATTCATCAGTTAGAAATTGTATTTTTAATCTCCTTCCCTTGAAGCAGGGTAATACTGGGTTTGGTGTTGATGGATTCGTAACACTATAAACTGCATGCATATGTTTCTGCTTTTTCATGTGAAGTGGCGATGGGAAAGAATGGGGAAACATAATTAGTTTCTTCCCTAAGTTAATCTTAAAGGGCATTGGAAACTTCTGCATGTTTTTGTAATAATATCTCAAAGTGGCGTAAGTCTTCTTTTACATTTCAAATTACCATGCTTTTCATGGAATACATGTTATTCATGTATATTTATTTTATGTTTTTGAAATGCTAGCCCTTGCGCCTGCATGGGTTTATGACAGTATACACATAATCAGGATAACTATGGCTTCCAGGTACTTCCTCCCCAGCAGCAGAAACCTGATAGTAAAAAGGCAGAAGTTAAATGTACTTACAGAACAAGGGAAGTGATTATGTTTCAGGGCAATACACTCATAGATGTTAAATCGATACCATGTAGAAACCAAATACGAGAAAAGTAGAAAAATAGAAAATTGTGAATTATCATAATTATAGTTTTCCTTACCACTGTGCTTTAATGGTGATATTATTTGCGTTCTTATTTGTATAACTATATAGTCATTTATGGGTCCTTACCGATGTAGGGGTAACAGTAGATATGCGTCATTGGATCATGCGAAATTAGTGTCTCATATTAA